>NC_083237.1:35234892-35868392 GCF_032191835.1 Heteronotia binoei | reverse complement strand
TTGACTCTATTAACATATTCAACATCTTACACTTATTCCAAGCATTGTTAACACAGAGACCACAAGGTATTCCCTCTTGCTTGCTTCTTGCACTATGGTGCCAGTTGGTTAAGAGTGGCAGACTCTAATCTGGAGAACCAGGTTTGATTCCCTACTCTTCCACATGAAGCCAGCTGGGTGACCTTGGGTCAGTCATAGTTCTCTCAAAGCTCTCTCAGCCCCACCTGCCTCATAGGGTGTGGAGAGGAAGGAAGGTGATTGTAAGCTGTTCTGAGACTCCCCTGGGTAGTGAAAAGTGGGGTATATATATATAAAGCTCTTCTCCTCCTCTTCCTCTTAGAGGGCCCCCCTCCAGAGGTCTGAGGAGCAGGAGGCAGAGACGCTGGCACCTGAGAAGGTCACCCTTTTAGTGGAACAGGCAGAGTCAATCCTGTGGGGCTGGCAAGGCAGAGCACCAGCATACTGGAGCAGGATGGCTGGCTTTTGGGACCACAAGTGGAGGGCACAGAGTACCACTAGGGTTAAAAGGAGATTTGGTGTCCAGTTTGTAACTCTTGAGTGGGCTGGGCAAGAACAGCCTACCTAGGGAAGCAGGGTGGAAAACTGGGAGCAATAGTCTGGAGGGGCTGGCCTAGAGGAGGAGATAGATTGATGCTGAATGCTAAAGCATGTGTTAGAACCCACCTGGCATCCTATGAGTTCTCAGTAATGACAGTCTCTGTAGTGGGGCTACAAACATCTTCCATGCCCATCTCAAAGGATAGCAAAACTAACAAATACTGCAGATACCTTTAAAAGAAAATGTATACCTTGCAGATACGTTTAAAAGTGACTGTCCTGAGGTTACTCAGTTAGTTTTCCTAGCAGAGTGAGGAACTGAACCTGGGTCTCCCAGATCCTCATCTGACACCCTAATCATTATCCTACGGTGGTACTACACTACACCTGAGCTCATTTGGGGAGGAGGAGTTGCATATCTGTCTGAAATATAGTGTTGTAGTTCTGTAGAAGTTCACCAGTGAACTGCTGTTTGCAAGCCTGTGGGATCCTGGGGTACACCAAAGACGCAGCCTAGGTGTACAGGACAGCAATCAAGACAAGAGCCCTTTCCATATCTAGCCCCTTTTACATCTAAGACAGAGAGTGGGATTAAGGCAATGACTGACCTCTGGCAGCTTGAATGTCCAGCTCCTCTGGTTTTAGAAATCACACCTGTCTTGACTTTCTCTCTTCAAGAAATGGATGCCTTGGCATTTTATTAAGTAGTTCAGATCTCTATAGGGCATTAGCTGCAGTATCACTCAACAGAGAGAGAGAAAAGGGTGCCTTCTTTTTTTTTTGCTCCTGGGGGGTGGATTTGCTCTTTTTCCCAGAGATAACCTTGTTGACAGGGCGCTGGGTGCTGGGTTGCTCTTGCGCAGCGATATTAGAGCTCCTGCTGAGACAGAATCTCACACGCTATGGTTCCAGCCTTCAAGAGCACAAGGACTTGGGAAAATGTTGGGACCATTGGGAGAAAATGCCAGTGGCCATCTGCCTCATTGGTCAGTAAATTATTTTACAAAAATAAGGATATTCTCCTTCCCTCCCCCACCATGAGAACAGTGAGAAAAAGCTCTTTTTTAAAGTTTGTGTTGATGTGTTAACCTGACACGCCCAACTATTCTGTAGAACAGAAGTACAGGAATGTTTCGGGACAGCTGGGCTAAATGCATGATAAAGAGCCTGTTGAGAAAAATTTGGCTATTTTTTTATTATTGACCTTTTAACATCAACATTGGTTTCCCCTGGGACAGATCGAAAGGCTTTTGACAGGTGGTGTCATGCTAAAGTCATATGTATTAAGGATCTGCTAAACAAGAAAGCAGTGTTAGAAAAGGCTCAGTTGGAATGAAAGCTGGGGAATACAATACCATCATTCAGGTATTTCCAGTTCTGAGACATGTTAACTTCCACCTTTCTTGTGTGTGAGAATCTATGTCCTCTCACAGATTTTACCCCCCCCCCCCAAAAAAAAGTGATTAAACGACAATGGGTTTGCTATCTAAACTTTACAAAATGCTACTAAGGAAAAATACCCTGAAACTCTCCATGAGTCAAAAGTACTAGCAAATAGATCTACAAAACAGAATAAAATGGAGTGGTCAATGGTAGCTCTGATGGCTGGGGCTGATGGGAGTTGTAGGCAAAAACATCTGGAGAGCTACCATTGGCCACCCCTGGAATAAAAGAAGATGACTGGCAACAAATTTGGGATACATTGGGTTACTCATAAAAAATATTTAATATTAAATTTTAATCCATTAAAATGCCCTCAAGATGGAACTACACCTCATGATGACTCTGATTCCCAGTCTGGATAGGTTGAGGTGCTGCTGGCCGAGGGTGCCAAGGAGAAGGACTGGGGTCTTTCCGAAGAAGACTGCAATGAAAGACAGGGTGTACTTTACTAAACATTTTGGTAGTTCTAATTCCACTGTGACTTTATTTATCACCCTTTTGGTCTTGAAAGGCCCCTGATACCGGTACGCCAGTTTTTTAGAAGGTTGATTCAATGGCAGATTTTTGGTGGAGACGAATACTGAATCCCCCACCTTGAAGTCCCAGGCGGGGACATGGAATTTATCATATTGTTTTTTGTATGTTTCCTTGGCCGCCTCTAGGTTTTCCTGGATCTCTTTCCAGCTCTTTCCAGCTCTTACTCAGGATGCCCCGCCAGTGCTCAAAGGAGCTAGGTTCTTTGGTAGTGTCTCCTCCCGGTAGCAAGGGGATTGGTTTTCCCTCGTACCCACTCACAGTTTGAAATGGGGAAACCTTGGTGGAGCTGTGAACGCTGTTGTTATAACCATACTCTGCAAAGGGGAGCAGGTCCACCCAATTGGATTGCTGGTGATTGATGTAGCACCTTAGGTATTGCTCTAACAAGGCGTTCACGCGTTCCGTCTGTCCGTCCATCTGAGGGTGGTAGGCTGAACTCAAACCCTGCTCCATTCCCATTAATTTGCAAAATTCCCACCAGAAGTTGGCAATGAACTGCGGGCCCCAGTCACTAATTACCTTGTCCGGGAACGAGTGGAGTTTGACCATGTGATTGAAAAATAAATAGGCTAGTTTCTTTGCAGTGGGGAGTTGAGTGCAGGGAATGAAGTGGGCTTGCTTAGAAAATGTATCTACTACTACCAATATCATGGTTTTGCCATGAGAGGGCAGTAGTTCCACAATGAAGTCCATGGAGACTACTGACCAAGGCCGAGCAGCCATTTCTATCAGTTTGAGCAGCCCTGGAGGTTTCCCCACCCCCTTCGTTTTGCCATTATACAAATGGGGCAGGAGGAGATAAGTTCCAACATGTCCTTTTTCAGGGATGGCCACTAGAACTGCCGACTGATCAGGTGGAATGTTTTCACGTACCCAAAATGCCCTGCCAGTTTGTTTGAATGGCAAAACTGCAACACCTCTTCCCTCATGCTCTTGGGGACGTACAGCTTTTCTCCTTTATACCATAATCCATCCTCCTTTTTCTGGACCTCCTCTGGCCTGTCATCCCCTTCCTTTTCTGTTTCTGACACCATTTTCTCCGTCCCCCACCCTTCCAGCTTGCGTTTCGTTTGGGACCGGGTGGTTACGACCATGGCCACCTGGGAGGGGGGAATTAGGGAATCTACCACCTCCTCCTTCTGGCTGTTGTGTTGGGGCAGGCGAGATAGGGCATCGGCTAAAAAATTCTTAGTGCCGGGGATGTGTTTTAACACGAAGTCAAATTTGGAGAAAAACCCCACCCATCTGATTTGTTTCTCACTTAGTTCCTTTTACCAGTGAGTGCTTCGAGGTTTTTATGGTCGGTCCAAATTTCAAACGGCACTTTAGCCCCCTCCAGCCAGGACCTCCAAGTTTTTAAAGCGAAAGTCACAGCAAAGGCTTCTTTATCCCACACCGACCAGTTCCTCTGCTCTGCAGAGAATTTTTTTGAGATATAGGCACATGGTCTCAACCTCCCCTCCTTGTCTTTCTGCATGAGAATGTCTCCTACGGCCACATCTGAGGCGTCGCATTGCACAACGAAGGGCCGGAGCTCATTAGGGTGGCTTAGGACCGGCTCACTCGTGAACAGCCGCTTCAGTTTGTCAAATGCCACCTGGCATTTTGGTGTCCAATTAAGGCGGGCCCCTGGCCATTTAGCTTCAGGGCCCTTCTCCTTAGTCTTTAACAACTCAGTGAGGGGGAGCATGATTTGGGCGAACCCCGGTATGAAGGTTCTGTAAAAATTTGCGAACCCGAGGAATGATTGGAGCTGTCTACATGTCCTCAGGGGAGCCCAATCTAACACGGCTTGCACTTTTGCTGGGTCCATTGCCAACCCCTTCGCAGACACTCGAAATCCCAAGTAGTCTAGTTCTGTCTTATGGAACTCGCATTTTGACAATTTGGCATACAGTTTGTGTCTCAACAGGGTGCTCAATACCTCTCACACCAATTTTACATGGGATTTCTCATCTTGCAAATAAATAATGATGTCATCCAGGTACACCACCACCCCCTTGAACAAAAACTTTCCCAGTACATCATTTATAAAGTTCATGATCACCCCCAGGTCTCCCTGTAGCCCAAACGGCATCACCAAGTAATCAAACTGTCCCAGTGGAGTGTTAAAAGCCGTTTTCTACTCATCCCCCTCTTTTATGCGCACCCTGAAGTACGCATCCCTCAAGTCCAGTTTTGTAAATATTTTCCCCTCGGACACTGTGTTAATAAGTCTTTGATGAGGGGGAGGGATAGGCGTTAGAGGTCGAAATCGCGTTTATCCCGTGAAAGTCCATGCAAAGCCAAAGCGAGCCATCCTTCTTCTTCCTGAACAGGACCAGCGTGGAGTGAGGGGCTGTCGCCAGCCTATTGAAGCCCCGCTTTAAGTTCTGATCTAAGAATTTGCACAGTTCCGTTTTTTCCACCCATCCCATCGGATATAGTTTGGCCTTCGGCAAGGATTGCCCGGGTATTAATTCTATGGTGCAGTCAGTACTTCGGTGGGGTGGCAGCTCGTCAGGGCCCTGTTCACTGAACACCCCCATGAGGTCCCGATAGGGCCGTGGGATTGCAGGGACCTGCTCTACCATCAGGCACACCTTCTCCTTCGACGGTGGGGGTCTCGGTCCCCACTCTAAGCTTCATAGGTGGATCTTGCATAGCGGGTCCACAAACTTTATGGTTTGGTCCCCCCACCGAATGCTAGGCTCATGCCTGGCCAGCCACCCTACTCCCAGCACCACCGGGTAGGAGCAGGAGGGAGCGATTACAAATGACTCCTGGTCCCAATGTTCCTCGATCCGCACTGGCAGGAATTGGGTCTCTAGGGTGCAGGGTTCCCCCCGCATTACTGATCCGTCCATTTGTTCGAACTGTATCGGGCAGGGGAGGGCTGTGGTGGTCAGGCCCAGGGCCTCTACTAGTTTGGGGGTAATTAGCTCCCGATTACACCCAGAGTCAATCAGGACCCTCACTTGCATGAACCTTTTAAGTTTGGGGTTCAACAGTTTCACTGGCACAAAATATAGCGACCCAGTCATGCTCACCCTCACTGGTGCCGGTTCCTCTGCGACCTGCTGGTTGGCACCCCTCAGAGCAGGTCATTCTCATTTCCTGACGGCTCGTCCATCCACACCAACTCGCTCAGTTCGTCCGCCAGGAACACGTCTTCGTCCGACTCCCCGATGGTTGCTACGCTGCCTTTCACCGCATCCTTAGGGTGTCCCGGGGTTTTCTTTGGGACGGGGGTGCTTTGTTTGGGTGCACTCGGGGGGCCCCGCGGGGGGTTGGGACAGCTGCTCGCAAGATGACCCAGATCTCCACACCGAAAGCTCTTACATGGGCCCCCGGTCTTTCCCCCCATCATTTTCTTCGCCTCTGTCTTAGGGGTGGTTTTCAGATCTCGGCCCTCTTTTCCGCTCTGCTGCTGGCACTGCATGGCCACATGCTTCATATTGGTCTTCACCCCACCCGCTAACTGAATCCAACCCACCAATGTAGTGGGTCGGGCCTGGGTGAGGGCGCAATCTAATATGCTCATGTTTAGGCCCCGGGCGAAGTGTTCGATTTTCATGAGCTCACTCCACCCTCTCATCTTCGCCGCATTGGCCCTGAATTTCGGCCCCTGCTGCATGTCTCTCAGGGCCGCCAACACCTGGGTCTCCTGGAGGGGGTCTTCGTACTGAGCCAGTACAGCCTGAAGGAACGTTGCAAGATAGTCCAGTTCCAGGCTCATGGCCTCATACAGACTCACGTACCATCTTTTGGCGGCCCCCTTCAGCTTCGACTCCAAATAGTCCACTCAACTGAATTCATCCAGGAACGTGTTCCCCCAGTAGTGCATATAGCTGTTTGCCTGGATCGTGAAGTACTCCACCTCCTTGGGGTCCCCATCGAACGTGGCATCCAGCTCTCATCCCCGACCCCCATCCCTTGGCGCCGGGGGTGGGGCGGCTGGCCTGGGTGCTGGTCCAGCCAGAGGCGGTGCAGCCGGGGTGACCGGTGCCGGCGGCAGGCGGACCGGTGGAGGTTGTGGGACCCTGGCAATCCTAAGGATTGAGAAATCTCTCTGGTGATCTCCCCGGCCAACCTGTTGGTCATGGCCTGCATCTCGTCTTTCAGGCCCTTGACTATGCCTTCCACTTCCTTGCGGACCATCGCTCAGAACTCTTTGGCTATTTTGTCCTCCTCCTCCTTTGGGGCTGGTGCCTCCGGGTCCTTCTCATCCGAATTAGGGCATTCATTGGGCACCGGAACAACCACGATGGTGTCAATTTCCTCTAGCTCCATTGGCCCCAGGTTAGCCTCCTCCGCGTTGGCCATCTTCACCCACCGCATGTGACGGGTTAGGATGGCTTTCCTCCTGGCCGGGGCCTCATCCATCATACTGGTGGAAGTCCGGGGCTGCCACTGCCATGGGGTAACTAGGAGCTGTTGGATCTGTGGAGGAGAGTCCGCTGCTCTATGGGCATCCAGGACGTGCCACGGCACGGACAGCCCTTCTTCAAAATCAGGAAGTTCACCACCTCCTGGAATCTTTTCAGCCATGAGGTTACAAAGTGGCCAGGATGGTTGATCTTCAAAAGGATTCCTCTCAAAATGTCAAGTAGACGGATTCAATGATGAGTCAAAATTGATACTAAGACTACATTTATTGATAAACCATTACTGTGGCTCAAGCCCTTGGCTTGAGAGGAATGAAACCAATACATTGATACAAGACTTTTAAGATACACTTCAAAGAGATTCCTACGGGGAGGGGGAAGCAGGGGAACATTCACACATAACTACAAAGATACTTTCCCAGGGCAGTTATCAAGCATTTTGGCCTTGTATTCTTATGTGAATCTTCCTCCCTCAGGGACCCTCTGGGAAGGCGATGATTACTTTGTTCTCAAGAGCTACCAGTCATAAAGGAAAGGGGGCGGGCGACTACAGGGTAATAAACTAGCAGCATTTGGTTCATCATGATTTTACTCAGGCCTGGTTTTGACAGGCCAAGAACCCAACAGTCTTTGGTCAGAATCAGTCGAGCTTGACATTAACCCTTGCAGCTCACTGGAAAACACAGTCTACTCTATCAAAAACAACTGGAGAACCAGACATTGGGATTACTTTATCCTTGGAGAAATAACTAATTACAATGCACAATTATTATATTCCCACGGGAAGCCTTTGTAGAGTTATGGTTTCCAATTGTTAACTATTTAATCGAGCTGGACATTCTACCCCAAAATAAATTTTATTATAATCTGATAAAATTTTAATAAATAGGAATAGAGATCAGCTATGACTGTTGAAGACAATTCTTTACAAAATGTTTGCATTATTTTAAAGAAATATTGAGCCCTTTGGCATATTTCTTGTTTAAGTATTTATGTGTTGACATTATTAAGTGTAAGGCTAGTCCTTGTTAAATTGATTTTAAATAGGAGGTAATATTATATTGGCTGTAATAATCTCTGATAATATATTTAAGCAATATTGATCCTAGGAAAGTTGGTTTTCAATTTGGGGTTCTGTGGGATTATCAATTGATATCTGTGATAGATACTTTAAATATGTTGTAAAATTAAATAAAAATAAAAATAGAATTTAAAAAAAAATCAGGCCACCCATAAGGTACACTGTGAAAGAATTCTGAAAGAGAATATTACAAACCTGTTGAGTGGGAATACATTTTTCTAACCTGTATCCTTTGAAATATCTGATCTCTTGTTCAAATGAGTGTGAAATAGAATGTTTGCTTGTAATCACAGCGAATATTGGTCTCTCTCTCTCTCTGTTATTCTGTTCCAAAGGACACTAAACTCATCTGCTACCATCTGCTCAAACATGTGATAACTTTTCAAATGTTATTTTATTTTTTGTTCTGAACACTTAAGCCTGAATAAGAGACCCTTGTCATTTGAAAGCTCTCTTTCACTATTTTTTCACAGACCAGACGGTCCAAGATAAACGCATTGCCTCTCATTGCTGTTGGTATCCCATTCTGCTTTTGTTCCCTCATGGCTTCCAGCTGTCCAAGCCAAAGCACGGGCTTAATCTCCTTTGAACCATGATAGCGACTAGGTGTTGATAGATTGAGCCTCTATGAATATGTCTAATCCATCTCTGGTACCAATTAGCCATTTAGCTTTGACAACAACCCACAGCAACAAGATTCTCCTTCCTCGTGCTGCTCTTATTAATGGATTCTTGTACTAAGGTTGGTTCTTCTTCCTTTTGGCTTGCCAAGACTAAATACCCCCAGGGAGAAATTGGGTTATTTTTCACCTGGTTCCTCTCTGCCTTTCAGTGGTACCTTCAGGAAGGCAAAAGATTACATTCTAAATCCATCACCCTCTATCCACATGCAAGCTTTTGCTCATTTTCAAAGTAATTTTGGTTATGTTCCAAGTGATTGCGGGGAGAAGGTTACAACAAGGCATGAGTCCCAGCCCCTCTCTTTTCAGAAATGACCGGTTGTCATCTTGTACACAGAGCATAGCTTGAAGATAAAATCAGGCAGCACAGAGCCATATATTCTCTGAGTTTTCATCTATCAATTTAGGGACCTAAAAGGCAAGAAGCTGGATGTTGTAGAATCATACTTTTTTAACCTTTTCAAAAGGCAAACTGCAGATGTGGAGGGACCTGATTTGGATCAGGTCTGTAGAGCAGTAGAGAAGGGTTCACCCTTGCATCCCCACCTCCCAAAAAATTGCTGTTAGCTCAAAAATGGAAAAAGACAGAAGGTGCTTCACGTCGCCTCCCCGCCCATTCCTGACCTACTAATAGAGGGGAGTAAGGGTAGAAGTGCTGAACCATCTTCTCCCTGACACCATCTCACACAGAATTGGGCCTACCTGTATGAGCCATTGTTCATTACAAATACTAGAACCAACAGATCACAGATCTCCCACTCACTCATCCAGTTTAGGGCCCTATCAGTGCTTTCTTTCTGTTAGATCCCCATCATCACAAATAGCTTTGTGGGACTGCAAACAGCTGTTTGCTTCTTTTGCCTGATGATTCATCTCAAGTATTTAAATGTTTCTTTTCCACAACTAGGCTGCTCCTGGAAAAAAAATCCTGAATTGATCCCTGGATGCTTTAAGGAAATATAGCTAATTCCTGGATGCTACAATGCAGAGTGTAGGGAATGATGGCTATTGGGTTAAATGTGGTCCTCTCTCACTTAACAGGTTTCCTATCATCACTTTCATTTCTCTACCCTTCTGTTCTTGAAATGACTCAAGAAACTGGGGGTAAGCCCTGATATGGGTAGCCCAGGCAAGCCCAATGTTATCACATCTCAGAAGATAAGCAGGGTCAATTGTGGTTAGTACTTGGATGGGAGACTTCCTTGAAAAACCCAATCAAGAGGACAAGGGCAGGCTCTATTCAGCTGCCTCTCTGAATATCCTCTAGGCCCCCAGTAGGTTGGCATGACTTCCAGGGTGCTGCCAGTGCATAGCACATGCATGCACAAACACACAAATATACAAGAAAATGAGCAAGAAAATGAAAAAGGGAAGAGACTCCACTTCGTTTCTCCTGTCTGTTTCTCTTTGGAGGAGACACCAGTGATTTAATAATCATTTCCTATTTCAAATAAATCCTAGCAACTGGATGAGAGAATAAAAAGATCTCTGTCAATATCTATCCAGACTACACTTCCCTAGAGTCTTTGGAGAAGCCCTGAAAGTTACAGTGGTATAAAATCAATGTATTTTGTGCTGTAGAAATGATTCTCTCCTTCCCTTTCTGATATGAGTACAACACAGATGTTTTCTTCTACACAACTCTGCATTTTAGAGACAGGAGGAAAGCCTTCTCTTGCTTCTTACTGCAGAGAAGGCACCGGGGACACAAGGAAAGAGACAGAGGGGAAAATAGGTAGGTAAGGTGAAGGTAAGTAAAGGCTGGCAAACCTTTTTGCTGGGCACCAATGGGAGCTTTGCCTTATTAGATCAATCACTCCACACTCAAAACATTCCTTCCAACTTTTCACGGTGGGGGGGAGGGGGGAGCCAAACAGGGACACACTGGTAGTACCTAATTTTCATTACCTGGATGGCTTCCATAGTCCTGCCACCTACCCATCCTTGATTACATGTTGCTGGAGTCTCTATTCCACCAGCCTGTAGTATGGACCATTCTTTTTTCCCCTCCAGTTTATTCATTCTGCAGGGGAGTCCAGCTAGTATTGCTGTGCCTGTGGGGAGTCAATCGTTCCCCTGCAAGCACAGCTCTGTGCTGTCTTCTTTTACTGCCTGGTTTAAAGTGGATGGCAGGAGAGGGCAGCCTTGCCAGGATTGCTTTGCCCGCAGGGAACCAATGGATCCCCATAAGTACAGCTCTGTGTTGCCGTCTCCTGCTGCCCAGTTGGAACCAGGCAATGGGAGAGGGCAGCCCTGCCAGGATTGCTGTGCCTGTGGGGAACAATGGATCCCCACAGACATGGCTCTGTGCTGCTCCTGCCACCCAGTTAAGACCAGGAGAAAGGAAAGGGCAGCCCAGCCTGGAGTCTTTTTTAAAACAGCAATCTGAGACTTTCACTAGTCTCATATCACTAGACTCATGCCACTTGTAAAAAAAAACTTATGTGCAGGAGTATGGCCTATGAGGGGCAGGGACAGGGGGAAATCTGAGGGAATCTGTATGTTTTTTAAATACCTTTTGTTTAGAAGCAAAGCAATGTACTGGTCATTGACTGAATTGGTTAAATTGATTGATTGATTGATGGAAGCAAAGCAAGGGAAAATGGTACAAAAGCACTATCAGAAAATTTGGGGAAACAGCAAAAGTAAAGCAAATATAGCACTGAAGGGAGGGGAAAGAATGCAGAATGAAAAAGAAAACTCAATGGACATGCACGGTGAAAGCAAGGCAAAACACCAATGCATAATAGGCCTAACATGGCTGGACTGCATTTGCTCCAAAAATATCAGAAATAGCTTTGGAATAACCATATTGAGGATGAGGAGAACTTGGAAACAGGATGTTTACAGCATGATGCCTTATGGAGGCTTGGATCTGGAAGCGCTGGCAGAAAAAGACCTCCATGTGAATGCAGCTTGAGAGTTTGTGCCCATGTGCACGGAAAGGAAGATAAGAGGCAATCATTTGTTCCTTAAAGATTTCACTTCTATTTGAAGGGAGGGAGCAAAACGGAAACATTCTAGAACAGTAAACATCAAGGAAAAGTACCAAAAAATGGGGATTGCCCCTTGGAAAATTGGAGAACAATCTGACCTGCTTTTCTTTTCATTATCACATCCTCTGTTCCTTATTGATTTTATCAATGAAGGTCCCATGATCCCCAGTAAAGTCTTTTTGGTGGTCAAAGGAGACCCTTTCCTTCACTGTCACCAGCAGGAAAGCTGGTTTGATCCAATCCTTTGTCAAATATCTTGTTGTAGCTGCCATTTAAAGTAGATACTGCTTAGTTCTCCATAGAATCTTAGAGATATTTGTTTTCTGATTTTTTATTTCTGCTAGGTATGCAAAATAAAAACAAGTCCTTCCTGGGATTGCAAGAGGGGAGAAAAATTAGCCCTTTGCCTGCCTATGCAGATGCTTACTACTATTATTCTGTTATCTGATGTTTTTAATTTAAATCATTTTTGTTTACTCTGGGCCAAGTAGGAGTGTGTAGTACAAAAACTGCAAGAGATTAAAACAGTACCACACCATTGAGAGGGGGAAAGTGCTAACAATAAACAAAAATGTTCAGTTATTAATATAAGAGCAGCATTTAAAATGACATCAGAGTTGAATAAAACATGGTTGCCTTATTGTATTCTTGGCTAATTAATGTGAACAATAGTCAATTGAATTATCCCAGAAAATTGGGGAAAGATTTGCAAATCACAATCACAGAAGGTGAATGGAGTTGGCTTTGGGAAAAATCTGTTTCTAGACTGCTGTCAACTGAAGAAAACATATATAAAGTACTTCTTCAATGGAACTTAACTCCCCATGAATTAGTTCTTATAAATAGTACAACAGAGGATAAGCTCTGGTTCCTCTGCTGATGTGTTCCATATTTTCTGGTCTTGTCCTAAGATTCAAACATTTTAGAAGACTGTCATAAATTATGTTAATAAAACGCTAGGTAGGAAAATACTTTTTGAACCAAAATGAATTATTCTGTTTTTTTTTTAAAGGATATATATATAGGTCAGGGGTGGCCAACGGTAGCTCTCCAGATGTTTTTTACCTACAACTCCCATCAGCCCCAGCCAGCATGGCCAATGGCTGGGGCTGATGGAAGTTGTAGGCAAAAAACATCTGGAGAGCTACCGTTGGCCACCCCTGATATAGGTGATTCATATTTGGAATTTGTACTAAGTTTATTTACAGCAGCAAGGATGGTTATTGCAGTAAACTGGGAAAAGCCAGAAGCACCAGCTCTCAGTGAGTGGTTTAACAAGATTTGACTTATTGCACTATTATCTAGGGTTAGTAGCGGTAACTTTATGGGACCTGATTTACTTATTAAATATTGGATATTATTCTTTTATTTCCTTTTTTTGAATGAAAAAAATATATGTTATACCCATTTGCTTATTATGATTTCTTGTGAAAGTATTCAGGAATTTGTTTTGTGCATGTATATGCATGAGTATGTATACTGACTGTATGTTTGTATTGAAATAATATTTTTGAAAAGCCTTACTAAAATTATCAGTTTGTTTTTATTATTTTATAATGGGATCTGCAATCTGCATTTCTACAGCCAAATGTGGCTCAGTATGAAATCAAATATGGATGTTTTGACAAGAAAACCAAAGCTTTGAGTTAAACTACATTGGAAGGCTGGATGGGGTGCTAGAATAGTAACTAGAATAGTATGCAAAGGGAATGGCAGGCAAAAATATTTGATAATACTAAAGAGCTTCTTAAGAGGTGCTGTACAGAATGGGAAAAACTACAGGTAAATAACTGCAGGTGAATATTTCACAGATTTATGCCAGCACACCAAAAAAATTGCACAGCATGCTCCTGTATGTATTTAGTACACATTGTGCATTTCCTAGTGACAGACTCACAACATTTGGGCTGCAGAAACTTTATGGATGATTACTCAATCATCAGTGATGTTAAGTTGTACATTTTCAATAATGTTGATAGACTTTCTTATACAGGCTCTCTGCCGATCCCCTTGCTCTGAATTTTGATATGGTTTCACCCATTAGGTTTTATATCACCAATTATATAGCATCGTTGATGCACGACATCTTCTACAGAGCATAACATGGTTTTCAGACTTCAGTGCCTAGGTGCCTGCACCAGGACGTTACAATCTAAACTTTGATCAGGGCTGGGAGGCGGGGGGAGAAAGAAAAGCTGGAAATGAAGAAACAACAGTAGTGGGGAGAAATAAATAAGTACTGCACAGAGGATTACTTAAATTTCTGCAGTTTGAGTCTTGACTTTAAAAATGGGATATCTGTGGTCATGGAAAGTGCCATCATGTTGCAGCCAACTTATGGTGAACCCAAAGGGTTCGGAAGGCAAGAGATGAGCAGAGGTAGTTTGCCATTCCCTGCCCAAGTGTACCAGCCCTGAACTTTCTTGATGGTCTCCCATTCAACTACTAACTAGGGCCATCTCTGCTTAACTTGCAAGATCTGTTGACATCAGGCTAGCCTGGGCCATCCAGGTCAGGGATGTGGGATACTTACATATGGGAAACGTGTGTGTGTTCCTGAAATACAGACAATGGTAAGTGAGAAAGACAGGTTTGAAATGGCCTTGAAAATGTCAACCACCCCAGAGAGCAGCACTTTTATATCAACAGACTTTAAATTTATCATGGTATTCATCAGCTTTCAGTTTGGATACATGTTTTTAAATCACCCCCTTTTCCTCTCAACATCAACCACCAGTTTGTAGGTAGCGATATTTTGAAGAAGACCAGTAGCAGTTTTGAACTTTAAACAGAACCTTAAACTGATTTTTAAGTAGCAGTGCCAAGCTTTTACTATCATAGTCAGGGACCAATGACAGAGACGTCATCAGTTATCTGGTCTCCAAATGTTGCATTTCCATTACGTACATACTCTGGAGTATCAAAGCTTGCAATCTTGTGCACACTTACGGGGAAGTAAGTGCTATTGAATTTTGCGTAACTTACAAGCAGATATGCGTAGGATCAAGCTGCTGCATTTTACTTATGCAACCTAAGAATCCAGTGGTTTAAACAAATGCATTATGTATGGAACAGAACTGTTCAGAAAAGTATTTTTATAAAGGGATAGGGCTGTAGTAAATAGAATAGGAAGCTTCATAAAGGGAACAGGGTTGTAGGTTTTTGTACTGTTATTGTATGATTATCTTGTGTGTACTGAATTGTTCTCTATTTTTTTGTAATGTGTTGCATTGTTTATGGTGTACTGTATCCAGTACTGCTTTTCTTTCTTGCATTGGTTTTCTAATTTTGTGACCTAGGAAGAAAGGCAGACTGTCAGTCAATAAATGATCAAGATAGCCAGGAAAACCTGTTTTTCCCAAATCTTGGAAGCTATATAGGCTTGGCCCTGGTTAGTATTTGGATGGGAACCCAGGGTCACGACACAGAGGCAGGCAATGGCAAACCTCCTCTGAACATCTCTTGCCTCGAAAACCCTGTGGGGTCACCATAAGGCAGCTGTGACTTAATGGCAAAAAAGTAAACAAATAACTATATTGTTTATTCATTTATTATCCTTCTTGTGAGGAGCTCTCATGAGTTAAGTTAACCTGAAAGAGAGTGACTGGCCCAAGGTCACTTAATTAGTTTCATGGCAGGATGAGGATTTGAGCCTGTCTCTCTCTAGTCCTAGTCTAATTATTACAACCTGAAGGCCATTACATCATGCAACTTGTAAGATGTATGGGAGCGTGAACATCACTTCAGAGACAGCCTTTGAGCATTCTCATGATCATGTCTAATTATCTGTTCACTTGTGCAGTTGCAATCATGAACTATGGTGTGTGTGTATGTATATATATATATATCGCAATGCAGCCAGGTATACATAATCAGCAGCTGACTGCACAACATTTACTTCTTATGTTGGTGTGGAAAGGCAAAAATGTCCTAAACCTACCTTTGTTCAAGAAGAGATGGAAAACAGATATGAACATTTTAAAATATTCTTATTTATTGAGCCAGAAATCCTGTATTGTCTGATATTTTAATCTATTTTATTGTCTTTAACGTTATCTAATTACTTTTACCTCGTTGTAAAGCACCCTGAGCCTGCTTCAGTGAGAAAGGCAGTAATAATAACAATAATTATAATAATAACTATTATTATTCCTAGAATAATTTACAGAGCTATTGAGTCCAGTAGCACATTAAAAGACCAAGAAGATTTCAAGGCTATAAGCTTTTTTACAAATCAGCACTCCCTTCATCAGGTACTGTATCTGACAAAGGAAGCTCTGACTCTTAAGAACTTGCACCCTGGAAATCGTGTTGGTCTTTAAAGTGCTACTGGACGCAAGTGTTGCTCTTCAGCTGCAGACCAATGCAGCTGAAACTTTATGAATACGTTTTCTTAGCAAAAATGTGCAATCTGTTCAGTTGCACAGAGGTCTCCCTGCCGCACAAAACAGTTCCATGGAACTGAAACATTTGCAACTACATCAGTCGCGACTGATTATATAAAACAGAATACTTTGTCTGGACAGACAGACACAGAAAGCCATGGCAGGGGAACAGCAGAGGTTCCCTTTATTTCTGTTGCAAGACAAAGGTGTTCCTCTAGTCCTTACCTTGGTCTTGAAGGCCCTTCAGGGCCGGTGATGTAACGGAAGGCTGCTTTGGAAAGAGAGCCACTGCCCACTCTCCTGCTGATCCTTCTCTCTCCAGGGCCATTGCATCCGTCTGCCCAGGTGTCATTGTCCTCTGTGCTGGCTCGTCTGTTTCTGCCGTAGTCCAAACTGTGTGCGTCGGATCTACCGAGAGTTGTGAAATGGTCTGACTTTCCATGTACCCAGCCTGACGGCTGTGCCTGCAGGAGCCGAGGCTGCTTTGGCCAGTTCTAATCTCTCCCACTGTGAGGAGAAGGCAACATGTGTGACAGGCTCAGACACAAGCTGGGCAGGCTTCCAAAGATAGACAGGGGAGGGCAGTGAGATGCTGGCAACAATGCAGCATGCCTCTGCTGACTCCAGACCTTGCACCTGAAGGCAAGATGACGGACAACCTTGCCTGAGACTAGAAGGGATTTTGGCCCCAGATGGAGAGGTAGGGTTGCCAAGTCCAATTCAAGAAATATCTGGGGACTTTGGGGGTGCAGCCAGGAGACTTTGGAGTTGGAGCCAGGAACAAGGGTGTGACAAGCATAATTGAACTCCAAGGGAGTTCTGGCCATCACATTTACAGGGTCAGCACACCTTTTTAAATGTCTTCCTTCCATAGGAAATAATGAAGGACAGGGGCACCTTCTTTTGGGGCTCATAGAATTGGACCCCCTGTTCCAATTGTTTTGAAACTTGGGGGGTACTTTGGGGAGAGGCACTAGATACTATACTGGAAATTTGGTACCTCTACCTCAAAAAGTAGCTTCCAGATTCCCTGAAACTTCCAGATCAATTCCCCATTATACCCTATGAGAATCGATCTCCACATAGGGAATAATGAAGTGCTCAGCAGACATTTCCCTCCCCCCCACCCCGTTTCTGGTGAATCTGAAGCGTGGATTGGCATCTCTACTCACGAGTTGCTGCCAACTTCTTCAAAGTAACACAGACACAGCTGACTGGGGGTGGGAAGGATCTTGGGAAAGCAGAAAAACCCCGCTGGGACCTGGGGATTGGCAAGTCTATGGAGAGGTGAACATTCAGGTATCATGGAGACAGACAGTTGTAGGAGTAAAAAGAAAAGACATGGTTGAAGTGATACTGATGAGAAGAGATCAGGCTTATGGTGAGTTCCTAGAGGCACAAGCCTCATTAGTGTGGGGGTCACAATGCTCTTGTGGCAGAGGACTCACTTTGGGTGCAAAAGGTCTTAAGGTCGATCGGCATCTCAGATTAAAGGATAAGAGGGCTGGGAAAAGGGCTCTGCCTGTGTATGTGTGTTAAGTGCCATCAAGTTATTTTTGACTTATGGTGATTCTATGTATTAATGACCTCCAAGACATCTGATCACTAACAGCCTGGCTCAGGTCTTTCATACTGAAGGTCATTGGGGCCCCTTTTTGTAGAAAAAGCCCAGCAGGAACTCATTTGCATATTAGGCCACACTCCTTGATGTCACCATTGTTTCTACAAAAAAAGCCCAGAAGGAACTCATTTGAATATTAGGCAACATCCCCTGACACCAAGCCAGCTGGAACTGTGTTCCTGCTCAAAAAAAGCCCTGGAAGGACATGGCTTCCTTGATTGCTCAGTCTCTTTCAGGCTAGGTTTTTCTCTTTTCCATCTGCCTTCCTGTGGCAGAATTTTGGCAGAAATTTGGCTTAGGTGGAGACATAAGAATTTCTGTTCCTCTCAACAGAAATTGAGAGCCAGTTTGGTGAGGTAGTTAAGTGTGTGGACTCTTATTTGGGGAAACCGGGCTTGATTCCCCACTCCTCCACTTTCACCTCCTGGAATGGCCTTGGGTCAGCCATAGCTTTTGTAGGAGTTGTCCTTGAAAGGGCAGCTGCTGTAAGAGCTCTCTCAGCCCCACCTACCTCACAGGGTGTCTGTTGTGTGTGTGTGTGGGGGGGGAAGGTAAAGGAGATTGTGACAGCTCTGAGATTCAGAGTATAGGGTGGGATGTTCATCCAATATCATCTTCTTTAATATACTTTCTAAAAATGCTCAAGCCCATATTCAAGTAAAATGGACTCTGGTTCTACCCCAGAAGGCTTTGCAGTCTGGCACTGCTTGCATCTCACGAACACCCTGTAACTAGCTGAACTGTACCCTCCAGATTGTTCTCAAGAATAGAGTGTACCAGTATAATAATAATAATAATAATAATAATAAATTTTATTTATATCCCGCCCTCCCCGCCTAGGCAGGCTCAGGGCGGCTGACAACAGTTCGATAAAATTATACAATATAAAATATACAATATAAGGTAATTTAAAACAACATTTAAGTTATACATTGATTTAAAACAACAATCTAAAACCAGTTCCAAATGTCTGGATCATTCCATAGTTTAAACGGCGGTGATCTTCCTGATGTTATCTGTACACTTGTATTATGGCAGGGGTCACTAGATAAATCGTTGGTAATTAAACAGCCATCCTATCAACTTCTACAAACGCCTGCTTGAAAAGGATGGTCTTACAGGCCCTGCGGAATTGGTCCAAACTCCGCAGGGCCCGTACCTCCTCCGGAAGTTGATTCCAAAGGCACGGGGCTATAACAGAGAAGGCCCGTGCCCGTGTACTCTGTAATTTCGCCTCCTTTGGCCCAGGGATAGTCAGCGTGTTCTTCCCTGCCGACCTCAGTGCTCTTTGGGGCTCATATGGGGAGAGACGGTCCCTCAGGTAGGCAGGTCCTCGGCCATATAGGGCTTTAAAGGTGATAACCAGCACTTTGTATCGGACCCGGTATGTAACTGGCAGCCAGTGCAGTTCACGCAGCCCCGGCTGTATATGCTCCCATTTCGGGAGTCCCAATAACAGCCTGGCCGCTGCGTTCTGCACTAGCTGCAGCTTCCGGTTTCGACACAAAGGCAGCCCCATGTAGAGGGCATTGCAGTAGTCTAGTCTTGAGGTGACCGTCGCATGGATCACTGTTGCCAGGTCCCGGCGCTCCAGGAAAGGAGCCAACTGCCTTGCCCGCCTCAGGTGGAAGAATGCCGACTTGGCAGTGGCCGCTACCTGGGCCTCCATTGATAGTGAAGGCTCCAGTAGGACTCCCAGGTTCCTGACCCGGCCCGCCGCTTTCAGCGGCGCACCGTCAAAAACCGGGAGAGGTATTTCCCTTCCCAGAGCACCGCGCCCCACGCAAAGGACCTCTGTCTTCGTCGGGTTCAGCTTCAACCCACTCAGCCTAAGCCAAGTTGCCACGGCCTGCAGTGCCCGGTCTAAATTCACTGGAACGCAGTCAGGCCGGCCATCCATTAGCAGATAGAGCTGGGTGTCATCCGCATATTGATGACAACCCAGTCCAAAACTCCGGGCAATCTGGGCAAGGGGGCGCATGTAGATGTTAAATAACATCGGGGAGAGAACTGCTCCCTGAGGCACCCCACAATCTAGTGTGCGCCTCTCGGAAAGCTCACCCCCGATTGCCACCCTTTGTCCCCGACCTTTGAGGAAGGAGGAAAGCCATTGTAAGGCCAGCCCCCTGACCCCTATGTCGGCGAGGCGGCGGGTCAGTAGCCGGTGGTCGACCGTGTCGAACGCTGCCGACAGGTCTAACAGCATCAGCACCGCCACGCCTCCTCGATCCAGTTGCCGCTGGAGGTCATCTGCCAAGGCGACCAGCACTGTCTCCATCCCGTGGCCCGGGCGAAAGCCGGACTGGCAAGGGTCTAGGACGGAAGCGTCATCTAGAAAACCCTGTAGTTGCAGCGCTACTGCCCTCTCAATAATTTTACCTAAAAACGGTAAATTAGAAACCGGTCGGTAATTTGCCAATTCGGCCGGATCTGCTGTACATTTTTTCAAGAGGGGGCGGACCAAAGCCTCTTTCAGAGGTGATGGAAAACGCCCCTCCGAGAGGGATCTATTTATTATGTCCCGTAAAGGACATCTAAGCTCCCTCTGGCAAGCTTTAATCAACCAGGAGGGGCAAGGGTCCAAATCGCAAGTTGTTGGGCGCGCAACAGAGAGAATTCCATCGACTTCCTCCAGGCTGAGCGGGTCAAACCGACCCAACTCCAAACCCGAAGACAGGCGCGGAGCCTCAAGTTCCCGTACTGCATCCAATGTGATAGGCAGGTCTTGGCGGAGCGACGTGATTTTATCTGCAAAATATTTCGCAAAAGCCTCACAGCCAATCTCTAATTCCCTAACATTTGGTTTGCCTTGAGGCAATGTAGTAAGATCTCCAATTATTCTAAATAATTGTGCCGGGCGCGAATCTGCAGATGCAATCTTGGCTGCAAAGTAATCTTTCTTTGCAGCCTTGACTGCCATCTCATAAGACTTCATAAACGTTCTATAAGATGTTCTCGTCGCTTCGTCCCGAGTATGCCGCCACTGCCTCTCTAGTCCTCTGAGCCCCTGTTTCAGCCGGCGTAGCTCCAGGGTATACCATGGAGCCAGCCTCCTGCGAGGGCGCAGAGGACGTCGAGGTGCGATCTCGTCGATGGCCCTGGTTAGCCGGCCTTGCCAGGCCTCCACCAGGTCATCGAGGGAATCGCCAGGGGGCCAGGGATCCCCTAGTGCCATTTGGAACCATTCCGGGTCCATCAGGCTCCGGGGGCGAGCCAAAATAGGCTCTCCGCCCATACAGGGTTGGGGTGGCATCTCCACACGGGCCTTGAGGGCTAGGTGATCCGACCATGGTACCGCTTCTACCGCGATATCGTTCACCGAAATCCCGGACGCAAAGATCAGGTCTAACATGTGCCCGGCCTGGTGCGTGGGTGTCGTAACAAATTGAGAGAGTCCCAGTGTCGCCATGGAAGACACTAGGTCCATCGCCTGAGTGGAGGCCGAGTCGTCGGCATGGACATTGAAATCACCCAGGACCATAAGCCCTGGGTACTCCAACGCCCAGCTCGCCACAGCCTCCATCAGGGATGGTAAGGCGCTGGCCGGTGCGTTAGGCGGACGGTACACCAGCCAGATCGCCAACCCCTCTCCGACATCCCACGCCAAACCGGCACATTCAGTGCCCTCAATCTTTGGGCCCGGGAGAGCCCGGAAGGAGTAACCCTCCCGTATGAATAATGCCACCCCTCCCCCCCACCCGCTATTCCGTGATTGGTGGAAGACCGAGTAACCTGGGGGGGTCATCTGGGAAAGAGCCACTGTCTCCCCATCTCGCACCCAGGTCTCGGTCACGCAAGCCAGGTCCGCGTCCTGCTGGAGCAGGAACTCCCTAAGGGTCGCGGTCTCATTATTTACGGACCTGGCATTGCATAACACCAATGACGGAGACAGGCTATTCCTCTTGGCCCCACTACCTGTCACCGTTGGGATGGGAAGTAGACTGGAAGGGAGCCGAGCACCATATTGTCTCCGTCCCCTTCCCTTACACCTCTGTCTATTCCCACCGTCATAACTTCCCCTCCCCAAGAGCACTGGAATCCCTGGGCCAAGCATCCGTGCCTATGCCCAGGTGATCTTACTAGTACTGGGCAGCTCCACCTCCCCCCGGATTCTCCCAACCTACAGTTGATTCGCACCCCACCAGCCACTCTGGTCTCCCAGTTACAGACCCACTACCTATTCCCCAATTTAATTAATTAATATAAAAGACCCTCCCACAATACTCCTTCAAATTGATTAGTGAAACCCAATAACTTCAATTCCAGCATCGCTAACAAAATAATACCCTAAACAATCTTCCCAGTTAATGAGCTAGAATTTAACAATTTATACAGTCCAGAATAAATATATAAATAACTTCAATTTACTAATCAATCGACTAAAAAATCCAATTAATTAATTAATACTAATACTAAAAGTTTCCAATTAGTGGTCTGTATTAAGTGCTGGGTAGGTGCTGAGCAGGTAAAGTAGGTAAAGTGCTTGAGTGAGTGCTAAGGTGCTAGATGGATAAAGTGCGAGAATGAGTGCAGGCATCAGGTTTATAGCACAACATGTGCTACACTAGGGCAGCAGTCGGGTGGAATGTAGCGTGTAATAGGGTCCATGAGTTCTCGGCCAATACCCCTAGCGCAACCTGGCAGGTCCAGAGAGGTAAACCCCGCCCCCCCGTGCCTCCCAGTCACGCTTCAGGGCTCCACAGGTTTTCTTATGGAAATTGACCAGTCCAGTCAAGGACCCACAAACCGCTAAAGTGGCTGATGGCCTCGGGGCCACCACCTCAGGCTTCCCTCCGTCGGTAGCAGCCCCCGTCGCCACTGTCAGTCGCCCCGGCCGCGCCCTCACTCGGCGTTCACGTCGCGTGATTGCGAGGTCTCTGGTCGCTCGCCTGCCTCTGCACACTCCCTCGCCCGGTCTCACGACTCGATCTCTCTGCTCGTCCACCGCGCACCGCCGGCTGCACTGGGCGTGGGCGTCCCAGTCGCACCGCTCCGCTCCGCTCTCCACACTCTCTCCGCCCGTCGGCCGCTCCTCTCGCCGACCGGCCTCACCCGGCCGGCGGCGCGGCTAGCACAGCCCAGCCCGGCGTCTCAACCTCCTCCGTACTCGCTCCCAGGCCTCGTCTCGCCCCGCAAGCCGGCAGCAGCTCCGGCAGCTCCGCGGGACCCCCGGCACTCACGTCCGTCTCTCCTGCTCCAGGTGGGATGTCTTGTTGGTTGCACTTGATGTTTGGACGTGCAAACCAGTTGTTTTAAGCTGTTTCTGGGGATTTTTTAAGGGAGCTCTAGCACCCAAGCTCTGCCGCCGCCGCCATTTTCCGCAATCAGCTAACGTGTCAGTAACGTGTGAATCAGTAACGTGTGAACTGTTATAGATTAAGGACAGGCCAGCCAGTGTGAATCAGTAACGTGTGAATCAGTAACGTGTGAACTGTTATAGATTAAGGACAGGCCAGCCAGTGCTATCCAATAGACACTTCTTCTGTCCCACAGCTGTGTATAGTTCATGATGCATTTAGTGGGAAGGGTCTGCTATTGTTGCTGGTATGACATTCCTTGTGACACATGCTTTTGAAACACTTAGCAACGAAAAGATTGTCAAGCATGCGGGTTCAATGACAAGTTGAAGTTGATACAAAGACTACGTTTATTGATAGACCGATACTTTGGTATAGCAGGTTCTTGAGAGTAATGAAACTGATACATTGATACAATACTTTTAAGGCTTACTTCAAAAGGATTCCAAGGGATGGGGTTGCGGGGTAGCATTCACACATAAACTATCATAAATGTCTACGTTCCCATAGTGTTATCAGGACTTCGTCCTTGCTTTCTCCAGATGTCTCATATTCCCTTAGCAGAATGTATGTGAAGGTGCTAATTACTTGGTTTCGGTTCCCACTACTTCTAATTACAAGCCATAAAGCAAGATGGGGGGAAGGGAAAGAATAACAGGATAACAAAGTTGGATCCTCCATGACACTCCACAGATCAGGTTTAGGCAGGACCTTAACACAATCAATTATCAATGGAATTTCACCATGCTTGACATACTGCCCCCCCCCCCAAAAAAAATCAACTTCGGGGCTTCTGAAAAAACGCTCTATGAAACTTATTTACCAAATCAGGGGCTAACACATCTTTTTCAGCTACCCACTCATTTTCACTGGCTGGGAAATGTTTCCATTTAATCAAATAATACAACACTCCATGCTTCATCTTTGAATCTAATATCTCTTGCACTTCATGATGACTCTGATTCCCAATCTGGATAGGTTGTGGAGCTGGTGGTCAAGGGTGCCAAGAAGAACCACCCAGGTCTCTTCGCAAAAGACTTAAATGAAAGACAGGATGTATTTTACTAAACATTTTGGGCAACTCCAATTCCACCGTTACCTTGTTTATCACCCTTTTGATCTTAAACGGAACCAAAAATCTGTACGCTAGTTTCTTGGAGGGTTGATTCAGTGGGAGGTTCTTTGTTGAAACAAACACCGAATCCCCCACTTTAAAATTCCAGGCTGGTACATGGGATTTGCCATACTGCCTTTTATACTTCTCCTTAGCTGCCTCCAGATTTTCTTGGATCAGCTTCCAGCCATTCCTGAGTTTTCCCCACCACTGCTCGAATGAGGTGGGGTCACGGGTTCGTTCACCCCCTGGCAACACTGGGACAGGCTTCCCCTCATACCCATTTACAATCTGAAATGGGGAAGCCTTGGTTGAGCTGTGCACGCTGTTATTGTAATCATACTCAGCAAACGGCAAAAGATCCACCCAGTTAGACTGTTGGTGATTCACATAGCACTGTAAATACTGTTCTAACAGCGTGTTCACATGTTCTGTCTGTCTGGGGATGGTAGGCTGAGCTCAACCCTTGTTCTATGCTGGTCAAAATTCCCGCCAGAAGTTGGCAACGAACTGCGGCCCCCTGTCACTAATGACCTTGTCGGGGAATGAGTGTAATTTCACAATATGATGGAAAAACAGATAGGCTAGCCTCTTGGCGGTCGGCAGCTGCGCACAGAGAATGAAATGCGCTTGCTTGGAAAAGGTGTCCACTACTACCAGAATTATGGTTTTTCCCTGCGAGACTGGCAGTTCGACTATGAAGTCCATTGACACTACAGACCAAGGGCGTGCAGGTGTCTCCAGGGCTTCCCCCCTCTCCTTTTTGCCATTAAACAAATGGGGCAGGAAGCCACGAACTCAGAAACGTCCTTTTTCATGGAGGGCCACCAAAACTGCCTGTTAATTAAATGGAGTGTCTTCACATATCCAAAGTGCCCAGCTAATTTGTTCAAATGGCAAAATTGTAGGACCTCAGACCTTAGGCTCTTCAGGACGTACAGTTTATCACCTTTATACCAAAACCCATCCTCCCCTTTCTGTACTTCCCCTGGTCTGTCTTCTCCCCCCCTTCTCGGTTTCAGTAGCCAGATGCTCTTCCCCCCACTTGTCTGGTTGCAGACTCCGCCAGGTTTTAGATCTGGTAGTTACCATGGTGGCCACTTGAGAAGGAGGAATTAAGGAATCTACTACCTCCTCCTTTTGACTATTATGCTGAAGAAGGCATAAAAGGGCGTCCGCCAAAAAAGTTCTTTGTTCCAGGGATGTGCATCAGCACAAAGTCAAATTTAGAAAACAATCCTGCCCACCTGATTTGTTTTTCACTGAGTTTCCACTGCCCGGTGAGCACCTCCAAATTTTTGTGATCGGTCCAAATTTCAAATGGCACTTTGGTGCCTTCCAGCCATGACCTCCATGTCTTTAAAGCATAGGTCACGGCAAAAGCTTCCTTGTCCCATACTGACCAATTTCTCTGCTCTTGGGAAAACCTTTGGGAAATATAGATGCATGGTCTTAATCTCCCTTCCTCATCTTTCTGCATGAGGATGGCTCCGACGGCGACATTGGATGCGTCATATTGCACAATGAAGGGCTTCAGCTCATTAGAGTGGCTCAGGACTGGTTCACTAGTAAACAACCTTTTAAGTTTACTAAATGCCTCTTGGCATTTTGCTGTCCAATTTAGTTTTGCCCCCGGCTTCTTTGCATCCGGACCCTTCCCTTTGGTTTTTAACAACTCCGTGAGGGGTAGCATGATTTGAGCAAACCCGGGTATGAAGGTTCTGTAAAAATTTGCGAACCCGAGAAATGATTGGAGCTGTCTACGTGTCTTCGGGGGAGCCCAGTCCAGCACCGCTTGATCCTTGCTCGGGTCCATAGCTAGTCCCTGCTCTGATACCCGGAAGCCCAAGTAATCCAGTTCGGTCTTATGAAACTCACATTTTGAGAATTTGGCATATAGCTTGTGCTTTAGTAGGGTGCTGTGACGGAAAGCAATGGGTTAACCATAAACTGAAGGCGCACAGGGCTGCGTCAGGTGACCTGAGGGTGGGGGCAAAGTGCTCAGAGCTCTCAGGGAGGGAAAAAGTTAGTTTAGTGAGAGAAACTGCTGAGGCAGGAGTTCAGTCAGTTGGAGTCTGACAGAGTGGAGGCCTGTCAGAGAAGTCTGTCAGTGGGGACCTGACAGAGACTGAGAGGGTCAGTTAGTGCCGGCCAGAAGGGCTAAGAGGGCAGTTGATCCTGTGAAGAAGCTGGAGACGGGGAAGTCTTCCAGAGACTGCCAGCTGGACAAAACCAGCCAAGAGGGCTGTGTGTGTGTGAGTCAGTTAAGACCGGAATGGTCACAGACACCAGGAAACTACTCTAAAGTTCTAGTGAGGAGGTTGAGGGAGTGGATGTGGGTCTGAGACACCAAGAAGGGCTGAGAGGAGAGACTCCAGTCGAGGGGTGAGACTAGACACATCGATCCCAAGAGGCCAGACCTTGGCTAGAGGTGGAGAGTGAGTTAAAGGGAACGGTGAACTGTGTAACTGTGAAAGATCCAAGAAAGTAAAAGGGACTGTAAGCTTGAAACAACTGAACAAAGAATAAGCCTGTGTAAATATCTCCCATATCCCCAGTTAAGACTTTTTGTTACAATAAATCTGTGGTTTAAGTTAAAGTTCTCGTGAGCCTATATATTTTGTGGGAAGAATAAACAAAGCTGCTGGGGTCCCATCAACAGAACAAGTAAAAATACCCCGAAGAGACGAAAATATAGAGATCCAGTGAGGACGTGAGGTGGGCGCTGCGTCGGGATTTCGAAGGAACACCCCAAAATAAGTGTCACTAAGACACACAGAGAGTAGAGGGACACTGCAGTAAAGGAATTAAGACAGATTTGTGAAAAATTCCTGTCAGAAATGGCTCCTCCTAAGAGAACTACCACAGCCACGGGGGATGGGCAGACACAAGAAGAGATTCCTGAGGAGAATCCTAGTCAGAGCATAGAGGCTATGAAAATACAGTTGGAATTGGCCAGAATAGAGGCAGAAAAAGAAATTCAGATGGCCAAGATTCAAGCAGAACACAGAGAAAGGGAAGCAGAGAGAGAAAAAGCAATGGAAATAGCTAAGCTGGAATCAGAGAGAGAAAGAGAGGAGAGAGAACACAGAGAAAGGGAAGCAGAGAGAGAACACAGAGAAAGGGAAGCGGAGAGAGAACGCAGAGAGAGGGAAGCGGAAAGAGAGAGAGAACATGAGGAAAAAATGTACAGTTTGAAACTCCAGGAGATTCAGGGAAGGCCTGAGTTTCAACGTGATACTAGAAATGAGAGGCGACTCACAGTAGAACAAAAGAAATTCCCCAAGTACCAAAAAGGGGATGATGTAGAAGCTTTTTTGTTTAATTTTGAAAGAACATGTAAAGATTTAAGAGTTGCTGATGAGGACAGAATGATTTATTTGAGACCTCAGATCTGTGGAGAGTTGAGTGAAATCTACTCTGAACTGAGGGATGAGGAAACTTCTGATTATCAATTGTACAAGGAAAGGGTCAGAGTCCGCTTTGGCTTAACAGCAGAGCAAAGCAGGAAAAAATTTAGAGAAATCAGAAGGAAGCCTGGAGAAACATACTCTCAACTAGGTTGTCGGTTAGACAGAGCCCTGAACAGATGGGTAGAAGGGAGTAAAGTTTCCACTTTAGAGGACCTGAAAAACTTAGTGGGCTTGGAACAGTTTTATAACCAAGTCCCCTCTCAGTATAGGTGGGTTCTGAGAGACAAGAAATTGAAGACAGTAGAAGAAGCAGCTGTGATTCTAGATGAGATTGAATCAGATCTAGGGAGTTCAATGTGGACTGCTCCAACTAAAAAACCCCGAGTCTGGAACTCTCCAGAGAAGTCTGGGGCGGGTAACAACAACCCTGCAAACCGGTACAGTCCACCTCCATACAGGAAGACTCAGGCTGCTTGTTTCCAATGTGGGGCAATAGGGCACTATGCCAGGTTTTGCCCAGAAAAAGGAAAAAAGACCCCACCAGCTAAGACAGTTAAAATGGTACAGAGTCAACAGAAAGAAGCAGAAACAAACCCCTCACTTCCAGAGAACACACCACCAGAAAGACCCGCTAATGTTCTGAAAGTGTGGAAGGTACAGGAAAGCTTGGATGAGGAATATACTGAGACTGTGACAGTAAATGACAAGGAAGTCAAGGCTTACAGGGACACAGGGGCGCGTGTTACCCTAATACAGCCAGAATTAGTAAAAAGTCATCAGTATTTGCCTGGGAAAACTTACACCATAAAAGGCATTAAAGGACCTACATTTGAAGTGGCCCTAGCAGAAGTTCCTATCAAGTATAGAGAGTTCCAAGGTGATTGGATTGTGGGAGTCCTGAGTGACATAGGAACATCGCTTTTATTGGGCAATGATTTAGCTTCTGAGTTAAAGAGACAGCAAGCTAATCCTGTCAACATTGTTACAAGAAGCAGGCCAGAGGCAGCTCCTGAGGTGTGTGTACAGCAACCAGCAGAAGAAGAGGAAACAATGTTGCAGACCATCCCTGCTGCAGAATTTCTCAGAGAGCAGCAACAAGATGACAGCCTGAAGGAACTATGGCAGAGAACTGGGGTGAGTGATAATGAGATCACAATTGAACACCCATGCCAATTTAAAGTGATAGACCAGAAACTATACCGGGTGGCCTTAAAAAGAAAACATAACATAGTATGGGAAAGAAAGAAGCAATTAGTCCTGCCAAGAAAGTATAGGATGCAAGTGTTGGATTTGGCTCATGCATCACCCATGGCCTCTCACCTTGGCATCAATAAGACAAGGGACCGAGTGCAAGAACGGTTCTTTTGGCCAAATATGGGCAAGGACATAAGGGCTTTTTGCAAATCGTGTCAGGCCTGCCAAATGGTGGGGAAAGCTCTAGACAAAACTAAGGGTCTACTACAGCCAGTCCCTATAGTCACAGAAGCCTTTGGGAAGATAGGAGTAGATATTGTTGGTCCTATCTCCAGAGTGACCAGAAGGGGAAACAAGTACATCCTGACCATCGTAGATTATGCCACCAAGTTTCCAGAAGCGGTTCCACTTAAGGATATTGAGGCAAAGACAGTGGCGGAAGCCCTATTGACTGTGTTTTCAAGATTGGGTTTTCCAAAAGAGATGGTGACTGATTTAGGCACCACATTTATGTCAAATGTGATGCAAGAATTGTTAAGAGCTTGTGGAATCCGGCATGTGACCACTACAGCATACCACCCACAAGCAAATGGGCTCAATGAAAGGTTTAATGGCACCCTGACTTACGCATACAAGCATCCCAACGATTGGGACCAGAGGTTGCAACACCTGCTCTTCGGGTACAGGGAGGTACCCCAAGAAAGTTCCGGGTTCAGTCCATTTGAACTGTTGTATGGAAGGCAAGCCAGAGGACCCCTTGATGTTCTGAAAGAGGCGTGGTCCGGGAACGAGGACATCCAGGAGACAGATGTCATCTCTTACCTACACGAACTACAACAGCATCTGCAGGAGGTGAGGACGGCTGCTGCAGACAACATGAGAAGATCGCAACGACGGCAGAAGCAGTGGTACGACTCCAAGTCCAGAGACAGAGAGTTCAAGCCAGGAGACAGAGTACTGGTGTTGAAGCCCAGGAAGAAGAATAAGTTAGATGTGGCCTGGGAGGGACCTTATACCATCGCCCATAAGGTCTCCAACGTGAACTATGTAGTGAATCTAAGTGAAGATGGGGAACAATGTAAAGTGTTCCATGTAAACATGCTAAAACCTTATTTTGACAGGGGTAATTTGGTTTTAATTGCAAAGAAGGGAGTGAGTGCGGGAACTGAATTGTCGGGTTGGGGGAAATATCCCAGGAAGAAACCATTAGGGAGGTTCAGTTCGCCCCTTCTCTTAATGGAGAACAAAGAGGCCAATTACAAACAATATTGGGAGGGTACAAAACAATTTTTTCAGATGTACCAGGGAAGACAAACTTAGCGTGTCACAAGATTGACACAGGGGATTCGAGGCCTGTAGCACTCCAACCATATAGAGTGACCGGCCCGAATGCCAAGTATGTACAGCAGGAGGTAGAAGAAATGTTGAAATTGGGTTTAATTGTACCATCAGAAAGTCCGTGGGCCTCACCTGTAGTCCTAGTACCCAAACCGGACAAAACCATGAGGTTTTGTGTGGACTACAGGAGGTTGAATAAAATCACAGTACCGGATGTGTATCCAATGCCTCGCATAGATGAGTTAGTCGAGACAATTGGAGCTGCCAATTTTATCACCACCTTAGATTTGACAAAAGGTTATTGGCAGGTAGCTATGGATCCAAAAGATCAGCAGAAAACAGTGTTTGTAACCAAAGAGGGACTCTTTGAGTTTACTGTATTACCATTTGGGTTAAGGAACGCTCCCTCCACGTTCCAAAGATTAATTGATAAGATGGAGTTTACAGCTCCAAGATTACAACTTTGACATAAAGCATATCCCTGGGAAGCAAAATGTGATTGCAGATGCACTATCAAGAAGAATGTAAAGTTTTAAAAGTCTGTTTGTATGGTAACGTTATGGAAGAAATTAGTCTGTATAACTGATGCAGAATGTATATAATTTTGAAGTTAGTGTAACCCAAGCAAGTGTGCCCATGTCCCATTGCTCAGCAAAAGGCTGAAACCTTTCGCCTTGCGCAATGTCTTAAAAGGGGGAGGGACATGTGACGGAAAGCAATGGGTTAACCATAAACTGAAGGCGCACAGGGCTGCGTCAGGTGACCTGAGGGTGGGGGCAAAGTGCTCAGAGCTCTCAGGGAGGGAAAAAGTTAGTTTAGTGAGAGAAACTGCTGAGGCAGGAGTTCAGTCAGTTGGAGTCTGACAGAGTGGAGGCCTGTCAGAGAAGTCTGTCAGTGGGGACCTGACAGAGACTGAGAGGGTCAGTTAGTGCCGGCCAGAAGGGCTAAGAGGGCAGTTGATCCTGTGAAGAAGCTGGAGACGGGGAAGTCTTCCAGAGACTGCCAGCTGGACAAAACCAGCCAAGAGGGCTGTGTGTGTGTGAGTCAGTTAAGACCGGAATGGTCACAGACACCAGGAAACTACTCTAAAGATCTAGTGAGGAGGTTGAGGGAGTGGATGTGGGTCTGAGACACCAAGAAGGGCTGAGAGGAGAGACTCCAGTCGAGGGGTGAGACTAGACACATCGATCCCAAGAGGCCAGACCTTGGCTAGAGGTGGAGAGTGAGTTAAAGGGAACGGTGAACTGTGTAACTGTGAAAGATCCAAGAAAGTAAAAGGGACTGTAAGCTTGAAACAACTGAACAAAGAATAAGCCTGTGTAAATATCTCCCATATCCCCAGTTAAGACTTTTTGTTACAATAAATCTGTGGTTTAAGTTAAAGTTCTCGTGAGCCTATATATTTTGTGGGAAGAATAAACAAAGCTGCTGGGGTCCCATCAACAGAACAAGTAAAAATACCCCGAAGAGACGAAAATATAGAGATCCAGTGAGGACGTGAGGTGGGCGCTGCTATAGGTGCTAAGAACCTCTCTCACTAGTTTCACATGTGATTGGAGATCCTGCGAATAGATAATGATGTCATACGGATACACCACCACCCCCTTAAATAGATAGTCTCTCAACACTTCATTAATAAAGTTCAGGAACACTCCCAGTGCTCCTTGTAACCCAAATGGCATTACTAGGTACTCAAATTGTCCCATGGGGGTATTGAACGCAGTTTTCCATTCATCCCCCTCCTTTATGCGCACTCTAAAATACGCATCTCTCAAGTCCAGTTTGGTGAATATTTCCCCCTCCGACACTGTGCTGAGCAAGTCCTTGATGAGGGGGACTGGATAGGCATTGGAGGTGGAAATCCCGTTAATCCCCCGAAAATCTGTACAGTCTGAGTGAGCCGTCCTTCTTTTTCCTAAAAAGGACCGAGGCTGCATGGGGGGCCATAGCGGGTCAGATAAAACCTCATTTCAAGTTTTTGTCTAGGAATTTCCACAGTTCCACCTTCTCCACCCACCCCATCGAATACAGCTTGGCCTTGGGTAGGGTCTGCCCCGGGATCAATTCAATGGCACAGTCCGTGTCCCTATGGGGAGGAAGTTCATCAGCTCCCTGTGCACTGAACACCCCCCTCAAGTCTCTGTAAGCTTTGGGAATCGCCTGGACATCTTCCATGGTTAAGCAGACTCTCTCATTGTGGGGAGGTGGACGGGGCCCCCACTCCTTGATCCAATGATGGTTGTTACACCTTGGGTCATTAAATTCTATTGTTTGTTCCCCCCACCGGATATCTGGCTCATGCTTAGCCAACCATCCTACCCCCAAAACCACATCGTAAGTGGAGGAGGGGGCGATTACAAAGGCCTCCTGGTCCCAGTGGTCTTTGATGCCCACCGGTACTAGTTGAGTCTCTAGCACACAGGGCTTCCCCGTCATTACGGACCCATCCATCTGTTCAAACTGGATGGGTACAGCAGAGCCATCGTGGGAAGCCCCAATGCGTCCACCAGTTTAGGGGTGATTATGTCTTTCGTGCAGCCCGAGTCAATCAGGGCTTTCACTTGCACAAATCTCTTGAGCTTGCTGTTTAGCAAAACCACTGGCACAAAATAAAGTGACCCCGTTACTCTTACCCTGAGTGGTGCCGGTTCCTTGGTGACCTGCTGGCAACATTTAGAGCAGGTTGTCCCTGTTTCCCGATGGCTCGTCGGCCCAGGACATCTCACTCAGCTCATCAGTGACGATGGTGTCATCATCCTGCATTGAACTCACAGCTGCACTGCTCTTCGCCGCTTCCTTAGGGAGGCCAGTCAGCTTCTTGGGGGTTGGGGTGCTCGTCTTAGAAGCACTTGATGGTGGTCGGGGGGGGGGGGGGTGTTCAGGCAGCTGCTGGCTAGGTGGTTCAGGTCTTTGCACCTGAAACATTTGCAGGTACCCTGGGGCTTCCCACCCACCCCCCCTTGGGGTTTCTTCACCTCCGCCTTCCCACCAGGTTTCGGGTCACGACTCAACTTACTGCTCTGATGTTGGCGTTGCATGGCCACCCTCTTCGTATTGGTCTCCACCTCTCCCATCAGCTGGATCCACCCCACCAGGGTGGTCGGTCTGGCTTGCTGCAGGGCCCGATCCAGAATACTCACACTCAACCTGCAATCTTCATCAACTCACTCCACCACCCCCTCACCTTGGCTGCATTGGAATGGAACTCAGCCACATACTCCCGAATCATCTTGGAGCCTTGTTGCATGTCCCTCAGGGAAGCCAGGGTGCGGGTCTCCTGCAAGGGGTCCTTGTACTGGGCCAGCAGAGCTTGTAGGAAAGTGGCTACAAAGTCCAGCTCTGGGCTCATGGCCTCATACAGGCTCATATACCACCTTTTGGCAGCCCCCTTCTCGACCTCTTTTCGGACCTCGGAATTCTCGAGCTATCTCGTCTTCCTCCTCTTTTCGGACGATCGCTCGGAATTCTCGAGCTATCTCGTCTTCCTCCTCTTGTGGAGCCGGTGCATCGGAGTTCCCAACTCCCACGCCCGGGGGGTGGGGATCGGCTTCCGTGCCGGTGACTACAGCAGCCACTGCGCCTTCCTCCTCTCCCGGTCCAGGGTTGTCACCCCCTTCGTTGGCCATCTTCACCTGGCACATGTGCCTGGTTAGGATGGCTTCATGGCATGCCAGGGCCTCATCCATCGTGGTGGTGGAGGTGTGTGGCTGCCACTGCTGCAGGGTGACCAATAGCTGTTGAATGTGGAGAGGGGAACTTGGTCCAGTGACTCTCCGGGTGTCCAGCATGTGCCACGGTGGGGTTGGTGCTCTCGCCCCTTCTTCAGGTTCTGGAAGTTCACTGCTTATTTCATTTCATTTCATTTTCATTTCATTTTATTCAATTTATATCCCGCCCTTCCCACCAAAGCGGCTCAGGGCGGCTCACAACACAAAAGTTCTAACATAGGATTAAATTTTAAAATACATCAAATTACAACATTTAAAACAATAAACTAGTAAAAACAGTAAAACAAAGCCATTTACCAAAGTACTATTCTACAGCCTTCTATTTGAAAATTTCAAGTACCGATCAGTTGTATGCCAACCAGAAGAGGACTGTCTTACAAACCCTGCAGAACTGCCCAAGGTCCCACAGGGCCCTCACCTCTTCCGGTAGCTGGTTCCACCAGCAAGGGGCTGTGATTGAAAAGGCCCTGTCTCTGGTCGACTTAAGATGGGCCTCCTTTGGCCCGGGGATTGCAAGCAGATTTTGAGAACTCGATCTCAGCACTCTCTGGGGAACATGTGGGGAGAGCCGGTCCCTAAGGTAGGCAGGTCCTGGGCCATATAGGGCTTTAAAGGTAATAAGGGAAGGGTTGGAGGTGGGGTGGCTCTGTATGTCAGAGAGGATATACGGTCCAGTAAGACTGAGGTCAGAGAATTAGATTCACTTTTAGAAATGCTTTGGGTTGAAATAGAGGGCCCCAAAGGAAATTTAACTATGGGAGTTTGTTATCGCCCACCAAATCAAAAGAGAGAGGACGATTATAATATTATGGAAGGCTTAAAGATAGTGGCTAAACATAAAAACTGTGTCGTAATAGGTGATTTTAACTACCCACAGATTGATTTTTAACTACCCACAGATGTTTTCTGGTTGAGAGAAAGAGATTGAGTTTCTTGATGCTCTCAATGACTGTGCTATGTGTCAAGTCTGATGTTTCAATAACGAGACTCTTTTGATAAGAAGGTTCTAGTTTATTGTAACATGTTGCAGAGCTATAGATGAAAGATTGCGAGACTGGCGAGCATACACAAAGGGCAAACTTTTAAGGTACAAATCAAAAGCATTCCTGAGGGGGGGCACACTATGCAGGGCACATTCACACATTGTTGTTACTTTTATCGTTCTCAGGCCTTGGTTGGCCTTGGGCGCTTCCTTAGCGCTCATTATCTCTGAGAAGGCACCACAATCTTGTTCCCATATTCTCGTTACCAAGCTGTGCTACATAACAAAGGAAAGGAGGGGGAGCGGAGAGGTTGAGCTAGCAGCATTTGAATATAGTATGGCTTTTACCCAGGGGCCTCTTCTGAACCAGCGTTTGGGCCTAACTACTCAGACATTACAGCAGACTTGACATACTGCCCCTCCCTAAGCCCCCTCCACCGCGCGGGGAGGATGGTTGCTTGCATCATGCTCCGGGGCTTCTGGGTTGAAGGCACATTGGTCGGTTAGGGTGGCGGTGGCCCCCGCGGGTGGAGGATGCCAGCTGGATGGCCCGGGTTCCCAGCGGATTAAGCTGCAATGAAAGACAGGGTGGATTTTACCTAGGGCAGGGGGCAGGTCCAATTCTACAGTTACCGGATTAATCACCCTTTTCACCCTGAAGGGCCCTAGGAACTTGACCGCTAGTTTGCGTGAGGGCTGGGTTAGAGGTAGGTTCTTGGTTGAAAGGTACACCGAGTCCCCTATCTTGAAATCTCCCGCCGGGACATGGGATTTGTCATATTGCTTCTTGTAAGCTTCTTTGGCTGCTTCCAAGTTTTCCCTTATGATGGGCCAACATTTGCTCGGCCCCTCCCACCATTGCTCGAACGTGGTAGGAGAGTCTCTACTGCCCCCTCCTGGGAGCAAGGGGAGGGGTTTCCCTTCGTAACCGAACACTGTGGAAAAGGGGGAGGCTTTGGTGGAGCTTTGCATGCTGTTGTTGTAGCAATATTCTGCAAAGGGGAGCAGATCAACCCAATCGGACTGTCTTTGGTTCACAAGGCACCTTAAGTATTGCTCTAGCACCCCGTTGACCCTCTCCGTCTGTCCGTCCGTTTGGGGGTGGTAGGCTGAGCTCAATCCCTGCTCCATTCCCACCAGTTTACAAAACTCCCGCCAGAAGGTGGCAACGAACTGAGGCCCGCGGTCGCTAATGACCTTCTCTGGGAATAAGTGTAGTTTTATGACGTGGTCGAAAAACAGGGCGGCCAGTTTCTTTGCTGTGGGCAATTGGGTGCAGGGGATGAAGTGGGCCTGCTTGGAGAAGGTATCAACCAGCACCAGGATGACTGTTTTTCCCCGGGAGCGAGGGAGTTCTACAATGCAGTCCATGGACACTATGGCCCAGGGGCATTTGGCTGTCTCTAGCGGCTGCAAGAGTCCTGGCGGCTTTCCCCCCCTCCTTTTGGCCATTACGCACATCGGGCAGCTCGTGACAAACTCAGACACGTCTTTTCAGAGGGACGGCCACCAGAACTGCCGGTTGACCAAGTGCAGCGTCTTTACGTAGCCAAAATGCCCCGCCAACTTGGACGAGTGGCAAAGTTGGAGAATCTCTCTGCGCAGGCACTTGGGCACGTACAGTTTGGTTCCTTTGTACCACAGCCCATCTTCCCCTTTCTGCACCCCATCTGGGCGCTCCTCCCCCTCCCTTCTGGTTTCTAGCTCTATGCGCTCACGGTTCACCCCCTCTAATTCCTTCCTCTTCTGGGAGCGAGTCGTGACCATGGCCGCTACTTGTGACGGCTGAATTAAAGAATCTACCACATCCTCTCTCTGACTCTCGTGCCGCGGGAGCCTTGACAGGGCGTCTGCTAGGAAGTTCCTCATCCCAGGCATGTGCTTTAGGGTGAAGTCGAATTTGGAGAAGAAGCCCGCCCACCTGATTTGTTTTTCGCTCAGTTTGTGCTTCCCCGTCAGTGCCTTGAGGTTTTTGTGTTCGGTCCACACTTCGAAGGGTAATTTTGCTCCCTCTAGCCAAGACCTCCAAGTTTTTAGTGCGAACACGACCGCAAACGCCTCTTTGTCCCACACCGACCAGTTGCGCTGCTCGTCCGAGAACTTTCGGGAGATGTAGGCACAGGGTCGCAGCTTCCCCCCCCCCCCCGTCCCTTTGCATGAGAATGGCTCCTACGGCCACGTCGGAGGCGTCGCACTGGACCATGAAGGCCCTCTGTTCGTCCGGGTGGCTTAGGACGGGTTCGCTTGTGAACAGCCGTTTCAGGTGGTCGAACGCTCTCTGACACTCGGCCGTCCACACCAGCCTTGCCCCGGGCCATTTTGCCTCTGGGCCCTTGCCTTTGGTTTTTAAGAGCTCGGTCAAGGGCAGGGCTATGCTAGCGAACCCCTCTATGAAATGTCTGTAGAAATTTGCGAACCCCAAGAAATATTGGAGCTGTCTACGTGTCCTCGGGGGGCCCACTCTAACACTGCCTGAACCTTGGCCGGGTCCATGGCCAGGCCCTGTTCGGACACCCGGAACCCCAAGTAGTCTAGTTCAGTTTTGTGGAATTCGCACTTGGACAGTTTAGCATACAACTGATGCTTCAGCAACGTGCTGAGCACCTCTCTCACTAACTTCACATGCGACTTCAGGTCTTGCGAATAAATAATGATGTCATCCAGGTAAACCACCACCCCCTTAAACAAATACTCCCTCAAGACATCATTGATGAAGTTCATGAACACTCCCGGGGCACCCTGTAACCCAAATGGCATCACCAGATTCTCAAACTGTCCCATCAGGGTGTTGAAGGCCATTTTCCACTCATCCCCCTCCTTGATGCGCACGCGGAAGTAAGCGTCGCGCAAGTCCAGTTTGGTGAAAATCTTTCCCCCCGCCACTGTGCTCAACAAGTCCCGGATGAGGGGGATGGGGTAGGCGTTGGACATGGACACCGCATTAATCCCGTGAAAATCTGTGCAAAGTCTAAGCGAGCCATCCTTCTTCTTCCGGAATAGCACCGGGGCGGCGTGGGGGGCCGTGGCCAGCCGGATGAACCCGCGTGCTAGGTTTAAGTCTAGGAACTTGCGAAGCTCTTTCTTCTCAGCCCACCCCATCTGATTCAGTTTGGCTCTGGGCAGGGTTTCCCCCGGAATCAGTTCTATGGCGCAGTCGGTGCTTCGGTGGGGGGGCAGTTGGTTGGCCTCCTCACTGAATATCCGCCTCAGGTCCCAATAGACCACGGGAATTGGGTGCACCTCCTCTACCGATACACATGCCCTCTGATGCGCCACTGGGGCCTTGGGTCCCCATGCGGGGTTCCAGAGGTGCTGCCTGCACCCTGGGTCTAGAAACCTGATGGTCTGCGCTCTCCACCGGATTAGGGGCTCGTGCTTTTCCAACCACCCCACCCCCAGCACGGGGTAGGAACAGGACGGGGCGATTACAAAGAATTCTTGATTCCAATGGTCCTCTATCCCCATGGGGCAGGGCAATGTCTCGCGGGTGCACGGCTCTCCGCACATTACGGACCCGTCCATTTGCTCAAACAGCATGGGGTGGGGCAGCTGCGAGCTTTCTAGTCCCAATGCCTCCCCCACTTTGGGAGAAATCAATTCCCTGTTGCACCCTGAGTCTATAAGAGCTCGGATCTGCATGAACCTCCGCAATTTGGGGTTCAGTAACTTAACAGTCACAAAGTACAGTCTCCCCTTTACTCTCACCGTCAGCGGCGCCTCGTCGCGGTCGACCTGCCGTTGGGCACCCTTCAGAGCAGCAGGTCAGGCTCGTTTCCCGCCGGTTCTTCCACCCAGGCGAGGTCGGCCAATTCTGCAGAGAGGAGCACTTCTTCTTCCTGCAGTTCCTCCTGCACCAGCACGCTGGTTTTCGCCGCTTCCTTAGGGCGGCCGGGAGGCTTCTTTGGGGCTGGGGTGCTCGGTTTTGGTGAGGCCGGAGACGACCGGGCCAGCGGGGGTTGGGGGCAGGCGGACGCCAGGTGGTTTGGGTCTCTGCACCGGTAGCACCTGCGGGGTCCCGCTGGTGGGGCAGTCATCAGCTTCTTCGCCTTGGCTTGTTCGCTCTTCACCGGGGCCCCCTTCGGGTGGGCCTTCCCCGATTGGTGCTGCCGTAGCATAGCTACTCGTTTGAGGTTGTTCTCTACCTCACCGGCCAGCTGAATCCACCCCACCAGGGTTGTCAGGCGGGCTTGGGTGAGGGCTCGATCCAGGATGCTGGCGTTCAGCCCGCTGGTGAACTGCTCGATTTTCATCACTTCGTTCCAACCCCGAACACGGCCAACGTTAGCTTGAAAATCGGCCGCGTACTCGCGGATGAATCAGGCCCCTTGTTGCATGTCCCGCAGGGCTGCCAACGCTCGGGATTCTTGCAACGGGTCCTCAAATTGGGTCAGTAGGGCTTGTAGGAAGGTGTGCACGTCGTCCAGGATTGGGCTCCTGGCCTCGCACAGGCTCACGTACCATCTCTTTGCTGCCCCTCTCAGCTTCGACCCCAGGTAGTCGACCCGACTGAACTCGTCCGGGAAGGAGTTCCCCCAGTAGTGCATGAAGCTGTTCGCCTGGATCCCGAAGTAGTTCACTTCCTCCAGGTCCCCATCGAAGGTGGCGTCCAGCTCGCGACTCACATTTCTCGGCCCCACCGGAGGTGCTGGCGGCGGCGGGGTAGGAGCTGGGGTGGCCCCCGCTCGCGCCGGGGCAGCAGGTGCGGCAGGTTGGCTAGGGCGGCCCCAGGGCCCCACCGGGGCCGCAGCAGGTCTTCGGGAGGTAGGTATCCCCAGCACCCTCCCGAGTTGGATGGTCAGGTCGCGCACCTCGTCCCTCAGACCTCCTATGGCTCCGTCCACCTCCCTGCGGACCATCGACCGGAACATTTGATAGTCCTCCTCGCCCTGGTCTCGGAGCCTCCGCTCCCCGCAGTCGGCCTTCCGGCCTCCCGCCTTGTCATCTCCATCGTCTCTGACCTGGACGACGATGATGCTGTCCGCTTCTCCCGTCTCCCCCGAGCTCGGGCTCGCGGCTTCAGATCCAGCCACCTGAATTGACCTGATGTGGCGGTTCAGGATGGCCTCTCGGCGCAGCGGGGCCTGATCCATGATGGTGGTCGAGGTCCGCTGCTGGTATTGCCGGGGCGATAGCACCAGCTGGAACTCCGGGGGGGACTCCACGGCTCTTCTAGGGTTTAAGACGTGCCACGGGGCTGGTCCCTCGGGTCCCGGGTCAAGTGGGAGTTCTCCCTCGTCCGGAATCTGGTCGGCCATCGGGCCTTTCAAGTTGCCGGAACGGTTAGGTCCCAAATGGGAGTCTCGCAAAATGTCAAGTCTGATGTTTCAATAACGAGACTCTTTTGATAAGAAGGTTCTAGTTTATTGTAACATGTTGCAGAGCTATAGACGAAAGATTGCGAGACTGGCGAGCATACACAAAGGGCAAACTTTTAAGGTACAAATCAAAAGCATTCCTGAGGGGGGGCACACTATGCAGGACACATTCACACATCGTTGTTACTTTTATCATTCTCAGGCCTTGGTTGGCCTTAGGAGAACGAAATAGGAACCAGAATAATGGGAGGGCTCGAGCCATGCCCCAAAGGGGACCCCAAGGCACAGGAGCTGTGAGACCACCGTTGGCACGAAATGAATGCAGTTTTTGCCATGAAATTGGGCATTGGCGAAATTCCTGCCCGCACAGGAACCCAGCTACCCCTCCCCTTTTTAGGGGTAGAGGAAGAGGTCGCGGGGGAATGCAGCCCATGAGGGGGCGAGAGAGGGGACCCCGCTACGACCAAAGGGGGCCCATGGGAGACATGGATTTCATAGGCCTGGCTGCTATGGGACTCCAGGACCCATGGGACAAATAGGACAGACCGGGTTCCCTATCACTTGGCCCCGGGGAACCCATGGTCAAGACTAAGGTAGGGGGCCGTGATCTATCGTTCATGATTGATACCGGCGCTGAATTTTCAGTCGTAAATACGCAGGTGGCCCCCACCACCAAACAGACTGTGCCCATTGCGGGAGCCACTGGAAAGACCGGCCCAAGACCTTTCCTCCAAGAACGTATTTGTGATTTGGGAACACATTTGGTCCAGCACAGATTCTTATATGTTCCTGAGTGCCCTCTCCCTCTGCTGGGTCGCGACCTCCTATCCAAATTAAGAGCAGCCATCTATTTCGAGGAAGATGGCCAAGCCAGCGTAGAGTTTCGGGTTAACCCCGCCGGTGTCTTTGTGCTCACTTGCCCTCCGGAAGAGGAGTGGCGACTCTTCCAGGGATCCCCAGAGAAAAACCTCACAGATCAATGGGCCTCCGTTGTCCCTGGGGTGTGGGCGGAAGATAATCCACCGGGCTTGGCCCGCCACCATGCTCCAATCATTATTGAGCTTCAGCCAGATGTGCAGCCTGTTCGCCTGCGGCAGTATCCCATCCCCTGGAAGGCCATAGAAGGCATTCAAAAACATTTGGACAGACTATTGAGATATGGCATCCTCAAAGAGTGCCAGAGTCCCTGGAATACCCCATTGCTCCCAGTTCAAAAGCCTGGCACAGGCGAGTTTAGGCCATGCCAGGATCTACGCGCAGTAAACAAAAAGACAGTGACCCTGCACCCGGTAGTGCCAAACCCCTATGTTTTGTTGGGGTTGGTGCCACAACAGGCGGACTATTTCTCAGTCTTGGATCTCAAAGACGCTTTCTTTTGCCTGCGGATTGCTCCTGTGAGTCAGCCCATCTTTGCGTTCCAATGGCAGGAGCAAAGCACTGGAAGAAAGCTCCAATATACTTGGACGCGCCTTCCCCAAGGTTTCAAAAACAGCCCCACTCTTTTCTCTAATGCATTGGCGCAAGACCTGCAGGACTTTGATGCTGTCCCGGGTGAGTGTGTTCTAATTCAGTACGCTGATGACCTGTTAATAGCTGCCCAAGGACAGGAGCGCTGCTACCAGGCGACCCTCGAGCTTTTGGATTTGTTGTGGAAGGCAGGGTATAAGGTGTCAAGGAAAAAGGCACAGCTGTGCCAAGCCCAAGTGAGGTATTTGGGGTTCCACGTATCTCAGGGAACCCACACACTGGGCCGCGAAAGGAAGGAAGCTGTTTGCGCCCTGCCAGAGCCCACGTCCAGACGTCAGGTTCGGGAGTTCCTGGGGGCAGCAGGGTTCTGTCGAGTATGGATCCCGAATTTTGCCTTGATTGCCAAGCCCCTGTACGAAGCCACTAAAGGAGGGGAGCGGGACCCATTCCTGTGGACAGCTGAGCAGAAAAACGCTTTTCAAGAACTGAAACGGCTGTTGATGGAAGCCCCCGCATTAGGGCTACCCGATGTGGAGAAGCCTTTCACCCTGTTCGTTCATGAACGGCAGGGAGTGGCGATTGGTGTGCTGACTCAAGCTCTGGGCTCCTGGCAGCGCCCTGTCGCCTACCTCTCAAAGCAACTGGACTCAGTCGCAAAAGGGTGGCCAAGCTGCATCCGAGCCGTCGCTGCGACCGCAGAACTCATCAAGGAGGCCGACAAGCTGACCTTGGGGCACGAGCTTAAAGTACAGGTACCTCACGCCGTCCTGACCCTGATGGACTACAAGGGTAACTATTGGTTCACAAACAGCCGGATGACGAAGTACCAGGCCATGATGTGTGAGAACCCACGAATCCGCTTGACTGTCACGGGAGCTCTGAACCCCGCATCCTTGCTGCCCATCAGTGACCAACCTATTGAGCATGACTGCATCCAGACCATGGATGAGATCTACTCCAGCCGTCCCGACTTGACAGACACCCCCTTGCTTGACCCAGATGTTGAATACTACACAGATGGAAGCAGTTTCATGCAGGGCGAGCATCGTTATGCCGGATATGCGGTCGTCACATGCCAGAGAACTGTAGAAGCACGACCCCTGCCGCCAGGAACATCCGCCCAGAAGGCCGAATTGATTGCCCTGACCCGTGCATTGGAACTGGCAGAAGGAGTGACTGCGAATATCTACACCGATTCCAAGTACGCCTTTTTGACTTTGCACGCCCATGGAGCATTATATAAGGAAAAAGGACTTATAAATGCCGCAGGGAAGGCCATCCGGTACGGTCCGGAAATTCTAAAGCTATTGGAGGCTGTTTGGGCCCCACGAAAGGTCGCCGTAATGCACTGCCGGGCTCATCAAAAACCCCTCAGTCCCGTAAGTATGGGAAATCGGAAAGCCGATGAGGCTGCCAAATGGGCAGCAACCCAAGGTGTTGGGCAGGGGCGAGATGCGTCTGCTTACCCCGTGTTTCAGGTTAAATTGTCTGAGTGGTGCCCCCGATATAGTAAAGCTGAGGACGCGTGGGCTGAGGCCCAAGGGGCTTCTAAGACCCGAGTCCAAGGGTGGATTCAGCTACCCGATAATAGGCTGGTTGTACCTGATTCCCTTGCGTGGCCCCTTGTGCTACAAGCACATGATGGAACTCATTTCGGAAAAACTGCATTGGCAGAGTTATTAGATAGGCAGGTGTATATTTCAAAATTGCATAGTCTGTGTGAAAAAGCGGCCCTTCGTTGTGTTTCTTGTGTTCAGAATAACCCTAGGCAGGGTCCAAATCGTCCCCCAGGTATACAGCACGTAGGGACGACCCCCTTTGAATCTGTCATCACTGATTTTACAGAAATGCCTCGAGCAGGCTGTTGGAAATATTTACTTGTGTTTGTGTGTACTTACTCTAACTGGATTGAAGCTTTTCCGACAAGAACGGAAAAGGCAGCAGAAGTGGTGAAACATTTATTAAAAAGCATACTCCCCTTTTGGGGTCTCCCAGTAACAATTTCTTCTGATAATGGGCCCGCATTTGTCCATAAAATTGTACAGGAAGTGTCACGGGTGCTACACATCAATTGGAAGTTGCATGCAGCCTATAGGCCACAATCCTCGGGTAAATGTGAGCGGGCCAATAGGTCGATAAAAGCTCAGCTTTCAAAATTGTGTCAGGAGACTAGTCTGAAATGGCCGGACGCATTGCCCATTGCCTTGTTTAGATTGCGTTGCATGCCTAAGAAAGGGCTAAAGGTTAGCCCATATGAAGTGATCTTTGGTCGACCACCACCTATTGTAAAAGGGATAAAAGGTGACCCGGCCCAAATTGGGAATCTTGTTTGGTTCCAAGAGATACAGTCATTGGGGAAAGCAATGAATGATGTATCTAAATATGTGTTAGAGACTCTCCCTTTGCAGGTTCACAATCCGGTCCACCCGTTCCAACCCGGGGACTCCGTGTGGGTAAAGATTTGGAGAACCCAGCCGCTCCAGCCACGGTGGAAAGGCCCGTTCACTGTCTTACTTTCTACCCCAACTGCAGTTAAAGTCCAAGGACTGCCCAGGTGGATCCATTGGACACACTTGAAGCGAGCGGCCACTGACTGGCAGGTGCAGCAAGCTCCCGGGGACGGGTTGCGACTGAAGCTCACAAGAAGAAACCGCCCTCTGGACCTCACTCACCGGAAGTAGTGGGGTTCCACAGGCAACTCCCTCTGGAATCCTTGCTTACCGGAAAGAGCAGGATTCCACAGGCACCTAAGACGACCCCCCGCTGCAGTCACACAGGAGCTGACTGCTCTACGCGCGGGAGAAGAGCCATCAAGGAGCGTCGGCCGAGTGCGGGGAAGGTCCGTGCACATACATGTTTGAACAGGAGACCACCCCCGAGGCGAATATAGTATTAGCTGTTTTGCTTGGCATAGCAGTCCTGGTAATCTTGTTCCTTGTATTGTATCCTTATCTGAAACGACTGTGCCAGGCGAGGTTGATAGACAGGTTCCTTAGAGATCATCTAGACAGGTTCCTTAGAGATCATCCACCCCCAGCGTAAATGCTCCCAGAGTTTTTCCAGACCCACGGTTACCTTTTGCTCCTGCTGGGGGGAGCACTTTTTACGTTTGCTTTTCTTGCTGCTCTTTGTATTACGCTGTGCTGCATAGCCTATAAGGAAAATAAGAAATTGAAGCGGAGACATAGTGCGGCTAAGGCCCTGAGGGAAGATGCCACGTACCACCCGCATCGTTATTTTACTGTTATGGATGGAAATGTTGATGGGATGGGGGATGATACCACCAGGGCCGGATGTATGGCCGGAGATGTGGCCAGAACTTAGAGCCCGGACCCAGGCTCCGAAACCCCCCCGTGTCGTGAAGTGCCATGCTTATAAGGTCCCTCTTGACACCCAAATTTCGCTCGACACGAGCGATGTGCATTTCCCACAAGCATGTGGAAAAGGTATAAAGCAGTCCTTTAACCCCCGAGAGTTCGAGGGCCCTACTGTTCCTGCTCCCACTTCGACCTATAACCCGCTCAAGGAACTCCTTTCCCCGGGTATCCGAAAGATCTTAGCCCCTTTTCCTTTTGAGAAAACCCCAGACCACCCCTATCGGGCTCCATTAGAGTATGTGTCAAAAGTAGCTAACCTCTCCAAATGCTGGCTCTGTGCCCACACTCGTGAGGCGGGCGGAGCCTTGGCTTGGGAGCCCTTGCATGGTCCTGATTGGATAATGAATTCATCCAACTCCCCTTATATAGGCTTCCAGACGTTCGGCCTAAAAGTCTTCCAGACCCCAGACGGTAGAAATACATCCTGGAACCCCCACAATAGTTTTCGGGTAAAGGGCCGAGATGGCATTGTGTTTGACTTACACCCTATTGCAGCAAAACATCAGAAACAATACCCTTGGTGTGTCACAGGTAGTGGAAATGGCCCAAGCGTGGGATACTTGCAAGATGAAAATTGCCGATATGTCCTCTTTTTAGATCCAAACAAAGTCGGCTGGCAGACACGGGGTAGCATGGCAGGTTCAGTGTCATACTTACGCACTGGTGACTATGCCTTGCAGATAGGTACCCGAGGCACATTGTGGGAGGAATCAAAAGAGGGGCTCTGGACGAAATCCCATGAGTCTGTTTGGCTTACAGGTCTGGCCTATTTACAAGTCTGCAACACTAGCACATATTCTAGCACGTTGATTTTGTTTAAAAACATGTGTAACGCCTCTTATGCCCTGGTAGACGGTATTTATATTGATCTCCCAGGTGTGTATTGGATATGTGGAAAAACAGGTTATAAGTACCTACCCATTCATTGGAGCGGGATGTGCTCTGTGGGCTACCTAACGGTGGCAGGGCACCTCCGAAGTGATGTAATGGCACATGAGGCCTTGAACCTAGGGTACCCCACAGCCCGGACAGGCTTCAATTTAAGAGCAAAACGAAGTTCTTATGAAAAGAGCTCAGGCCTACTCGACTTTCTGCGTGCCCTCATACCTGGTTGGGGAGTCTCTGATTTACAAATCTATACTAGAAATCTTTCTCGCATTCTGCAAGAGGGGCTTGAGAAAACAGCCTCATCCCTATTTACTCTGCAAAAAGAGGTTGACAGTATTGCCAATGTGGTTCTCCAGAACCGCCGGGTCCTAGACCAAATGCTCTCAGAGCAGGGTGGTGCCTGTGCGTACCTGGGAGAAGTCTGTTGTTTTTATGTCAATAAATCCGGTCAAATCCTTTCAGGAGTAAAAACCCTCAGGGGCCTGGTCAAGCAGGCCCAGGGAGCAGATAAAGCATTTAATTCCGGGTCAGACCTTTTCCAATGGCTGACCAGCTGGCTCCCAGACTTCTCTTGGCTACGGCATGGGTTTGTTATAGTCCTTACATTCATAATAGCCGCCCTGATCATCTATGGATGTATCCGCTGTTTACCCGGGATACTGAAGCACTGTCAGCAGTTGCTTTCACCCTCAGATGGAGAACCAGTGTATGAAATGATGAAAACAATCCGCCAGCAGTATGTGGCAAAGCAGGCGGACCCCGAAAAGGCTAATGGAAATTCAAACTCTGTTTGAAAGAGGGGAAATATAGCAGTGGATCGATAAGAACAAGAATCAATACCAATACCTAATCAATATATATGGCTTTAGCAATGTTAGAAACATATAAGAGTGCTTGCAAGAAATAATCTTCTATAGCAGTGTGTAGCAAGGAGTGTTAGCTTACAGAGAGAAAAAGGGAACTGTGAAGGGTCATTGACCTTTCTTAACCACAGGCTGAAAACGGTAGAAAGAAGCCTAAAAGGAACTGAGGCAGGTGCTGGAAATGGAGCAAGAAACTGTGTGTGTGTGGGTAGAATGTTTCTAGAAAAGAGGAACAAGGGTTTATAGAGGCCCTAATAGGGGCCCAGAAAGCTGAAAAACAACCCGAATTGTGGCGAAAGTTTGACGTAGGTACCTTCCCACAAGAAGGAGAACATGAGTGTTTTGAGCTGACAGTTAAGGTGAAGAAACCCTATAAAAGAAAGCAGAAACCTGTAACGGTTGTTCAGACTTCCACCTTTGAGGCAGATGCCTCGGAAGCTGATCCCACACATGTGTTAATAAAGCTGTTTTTCCCTGCTTTTTCGTCTCAGACCTCCTTTTGTCATTGCACCTCTTTGTAAGAACCACCAAGCGGGCGTTTTCCTGCTACAAAGTCTGATGTTTCAATAACGAGACTCTTTTGATAAGAAGGTTCTAGTTTATTGTAACATGTTGCAGAGCTATAGACGAAAGATTGCGAGACTGGCGAGCATACACAAAGGGCAAACTTTTAAGGTACAAATCAAAAGCATTCCTGAGGGGGGGCACACTATGCAGGACACATTCACACATCGTTGTTACTTTTATCATTCTCAGGCCTTGGTTGGCCTTGGGCGCTTCCTTAGCGCTCATTATCTCTGAGAAGGCACCACAATCTTGTTCCCATATTCTCGTTACCAAGCTGTGCTACATAACAAAGGAAAGGAGGGGGAGCGGAGAGGTTGAGCTAGCAGCAGTTGAATATAGTATGGCTTTTACCCAGGGGCCTCTTCTGAACCAGCGTTTGGGCCTAACTACTCAGACATTACAGCAGACTTGACACTATGGAGCAGATGGTCTCAGAACCTACCAGGGGTGGGGCGATCCTGGATTTGGTCCTAAGTAATGCCCAAGACTTGGTGAGAGATGTAAAAGTGATTGCGCCACTTGGGAGCAGTGACCATAATGTTATTGATTTCACCATTTGTATAAATAGGGAGTTGTCCAAAAAGACCACCACAACCATGTTTAACTTTAAAAGGGGTAAATACACTGAGATGAGGAGGCATGTGAGGAGGAAACTGAAAGAAAAGGTACATACGGTCAAAACCCTTGGGGAAGCTTGGACACTACTTAAAACTATAATCCTAGAAGCTCAGATAAAATACATACCACAAGTTAGGAAAGGCACAAACAGGCATAAGAAAAGGCCTGCGTGGTTAACAAACAAAGTAATGGAAGCTGTAAAAGGTAAGAAGGACTCCTTTAAGTGGTGGAAAACCAGTCCAAGTGAGATTAGTAAAAGGGAACACAGGCTGTGGCAAATCAAATGCAAGACTGTGATCAGGCAGGCAAAAAGGGATTATGAGGAGCATATTGCAAAAAACATAAAGACCAACAATAAAAATTTCTTCAAATATATTAGAAGTAGAAAACCAGCCAGGGAGGCAGTGGGGCCCTTGGATGACCATGGGGTAAAAGGATTACTGAAGGAGGATAGAAAAATGGTTGAGAAGCTAAATGAATTTTTTTGCCTCTGTCTTCACTGTGGAAGACGAGAACTTTTTGCCCGCCCGAGAACCACTAATTTTGGAAGGGGTGTTGAAAGACCTGAGTCAGATTGAGGTGACAAAAGAGGAGGTCCTACAACTGATAGACAAATTAAAAACTAATAAGTCACCGGGTCCAGATGGCATATATCCGAGAGTTCTGAAAGAACTCAAAGTTGAACTTGTGGATCTTCTAAAAAAAATCTGTAATCTTTCATTGAAATCTGCCTCCGTTCCTGAGGACTGGAAGGTAGCAAATGTCACCCCCATCTTTAAAAAGGGTTCCAGAGGAGATCTGGGAAATTACAGGCCAGTCAGTCTGACTTCAATACCGGGAAAGTTGGTAGAAACCATTATCTAGGACAGAATGAGTAGGCACATTGATGAACACGGGTTATTGAGGAAGACTCAGCATGGGTTCTGCAAGGGAAGATCTTGCCTCACGAACCTGTTACATTTCTTTGAGGGGGTGAACAAACATGTGGACAAAGGAGACCCAATAGATGTTGTTTACCTTGACTTCCAGAAAGCTTTTGATAAAGTTCCTCATCAAAGGCTCCTTAGAAAGCTTGAGAGTCATGGAGTAAAAGGACAGGTCCTCTTGTGGATCAAAAACTGGCTGAGTAATAGGAAGCAGAGAGTCAGTATAAATGGGCAGTCTTCGCAGTGGAGGACGGTAAGCAGTGAGGTGCCGCAGGGCTCGGTACTGGGTCCCATGCTCTTTAACTTGTTCATAAATGATTTAGAGTTGGGAGTGAGCAGTGAAGTGACCAAGTTTGCGGATGACACTAAATTGTTCAGGGTGGTGAGAACCAGAGAGGATTGTGAGGAACTCCAAAGGGATCTGTTGAGGCTGGGTGAGTGGGCGTCAACGTGGCAGATGTGGTTCAATGTGGCCAAGTGCAAAGTAATGCACATTGGGGCCAAGAATCCCAGCTACAAATACAAGTTGATGGGGTGTGAACTGGCAGAGACTGACCAAGAGAGAGATCTTGGGGTTGTGGTAGATAACTCACTGAAAATGTCAAGACAGTGTGCGTCTGCAATAAAAAAGGCCAACGCCATGCTGGGAATTATTAGGAAGGGAATTGAAAACAAATCAGCCAGTATCATAATGCCCCTGTATAAATCGATGGTGTGGTCTCATTTGGAGTACTGTGTGCAGTTCTGGTCGCCGCACCTCAAAAAGGATATTATAGCATTGGAGAAAGTCCAGAAAAGGGCAATTAGAATGATTAAAGGGCTGGAGCACTTTCCCTATAAAGAAAGGTTGAAACACTTGCGACTCTTTAGCTTGCAGAAACGTCGACTGCGGGGTGACATGATAGAGGTTTACAAGATAATGCATGGGATGGAGAAAGTAGAGAAAGAAATACTTTTCTCCCTTTCTCACAATACAAGAACTCGTGGGCATTCGATGAAATTGCTGAGCATACAGGTTAAAACGGATAAAAGGAAGTACTTCTTCACCCAAAGGGTGATTAACATGTGGAATTCACTGCCACAGGAGGTGGTGGCAGCCACAAGTATAGCCACCTTCAAGAGGGGTTCAGATAAAAATATGGAGCCCAGGTCCATTAGTGGCTATTAGCCACAGTGTGTGTATATATATAAAATTTTTTGCCACTGTGTGACACAGAGTGCTGGACTGGATGGGCCGTTGGCCTGATCCAACATGGCTTCTCTTATGTTCTTATAACCAGCACCTTGTACGGAACTCGGTATATTATTGGCAGCCAGTGCAGTCCCTGGAGCCCCGGCTGGATGTGCTCCCATCTAGGAAGCCCTAATAGCAGCCGAGCAGCAGCATTCTGCACTAGCTGCAACTTCTGGGTTCGGCACAGGGGCAGCCCCATGTAGAGGGCATTACAGTAGTCCAACCTTGAGGTGACCGTTGCGTGGATCACCGTTGCCAGATCGTCATGCTCCAGGAAAGGGGCCAACTGCCTCGCCCGCCTAAGATGAAAGAATGCAGACTTGGCAGTGGCTGCTATTTGAGCCTCCATTGTCAAGGAAGGCTCCTGACCTTGTGCGCCATTGCCAGTGGCACATTGTCAAAGGCTGGTAAGAGGATTTCCCTTCCCGGGCCACGACGACCCAGGCAAAGAACCTCTGTCTTGGCTTACTGGAATTTTTTCAGCCATTCAGCTACAAAGTTGCCAGGGTGGTTAAACTTCTTGTAGATTACTCTCAAAATGTCAAGCATGCGGGTTCAATGACGAGTCGAAGTTGATACAAAGACTACGTTTATTGATAGACTGATACTTTGGTATAGCAGGTTCTTGAGAGTAATGAAACTGATACATTGATACAATACTTTTAAGGCTTACTTCAAAAGGAATCCAAGGGATGGGGTTCTGGGGTAGCATTCACACATAAACTATCATAAATGTCTACGTTCCCATAGTGTTATCAGGACTTCGTCCTTGCTTTCTCCAGATGTCTCGTACTCCCTTATGGATGGGAAGCTGCTGATTACTTGGTTTCGGTTTTCACTACTTCTAATTACAAGCCATAAAGCAAGACGGGGGGAAGGGAAAGAATAACAGGCTAACAAAGTTGGATCCTCCATGACACTCCACAGATCAGGTTTAGGCAGGACCCTAACACAATCAATTATCAATGGAATTTCATGCTTGACAAGGATTTAAAAGGTATTAATTTTAGATGCCTCTTCAGATGGCCAGTTGGGTTCTCCATTTAGGCATCCCAAGAGATCTCTTGATTATTGATCAATATGTGTACACTGTTTGACATACATTCTGAGCAATTTGGTTCTCTTAATATTTAGCTGAATAAAATACAACAAAGTGTAAGCTTCTGACTCTGGCTCTTGTCCACTTGGATGGTCTCTCACTAATCCACATCCGGCTCAGGGACCACGGTGATGTTTTTCTACCTCATTTCCACTTTCCCTATTATCTTTTCCAGTGACTCTTTTCTTCTCATAATGTGACCAAGTGAAGCAATGTCCTGACTTAGGCTGATTCCGCACTCACCTTTCTCCGGGGCAGGCTTTCGTTTCTGGGTGGAGCAAACTGGTGATTTTGCACCAGTTGCTCCGCACCGGCATCTTGCATGGGGCAAACCCTTGATTTGCCCCACTGCAGTGTAAACCTGAAAAAACAGGTTTACACTTCAGCAGGGCAAATTGCGGGTTTGCCCTGCGCAAAATGCTGGTGCGGAGCAACCGGTGCGAAATCGGCAGTTTGCTCCGCCCAGGAATGAAAGCTTGCCCCGGAGAAAGGTGAGTGCAGGATCAGCCTTAGTATAAGGCAGCTACCCACAACTGCCACATCATGAGGCGATTCACATGCTATTTGCTGCCGATTTCATGATTGTTGATTTTGTCAGATTCATTTGTTACTGATGGGTTTTCTCCTAGATTGCATTATTATTGCTACCAATCACAATTTTAAATTGGATTGGGATTTCCACTGGCTTCTCTTGTGCAAGTTTACTGTTATTGTTATTTAGACAGCTGCTTGCTTTCCCCCCAGCCTTTCTTTCTTGTTGATTTTTGTCTGTGGAAGCCACCTTGAGTATCTCTTTTAACAATCAAAAGGCAGAAGAATCAATCTACTCAATAAAAACATTAAATAAATAAGCCACAGGCAACGGTGATCAAACAGAATTGTCACATTATGTGACCACCACCACATATGCAGTGCTTTCAGTGGAGGCAATTTGCACATTCCACCCGTGACTCCATGAGTCATCCTGTCAGAACTGGAATGAACTTCAGACGATTCCAAGACTTGTTGCAAAGTATAGAATCTTTATTAGAGAACTACAGTGCTACAGCTACGAGATAACAGTAATGCCGAGTCCGGCATTTGGTTACATTTTATGCCTTCAGCAAAAGTACAATAAAACGATCATTCACACGGGTTACAGACAAGCGTCTCCTTTCCCAAGCTCTGTTATCAGAAGGGAGGATGCTCTCCCATCTAGAAGGCCAAACGGCCCGGCTTCAAAGGGCACCTGTGGATGTTGACCAGAGCCTATCTGTCACCCTTCAGCGAGTACAGAGTATTTAGAATATTTGCAAGGCACTTGGGTTAATTGCTTAGACTATATATTCTGGGTTAGAGTTAGGTTACAACATGGAGTCAGTTTGGCTAACAATAGGCAGAGAAAGTTACAAGTTCTGACATACTGCCCCCCCTAAGCTCTTCGCCTTGGGCTTGTGTGGGTACAGTAGGTGGAATTTTTTGAGCAATTGCGGGGCGGATACATCACATGCTTTCACCCATTCATCACAGCTCGGGGGAAAGTACTTCCACCTGATAAGATAGTACAAAACCCCCCGCTGGATCTTGGAATCTAGGATTTCCTGCACTTCATGGTGGCTCTGGCCCCTCACTCGAGTAGGAGGCGGTTCTGGAGGGCGAGGGTGATAGGATGTGGCTCCAGGATCTTTGCGAAGCAGGCTGCAATGAAACACAGGGTGGATCTTACTCAGTAACTTGGGCAGTTCCAGTTCTACGGTCACCTTATTTTTTATTTTATTTTTTTTCAGTTTTATAAATTTTATTTAGCTAGTTCTACCATACAATACAATTACACAAAGAAAGACTTTATAACATACAAATCCCTTGCTAATTAGAATGTAACAGGCTAACCGCAAAATGTTCTTGCCTCTGTCATCGTGTAAGATTCGAGAGGGGTGAGACAATGGTATAAATCAGAATCAACTATTGTCATCTTAATAGTAACAAAACATATACTATGACAAAAAAAAAAATTACCAATAAAGTTGTTACATCTCAGTTATCTTTTAACCATAAATAAACCTTTTTCCATCTTTCTGTTGCTTTTTCTTTCGTGTTTCCCTTAATTATATTTGCTAGTATATCCATTTCGACTATAGTTAGAATTTTTTGAATTATTGCTTCTCTATCTGGTATGAAATTCATTTTCCAATGCTGGGCAAATAAAATTCTGGCGGCAGTGATTATATATATTGTTATTATTTCGTCCTCTTTTGAAATCGCGTCTTTAACTAATGAAAGCAGCATGAATTCTGGTTTGAGGGGAAAATTGGTCTTCAATATTTCAACTAGAATTTTATGAATTTCTACCCAATATTTTTTCGATTTATTACACAACCACCATAAATGAAAGTATGTTCCTACTGCTTGACCACATTTCCAACAGATAGGAGAAATTGCTGTGTTAATTTTATTAAGTACCATTGGAGTAATGTGCCATCTATAAAAAAGCTTTAGAAAATTTTCCCGCAAATTAACTGGCTTTATAATCTTGAAGTTATTCTTCCATAAGGTTTCCCATTGTTCAAGCGAAATATTAAAATCGAAATTTTTAGCCCATTTTACCATAACATGCTTGACCGTCTCGTCCTCGAGTTTTAAATACAAAAAATAATTATAAACTTTCCTGATCTTCTTACCCGTTCTAGTTGTTATTATTAAATCAAAATCAAAATTGGGTTTTGTAAATCCTTTGTGTTTATCAAGATTAAACTTAGCCGCGATTTGAGTCATCATCCACCAGTCAATTCTATGCCCACTAACCTCCATATCCTGCATTTTTCTCATTCTATCTTCTTCGTCTAATATTTCAGTGTATCTTAATGTTTTATCCGGGTACCATAACTGTGGATGCATTATGGCCTCCACCGGGGATAGCCATCTGGGTGTCTTGTCATAAATTTTCTTTCTTATCTTGTACCATACTTTTAATAGACCTTTTCGAACTAAGTGTCTTTGAAAGTAGGATTGGGGCTTTTGAACATACCATAAGTTATTATGCCATCCAGCTTGCAATTCTACACCCTCAATTAATAGCAGACGGGAATCTTCTAGCATAATCCATTCCTGCAACCATACTGTTGCACATGCCATATGGTAAATTTCGAAATCCGGGAGGCCAAGGCCACCTTTCTCTTTTACGTCTGTTAAGTTTTTCCAACTGATTCGGGGTTTTTTCCCCTGCCACACAAACTTTTTACATAGGTGATTCAACCTAGAAAAAAAAATGTCTTTAACGGCAAAATTAGCCGTCTGGAACAAGAATAGCACTTTGGGGAGAATTATCATTTTTAACAAAGCTACTCGTCCCATAAATGATATTTTCAAATTTTCCCAATTTTGAAAAAGACTACCAATTTCCTTCAATAAAGATTCAAAATTATCCTCATAAATTGTACTACATTTTGCCGAGATTGTTAAGCCCAAATATCTTATTTTTTTAACTCTCTGAAATCCTGACCTCTTTTCCATCTCTATAATATCTTGTTCTGTCAAATTTTTAGCCAAAAATTTCGATTTATTGATATTGATCTTTAGTCCGGCTACCCGACCATATTCTTCTAAATGTTTTAAAACCTGCTCCATCGAAGCCGCCGGATTTTGCAAGACAAATAACATGTCATCTGCATAACTTAAAACTTTGTAGTTTTCTTTTCTAATTTTTATACCTTCAACCCATTTATCTTGCCTAATCGTTTGGATTAATATTTCCAAGGTAAAAATGAATAGCAGCGGAGACAGGGGACAACCCTGTCTGGTTCCTTTGCTTAACGGAATTTTCCCCGTCAGATCACCATTGACTATAATCTTTGCATATTGTTTGTCATAGATTGCACGTATGTTTTTAACGAAATTGTCTCCAAAATTTGATTGTTCTAGTAATTGCAACATAAAACTCCAATCCGCATTATCAAAAGCTTTTTCTGCATCGAGAAACAAAAAAGCTAGCTTTTTATCATTATATAACTCTGCATATTCTAAGAAATTAAAGAGCATTCTAGTATTTGTTCTTAAATGTCTTCCTGGTAGAAACCCTGTTTGATCAGGGTGTATTATGTCCTTTAAAATCAGTTTCATTCTATTTGCGAGGATTGTGGCATAGATCTTATAATCAATATTTAGTAAAGATATAGGACGATAATTTGAGATTTCCTCCGGCTCTTTACCTGGCTTAGGAATAAGAACCACGTTACTATTACACCATGAGTCCGGGATAAGAGCATTGTTCCAGATCTCCTCTAATAAATCCTTAAAGGGATTCATCAAAATCTCCTTGAAGGTTATATAATATTCTGGTAGTATTCCATCAGGGCCGGCTGCCTTTTTACTTTTAATTTTGGCCCAGGCTTGAACGACCTCGGCCATAGTTATTGGTGCCGCCAATGACTCACTCTGATCAGCTGTTAATTTTATCCTGTTCTTATTCTGTATATAAACCTTTTGATCTTCTTCGTTTCTCGTCTCCTTGCTGTACAATTCCTTAAAGAACTCTTGAACTATGTCTTTCATTTCCTGTGATTTAGAAGTATTCTGACCGTTTTTATCTCGTAATGTTTTAATCAGTCTCTTCTCTCTTTCTTTCCTTACTCGATAGGCTAACCACTTGCCCGGTTTGTTAGCGTTTTCAAAGAAGAAAGCTTTTGAGTATGCTATCTTTGCCTCCATTCGTTCTAAATATACTAGGTGTATTTTATGTTGTAAATTTCTTATTTCCAGTCTAAGTTCCTTCAAAGAGGGATTTGCCTTTAATTTTGTTTCATTACTCTTAATTAAATCTGTCCATCCTAGTACATCTCCCTTCTCCTGACGTCGTTTTTTTGCAGTATAACTGATCACTAATCCTCTAAAAAAAGCTTTACTAGCTTCCCAGGTAATTATCCTAGAAATATCCTTCTGAGTATTGACTTTAAAAAACAACTTCATCTCCTCCTCTATATACCGATTAAAATCCTTATCCTTCACCAAATTTGGACTCATTCTCCAGCCTGAACGCCTTCTTTCTGCACTCAAAACTACCATAATAGGAGAGTGGTCAGCTATTGTTGAGGGGAGAATCTCGGTTTCTAGTACCAATTTCATTAATCCAATGGAGATCCAAATTGAGTCGATCCTGGACCAAGATCCATGTCTGCCTGAAAAGAACGTATAATCTCTTTTCTTAGGGTTAATAGTACGCCAGACGTCAGTCAAGGCATATTCATCCACTAATCTTAAAAATTCTACAGGTAGAATATTACTCTTACTTTTTTTATATTGATTTTTACCATCTTTAGGACTTCGATCTAATTCGGGGTTTTCAACAGCATTAAAGTCGCCTAGAATACAAATATTTTCATATTGAGCCTTGTTCACTTTACTGTATAGTTCGTTAAAAAACGGTTTCTGATTTTCATTGGGTGCATATAAATTTATTAAAAGGAATTTATTAGAGTCCTTGATTATTTCAATTGCTTGCATTCTAGCTTCCTTACCCTCAAAGATTAATTCCGGTTGCAGAGTATCTTTAACATAAGTCACCAGGCCTCTCTTTCTCTTATCTTTTTCAGAGGTAATTATTGCTTTACCTAATTTCTTATTATGTAAAAGGGATTCATCTTTTTTCCGGATGTGTGTTTCTTGCACGCAAATGATATCAGCTTTAAATTTATTTAATTGTAGAAAAATGTGTTTTCTCTTTCTAGGGGAATTCAAACCGTTTACATTAATCGAAACAATTTTAAGGCTGTGAGCCATGCTGTATTATTGGTTAGTCTCTGAAAAAAAAATTTTCTTTCTCAAAGACCTGGTCTCCCTTCTTGAGTCTTCCTTCTGAACGACCTCGCCCTCTTCAGTTTCCTCTAAATCTAAGGCTTGATGGTCCTTTTGGGAATCCCGAAAAATTAACTGATCCTCTACTAATTCCCCTCTTTGCCTCTCTTTTTGCAGATTAAAATTATATTTTGTAAGAAACTGATCCAATTTGGTGGGGGAATCTATCCTAATTCTGTTATTGAGATACGTGAATGTCAGACCCTCTGGGATCAACCACCTGTATTGAATTCCTTTTCTCTGCAAACTCAATACCAGCTGTTTATATTCACTTCTCTTCGCTCGAATCTGCCAAGGGATGTCCCTCATAACTCTAATCTTCGTATCTTTAATAGTTAACTGCTGGTCTCTAGCTTCTCGCCAAACTTTTTCTTTAAACATCCTTCGGACAAATCTCACATGGACCTCTCTATTGAGTCCATTCCTTCTCGCATATGAAGTAGTTACTCGATGGACCCAGTCTATTTCCCTTTCCGCTTCAGTCTGATCCATTGTTAAGAGATCAGCCAAAGCCTCCGCCATAAGTACTACCAAATTTTCTTTTTTGTCCTCTGGGATATTTAGAAACCTTAGCACGTATTCAGCCTCACCCATTTCCAGTTGCATAGTTTTTGTCTCTAATTTGTCCTGATTTCCTTCCAGCTCTTCTAATTTACCTTCGAATAATTTGAGTTTGTCATCGATAGATTTCGTCACTCTGACTACCTCTGTTATGTCTTTCCTAGTATGCCCAAATTTATCATCAAGACTCTGCATTTTAAGCACCACCCCCTCCATCTGCTTTGTCAGAGAGTCCTTCAATTGGTTTAAAGCTTCTGTAAAGTTAACCTGAAGATCTTTTAATGCATCCTGGGATAGGGCTGCCCCCACCGCCTTGGGTTGACCAGGGGGAAATTTTACCTTCCCTGCTTGAGACATTATCTTCCAATTAATAACAGCTTTTCTTATCTGTCTATTTCCCTAGCCTTATTATCACATCCAGACTTGCCTGTCTCTCCTTTCCAACAGGTCACAGATCTAAAAATACAATAACCCTGACTCACATAAAAGTTTGCCCCCCCCCCCGACTGAACTCAAGTCCCTATTCACCTCCTCCTCCCAGTTAATTTCAACTCAATGTATTCTATATGCCAGTTGCGTCGTATAAATTCTATTGAGTCAGTCAGCAGAGTCCACCTTAAATCCACGCAAAGGATCCGCAGTTCCGTTTGCCCCCGACTTCTACTTTTACCAAAGCCCTATTGAAGGGTTAATATAAACCATTAAATCTTGTTGACGACCCCCATTAGCGAGTCAAGAGTTCCTTAGGCAGACACCGTCTCTAGAATAAGAAAAACTCTGACGGTCGAAGGATTTTGATGCGTAGCTTTCGTCGTGCTTCCGGGTATCAACGCCTTGGTAACCCTTCAGATTGACGTGCTGCCGTAACGCGCGAAGTCCAGCCCACCTCAATTAACCCCTTGACGCCCGGTATTCTTGCCTCTTAGAAGGAAATTCGGGGGTAGCAGTATCTCTCCCTTAAAGCTCCCGGAACAGTATTTTCAGTCCCCGAAGTCTCACTGACACATTCAATTCCGCCGAATTTTCACTCCGATCGCCCAACAACCGCTTTCGCCGCCAGCGCTGCCGCCGCCAACGCCCCGCTCGCCCAAGCGTCCCCGCCTTTCGGGAAACCAGCCGTTTTGAGCTCAACGCCTGCACCGCTTGTGACGGGGAAAATCCACTCCGCTTATTAGTCGGTTTGCTAGGTTTCAAAAGTCAGCAAAGTCAGCAAACACTCCAAAATCGCCAACCACCACTCACCACCAAACTCCGGCGGCTGGGGCTAGCTCGCTGTTACGCGCTTCCAACCTCGGGCTATTGAAGATTAAGGTAGAACACTTGGAGGCTATATTTTCAAGCCCCCACTGTTCCCCACGCACTTCCTACACACCCCTCCCTCGACTGGAGGTGATGCAGACCCTAGGGCCCCCCGAAAGGTTAGGAAATTCGGCTCGTCTTGAGAAGCTCACTCAAAACGCTGCCGCACCGCCCTGCCGGAACCGGAAACCCTCTACGGTCACCTTATTGATAACCTTTTTAATCTTGAAAGGCCCTAGGTATTTGGAGGCCAGTTTGCGGCATCCTTGAGGGAGAGGGAGCTTCTTGGTTGACAGGAACACTGTTTCCCCCTCCTTCAGCTCCCATTGGGGGGCGTGCTTTTTGTCAAAGTGCCGTTTGTACTCCTCTTTCGCCTCCTCCAGATTTTCTTGAATTACCTTCCACCCCTTACGCATTCCCTCCCACCACTGTTCGCATGAAGTGGGCTCTGGGGCTCCAGACGGCAGAGGGAGAGTTGGGAAGGGTTTCCCCTCGTAACCATTGACAATTTGGAAAGGGGAGGTCTTAGTGGAGCTGTGGAGGCTGTTGTTGTAGCCATACTCCGCAAAGGGGAGCAGTTCAACCCAATTTGTCTGTTGGTAATTTATATAGCACCTGAGATACTGCTCCAGAAGCCCGTTTACCCTCTCAGTCTGTCCGTCGGTCTGGGGGTGGTAAACGGAGCTAAGCCCCTGTTCAATCCCGGTGATTTTACAGAATTCCCGCCAGAAGTTGGCAACGAACTGCGGCCCGCAGTCGCTAATGACCTTGTCCGGGAACGAGTGGAGGCGGACCACGTGGTTAAAGAATAGCTGTGCCAATTTCTTTGCGGTGGGGAGTTTTTTACAGGGGATGAAATGGGCTTGTTTCAAGAATGTATCTACCACCACAAGAATCACTGTCTTCCCCTGGGAAGGTGGAAGTTCGACTATGAAATCCATGGAAACGACGGCCCAGGGGCGGCTCGCCATGGGGAGGGGGACCAAGTGCCCCGGCGGTTTCCCCCCCCCCCTTGTTTTGACATGATGCAGGTGAGGCAGGTGACCACAAATTCTGACACGTCCCTTTTTAGTTTGGGCCACCAGAACTGTCTGTTGAATAAATTGAGTGTTTTCACATACCCGAAGTGCCCTGCGATTCGGCTGGAGTGGCATTGTTCTAGTACGGTTTTTCTCAGGCTTTTGGGCACGTAAATTTTTCCCTTGTGGAACCAGAGTCCTCCCTCCTCCTTTTCAAGACCCTCGAGGCGGTTGTTTCCTTCTAATTCTGCTTCGGCGGCGAAGCGCTCCTTTTGCTGAGGGTCAGGGGTCCCGGTTTGTTTCCCTGACCGGGTGGTCACTCCGCCGGCGACGGCTGAGGGGGGAATGAGGGAGTCAATTATCTCCTCTCTTTGGCTTTCGTGCTGTGGCATGCGCGACAGCGCGTCAGCCAAAAAGTTCTTTGTGCCGGGGATGTGTTTCAGCACGAAGTCAAATTTGGCAAAAAACCCCGCCCAGCGGATTTGCTTTGCGGTCAGTTTGCGGCGGCCGGTGAGGGCTTCAAGGTTTTTGTGATCAGTCCAAATTTCGAAGGGGACCCGGGCTCCCTCTAGCCAGGACCGCCAGGTTTTTAGGGCGAACGTGACCGCAAATGCTTCTTTGTCCCACACTGACCAATTTCTCTGCTCATTGGAAAATTTGTGGGAGATGTATGCTCAGGGACGGAGCTCCCCCTCGTCATTTTTCTGCATTAATATGGCTCCTACGGCAACGTCGGAGGCGTCGCATTGCACCACAAAGGGTTTCAGTTCGTTTGGGTGGGCTAGTATCGGTTCGGAGGTAAATAGCTGTTTGAGCTCATTGAAAGCTTGGTGGCACTCGGGCGACCAAATTAGGTGCGCCCCGGGCTTTTTTGCTTCCTCCCCTTTCCCTTTTGTTTTTAGGAGCTCAGTGAGTGGGAACATGACCTGCGCGAACCCCTTTATGAATCCGCAGTAAAAATTTGCGAACCCGATGAAAGATTGGAGCTGCCGTCAGGTTCGGGGTGGTTCCCAATCTAGTACAGCTTGGATTTTCGCGGGGTCCATGGCTAGTCCCTCCCCCGACACCCGGAACCCTAGGTAGTCTAGTTCCGTTTTGTTGAACTCACATTTGGACAGTTTGGCATACAATTTGTTCTGATACAGGGTGGTTAACACTTTTCGTACTAGTGGAACATGCGATTCGAGATCTTTCGAATAAATAATGAGGTCATCAAGGTACACCACCACCCCCTTGTACAAATATTCCCGCAGTACTTCATTTATAAAATTCACGAATACCCCTGGTGCTCCTTGTAGTCCGAAAGGCATGACTAGGTATTCGAACTGTCCCATTGGTGTGTTGAACACCGTTTTCCATTCATCCCCCTCCTTGATCCGCACGCGGTAGTACGCGTCGCGGAGATCGAGTTTGGTGAAGACTTTGCCTTCGGCTGCTGTGCTTAGGAGGTCTTTTATCAATGGGATCGGGTAAGCGTTGGACATAGAAATCCCGTTTATCCCGCGAAAATCTGTGCAAAGTCTCAGATTTCTGTCCTTCTTCTTGCGAAACAGGACAGGGGCAGCATGGGGGGCCGTGGCGGGCCGGATGAACCCCCGCTTCAGGTTCTTGTCAATGAATTTTCTCAGTTCCTCCTTCTCCGCCCAACCCATCGAGTAGAGTTTGGCTTTGGGCAGTTCCTGCCCTGGTATTAGTTCAATGGCGCAATCAGTGGGGCGGTGGGGGGGCAGTTCGTCCGCCTCCCGCTCGCTAAAAGCCTTTTTCAAGTCCCGGTACTCTTTTGGGATTGTCCCTACCTCCTCGAGTGTGAGGCAAAGCCTTTCGTTTTGGGGAGGTGCTTTGGGGCCCCACTCGGTTCTCCAGTGGTGGTGCTCGCATCGCCAGTCGGGGAAGCGCACGATCTGCTCCGCCCAACGTATGTCTGGTTGATGCCTCACGAGCCACCCTGCTCCCACCACCACGTCGAATGAGGAGGAGGGGGCTATTACAAAAGTCTCTATCCCCCAGTGATCTTCTGTCCCCATGGGGGTCGCTTGGGTTTCCTGGGTGCAGGGTTCCCCACTCATGACGGACCCGTCCATTTGTTCGAATTGGATCGGGTGGGGCAGGGGGGACGTGGCTAGGCCTAGCGCCTCTACCAAACGTGGGGTGATAATGTCTCGAGTGCACCCGGAGTCTATTAGGGCTCGGGTGTGCATAAACCGTTTGAGGTTGGGGTTCAGTAGGGTCACTGCCATGAACAAGAGCCCCCCGGTAGTTCTCACCGTTACTGGTGCCGGCGTCTCTCGGACCAGCTTTGCGGCACCGATTAAAGCAGGTCGTTGTCGTTTTCTGCCGACTCTTGATCCCACGACTCCTCGCTCGATTCCCCAATGGTGGTAACTTCCTCATCAATCGCCATGGAAGCGGCGACGGTGCCCCGACTGGGCTCCTTGGAGCGGCCCCCTCCTTTCTTCTGCGCGGTCGCGGGGCCCTTGGGTGGGGTGGGGGTCGGCGTCTGCTTCACGGGGCAGTTGGCGGCCAGGTGACCCGGGTCTCCGCATCTGAAGCATTTCCGGGTGGCAGCCACGGGAGTAGATGTTGTGGGGGGCCGCCTCCCATCGGTCTTGCTGGGCGCTGGGCTTGGCTTCCCCCCTTTCTTGCCTTGCTGCTGGCGGCGCATCCCGACATGTTGTAGGTCGGTTTCTATCTCTCCCGCCAGCTGGATCCATCCCACCAGGGTGTCGGGTCGTCCCTGGTGGTAGCACTGGTCGAGGATGTTCGCGTTCAGTCCGTTCTTGAACGTGGTGTACTTCATCACCTCGTTCCAACCCCTCGCGGCCGCGCAGTGCCCCATGAATTCGGTGGCGTATTCGCGGGTCGTGCGGTTCCCTTGCTCGATCCTTTGTAGGGCCTCGATAGCTTTCTCCTCCCGCAGGGGGTCCCCGTACTGCCGTAGCATCGCCTGGAGGAAGTCAGCCACTGTGGCTAGCTCGGGCTTGTGCCCGGTGTACAGCCCCACGTACCACTTTCGTGCCGCTCCCTTCAGCCTGGAGGCAATGTGGTCTACTCGGCTCGCTTCCGTGGGGTTACTCGCTCCCCAGTGTGTGAAAAAATTGTTGCACTGGATGGTGAAATATTCCACCTCGTCTCCATCCCCGTCGAACGTGATTTTCAGTTCTCGGGTCCCCCCTCCGTTGGCTCCAACTGGTCCCCCGGGCGCTGCCGGTACTGGTGCTCTCGGAGCCGTGGGGGCTGGAGGTGCCGGTGCCACAGGCGCAGCTGGTACTACCGGGGCCGCTGGCGCTGGTGGCGGCGCGGGGGGTGCCGGTCCCACTGGTGGCGGGGCCGGAGGGGCTGCGGGTGGTGGTCCAGCAGGGCCCCCTCCTCCTCCGTCACCCGGGCCAGCAGGCACCGGGGCTGGCGGCGGCGGGGCCGGGGCCGCGGGCATGCCTCCCTGCAGGGCGCGTATCTGGTCGTGGATCGCGCCCAGGTTCTGCTGCATTTCTTCCGCCATTTGCACCCGGGACATGTGGACCTGGTCGTGGATGTCCCTCACCCAATCGAACAGCTCGTTGCGTAGTGCTCGGATCGGGTCCCCACCGCCGTAGGTGGAGGAGCTGGTGCCGGTCCCTTCTTCTCTGTCTTCGTCCTCCTCATCTCCCCCGGCGCCGATGGCGAGAACCCGGTACCGTTGTTCCGCGGCCTCCATTGCTGCCGTGGATTTCTGAGGGCTCCAACTCCACGAGGGGAAGGCGTCGGTAGAGAAGGGTGCAGGGACCTTGAGTTTGCATCTCACCCCCGTCACTTTCGGGTCTAACGGTTCTTCTTCTGTGGGAGGGCTGGGCTCTCCGTTGTCTGGAGCCTTTGCTGCCATTCAGCCAGGTTGCCAGTTCAGATAAGTCCCAGAATAAAGGATTACTGTTATAATGTCAGAACTGGAATGAACTTCAGACGATTCCAAGACTTGTTGCAAAGTATAGAATCTTTATTAGAGAACTACAGTGCTAGAGCTACGAGATAACAGTAATGCCGAGTCCGGCATTTGGTTACATTTTATGCCTTCAGCAAAAGTACAATAAAACGATCATTCACACGGGTTACAGACAAGCGTCTCCTTTCCCAAGCTCTGTTATCAGAAGGGAGGATGCTCTCCCATCTCGAAGGCCAAACGGCCCGGCTTCAAAGGGCACCTGTGGATGTTGACCAGAGCCTATCTGTCACCCTTCAGCGAGTACAGAGTATTCAGAATATTTGCAAGGCACTTGGGTTAATTGCTTAGACTATATATTCTGGGTTAGAGTTAGGTTACAACATGGAGTCAGTTTGGCTAACAATAGGCAGAGAAAGTTACAAGTTCTGACACATCCAGTGACAGAGAGATTACGTACTGATATACAGGCATGTGTGAATCCACCCAAGCCAAGAGAAATGAGGTTCAAATTCCTGGACATTTTCTTCTGGTGGTTATTATTAGATGCTTTTGATACTGCAGTGACACAACCTTTCTATACACGGAAATACTAGAGCAGTGGCTCTGTGGCACTTGTAGGACACTCTGTCAAATCAAATTGAGGATGTCATAACTGCACTCATCTATCCATGGAGATTCTGATGCTTTTAAGAAATGTGCAGACCTTTCTCAAGCTGCCTTCAGACCTGCCTCAGGTTCCCCAGAGAACTGTTTATGTTGCTTTTCATTTGGGGACCCTTCAGACACAGGTAAGAAATTTTTAGGAGTTGACTCTGTAGAGTGGAGTCATTTATAGGCGCAAATAATATAGTATATGTGATCCTGCCCCAAACACAGTTCAAGTGGGATGTTTGGACTATTCAATTAAAGAGCAGAAGGGGCACACTGAGTTCATCACCCTCCCCAACACAGTTTACAACCTTCCCTCTGTATACTCTGACCCCCAGTGTCATTTTTCCTGTCTTGTGCTCGAGTTCTGAAAGTGAAACCAGGTAGACCCAAAGCCTACTTGGAAAGAGTTGTAAGGAGCCTTTCACTTCACGTATAATTCATATGTAACTGGGGAAGACCAACACTTTAAAAGGCAGGGCTGAGCAGTCAGATCTCGTTTGGCTCTTGGTTACTACTATCCATTAGTTCAACATCCCTTACATGACACAGCACTTGGATTTCAAATTCAGTGTATTAGTTATTATAGATGATAAGCTGCATAGTTCTTACTTAGCTACAGGCAAGGCCAGTTCACTGAATTTTCAGTAGAATCCGGTCATGTACAGCGCAGCACCAATTGCTAGCTGCCTATGACATCATCCAGACACAGATGCCAAGTTTTGTAATTCTTTTAAAAATATGTTTATAAAAGGGGGTGGGGAGTGACAAATCTTTAAATGAATAAATAGTAGCAGTGGCAACCTCCAAGCAGTAGCTAGAGATCTCTGATCTCCAGGCAATAGAGATCAGTTCACCTGGAGAAAATGGCCACATTGGAAGGCAGATTCTATGGCATCATACCCTGTTGAAGTCCCTTCCCTCCCCAAACTCCATCCTCCTCAGGCTCCACCCCCCCCCCCCCAAATCCCCAGGTATTTCCCAACCCTAATAACCAGCCCATTGCAAGCAGGTTGGGAGGAACTAGACAGATAACAGAACCTATTCACTGTTATGTAGATATCATTTGCATTACAAAGGCAGAAAGGAGCTAGGCTCATCTCATGGGGTGGGGTGGAGTAGGGGACTACTGCAGCTCATACTTTAATGCTCAGTTTAATGATGCCTTTGTCAAACCACTCAGTTATCTCAGAATTGTCTTCATCCACAATCTTCAATTTATTTATTTATCTATCTACTTATTTTGCCATCAAATCACAGCTGACAACAGCAACCCCGTGGGGTGTTCAAGGCAAAAGATGTTCAGAGGTGGTTTGCCATTGCCTGCCTCCACATTAGGACTCTGGTATTTCTTGGCAATCTCCCTTACAAATGGTTGATGCTTTGAGCCAGCTTGTCTCTGCTGAATGGACCTGAGAAATAGTCCCTGAGTGAGTACTCTACCATGGGAATCCACAGCCAAAGGGGGACATTACAAAACCTATGTATGATTTTGTATGGCGTCTCATTTGAATCTGCAGTCGGGCTGCCAACTGCTTTGAGAGAAAGAAATGTTATACCCCTTTAATGGGTTTTGTTTACCTTCATGCAATAAACAAAATTGTTTACCCATTTCAACACATTCCGCTTCTGTTAAAGGGACAGGGCATTTTTTCCTCCTGGTTCTTGGTTCAGTCAAGGAATATGACTTTCAGAAAAGTGTATTTTAATTCCTTTCTTACAGCAGGATGCCAAGGAGCTGAGTAACTGTGCCTATGACTATGGTAGGGCTGCCAATTCCCAGGTGGCAGCAGGGGATCCCCTGGTTTGGAGGCCCTTCCCCCACTTCAGGGTCATCAGAAAGCAAGAGGGGGGGAGGGAAATGTCTGCTGGGCATGCCGTTATTCCCTATGAAGACCAATTCCCATAGGGTATAATGGAGATTTGCAGGTATCTGGGGCTTGGATGGGTGGGTGGGGGAGTGTTTTTTGCAGTAGAAGCACCAAATTTTCAGCATAGAATTCTGTGCCTTCTTCAAAACACACTCCAAGTTTCAAAAAGATTAGACCAGGGGGGTCCAATTCTATGAGCTCCCAAAGAAGGTGCCCCAATCTTTCATTATTTCCAATAGAGGGAAGGCATTTAAAAGGTGTCCTGTCCCTTTAAATGTGATGGCCAGAACTCCCTTTGGAGTTCAATTATGCTTGTCACAACCTTGTTCCTGGCTCCACCCCCAATGTTTCCTGGCTCCACCCCCAAAGTCCCCAGATATTTCTTTAATTGGACATGGCAACCCTAGACTATAGGATCTTATCAGCTTTTCCACAGGCGCAAGAAGGAGGAAAGGAAAGGTCCTCTGTGCAAGCACCAGTTGTTTCCAACTCTGGGGTGACGTTGCTTTCACAACGTTTTCACAGAAGACTTTTTACGGGGGAGGAAGGACCCCTTTAATATCTTTGTGTTAAACATATCTTGTGAACAGAAAGCTAGCACAGCAAGAAAAAGGCCATACACACTATTTTTATTTGCTTGTAATAGTTATACCAAAGAACATTTAGAGCTGGAATCCCCCACTTGTGGTTTCTTCTACTTTGTTTCCATCTCATTCTCCTGCCTGGGCCAACCCACAAGAGAATAGACCAGGGTGTCAAGATCGACTAATAACGACTTAAGACTGGGGGATCATGGTCTAAGCAATAGGCACTGTTAAAATCATAATGGATCCACTGCTGCTGATGTTTTACCTTAGTTACTTCCCTTCCCCCCTTTTCTTATTTTGATTTGCAACTGGTGTGAAGGAACTAGTCGGCGCCTTCTCAGGGCCTGAGGTGGGAGGGAGCCTTGCATAACAATTCAAGGGCGTTTGCTGGATATCGCCTGAGAAAGTATCTAGTAGTTATGTGTGAATGTTCCCTCCTGTTTTTGAAGTGTACCTTAAAACCCATGTATCAATCTATTGGTTTCATTCTTAGCAAGCTAGAGGCTTGCGCCAGAGTACTGGTTATCAATAAATGGAAACTTAGTATCAACTTTGACTCATTCTTGAATCCGTCGACTTGACACAGGGGTCCTCAATATATTGCCCTTGGATGCTATGCTGCCTGCCAACAGCTTTTCTGGTGTCTAAGTGCTTTTAAGGAAGTGGGTGGGGCCAGGCAGGGCTTTTGCCCAGCAAGGTTTCTGACTATTGAAGACTGAATTGGCTGCACAGTTTTTTAAAAAAATGTTGCTTGGATAGCAGCTATCACCACAGCACAAGAATCTACACCGTGTTACTGAAGTTAAGTTGGAGCAATGCATTTTGTGGCTGACTGCACTACCTGTGGAAGCCATATTGCAGCAGCCATGTTCTTGCTGTGCCCACCATACTATATCAGAATTCCAAATGTGCTCACAATCTCAAAAAGGTTGGGGACCCTGAAATAAAAGATTGAAACTGGATTTAAAAAAAAAAAAAGAGTTCCTGGGGCATGTAGAGAATAATGCTCACTTCATGGATCATGGAGAGCCACATTTGCGATTACCATCAATCAAAACAGCCACATTTACTTCTAACACCCCCCCCCACACACACACAAACACACGTATCTGCATTCCAAAGCATTTCACAGGTTATCCATTGTTCTGGAGACATCTTTTTCAACTGCCAACCATAAGCTCCACCAGACAAGGCCCTTACTTACTTAACCGAAGCATAGGAAAGGTGCCACATCGGGGAGTGGTACTCAGAAGAGCAGATGGGGCTCCTGGACCACTGAGTCTCACTGGTTCAGAAGCTTTTGTACTCAAGTCAACTGCATCCTGGTGAAGGAGAACACTTTGTACATGTTCATTGTTCCATATTCCAGAGTACAGTTTACCAAACGAGTTCTCAGGAGGGGTTCGCATTAATATAAGTGCTGCTTAACTGGTAGATTATACTGTGACTTGGCAGATTCCCTGGCTTCATGTATTGCTTGCTTTCAGAATTTTTTATTACGTCTAAAAGAAGCCTTGCCTCTTGGAGCCAGGCATAGACTCTTTTCAGAGGCTGGGAGTGGAAATGAGGTTGCCAACCAGTCCTAGCTTTTGCACTTTTAAGAACAACCATGAACAACTTTTTCTGATGATTTTGCTAGACCAAGAACTACTAAAAAGTACTGGAGCAAATGCAGCCATTGTTTTCTGATGACACTTTTAGTCTATCCATCTCTGTAAGGTTCCCTGGGCTGGAAACAGAATGTGAGGAGTCAAAAGGATTTCCTTTTGATCCTCAGATTATTTAAATGCCTCCCCCTCCCTCAAGCCACAAATCCCTGAACCATTAACTGGTTCAGGGAATATGGTGGTACGGTTGGTTCGTTGTTCATTCAGTTTCTGCAATCAGATGAACTATGAACCAAAATGAACCACCTTTTCCCAGTTCTGTGCCCATCCCTAATTTATATTGTGACAATGCATATTTGATACCTCCCTCCGTAAAACCCTCCCCCCCCCCCGTAGGAATGTTTTTGAAGTGTTCCTTAAAACCCATGTATCAATCTATTGGTTTCATTCTTAGCAAGCTAGAGGCTTGCACCAGAGTACCGGTTATCAATAAATGGGAACTTAGTATCAACTTTGACTCATTCTTCAATCCGTCAACTTGACATTTTGCTAAGAATCAACTTTGGGAACTTTGGGAACTTAGTATCAACTTTGACTCATTCTTCAATCCGTCAACTTGACATTTTGCTAAGAATCAACTTTGAAGCTTAACCACCCTGGCCACTTTGTAGCAAATGGCTGAAAAGATACCAGAAGGCGGTGAGCTTCCCGATACTGAAGAAGGGCCATGCACTCCCTGGCACGTCTTGGATGCCCAGAGAGTAGCAGCATCTCCTCCACAGTTCCAGCAGCTGCTCATCACACCGAGGCAGTGGCAGCCCTGGACCTCCACCAGTACAATGGATGAGGCCCCGGCGAGATGCAAAGCCATCCTAACCCGGCACATGCAGAGGATGCGGATAGTGAACACCGAAGGGCCCAATCCGGGAACCATGGAGCCAGAGGAGATCAACACCATTGTGGTGGTCCTGCTACACGAAGAGGGCCTGGAGCCAGATGAGGGAGAGCTGGGCGCAGCGACTCCCAAGGACGAGGAGGACAAAACAGCCACGAAGTTTCGAGCCATGGTCCGCAACGAAGTGGAGAGCGTGGTCAAGGGCCTGAAGGCGGAGATACAGGCCATGACCAACCGCATGGGGGGAGATCTCTCGCTCTCTAGGGCTGCTCGGCCTAGAAGGGCGACTCAACCCCCCTTGATCCGACAGCAACCAGCGCCGCCTACAGCGCCCCGGCAGGTGACTCCCCCTCCCGCACCTCAAGATGGAGGGAGAGGAAGGGAGCTCGATGCTACCTTTGATGGGGACCCCGACGAAGTAGAATACTTCACAATCCAGGCGAACAGCTATATGCGTTATTGGGGGAACACCTTCCCGGATGAGTTCAGCAGAATGAATTACCTGGGGTCAAAACTGAAAGGGGCGGCTAAAAGATGGTACATGAGTCTGTACGAAGCCATGAGCCCGGAACTGGACTATGTGGCAATGTTCCCACAGGCTCTGTTGGCCCAGTACGAAGACCCCCTCCAGGAGACACGAGTTTTGGCGGCCCTGTGCGACATGCAACAGGGGCAGAAGTCAATCCGGGAGTATGCTGCAGATTTTCAAACCAACGCAGCGAAGGTGCGAGGGTGGAGTGAGCTAATGAAGATTGAGCACTTCACCCGGGGGCTGAATGCGGGCATATTGGATCGGGCCCTCACCCAAGCCCAACCTAGCACATTGGTAGGTTGGATCCAGTTAGCGGGTGAGGTCGAGACCAATATGAAGCGCGTCGCCATGCAACACCAGCAACAGAGCGGGAAAGGGGGACGAGACCCGAAAGCAGAGGCGAAGAAACCGGCAGGGAGTTCCAGTGGGGGCAAGCCCGCCAGGCCCCGAAAGTGCTTTTGGTGTGGAGACCCTGGGCACCTAGCAAGCAGCTGCCCGAACCCACCGTGAGCACCACCAAGTGCCCCGAAGCAGAGCACCCCCGTGCCGAAGAAGGCCCCCAGCCGCCCTAAAAAGGCAGCAAAAGGCAGCGTGGCGACCATCGAGGAGGCAGAAGAGGACCCGTTCCTGAGCAATGAGCTGAGCAAGCTGGGCTGGATGGAAGAGCCGTCGGGAAACGAGAACAACCTGCTCTGAAGGGTGCCCACCAGCAGGTCGCAGAGGAGCCGGCACCAGTAAGGGTGAGAGTGACTGGATCACTATACTTTGTACCAGTGAGACTGTTGAACCCCAAACTCAAGAGATTCATGCAAGTGAGGGCTTTAATTGACTCGGGGTGCAACCGGGAATTAATAAAGCCCAAAATAGTAGAGGCCTTAGGCCTGGCTACCACCCCCCTCCCCTGCCCCATACAATTTGAGCAGATGGATGGGTCAGTGATGAGGGGGGAGCCTTGTGCTTCAGAGACTCAATTTCTGCCAATGGGGATCGAGGAACATTGGGAGCAGGCGTCTTTCGTAATTGCCCCCTCCTGCTCTTACCCAGTAGTGTTGGGGGTGGGGTGGCTAGCCAGGCACGAACCGGACATTCGGTGGGGGAGGCAAACCATAAGGTTCATAGATCCGCTGTGCAAAGATCACCTATGGAACTCAGAGTGGGGGCCTAGCCCTCCACCGAGAGGGTGTGCCTGACACTGGAAGAAGTCCTGGAAATCCCCCAGGCATACCGGGACTTGATGGGGGTGTTCAGCGAGCAGGGCGCCAACGAGCTGGTGCCCCATAGGGACACGGACTGTGCTATCGAATTAATACCGGGAGAATCGCTCCCCAAAGCCAAACTGTACCTGATGGGATGGGCGGAGAAGACGGAGCTGCGCAAATTTCTGGACAAGAACTTAAAACAAGGGTTTATTAGGCTGGCCACGGCCCCCCACGCAGCCCCAGTCCTGTTCCGGAAAAAGAAAGACGGCTCGCTTAGGCTTTGCACAGATTTTCGTGGGATAAACGCAATTTCAACCTCCACGCCTACCCCATCCCCCTCATTAAAGACTTATTGAGCACTGTGTCGTAGGGGAAAATTTTTACAAAGTTGGATTTGAGAGATGCGTATTTCCGGGTGTGCATTAAGGAGGGGGATGAGTGGAAAACGGCGTTCAACACACTACTAGGGCAGTTCGAATACCTGGTGATGCCGTTTGGACTGCAAGGGGCCCCCGGGGTGTTCATGAGTTTCATAAACAATATATTGAGAAAGTTTTTGTTTAAGGGGGTGGTGGTGTACCTGGATGACAACATTATTTACTCGCAAGATAAACGATCTCATTTGAAATTGGTGCAGGAGGTGTTAGACACCCTGTTGAGTCATAAATTGTATGCTAAGCTGTCCAATTGTGAATTTCACAAAACAGAGCTGGACTACTTGGGCTTCCGAGTGTCCGCTAGGGGGCTGGCAATGGACCTGGCAAAAGTGCAGGCCATGCTACATTGGGCTCCCCCGAGGACTCGTAGATAACTCCAATCATTCCTCGGGTTTGCAAATCTCTATAGGACGTTTATACCGGGGTTCGCACAAATCATGCTCCCCTTAACTGAGTTGTTAAAAATGAAGGGGAAGGGCCCGGAAGCCAAGCGACCGGGAGCCCGGTTAAATTGGACATCAAACTGCCAGTCGGCGTTTGATAAATTGAAGTGGCTGTTCACAAGTGGGCCGGTCCTGAGCCACCCCAACGAGCTCAAACCCTTCGTCGTGCAATGCGACGCCTCCAATGTAGCCGTCGAGGCCATTCTCAAGCAGAAGTATGAGGAAGGGAAACTGAGGCTGTGTGCTTACATATCAAAAAAGTTCGCGGTGGAGCAAAGAAATTGGTCAGTGTGGGATAAGGAGGTGTTTGCAGTAATCTTTGCATTAAAAACATGGCGGTCCTGGTTAGAAGGGGCGAAAGTGCCGTTTGAAATATGGACCAACCACAAAAACCTTGAGACCCTCACAGGAAAAAGGAAGCTGAGTGAAAAACAAATCAGGTGGGCCGCTTTCTTCTCTAAATTTGATTTTGTACTAAAGCACATTCCCGGCACGAAGAACTTTCTAGCAGACGCTTTGTCTTGCTTGCCCCAGCACAACAGCCAAAGGGAGGAGATAGTGGACTCATTAGTTCTGCCCACCCAAGTGGCCACCGTTGTAACTACATGGTCACAAAAGAAATGCCAACTACAGGGGTGGGGAACAGAAAGAATGGCCACAGAGACTGAAAAGGAGGGGGACGAGCGGCCAGGAGAAATCCAGAAAAGCAGTATGACAAGAGCCATGTCCCTGCCTGGGATTTCAAGGTGGGAGATTCAGTGTTTGTGTCTACAAAGAATCTTCCACTCACTCAACCATCCAAAGAGCTGGCTTACAAATGCCTGGGTCCTTTTAAGATCAAGAGGGTGAAAAATAAAGTGACAGTAGAGCTGGAGTTGCCAAAGCTGTTTAGTAAAGTACACCCGGTCTTTCATTGCAGTCTTGTTTGGAAAGACCCTGGTTGTTCCCCTTGGCATCCTTGGCCGGAAGCACCTCAACCTATCCAGATGGGGAGCCAGAGTCACCATGAGATTCACGAAATCTTGAACTCAAAGCTCAAACATGGGAAGCTGTATTATTTAATTAGATGGAAACATTTCCCTTCTAGTGAAAATGAGTGGGTAGCAGAAAAAGATGTGTCAGCCCCTGACCTTATCAAGAAATTTCTATCTAAACACCCTCAGAGGCCGAGAGGGTCAGCTTAAGGGAGGCAGTATGTCAAGATCGACTAATAATGACTTAAGACTGGAGGATCATGCTGATGTTTTACCTTAGTTACATCCCTTCCCCCCTTTTCTTATTTTGATTTGCAACTGTTGTGAAGGAACTAGTCGGCGCCTTCTCAGGGCCTGAGGTGGGAGGAAGCCTTGCATAACAATTCAAGGGCATTTGCTGGATATCGCCTGAGAAAGTATCTAGTAGTTATGTGTGAATGTTCCCTCCTGTTTTTGAAGTGTACCATAAAACCCTTAGTGTACCTTAAGTGTACTTCAAAACCTTAAGTTTTTGAAGTGTACCTTAAAACCAATAGATGTATCAATCTATTGGTTTCATTCTTAGCAAGCTAGAGGCTTGCGCCAGAGTACTGGTTATCAATAAATGGGAACTTAGTATCAACTTTGACTCATTCTTGAATCTGTCGACTTGACACAGGGGTCCTCAATATATTGCCCTTGGATGCTATGCTGCCTGCCAACAGCTTTTCTGGTGTCTAAGTGCTTTTAAGGAAGTGGGTGGGGCCAGGCAGGGCTTTTGCCCAGCAAGGTTTCTGACTATTGGAGACTGAATTGGCTGCACAGATTTTTAAAAAATGTTGCTTGGATAGCAGCTATCACCACAGCACAAGAATCTACACCGTATTACTGAAGTTAAGTTGGAGCAATGCATTTTGTGGCTGACTGCACTACCTGTGGAAGCCATATTGCAGCAGCCATGTTCTTGCTGTGCCCACCATACTATATCAGAATTCCAAATGTGCTCACAATCTCAAAAAGGTTGGGGACCCTGAAATAAAAGATTGAAACTGGATTAAAAAAAAAAAAGAGTTCCTGGGGCATGTAGCGAATAATGCTCACTTCATGGCTCATGGAGAGCCACATTTGCGATTACCATCAATCAAAACAGCCACATTTACTTCTAACACCCCCCCACACACACACAAACACACGTATCTGCATTCCAAAGCATTTCACAGGTTATCCATTGTTCTGGAGACATCTTTTTCAACTGCCAACCATAAGCTCCACCAGACAAAGCCCTTACTTACTTAACTGAAGCATAGGAAAGGTGCCACATCGGGGAGTGGTACTCAGAAGAGCAGATGGGGCTCCTGGACCACTGAGTCTCACTGGTTCAGAAGCTTTTGTACTCAAGTCAACTGCATCCTGGTGAAGGAGAACACTTTGTACAGGTTCATTGTTTCATATTCCAGAGTACAGTTTACCAAACGAGTTCTCAGGAGGGGTTTGCATTAATATAAGTGCTGCTTAACTGGTAGATTATACTGTGACTTGGCAGATTCCCTGGCTTCATGTATCGCTTGCTTTCAGAATTTTTTATTACGTCTAAAAGAAGCCTTGCCTCTTGGAGCCAGGCATAGACTCTTTTCAGAGGCTGGGAGTGGAAATGAGGTTGCCAACCAGTCCTAGCTTTTGCAGTTTTAAGAACAACCATGAACAACTTTTTCTGATGATTTCGCTAGACCAAGAACTACTAAAAAGTACTGGAGCAAATGCAGCCATTGTTTTCTGATGACAATTTTAGTCTATCCATCTCTGTAAGGTTCCCTGGGCTGGAAACAGAATGTGAGGAGTCAAAAGGATTTTGTGACAATGCATATTTGATACCTCTAAAATTTCTATATTTATTCAAAAATAATAATTATAAATTAGGGTTGCCAAGTCTAATTCAAAAAATATCTGGGGACTTTGGGGGTGGAGTCAGGAGACATTGGGGGTGGAGCGAGTAGCAAGGGTGTGACAAGCACAATTGAACTCCAAAGGGAGTTCTGGCCATCATATTTAAAGGGACCACACACCTTTTTAAATGCCTTCCTTTCATAGGGAATAATGAAGGATAGGGACGCATTCTTTTGGGACTCATAAAATTGGACCCCCTCGTCCAATCTTTTTGAAACTTGGGGGGGAGGTATTTGGGGGAGGGGCACTGGATGGTATACTGAAAATCTGGTGCCTGTACCTCAAAATAAAGCCCCCCCAGAGCCCCAGATACCCACTGTCAGCTTGTGTCAAATTGATATTAACCAGAATGCCTAAATTGTTGTATTGCTTACTAACCCTGTGAACTGTAACTATAATTTAACTGTGAGAGCAGGAGAAGTGGGGGGGGGGGGGAGAGAAGCTTGGCGCCAAGGGCTGTAAAGGGGTTTGAAGTGTAAACTATGTGGCCAGCTCTCAGCCGCTGCGAGACCGTTTGTGGGGAAGAGAGAACGGACGCGGCTAGCTATGCAAGATATCAGTGTGGGAACCTCGCACCTGAATGCAACGGTATTGTGAGAATGATTAAAACCCCCTAGCTTTGATCCTGGGCCATAAAGGCCAAGCTAGTCTGTGTGTACCTTATCACTTTCAAAGAACTCTCGTAGCAGTAACATGTATGTATCCAATAAATGAAACTTATTTTCAAATGGAAAGAGTCTGTCCATTGTTGGAGCGTCCATGAACCCTACACTGACATTTTGAAAGTGATCCCTATTTAACGGGACTTATCGGCGAGGGTTACTTCTGGCGGATGGCCGAAGCACCAGACGACCGAGAGCCCTGCATACCCGGCCTGCCTGGGTCACCGGCGTGGTACATCACCGAAAAGAGGAGACCTCAAAGAGTGAGCAGCCAAACCCTCTTCCTCACCCCGAAGGCACCGTGCAAGCCCCGGGCCTCCACCAAGCTGATGGGCGAGACGGCGCAAAGGCATGCGAATATCCTCCGTAACCCCGGAGGACCCGGAAGGCGGCGGCAACCCGGGCGAGCCGGAGAAAAGTGGGAGGGGAGTACCCGACGACGGCGGAGCCGGCGGAGGCGACGGCGGCGGTGACAATGGGGAAGACTCCCAGGCGAGGGTGACTCGCGAGCGTCCTCCCCGAAAACCGACCCCCTGGAAGAAATCAGGCGGGAGATGGAGATTCTAGGGTGTGATCTCCGCCGAGAGATGCATAACAACATGAATCTAACCCTGAACGAAGTGGCGAAGCAAGTGGATCGGGTCCTGGCAACAATGGGGAGGAGACTGGCCGCACCCCCCGCGGGGCCGCTGCCGGGAAGCCCGACCCCGCCGCTCCCCACCCAACCATCACCGGCCCCAGGGCCGGCGGGGCCACCACCCGGACCCCCAGGGCCTCCACCCCTGGGAGCAAAAGTCAAAACCCGGGAGCTACACGCCACTTTTGACGGGAGCGCAGATAAGGTGGAATACTTCGTGATCCAAGCCAACAGCTACATGCGCTACTGGGGAACGTCCTTCCCCGATGAGCACAGCCGAGTGGCGTACCTCGGTTCCCGGCTGGAGGGCGAGGCGCAGATGTGGTACGTAACCCTGTTCGAGACCCGGGGGCCAGAGGTAACGACGGTGGCCGGATTCCTACAGGCGCTGTTATCCCAGTTCGAAGACCCCCTGCAGGAGACCCTGGCCATCGCCGCGATCGAAGGGCTCCGCCAGGGGAGCAAATCTATCCAAGAATACTCCCTAGAGTTCAGGAACCACAGCCGCAAAATCAAATGCTGGAGCAAGGTGATGAAAATCAGGGCATATCGAAAGGGGCTGAACCCCGGGATCCTCGACCGGGCCCTGCAGCAGGTCCGGCCGGACACCCTGGTCGAGTGGATCCAACTGGCGGGAGAGATCGAAACCAACATGAAAGAGGTGGCGATCCAGCGCCAAGAACTACAGGGGAAGCCCAGCCGAGAAACCAAGAGTGCAGCCAAGCCGGAGGCGAAGAAGACGGGGGGAGCAACCCCAAAGCCCCCCTCCGGGGCGCGGAAGTGCTACCAATGCGGGGACCCCAACCACCTGGCCTCTACCTGCCCGGAGAGGGCCAGGGCCCCCGCGCCCACTGCGAAGGGTCCCCCGCCCAAAACCCAGCGAGCAGGGAAACCGAAAGAGTCGGGTCGAAGCAGCACCGCGCTGTCGGTGGTGCTAGACGAGGATAATACAACACTGGAGGAGCTCGGGGAGGAGGCTTGGGACCTGGAGCCGGCGGGAAACGAGACCGACCTGCGCTAGACGGTGCCCCGCGGCAGGTCCGAAAGAAGCCCGCACCACTGAGGGTGAGAATAGCAGGGGAACTAGTGTATATCCCATTGACCTTGTTGAACGTTGGGGAAAAAAGGTTTATCCACGCCCGGGGCTTAATAGACTCGGGGTGCACGCGGGAACTAATCACCCCACGGCTGGTGGACCTAATGGGGATAGGGCGAGAGAAACTGCCCCGACCCCTTGAATTCGAACAGATGGATGGGACTAGGATGAGGGGAGAACCTTGCACGGAGCAGTCCCGGGAGATACTAATGGGGGTGGAGGACCACTGGGACATGGAAGTATTCGTAATAGCCCCCTCCTGCTCCTTCGACATAGTGTTAGGGGTGGGCTGGCTGGCTCGACACCAACCCGATATCCAGTGGGGCGAGCGCACCATAGACTTTACGGATCGGAGGTGCGTCACTCACCTCTGGAAGGAGATCTGGGGCCCCCGACCTCCCCCCAAGAATGAGAAACTTTGTGTGACAATAGAGGAGGTGAAAACCATCCCTAGGGAGTACCGAGACCTGAAGGGGGTGTTCAGCGAACGGGAGGCGGACGAGTTGCCCCCCCATCGGGCCACTGACTGTGCAATAGAGCTCCTGCCCAACCAGCCACTGCCAAAAGCCAAGCTGTACTCGATGGGGTGGGCGGAAAAGGCCGAATTGAGAAAATTTCTGGACAAAAACCTCCAATGGGGGTTTATCCAACCCGCGACAGCCCCCCACGCCGCCCCGGTACTGTTTCGAAAGAAAAAGGATGGAAGTCTTAGACTTTGCACAGATTTTCATGGGATAAACGGGATTTCTATGTCAAACGCCTACCCCATCCCCCTAGTCAAAGACTTGCTAAGCGCAGTATCGGAGGGGTCCATTTTTACCAAGCTGGACCTACGCAATGCCTATTTCCGTGTCAGGATAAGAGAAGGGGACGAGTGGAAAACGGCATTCAACACTCCGTTGGGGCAGTTTGAGTATCTAGTGATGCCGTTTGGCCTTCAAGGGGCCCCGGGAGTGTTCATGAACTTTATCATTGAGGTCCTTCAAAAATTTTTATATAAGGGGGTGGTGGTTTACCTGGATGACATCATTATTTATTCGAAGGACCTACCCTCCCACATGAAACTGGTCCGGGAGGTGCTGAGCACCCTACTTCAAAACAAACTGTATGCCAAACTCTCAAAATGTGAGTTTCACAAAGAGAAGCTTGACTACCTAGGGTTCCAAGTCTCGGGGAAGGGGCTGGCCATGGATCCGGCTAAGGTCCAGGCAGTGTTAGAGTGGGAACCCCTGAGGACACGTAGACAGCTCCAATCTTTCATCGAATTCTCCAATTTTTATAGATCCTTCATACCGGGATTTGCTAAGGTGGCCGTTCCCCTCACAGACCTGCTGCAGACGAAAGGGAAGGGTCCGGAGGCAAAAAAGCCAAGCGCTAAACTGAATTGGACCAGCCAGTGTCAAGAGGCGTTTGACAAACTAAAGCGCCTCTTCACGAGCGAACCCGTGTTAGTGCACCCTAACGAACTCAAACCCTTTGTGGTGCAATGTGACGCTTCCGACACGGCCGTCGGAGCCATACTCATGCAGAGAGATGAGGAGGGGCACCTAAGACCGTGCGCCTACATCTTGCGGAAATTCTCCGGCGAACAGAGAAATTGGTCGGTCTGGGACAAGGAAGCCTACGCCGTCACATTTGCACTAAAAACATGGCGCTCCTGGTTAGAGGGAGCCCGAGTCCCATTCGAGTTCTGGACAGACCACAAGAACCTAGAAGCCCTAACCGGGCGGCGGAAACTGACAGGGAAGCAAATTCGGTGGGCTGGGTTCTTCACCAAATTTGATTTCACCCTCCGCCATATCCCTGGAGCCAAAAACTTTTTGGCTGACGCTCTGTCCCGGCAACCCCAACACAAAAGCGAGAGGGAGGAGGTTATAGACTCACTGATCTCACCGCAGGCAGTGGCGGGGGCAGTGCAGACTCGATCAAAGTCAAAAACCCCAGCTGAGGGCCCGTGGGGGGGGGGGAAGCAGGCTGATTGCCGAGACTGAAGTGGAGGGGGAAGGGCAACCAGAGGGATTGACCAAGGGAGAAGGGGGGTTCTGGTACCACGAGGAGAAACTCTACATCCCCGAATCCCTCCGGGCGGAAGCGCTACATCACTGCCACACTAGCAGACTGGCTGGACACTTCGGCTACGTAAAAACTTTGCACATGGCCCACAGACAGTTCTGGTGGCCACAAATGAAGAGAGACATTTCCCATTTTGTGCAAACATGCCCAACTTGCCTCATGGCAAAGCGAGGGGGGGGGGAGGTTCCGGGATTACTGCAACCCCTCCCCACCGCGACACGGCCGTGGTCGGTCATCTCCATGGACTTTATAGTGGAACTACCCCCGTCAAGGGGGAGGACCGTAATTTGGGTGGTGGTTGACACATTCTCCAAACAGGCTCACTTCATCCCTTGCCGAAAGCTCCCCACCGCAAAAGAGCTAGCCCATCTATTTTTCGTTCACGTGGCCCGCCTACATTCGATCCCTGACAAAGTCATTAGTGACCGCGGGCCACAGTTCGTTGCCAACTTCTGGCGGGAGTTTTGTAAACTAATGGGCATGGAGCAGGGCTTGAGCTCAGCGTATCACCCCCAGACGGACGGCCAGAGCGAGAGGGTTAATGGGCTCTTGGAACAATATTTAAGGTGCTATGTAAATTTCCAACAAAGCAACTGGGTGGATTTGCTTCCGTTTGCGGAGTACAGTTACAACAACAGCCTCCATGCCTCCATCAAGGTTTCCCCTTTTCAAGCGGTCCACGGGTACGAGGGGAAGCCCCTACCTACCCTACCAGGGGGCAGTGAACCCTCACTCTCCCCCGAGTGCCATCAATGGTGGAAAACATTAGAAAACTCTTGGAAGAGTATACAGGAGAACCTAGAAGAGGCAAAGAGAGACTACAAAGCCCAATTCGACAAAAAACACAGCCCGGGGTGGGACTTTAAGGTAGGGGAGACGGTCTTCCTGTCCACAAAAAACTTACCGCTCCCCCAAACCTCCCGGAAATTGGCCTATAAGTTCCTGGGGCCATTTCGGATAAAACGAGTGATTAACAAGGTGACCGTGGAACTAGACTTGCCCAAGCTGTTTAGTAAGGTGCACCCTGTTTTTCATTGCAGTCTGATCCGTCGAGTCCCGGGGGGGGTCGAAATGGCATCCTCGGGGCCCCGAGCTGACCCCTATCAAGGTGCGGGGCCAACAACACCACGAAGTGAAGGAGATTCTCGATGCCAGACTGCACCAGGGTGCACTGCAGTATTTAGTGAGGTGGCGTTACTTTCCCCCTAGTTGTGATGAATGGGTGAAAGCCACGGATCTGAACGCCCCGATGCTCCTTAAGCAATTTTACCTACTGCACCCAGACAAACCCCGAGTGCGAGCTTAGGGGGGGCAGTATGTCAGCTTGTGTTCAAATTGATATTAACCAGAATGCCTAAATTGTTGTATTGCTTACTAACCCTGTGAACTGTAACTATAATTTAACTGTGAGAGCAGGAGAAGTGGGGGAGGGGGGAAGAGAAGCTTGGCGCCAAGGGCTGTAAAGGGGTTTGAAGTGTAAACTATGTGGCCAGCTCTCAGCCGCTGCGAGACCGCCTGTGGGGAAGAGAGAACGGACGCGGCTAGCTATGCAAGATATCAGTGTGGGAACCTCGCACCTCTTAGAAGTAGAATGCAACGGTATTGTGAGAATGATTAAAACCCCCTAGCTTTGATCCTGGGCCATAAAGGCCAAGCTAGTCTGTGTGTACCTTATCACTTTCAAAGAACTCTCGTAGCAGTAACATGTATGTATCCAATAAATGAAACTTATTTTCAAATGGAAAGAGTCTGTCCATTGTTGGAGCGTCCATGAACCCTACGCTGACACCCACGGATCAATTCTCCCATTATTTCCTATTGAATAAATCTCCATAGGGAATAATAGAGTTCCCAACAGTGAGGGGAGGGCCTTCAAACCAGGGGACCCCCTGCCCCCACCTGTGGATTTATAATATAAAGCCGCAAAAAAATGGAAAAATAACAAAAAAGACTGAAAATTATTTCAAAGATACATGTGATTAGTCAACTACCTTTTGAACAATATAATCATTAATATCACTTAAATTCAAAAAAACCCAAGGTATATGTGCAAGAGAATAAGTTTATAACATCCTTTCAATTCATCGTGTCAGTTTCAGTTCATCATGTCAGTTTCAGTCTTCAAGCGCTCAATGACTATTAACCTGACTCTGCGGGAAGAATAAATGACTATTCACGCTGAGCCGGGTGAATAGTCATTGGGCGCTTGAAGTCTGAAACTGACATGATAAACTGAAAGGATGGTGTAAACTTGTTCTCTTGCACATTTACCTTGTTTTTTGGAATTTATTGTGATATTAATGATTATATTGTTTAAAAGGTAGTTGACTAATCCCATATATTTTTGAAATAATTTTCAGTCTTTTTCATTATTTTTCCACAGTTTTTTGCGGCTTTATATTACGTTTCTATTCTGTGGGACTCTAGGTCCCACCTGGGGATTGGCAACCCTATTATAAACTGACACACAAGTTAATTTTGTATTAGTTATTTTTCACTGTTTTATTGGTAGTAGATGGAGTTTTCCTGCTATTACAATTGATCCCCAGATGACAAAGATCAGTTCACCTGGAGAGAATAGCTGCTATGGAAGGTGGACTGTTATGTATGTAGACTCAAGTGAAGACTTTGGGTGTTCCTGCCTGGCTCACTGGAGCCATACAGACTGAGCTTGGGGACTAGAGAACAAAGGGCTGCAGGATCCAAATCTCTGCAGCCCTAGACCAATCACAGTCCCCACTGGTTTGAATGACCCAATAATGTGCTTGCGCGGGAATCCAGAGAAGTATATAAGTTTGGCCGGTTGGCCTCAGCCCCAGTCTTGTAATGTAGCCATATACTATGCCACATTTTATTTAATTTATTTATTTTAGTAAATTTCTATTCCGTCCATTCCCCTTAGGGCTCAGGATGGAGTACAACATATAATAAAACAATAAAAACATTTTAAAACAGACAACTCAACAGCACTCAGATTACCATGACATCACATATTGCCCAGTCTAGCCATCTCACATCATGATATCTCAGAGGGATGGCAGTTTTTATTCCAATTCCTAACACAGATGACAGTGCTGGCCGGGGAGGCCAACCAGATCCAAAAATAGACGCCCGCAACCGCAGCTAAAAGCCTGGCAGAACAGCTCCATTTTATAGGCCCTACGGAAGGCTAATAAGTCAGGTAGGGCCCGGATCTCAATAGGGAGCTGATTCCACCAGGTTGGGGCCAGGACTGAAAAAGCCCTGGCCCTAGTTGAGGCGAGGCAGGCATTTTTGGGGCCGGGGACATCTGTTGGGAGGCTAAACGTATCTACCTCCTGAGCATATATGGAAAGAGACGGTCCTGCAGGTATGTTGGTCCCAGGCCATGTAAGGCTTTAAATGTTAGCACTAGAACCTTGAAGCGGATCCGGTACTCGATGGGCAGCCAGTGCAGACTATGGAGCATTGGCCAAATGCCCACCCGTAAAGGTGGTCCAGCCAGCAAGCAAGCCACCGCATTCTGTACCCACTGCAGTTTCCGGATCAGTCTCAAAGGTAAGCCAGCGTAGAGCGAGTTACAGTAGTCTAGTTTGGAAGTGACCATTGCATGGATCACTGTAGCCAGGTCCTGGGGGGATAGATATGGTGCTAGCTGCCTGATCTGCCGAAGATAACAAAAGGCAGATCTGGCAACCATCGTGATCTGGGCTTCCATGGAAAGGCAGGCATCCAAGGTGGCAACCCAGTCCAAAACCTTGGGCAATCTGGGCAAGGGGATGCATATAGATGTTAAATAATATTGGCGAGAGAATGGTTCCCTGCGGCACTTCACATATAAGTGGATGACACAAGAAAGTCTGCTCGCCAAGCACCACCCTTTGTCCCCGTACCTGGAGAAAGAAGGAAAACCATTATAAGGTCACCCCTCGAACTCCAGCAACAGCGATATGGTGGGTCATAAGGTTGTAATCGACTGTATCAAATGCTGCTGACAGATCAAGAAGTATCTACAGCACTGACCCACCTTGATCCAGATGCCATCTTAAGTCATATGTGAGAGCGACTAAGACAGTCTCCGTCCCATGGCCCGGGTGAAAGCCAGGCTGGAATGGGTCCAAGGAAATGTCTCATCCAGGAAAACCTGTAACTGCTTCGCCACCGCTTTCTCAACTACCTTACCCAGAAATGGTAAATTCAAAGCTGGGAGGTAGTTGGCCAAGACCCCAGGGTCTAATGATGTTTTTTTTCAAAAGAAGAAAAAACACTGCCTCCTTCAGTTTCTCTGGGAAGGTCCCTGTTGAAAGGGACAAGTTGACAATATCACCCAGAGAATCCCTGATACCATCCCAACTGGCTTTCACCAGCCAGGATGGACAGGGATCCAGGAGGCAAGTGGTACGCTTCACTGCAGCTAGGATCCTGTCCACATCCTCCAGTAAGAGCCCGCTGAAGCAGTCCAATATAGGACCAGAAGATGGCCAAGGGGCTTCCAGCTCATGTACTGTATCAATTGTGGCGGGTAGGTCCTGGCATCCCATGGCCCAAGCTTGTTATCACTCAACTGGTGACTCCATACATAGAACCCACTATATAATATGGACTCTATGATATTATATCTCACTGAAATATCCCCCCTCCTTAAACTCTGCCTTTCCAAGGTTCCACCCCCAAGAACTCAAGGTATTTCCCAACTTGGAGCTGGCAACCCTATCATTGATCCATAGGAACTGGTGGAAACTCTTTATTGTTACACCTGTAAAGATGTAAGATATTTAAATGTAATCAAGAGAAGTACAGAGAATGAGTACTGCATGTGCAGCCCCCCAATGGGGCAAATAATCCTCTGGATCCATTTTGGCTAGGAAAATGACATGGAGGAGGCAGAAAGGGGGGGAAGGGGCTGTGGTCTCAACAAGCCAAAATAAGCCCCTGTGATGCTTTATAAATCGGATCCCTCCAGCTGCTATGTGGCTGCAAGGAAAGTGATTTGAGTCCATCCAGGGATATGACTTGTTTAAAAAGTCACATCTAGTTTCAGCCTAATAATATCATGAGGATCCATAAAGTCCTGTGCACAAAATTGTGAAAGGAAGAACTTGGAGATGGGGGAGGAATGTGTTAGTCGTTAAGGTGCCCCAAGACTCCTGTTTCTTTCTCAGCTCCGTTTTTGCATTCCACTTTGTCACCCTTTGATTTACACTTTCCCTGCTGCTCCCTGTAGGCCGGGCAGCACAAGAGAACCAGGTGCCCTGCTCGTGTCACCATTTGCCAGTGAAGAGAGGTTTTATGAGCTAATCAGTTGGCATGTCAGCTTCGCATTAGCCCTAGTTAAAATCCTTGAATGGCTTTCTTTATGCTCTTCAAAATTCCACAGCTGTTGGAAGGCTTCCTTGGTACACAACAACTTGGCTTTTACATCTGGAATAGGGCTTAAGTACTCTTTGTCACGGTTACTTACAAAATTTAAAACAACTGGCAGACTCCCCACCTTTTTTTTTTGTTGCTCCAATGTAAGAAGCATACTTTGGAGGGGGGAAGAAATGAAAAGAGCTGCCATCTGCATTATATTGTAGTATTTACAAAGGATTTGCAGGGGGCATCTCATTACCCCCTCCCTCACTATTTCCTCTTTTCCTTTCCTGGAAGCCCCCATAACTTCACTCCTTCCCTGGCTTCCTTCTCTCCTTCTAGGGTTTCCAACCTCCAGGCAGGACCTGGAGATCTCCTGGAATCACAACTGGCCTCCCAATTACATATATCTGTTCACCTTATGGTTGCCTGGAGATTTGTGGGTGGAGCCTTGGGATGACAAGATTTGGGGAGGGAAGTAACCTCAACAGGATGTAATGTCATAGAATCCACCCTCCAAAGTAGCCATTTTCTCCAGGGGAACTGATCTCTGTCATCTGGAGATCAGTTGTAAATTCTGGATGATCTCCATCCTCCACTGGGAGGCTGACAACCTTAGTTTACCTGAAAGAAATGGTTGCTTTGGGGGTGGAGTCTATTGCATTATACTATTCTGAGCACCCTCTCCTCCTTAAGCCCCCCTCCACTCCCTCAAATCTCTAGGAATTTCTGAGACTGGAGTTGACAACCCTGACCTTCCCATCCAATGGCCAACCTACCATTATCTGCCCCTCTGTCTTAAATTCCCCCACCACCACCTAGGAAAACCATCACCCAATTGTGTGGTGTCAGCCACTGGGCCAGGACCACTTGCATGGTACAGAAACCTCAAGGATTTGGGGCAATGACAGAGAATTGGGCTAGGGGGAAATTGCAGTGTATGGCTTAGCTAGCTTCCATTAGATATCTGTAGATACATTTTTACACAACATGCAATCTTTTCTGCAGTGTTCCAGACCACAAAGTTCAGCTCCCTTAGAGAAAGGACTGTTTTGTTGACCTCTGTGATATTACACCCTTCTGATATCCCTCCCCTCTCCAAGCTCCACCCCCCCATCTCCAGGAATTTCATGACCCCAGAGTTGGCAACCCTAGCATGCAGAACCTGTCTGTGCACTGTATTAGTCACGTCTCTCCCCACCATTTGAGTTTTGCAAAAAATAAAAAGCACACACCTATTGTGTTCTTTTCATTTTACAAAATTAGAGTGGTTAGCTGAATAACTATATATGCAGAGCTTTAAAAAAAAAGTGTGCTGTCTTTGTTTTCAAGCATTAGCTGCTCATTGAAAGGACTATGAGTTTAGCTTTCTCTTTTTATGTATCCAGTGACTAATTTCAGAGAGGAGAGAATGTGTAGTATGTTATTCTCCCACCAGGTCTTTCACTTTCCATCATTTTCCTCAAGTTCCGCTTTGAAAATCAGACAGGCTACAAAACAGGAAATGCAACTCGCACTTCCTCCCCCCAAGGTAAAAGCACAAAAGCCTTCTTCTGCAGTTCTGTGGCAGGCTCTTGGATTCTTGCAGCATTGCTGTGTGCACAGGGTCACAAATACTTTAGGAAGAGCGCTTCCTGGGGCAGGGGAAAGAGCAAAGTGACAGGAACAGTTAATCTGCCTTGGGAAGGGAGTATGCTGAGATGTTGACACTCCTGTTTATGTAACACTTTCCTCCAATGCTAAGTTAGGCTGGCAGTGGGACTGAGGTGCCATGCATATATTCCACCCACGCCTCCATGCTTGGGCCCCAATGAGAGGGACTAGGTGAATACATACCAACCTACCTGTAAACCACAGTTGGCTTGCACATCCACCTGGCAATGCTCTGCTCTTCGAGGTGAGAAAGTGATGCTGCCAGCCAAAGGCAGATGGTCTACAAAACATATTCTTCCCACCCAGTTCCCTGGTATCTGTTTTCACTTTCCTGGAAATGTGAGAGTGGTCATGTGCAGCATATGTGTCCTTCACCACTGAAGTGCTACATCAAGTCACATGTCTGAGACTGGGGGTGAGTGGGGAGCAAGACCTGCCAGAGCACAGAGCATCATGGTCCAAACCTGCTGCACTTAGACTCTAATTAGGCACCAGAGATGGGTATATTCCAAGCTTCAACCAAGGTGCATTTTTAGATAACTGGAGGGGAAACTGGAGCAGAGCATCTGCTTTACAGGCAGAAGGTCCCAGGTTCAGTCTTGTTCATCTCTATCTAAAAGTCCGATATTGTGTCATGAAAAGATCCTTCTTCACCTGGCAGGGTATACAATATTGAGCTAGATGGATCCCTGGTATAAGGCAGTTCCAGATACATTCAGTTCACTATGTCATGAAGTCCAGAGTTACCATCAGTCAAGCAGTGATCCCAAAACCTGCTCAATTGAATACATCCTGTAGTCACACAATCAAGAGAAGAAGTCTTCCGAGTAGAAATGTTGTTTTCTTCACCAATGAAAAACAGTCCATCTTCTCTAAGGTGGCCAGCATGGCATCAACTAAAGCTCATACCTACTCTACAGTGGCTCCTACCTGGTGGAACAGTCTCCCAGAGGAGGTGGCTCCTACCTTGTGGAACAGTCTCCCAGAGGAGGTGGAGGAGGCACCTTTGAATATTTTTGAAGGCCCTTTATGGCAGTTTTATTTGTGACTACTTTTAAAGGAGCTTAAACTGCAATTTCTTAGCGATAATGTGGTTTTATTCTAGTTTGTATGTTTTTTTAAATCTTGGAACTGTAAGTCATCTTGAGCCCTGAGGAAAAGGCTGGGTATAAATGCTTTAATAAATAAACAAATCTGATCTAAGAGGGACTGCCTCTCAGTCAGAAGATGGGGCATCCAGGCAGGATTCACCTGAACAACTCTTTCTTATGTTCATCACTCATCCTTTCCTTCTCATGGTTCTGGATGGTTCCTTATTCACCCAAAGTATCCCTAATGATATACTCAGTGTTCAGTGACCAGTTCTGAGAGTTCCTGTACCTTGATGAGCTGTGGAGAACAGGGAACGTTAGCCAATTATGCTTTTCTCACAATGATACACAGAATGCTCCCAAATTTCTCTCCTCAACAGGATCCTCATCATCCTTTGGATCTGGTCATCCAGCTGTAGGGTACCCAGTTGATGGTTCCCAATATTAACACCCAACTCCTGTTCACATCTGGGTTTCTCAGCAGTGGAAATTTCCTGGGGTCTATTTCTAGAGGCTGTATGATCTGTCACAGCTCTTTGGCAGCACACAAAGTTTGTGTCCTGCCAGGAGAGTATTATTGTATTGAATGGAGCTGTCCAACGTTCAAACAGGAGGCACCTAGTTGCTATGGCCAAGCCTGCCACCCCCAGCTATAGATATTAATAGCTTTAAGGAGGGCCCCCTAGGGTGTGAAGAAGGGTGGCACAGTGAGCAGGCAGGAATATGGCAGATTTAGGGTATGTAATAGCGAGCAAAGGGTCTTGGATCTTGCAGAGGTATGTAGAAGAGGGGATTTTGTCATACAAAGATAAGAAAAATTTGCCTAAGATCTGTTTCTTCTTCTCTGCAACTATTGGACAAATAGCCCAAATTACATATAGAAAATCTAGATACAAGGGGTTGGATCTAACCATGACGTTGGTCCTTTCCAGTGTGCAATTGGTTGTTGTTGTTTTTGTTGTTGTTATAAAACTTATATCTGTTTGCTACATGGTATAAGGCTTGGCTATAAGCAGCAGAAAAAGATGGCAGAGAAGGCAATACTGCTTCAGATTGCAGATGGATGATAATTGGTTTCAAATGTTTTCCCCATGTGAAAAGGATTCTCTGAAACTGGAAAATTAGCACAGACTTCTCCCTGCTGTGCTAATTTTCTACTTGGGTGGACCTTTTTTGTGAAGGGAAAAAATTAAAAATTATTGTCCACCTGCACCGTGAAATCTATTCTACCACCTTATTGTGTCACATGCGTTCTCCAGGCTTAACACTTTGAGAAGTAGATGAGCGGGTACCCAAACTTGTTCCTTATGGAAAGCTGTGAAAAGATTAATGAAGTTTATTTTAAGAACCTAGACTGGTGCCATGAAGATCAATATGTAGCATTTTCATGCTTTGTTTTTAGGTTTAAACATTCAGCAGTACTATCAAAATGAAGAAATATATTCAGATTCATATGTGGCATGAGTGAATTCATCATTAACATGATTGCTTATTGCTGAGTTCTCCCCACAATCACTCAGATAGTTTTTCTCCCCTTTTATCAAGCATGCATTAGTGTCTGCACAATGCACAAGTCTGATTATTTGATTATATCTGATTATTACTGGCAACTAGGGGTATGTACTGGAAAAGTTGTTCTAATTCTGTATTGTAATTTAAGAAAGGGAAAGTGTATCAGGTTTAGGAATTCTCAGAAATGTTGTTGTCATATCATAAAGACTCACCAGGTTCCATTTCTGTTTTCATTCAGAGCAGATCAGATGCCTGCCCATTATTTCCATGAGGAAAACTGAAGATTTTCCTGAGTGGACTTTTTCCACCAAATGGTATCAAAATATCAGAGAAAGTAGACCATTCCCTCAAATAAAGACTCATAAAGTTTCAAATGAATTGGACAAAGGGGTCCAATTTTACTATCTCTTGAATAAGGTCCTCAGCCATCCTCTCTACATAGTGGAAAATGGTGCAGAAATGGCACCTGGTTTTCTGGAGGAAATTTGGGGTAGTAGCTGGGAAGAGATTTCAGTTGTTCCTATGATATACCATAGAGGCCCTGTGAAGCTGCCATTTTCTCTAGGGAAACTGATCTTTGGAAATCAGTCATAATCCCAGGAGAACTCCAGCCCCAACTGGAGTTTTGCAATCCTATTATTAAAAGAGGGGAGGAGTCCATTTGGTTGCCATAGAGTTTTTGGATGAGTGCTAGAGCATTGTCCCAGTGCAGTGCTAGCACTTCCAGGTCATACTGGAAGTGTTACCATTACTCGGTAGCAATGAGGATCATTCCTCCACACACACATTAAGTGGTCTCTTCCCCCATCTCCTGCTAGAAACAATATCCAATGACACATCTCTAGAGGCAGCTTCATGCAAGTCCTAAACTGGCCACTTTCTCAACTCTGTTTAGCATCCAGCCAGTTTGAAAGGTTTTTTTGTTTTGTTTTTTACCATAGAGTGAAAGCTCCAGACTAGCCACAGTTGGCATGGGGTGCTTTGGAGCCTTGACAGATTGCAACTCGGAGAACCAAAACATGCAGGGAAACTGTTAAAATACCCAGCCCAGATCTTTTTATGCATTGTTCAGCATGGATCAGTAGGAATAAGAGAAGAAAAAGTCCTATTTATCTCTTCTGGATCTCCATCACTTCTCAGATGAGCAGTTCTGATGCAGGAATGCCCACATGGCTTTGTTTTTAACCCCATAATGGAGAAAAGACACTTCTGTGGACTTGCTTGACAGCACCAGGCCTTTTCAGTGAGTCACTAAGGGCATTCTTGCCTTGTTGGTTTTATTTAGGTGGATGACTATGTGCTGTTTCATATTTTACTGCTCCGTATAGTATTACTCTATGTTTAACCTGATTTTAAATAAAAAATATTAAATATCTGCCCCTGCCCTATCCCTACCCCCTATTTTTGCACAAATTTTAGGTCATTTTTACAGGAATGTGGTTACAAAACGGTAACAAAATACAATTTTCCAAATAATCTGCAGAAGATCTCTGTGTGACCAGGACCATTTCATATTCAATGTATCCTGGCCAGAGTTTATATGTGCTAATCCAGAATCCTGTGATTTATACAGTAAGCCAGGGCTGCTGAGGGAGAGGATTAGGTATACGAAATTCTGTAAACCTAGATTCTTGTAGTTGCTCATGAAGCCATATAGTCCACCTGCCTCATCTTGTACTCATGGGTTCTGAAACAGCTTGAGGCTTCTTTAGGAATACTTAATGGTTCAATTTAACCCCTTTCCTTGACTTGAAACCCCAGCAAGTGCTCTTTTCCAGCAAAAGAGCACTTTTATGTTTTCCAGTTAACCAAAATGTTAAAATATGGAATTATGCATTCATAGGGAAGATTGTTCTGCTAAGAACTAGTGAGTTCTTTCTCTCTCCATCCTTTATGCTTGTTTTAAACGCATTGGGTGGGATTCCCCAGAGAAGGGGAAATTCTAAGGTCCATGGGACTCTCAGCCCTCCATGCAGAGTTCTAGTGATTCTTGGTGGAGTGAGAACTACACTCTGCACATGCTCCATGTAGGCATTTTTGAATATGAGTAAATACATAAATAAATAATCCAAGGGTTATCCATGACACTGAAAATAGATTTCAGTGCTGATCTCTGGTTCCCTGTGCACTTTTACATGATGGGAATGCTGTTGACCATGATCATCTTTAGTTATTTATTTGTTTTGGTATCAAGTTGCAGCCAACTTATAGTGATCCCATAGGGGCTTCAAGGCAAGAGATGTTCCAAAGAGGTTTGCCATTGCCTGCCTCTGTGTCATGACCCTGGATTTCCTTGGTGGTCTCCCAACCCAACTCTAAAAAGGCCCACCTTACTTAGCTTCTGAGAGCTGACAAGATCAGGGTGATCATCTTATAGCTTTACTCAATCTGCTTCATTTATACCTTTAACCATATATTTAATTCATTACACTGATTAAAAAAAAAACAACCTTACTTAGATTGCAGAACCTGCTCTCCCAAGGGTGCTTTCCTCCCTCCCTTCTGGAAAGAGGCAGATGAACCCTCCTGGCCTCATTGGAGGGTAATTAATACTTGACAGCACATTAGCAGCATCTGGGCTCAACGGAGGAAAAGGTCAGGCATGCAGCCATTTACCCGCAAAGACTTCCGAGCAGCCTTTTGCCTCTGCTTGCCGGGTTAATTTGTTTACTCACTATGAGGAGACTGATGGTTGGAGAACATAGTGGAGGAAGATGCCTTGCTGAGGAGGCAAAGTATTCCCTCTTTCATGTTTCAAAGAGAGCGTATTCTCCAAATACCTCCAAATTTGGGGTAGGTATTTGTGGGTCCTGCTGTCAGGCGGGGGTTCATTGAAGCTCGCAAATAAGCAGACTTGGTATTTGAAACAAAATTGCATTTATTGGATAGTTCAGAGTTACTCCAGCATGGTCGGCATTGGAACTGATGGAGATCAGTTCAAATCTTTGGCTTTTAACATTCTACATCAAAGCAATTGTTTCTACCCCCCTTTCCCAAAACAAAAGGCTGCTTTTGCATGTGAGAGTTTTCTCAGCGTTCCCCCCTTATCTTTACAGTTGGTGGTTACATTTTCCTGGAGGCAATGTCCTTGCTGCCTCTAGGGAGGAGGTGAGAATCTGGCACATACTTCCTACTTCAAAGAGGACTTGGCAACCTTTGATATTCCTGGGAAGCTATGCTCTACTTTTCCCCCCTCCCCTCTCTATTATTCTTGCCCCTGGGTTAGTGAGCACATCTAGGAATTAATTGATATGGTTAGTAATCAGCATTTAGCAATAGTATTAATGAACAGAGCCTGACACCTGCATTGTGCAGGGAGTTGGACTAGATGACCCTGGAGGTCCCTTCCAACTCTATGATTCTATGAAATGCTTTTCCAGCACCAGAGCTGAGGGTGGAAAGCAATATGAGGAAAAAAGGATGTCTCTGTTCATGTGCAATGTGCTTTTCCTTTAGCCACTGGTGAACCATTGTCCACACTATCCTCTAGGATTATGGGAATGCCAACAGGAAAATTACTTTCCAACGCTGGCTTGAGAGCCAACATTAATCTTTTTACAATGTATCCAACTGCCTTTAGCTCTCATATTAAATACCATTAAATCCTCTCTCACACAGTGGTCAAACAGCTACTCTGTAGGTTCAACAACAGGGCATAGAGACTGAGGCCCTCCCCTGATGTTGCCTCCTGACACTGGGATTCAGAGGTTGACTGTCTCTGAATGTGGAGGTGGCTTTCAGTCACTATGGCTAATAGCCACTGATAGACCTTTAATCTATCTAATCCCCCTTTAAAGCTATCTATGCCTGTAACCAATCTCCCCCGATTTGGAGGCCCTCCCCCCACTTCAGGGTCATCATAAAGCAGGGGGGGGAGAGAAAAATGTCTGCTGGGCACTCATTATTCCATATGGAGACCGATTCCCATAGCATATAGGGAGAATTGTTCCATGGGTATGTGGGGCTCTGGGGAGCTGTTTTTTGAGGTAGAGGCACCAAATCTGCAGCATAGCATATTACATCTCTCCTCAAAAGACCAAGTTGCAAAAAGATTGGACTGCAGGGTCCAATTCTATGTGCCCCCCCCCCCAAAGGTGCCCCTATCCTTCATTATTTCCCGTGGAGGGAAGGCATTTAAAAGGTGTGCAGTCCCTTTAAATGTGATGGCCGGAACTCCCTTTGGAGTTCAATTATGCTTGTCACAACCTTTCTTCTGGCTCCACCCCCAAAGTCCCCAGATATTTCTTGAATTGGACTTGGCAACCCTACCCTTATCTCCATTTTACAGATGGGGAACTGCAATTAAGAAAGCAAGGATGGCCCCCAAAGATAGCTGCTCACAGAGATGAGGCATGAACCCAGATTTTATTTCCCTGTACACTTGATCACATTGCCTGTTGTCTAAATATTTGAGAAAGATAAGAAAAATATCAATTCACATATGTCAATTCACATAGTAGATATGCAGATATCACATCTGGGTTGATTAACTCTCCTGGATTCTTTTTCAGGATGGTTAGGAGGACAAAAAGGACAAAGTAAGTGGGTCCATGGAATAGTTTAATTTCTGGGAGTGTGCAGAGAAAGCTGGATTCAGTCAAGGTGGAGCTGTGAGCCCATTTAGTCTTTAAATTCTGCCCAGTTGTGGCTTTAGAGGTACATTTACCAAAGTTTATGCTGCAGTAAATCTTTCATGGGTCAAACAAAATGGCATTTTGCAGCACTTTGAAGACTGACAGTCTGTATGCTTATAGACATGTTACTTTATTATTAGGAAATGAAAGATCCCTTGATTATCAAGATAGAATCAGGCAGGGCTTTTTTGTAGCAGGAACTGCTTTGCATATTAGGTCACCCTCTCCCCCCCTTGATGTAGCCAATCTTCCAAGAGCTTACAGGGCTCTTAGTACAGGGCCTACTGTACAAGAGAATTGGCTACATTAGGGGTGTGTGGCCTAATATGCAAAGGAGTTCCTGCTACAAAAAAAAAGCCCTGAAATCAGATGTGTAGCCTTATTGGTCTGAGGCAGCAGAACAAAGCTTGAGTCCAATGGCACCTTTAAGACCAACAAAGTTTTATTCAAGGTATACACCTAACATGTGCATGCACACTTCTTCAGATACAATGAAATGGCAGTTGCATATAAGTAGAAGGTGGACAGCAAATTATCATACAGCATAATGAAGAAGTTATTTTACAGATGCAAGGATCAAACAGAATAACAAGCTTAGGTTATCAATTGTTTGGATTTGATTCTGGGGGGAAATATGGTGAAGGAAATAAATGTGTGAGAATTGGAGATTGATGGCCAGATTATCCTTGTGGAATGTTGAGAGTAATTAACCAAGCCCCTGCCATGATGCTCCATCCATCTCCTCTCAAGCATGGAGACGACCTAACAGCATCTTCTTCTTACAGCATCTTCTTCTTCTTATAACTTAAGTTTGTTATTCCTGTTTGGTTCTTTCATCTTAAATATCTTCATTATGCTGTATGCTAATTTGCTGCCCACCCTGTACTTATAGTTATGACTGTAACTATAGTTATAGTTTCATTGTATCTGAAGAAATGTGTGGGCACATGAAAGCTTATACCTTGAATAAAACTTTGTTGGTCTTAAGGTGCCACTGGACTCAAACTTTGTTCCTTTGATTTTTAGTTGTGGCAAAGGGAAATGGAGCAAATGCTTGCAAATCCCACAGATGTGCAGGTCCTCATCACCTGGCTGGGGACTTTATCCCTCATGTCAGTGGTTGGTTACTCTTTATTCCTAATCTAATGGTGGCTGGGTGCTCAAGTAAGTTTTGTGCCAATTTTGCCACCTCTCAGTTTTCTCTCAGTTCTGCACAATAGACAGTTTTTGCCTTGTAAGGCCCTACTTGCCTGTGTGGGACTGACCATGTGCCTCTAAGGCCAGGACTGGCATCCTTGTTCCCTTAAGGAGGAGATAGCAGCATTCTTCCTAATGACGTCCCTCAGAGCTGTGAGAAGGAATGAAACAGCCTAGGGGCAGTGCAAAGCAACAGGGCCAGAATGGTAGGAGGTAAAAATAGAAGTGTTGGTCTCTAAATAGCCCCCTGTGTGGCTACGCCAAGTGAAGGCCTGTTGACAGAAGGACGTTCCACAACACACCAGGAGTAGGCCCAAGCAGCTGCTAGTCTCCGGGACAGCAGAGGAGGCAAGACATTCATACCCTCCAGCTGTTTCATTGGGATTCTTGTTCTCACTCTGTGTCCCAGTTGCCACATTGTACCTCATTCCAGTGTACTGGAACCTGGCCTTTGAATATATTCAGTAAAGGCTGGTACAATTGGTCCTGAATATAACTCACCAGAGGTACGGCTACTACATTATTGGCACCAGAGAGGAGCTGTGTCTGCATCCTTGAGGGAGGAAGCACTTGAGGTTGCTAAGCAACCATCCCATTTACTCCCCAACAGAGCTTGGATTTCTAAAAGGAGAGGCCCTAGAGCTTAAGCCTGCCGGAAAAACATGTATTCTATTTGTGAAGCCCTCCTTCTTTAAAAGGCAAAGTATGGAAACGAGTCCATTACCCTGGACTTTTCATTAAGCTCAGCGATGTTCTCTTGATTATTTCTTCACCTACTTAAGTTCAGGGCTCAATAACTGGTTCCTTGGAAACAAGCACTAGGAACTGTCATCTGGTTTAACAGAGATATGAGAGGTCAGTGATGTTGAAATTAGTAACAGGGATAAATAGGAAAATACAGGAGGTAAATGATTACTACAGCATGATATCCAATGATGTGTGGATTCAGTAGAGTTGCCAAGTCCCCACCAGCTGCCAGCGGGGGACTTTTTTTCACGTGTGCTATGCGTGTGTGGCATGATGATGTCACCTGGAAGTTTTCCCCCAAATCGCTAGAGCGTCCCCAGGTGAAACCATAGAGTTTTCTGCAATTTCCTAGAGTTTCCCAGCATGATAAGTCACTTCCAGGTGATGCTATCATGCTACACAGTGGTGGGACTTTTTCTGGGAGTGGGGATCCCCCCAGCGGCCTCCTCTGTGTCCATGGGTAGGGGCCTGCCAAACTGGGAAATCTCCCGCTCCCGGTGGGAACTTGGAAGCCCTAGGATTCAGCCTAGAAAGGAACTGAGGAAGAGGAGGCAACTCAGAGGGGGAGATGGTTCAGATTTAAGAGAAGCCAAGAGACAATGTCAAAGGGGTGGAGGGTGCTGAAAGGAAGATGGTCAAGGGAAATGGCGCCATTTGTGGGTTGGGTCAGGCCAGATTTTTCATTCAGTCTCACCCAGTTTCTCTGCCTACTGCTACCCTAACCCACATGACTTTGCTCACACAGATCTCTGATGTATGTAGGCTTGCCAATCCCCAGGTCCCAGCGGGGGTTCTTCCGCTTTCCCAGTCTCCTTCCCACCCCCAGTCAGCTGGCCGCCGGGGGAAGCCTCGCCCCCAAAGCCACCATGTGATTTTTTTCCCCCTCCGGAGGCTCCAGTCGCCAATTGGAAAAGGGTGGGGTGTCTGTGTTACTTGGAAGAAGTTGGCAGCAACTCGTGAGTAGAGAGGCCAAGCCCTCACTTCAGACTCGCCAGAAAACAGGGGGGGGGAGAGAGGGGAGGAACGTCTGCTGAGCACTTCATTATTTCCTATGTGGAGATTGATTCTCATAGGGTATAATGGGGAATCTGGAGGTTTCAGGGGCTCTGGGGGAGCTGTTTTTTGAGGTAGAGGTACCAAATTTTCAGTATAGTATCTAGTGCCTCTCCCCAAAGTATCCCCCAAGTTTCAAAATGATTGGACCAGGGGGTCCAATTCTATGAGCCCCCAAAAAAGGTGCCCCTATCCTTCATTATTTCCTATGGAAGGAAGACATTTAAAAAGATGTGCTGTCCCTTTAAATGTGATGGCCAGAACTCCCTTGGAGTTCAATTATGTTTGTCACACCCTTGTTCCTGGATCCACCCCCAATGTCTCCTGGCTCCACCCCCAGAGTCCCCAGATATTTCTTGAATTGGACTTGGCAACCCTAGATGTATGTATTTTTGTCTCCAAGCATGAAGAAGAAGAAGAAGAAGAAGAAGAAGAAGAAGAAGAAGAAGAAGAAGAAGAAGAAGAAGAAGAAGAAGAAGAAGAAGAAGAAGAAGAAGAAGAAGAAGAAGAAGAAGAAGAAGAAGAAGAAGAAGAAGAAGATGATGATATTGGATTTATATCCCGCCCTCCACTCCGAAGAGTCTCAGAGCGGCTCACAATCTCCTTTACCTTCCTCCCCCACAACAAACACCCTGTGAGGTGGGTGGGGCTGGAGAGGGCTCTCACAGCAGCTGCCCTTTCAAGGACAACCTCTGCCAGAGCTATGGCTGACCCAAGGCCATTCCAGCAGGTGCAAGTGGAGGAGTGGGGAATCAAACCTGGTTCTCCCAGATAAGAGTCCAGACACTTAACCACTACACCAAACTGGCTCTCCAGTTATAGTTGGCTTTGCTCCCCAATGGAGTGAAAGTGGCTTACAAAAGGAAAAACCATGGGTAAACAAACTAGTTCATAGCATGAAAACAAAGCAACATAAACAAGTGAATCTTGAGCTGGTCCTAGATACCTTGGCTTGAGTGAAGACATAGGCCGCAAACTAGAGGCCAACTGCCCTTCAGCTCCCATATCTGGCCATGACCAGCTTGATAATTTACCTGAGACAGGAAGGGACAGGAAAGTTCTCAGCAGACATTTCACAGCTGGCTAAATTGTCTCTTCTCTTGCTGCTTCTTTTCCTTGGTCTCCAGCAGAGCCTTTTTTGTGTGTGGTCAAACAGGATCCCCGATCTCCTTTCCACCAGTGTAAAAACTTAGATCCAGTCCTTGTTGTTAATGTGACAACCACATGGGTATTTTTACAAATGAGGACTAGGACCTTGAATTTTGTGTTGGCTCCCCATTGATAAGGTTGCCAGGTCTGTTGGAAAATACCGGAGGCTTTTGGGGTGGATCCAGGAGAGGGTGGGGCTTGGAGAGAGGAAGGGCCGCAGCATTGTACAATGCCATAGAGTCCATCCTTCAAAGCAGCCATTTTGTCCAAGGAAGCTGATCTTTTGCCAGCTGGAGATCAGCTGTAGAAGTGGGAGATCTCCAGGCCCCACCTGGAGGCTGGCTACCCTATTTCTGCATCAAGCTTCTGGCCCACATTTTTACAAACTCTCCAAGCAGCTGTCTCTTGCCTGCCTTCTAAATCCTTTCTCTGATAGTCTCCTTAAGGAGAGGTGTGCTACATTCACAACAAAGAAAGGCCTCCAGAAGGATATGGCAGATCCTCCTGCAGCCACCACCGCGCCGCACATGCCTTTGCAGCGTGCAATGTTATGGACTGTTGTGCCGCCACATGTGCCTCTGGTCCCCTCAAGGCCAGGACAGGTGGCGGGATTAGTTGCTAATGAGTCATTCCATAACAGGGTCAGGAGTGAGGCCCCAGTGGGGACAGCAGTGCATTGGAACAGCAGCTCTGCCCTTATCAGGATCTCTGGAGGCACCTGGGCTGCCACTCCCAACCCATGACTGAGTGAATTAGCACCTCTCTCTCCCCTCCCCCCATCCCTGGATAGCAGCTGCACCTGACACGCCTCTCATTCTCTAATCGCTGTGCTAAATATAATGCAGCTGGCTGAGTCCTCAGTGTGGGGTCAGTGGGATGCGTTCAGACCCCATGTGCCCCACAGCTCCTTTTTTGCATCACCAAACCAGATGGAAAATGGCAAAGGCAATCAGAGCTGGAATCTGCACGAATGATGCAGCATCGCCAAAGCTAATTTTGAAAATCTCTGTTTTCATAATTCCATCTAACCCAGGCTACACAGCTACCCTTCTGGTATTTATGGTAACAGAGATTTTTTTAAAAACAAACAAACTGCGGTTAGGAGGGATGCATCATCCCTCCAAATTTGTTGCAGGAAAGATTAAACAGAAGTCTTGTGGCAACCTAAAGACTAATTTTTTTTCTAAATATTCTAGCACAAATGTTTTATGGTGTCAAGTTCTCTTTGCCAGATGCATGAAGTGGATCCTCACTCGATAAGCATACACACACACAAGATTTCTGTGCAACCATGTATATATGAGCAGGGCTGGCCCTAGACTGTCTGGCACCCTAGGCAAGGCTAACTTCTGGCGCTCTTCCTTCACTGATAACATCACCAAGTCACATGGGGAGCACCCAGTTCGGTGCCCTCAGAAGGCTGGCACCGTAGGCAATTAATTGCCTAGTTTGCCTAGTTGGCACAGTTGGTTCTGTATATGAGGTTACCAAAAAATGTAAATAGCAGAGTCAAGAGCTGAAGGCATGAAGAAGGGAAAGGTGAAAGGTAAATATGTCAAATTTTGATTTAGTCAACAAAACTACAGTGACCACTCACAATACTTTCCTCAGTTTTGCAAAACTAGTTACCTTTGATTGGAATGGCTGAAGGGCAAAAGTTCTTATGAAGCCCTTGGGAAATATTGATTTAAGAATTTTCAATCTGGAGCATTTATTTGAAACACTTTTTTGACTCCCAGATCAGTATGTCCTAATTTGGGTGACATGTTTTCAGTTTTCAAATTTCCATACCTTTCCTTACAGAGTAGGAAGTCCTTCCTGCACTGAAGCCAGAGAGTTGAAGACCAATAAGCACCAATAGCAGGAAAAAGGAGTGAGGATGCTGCACAGCTAGGTGCTTTTTTTGGTCCCCTCCCCCCCACTTCAAACAATTTGAATTAATATAATGCTTGTCTTCTGATACGGTTGCCAGTGGCATCTGGCCATCTCCTGCTATTATTACAATTGATCTCTAGAAGATCAATTCCCCTGGAGAAAATGGTTGCTTTGAGGGTGGACTATATGGTATTATACCTGGCTGAGATCCCTCCTCTTCCCAAACCCCACCTTCCCCAGGCTTCACCTCCCAAATCTCCAGATAGTACCCAATCCAGACACTATCTTCTGAGGCAACAATGCTGATTAGTTCTATACAATGATTTCATATATCACTCAACAGTAGAGTTGCCAAGTCCAATTAAAGAAATATCTGGGGACTTTGGGGGTGGAGCCAGGAGACTTTGGGGGTAGAGTCAGGAGACATTAGGGGTGGAGCCAAGATCAAGGCTGTGACAAGCATAATTGAACTCCAAAGGGAGTTCTGGCCACCACATTTAAAGGGATGGCACACTTTTTCAATGCCTTCCTTCCATAGGACATAGTGAAGGCTAGGGGTGCCTTCTTTTGGGGCTCGTATAATTGGACCCCTTGGTCCAATCATTTTGAAATTTGGGAGATATTTTGGGTAGAGGTGCTAGATACTGTACTGAAAATTTGGTGCCTCTACCTCAAAAAACAGCCTCCCCAGAGCCCCAGATACCCGCAAATCAATTCTCCATTATTTTCTATGAGAATAAATCTCCATAGGGAATGGTAGAGTTCCTAGCAGACATTTCCCTCTCCTCCTCCCGCTTTCTGATGACCCTGAAGTGGGGGGAGGGTCTAGGCTGCCCAACCCTCCCACCCTGGCGGGGGACCCCCGAATTTTCAGCCTCCACCCCCGCTCTTAGAAAATCTGGGGGCGGGGGGAGAGAGAACATACCTGTAGGCATCATGTTGTTTTACAGCTTGGGATCCGTTTTTAAAATGTGTCCCTTTAAGGCTGCACAGGAAACAGGAACAGCCCCTTCCTTTCTTTTCCTGTGCAGCCTTGCTTTCGTTTTCACAGCGAGCAAATTCTGCTGGAAGAAGACCAAGTACGGTAAGTATTTGTGTGTGTGAGAGAGAGGGAGGGGGCAGGGAGGGGGGATTCCCTGGTATGGAGGCCCTCCCCCCCCTTTAGAAAGTGTGGGGGGGAGGGAAATGTCTACTAGGCACTCTATTATTCCTTATGGAGAACGATTCCCATAAAGAATAATAGGGAATTGATCCATGGGTATTGGGGGCTCTGGGTATTGGGGGAATAACAGATTTTTAGTATAGCAGCTAGTGCCTCTCCCCAAAATACCCCCCAAGTTGGTCACTGTTGGTCACTTCCGGGTTCCTGTCCTGCATCTCGACCTGTGTTATTAGTGACAGGCTGCTTCGGCGTGCCGCTGCGCCGGCCCCCGGGCCCCACAATGATGGGACCAATGCCACAGGGACGGGCTCGAAACACTCTATAACCCCTCAAAAGAACAGCAGTCTAGCTCGCTTCCTCCAAGCCCTGCCGCCATAAGCCTCAAGGGGGCTCATTTTGCGGCATCTCCCGGCGGGAGGGTGGTACCCGCACGGGACACATATCAAATGAAAGAGGGGGCGCAGGGCTATCAGAAACAGCCAGCGGAGGGAGTCGGGAGACCACCCCACTGGGGGATCCACACCCCGAAAGTGATGAAGGTGGCGCAGATAGAGCCAACAGAGCAAACAGGACAAAATAAATAGGCTGCATTATGCAGCACAGTCTCACTGGAATCTCACTGGAATCTGACTGGCTTCTCAGCATGGAACCCGTTCTCTCTAGTCTTCTCACTTTGAAAAAAGTAAAAAAAGAGTTTTATTTAACTTTATTTCCCCCTCTCCCTCTCTATAAATAATCTTGGTGTTTCCGGCAGTGATATTTGGGGGATTTTGGGGGACGTCACAGGAAGTGCTGTGAAGTCACTTCCTGTTTCCGGCAGTGGCATTTGGGGGAAATGATGTCATTTGGGGGAAATGATGTCACAGGAAGTGATGTCACTTCCTGCTTCCGGCAGGTGGCGCGAGAGAAATGATGTCACAGGAAGTGATGCCACTTCCTGTTTCCGGCGGTGGCATGACATCACCGGAAGTGACGTCACCGGAAGTGACGTCACTTCCTGTTTCTGGCGGCGCACGCGCTCCGCGCACGCACACACACATTCCTTCCCCCTTCAAGGTGTCCCTGGCTGGCCTGCAGAAATTATGGCCACCCTACATGACACTCATGCTTCGCTACAGTGTTTAACTACCTTTAATCCAGTTATAAGGCTTCTCGGTATACAATTTGTGTGTGTGTGTCTTAGGAAAGGTGTTTTGTTTTTGGAATTTGTTTTGTAATATAATAGCAGTAGGAATAAGGCCCATTGTGGAGGGAAATACAACAGGCTCTAGAAAGAGGCTCTGGATGGTTGCCGCCCCCCGTCCCCCCCGCTTGCTGTCTTCTCACCTGCTGACCCAAGTGAATGCATTCACTCCCCCCAAACTGATGTCTTCCCACCCACCTGAGGCAGCCATTTTCTGCAGAGGAATTGATCTGACTTCAGCTTTCAATCTCCTCCCCTCTCTCTGCAGTCTCTACCTAGAAAAGTACATTCTTTATCCATAGTGTGGACCAAAGCAGCTTACATCATTCTCTTCTCCCCCTTTTGACCTGCACAACAACTTTGTGATGTAAGTTGGGCTGAAAGTCTGTGACTGGTCTGAAATCACAGTGTGGACCAAAGCAGGAGGCAAGCAACCTCAGCAGGGTATAGTGACAGAGTCCACCCTGCAAAGCAGCCATTTTCTCCAGGGGAGCTGATCTCCTCTGGAGAGGAAATGTAATTCTGAGTGATCTCCAACCCTAACCTGGATAGTGGCTAGTGTTGCCAAGTCCAATTCAAGAAATATCTGGGGACTTTGGGGGTGGAGCCAGGAGACATTAGAGGTGGAGCCAAGATCAAGGCTGTGACAAGCATAATTGAACTCCAAAGGGAGTTCTGACCATCACATTTAAAGGGATGGCACACCTTTTCAATTCCTTCCTTCCATAGGAAATAATGGATAGGGGCACCTTCTTTTGGGGCTCATAAAATTGACCCCCCTGGTCCAATCTTTTTGAAACTTGGGAGGTATTTTGGGGAGAGGCACTAGATGCTATACTGAAAATTTGGTGCCTCTACCCCAAAAAACAGCCCCCCAGAGCCCCAGATACCTGCAGATCCTCCATGATTTTCTATGGGAATAAATCTCCCTAGGGAGTTCCAAGCAGACATTTCCCTCCCCTCCCCCCGCTTTCTGATGACCCTGAAGCGGGGGGAGGGCCTCCAAATTGGGGGATCCCCTGCCTCCACCTGGGGATTGGCAACCCTAATAGTGGCAATAAGTTCCGCAAAGGAAGTGGCTGGTTTGGAGGATGGAGTCTCTGGAATTGCACCTATGTTTAAGAGTTGTGAGCTCTCAAGCGGAAAGAGAAACATTCAGGCTTAAGAAGTGTTAAAAAGCAGGATTGCCAAGGAAGGCAAATATTACGATCTTTGAAACCTGAACTGAAAATGCAGCTCCTTTAATGGAACCACAAGAAGGCTGTTTTCATTTTGAAGTAGAAAACTCTCTCATTAAATACTCGCAGTGAAGAGGTTATCCTCTAGGGTACTTTCATGGATGGAGAAACTTTCTTACAACTAGGGTTGCTGGTCTCTAGTTGAGCAAAAAAGCAATAATCAATAATGAGATCACAGTGAAGATAAATTACAAGAAACAAACAACATAACTGTGATGTAAAATAGGCTAACATACTTTTTATATAATTACTTCTGAATATACAAACATCTTTGACACAAAAATTCACAGTAACAACCATAAGAAACAATTAAACCATTTTAACAGAGTTCATAGTAATTTAGTTGTACAATATACAAGTAACTAGTTATAATAATAGACTTGTTTTGTGTTGTGACTTCATCAGTATTCTAATGTCTTCCTCTTGTTGAGCTGTATATAATGAAAGAGTAAGCCAGTTTCTTTTATTTAAAGCATGTGCAAAGCCTTCCATTCCATTACTGGCCAAAACACTCTCCATGCATACTGGATATAAGCTCTGAGGTTTAATGAAGGAACCACCATAAAATTTGATAATTTGGAGTTTCAAAATGATTGGACCAGGGGATCCAGTTCTATAAGTCCTAAAAGAAGGTGTTCCCCAATGTTCCTTTAAGCTGCAGCATCTTGTGAGCAAAAATGCTACTTTGTGAGCTACTGGCATTAAAGTTGTGAGCAACTGCATAAATTATTGTGCTCTGGGGTCATCTTTCCTGAGCTAAGACAAAAATTTGTGAGCTGGAGGCTAAAAATCTGTGAGCTAGCTCATGCTAACTCAGTTTTGAGGGAGCACTGTTCCTAACCACTGTTTCCAAATGGAGGGAAGGCATTAAAAAGGCATGTGGCCCGCAATAAAATTTGAATAATTTGGAGTTTCAAAATGATTGGACTAGGGGATCCAATTCTATGAGCCCTGAAAGAAGGTGTTGTCTGACAATGGAACTTCAAATCAATCAGACTCCATTCAATACAAAGTTTAAGGCTTTATTTGAGAGTTCATCATTTCTGAGCGTGGAAAGATTGGAACTGATACAATTTTACGGGCAAGGAATTACTTTAAGGAATTGCACATCAAAGGTTTCTAAACAATCCTACATTCCCATGCATTCTAAGCCTGAAGTGATACATTTCACATGGTTACTTTCTCTTATCTCCAAGTGGTCCTTGATCTCACAAGGATGGCCAAACCACCTTCCCCGGAGGCATTTTATCTTCAAAGGGAAGTTGCTTTTGTTAGTTCCAGGGACAGGAATTCACACCAACGTTAGTAACAACTATGCTTCTACTTTGATATGCAAGTTCCCTTCCCATGGTTAGTAACAGAGGTTAAAAAATGGAGTCAGTTAAACTAAGCATTTCATTTCAGTTAACTAAGCTAAATATTTCTCAGAATAATTTTCCAGTGTCTGACATACTGCCCCCCAAAGCTCATGCTCGGGGTTTGTCTGGGTGCAGTAGGTAAAATCTTTTGAGAAGGAAGGGGGCCCGAAGGTCTGATGACTTGACCCATTCATCACAGCTTGGAGGGAAATATTTCCAACGTACTAAATAGTGCAATACCCCCCTTTTTATTTTTGAGTCCAGCACCTCCTGCACCTCATGGTGACTCTGACCCTTCACTTGAATAGTTGTGGGCTCTTGAGGGCGGGGGTGCCATGACGTAATTCCAGGATCTTTGCGAAGAAGGCTGCAATGGAAAACAGGGTGAATTTTACTAAACATTTTAGGCAGTTCCAATTCTACAGTCACTTTATTTATCCCCCTTTTTATTTTGAATGGACCCAGGAATTTGTATGCCAATTTTCGGCAAGTCTGTGGCAGCGGCAGGTTCTTGGTGGATAGAAACACACACTCCCCCACTTTGAAGTCCCACTCCGGGGAGTGTTTTTTGTCAAAATAGGTTTTATAGTCTTTCTTAGCCACTTCTAAATTCTCCTGGATTACTGCCCAGCCCTTTTTAATGTCCTCCCACCATTGTTGGCAAGAGGCATTGTTGGCGCTGTTCCCTCAAGACTGGGCAGCAATGGGAATGGTTTCCCTTCATAGCCATTTACTATCTGAAATGGCGACGCTTTGGTGGAACTGTGCAAGCTGTTATTGTATCCATATTCTGCAAACGGGAGTAACTCCATCCAATTTGATTGCTAGTAGTTTACGTAGCATCTTAGATATTGCTCGAGAAGGCCGTTCACACACACTGTCTGTCCGTCCGTCTGTGGGTGGTAGGAGGAACTTAGCCCCTGTTCTATGCCCGCCACCTTGCAAAACTCCCGCCAGAAGTTGGCAATGAACTGCAGCCCGCGGTCACTAATGACCTTGTCTGGAAATGAGTGTAGTCTAACAATGTGCTGAAAGAACAAATAAGCCAATTTCTTAGAGATGGGGAGTTGTTTGCAAGGAATAAAATGCGCCTGCTTTGAAAAAGTGTCCACCACCACCAAAATCACCATTTTCCCTTGTGAAGCCGGGAGCTCCACTATAAAGTCCATTAATACCACTGACCAGGGTCTTGTGGCCGTGGGGGTGGGTTGGAGAAGCCCCGGCGGTTTCCCCCCCCCCCCTCTGTTTTGCCATGATACAAATGGGGCATGATCCTACGAATTTGGAAATGTCTTTCTTCATCTGCGGCCACCAAAACTGGTGATTCACTAGGTGTAACGTTTTTACATAGCTGAAGTGGCCAGCCAGCTTGCTACAGTGACAGTGCTGCAGTACTTCCTGGCGGAGGGCTTTGGGCTTCCCCTCGTAGTACCAGAAGCCTCCCTCTCCTTTTATAATTCCCTCCGGTCTCCCCTCCCCTTCCTTTTCAGTTTCCTCAATTAGTCTATTGCACCCCCAGGGCTCCGCTCGTCCCATTTTCTTCCCAGAACGAGTGGTTACCCCCCCCCCCAGCAAAGGCTGAAGGAGGAATGATGGAGTCTATGACTTCTTCTCTCTGACTCTCGTGTTAGGGCAGCCGTGACAGGGCATCGGCCAAGAAATTTTTTGAGACGGGGATATGCTGGAGGGTGAAATCGAACTTCGCAAAGAACCCAGCCCACCAAATTTGTTTGGCGGTCAGTTTCTGTCGGCCCGTGAGCGCCTCTAAATTTTTATGGTCAGTCCAGATCTTGAATGGCACTCTTGCCCCCTCTAGCCAGGACCACCAGGTCTTTAAGGTGAACGTTACTGTGAACGCCTCTTTGTCCCTGACCGACCAGTTGTGCTGCTCTTGTGAAAATTTTCGAGAGATATAAGCACACGGTTTCAACCTCCCCTCATCATCCCTCTGCATCAATATGGCTCCGACGGCTACATCGGAGGCATCACACTGGACCATGAAGGGCTTTAGTTCGTTCAGGTGGGCTAGCACCGGCTCAATAGTGAACAGTCTTTTTAGTTCATCAAAGGCCGCCTGGCATTTGGGTGACCACGGCAGTCGGGCACCGGGTTTTTTAGCATCCGGCCCCTTCCCCTTAGTTTTAAGTAAGTCTGTCAGGGGCAGCATCACCTGTACGAACCCCTGAATGAACCCCCTATAAAAATTTGTGAATCCGAGTAAGGATTGAAGCTGTCTACGTGTTCTTGGGGGTTCCCAGTCTAACACCGCTTGTATTTTGTCTGGGTCCATCACCAAACCACTCTGAACCCCAGGTAATCAAGTTCCGTCTGGTGGAATTCACATTTAGACAGCTTTGCATACAGTTTGTGCTGATACAGGGTGGAGAGCACTTTCCTGACTAGCTGCACCTGGGATGGTAGATCTTTCAAATAGATAATGATGTCATCCAGGTACACCACCACCCCCTTGTACAGGTATTCCCTGAGCACTTCATTTATAAAGTTCATAAAGACCCCGGGGGCCCTTGTAATCCAAATGGCATCCCCAAGTACTCGAACTGTCCCATGGGCGTGTTAAACGCCGTCTTCCACTCATCCCCCTCCTTGATTCTTACTCTGAAGTAGGCATTAGGGATGTGCAAAAAAAAAAAAATCGGAATTACACGGATTCGGAAGTACACGGGGAAAAAAATTCGGATTCCCCATGTACTACTGAATACCGTATTTGGAATAGCCGCATATACGGTAATGCGCGGCTATTTCCGAATATACGGCCCTGTTATACCCTATGGGCCATTGAAATCAATGGCAAATAGGGTATATTTGAAGCCGCCTGGAGGGGGGGTTTGAGGGAGAGCCCCCAAATTTGCAGGGGACCTGCAGTAGACTCTCCCCTCCAACCCCCCCAAGTCCCAAAAAGATTGGGCCAGGGGATCCCATTCCAGGGGCACCCAAAGAGGGTGCCCCTATTCCATCATTATACCCTATGGGCCATTGAAATCAATGGCAAATAGGGTATAATTGAAGCCGCCTGGAGGGGAGGGGGTTTGAGGGAGAGCCCCCAAATTTGCAGGGGACCTGCAGGGGACTCTCCCCTCCAATCCCCCCAAGTCCCAAAAAGATTGGGCCAGGGGATCCCATTCCAGGGGCACCCAAAGAGGGTGCCCCTATTCCATCATTACACCCTAAGGGCCATTGAAATCAATGGCAACATAGGGCATAATTAGAGGCTACTGGGGGGCAGGGGGTTTGAGGGAGAGCCCCCAAATTTGCAGAGGACGTGCAGGGGACTCTCCCCTCCAACCCCCCCCCCCCAAGTCCCAAAAAGATTGGGCCGGGGGGTCCCTGTCTTTGGGCTCCCCAAAAGGCCCATTGCCAACAATGATGGGGAAAGCCCAATTAACCACTTCCTCCACTACAATTGCTGTGGGGAAAGTGGCTCTGGCCAGAGGGGGGTTTGAGGGAGAGGCCCCAAAACTGCAGGGCAGCTTCAGGGGACTCCCCAGCATGCAACCCCCCTGGCCCCAAAAGACAGCACCCATCTGTCGGCACCCCAAAAGGAACACTGCTCCCAATGGTGAGAAAAAACCAATTAGAGCCACTTCCTCACTGCAATTGTCGTGGGAAAAGTGGCTCTGGGGAGCAGGAGGTTTTGAGGAGAGCCCCCCAAACTGCTGTGCAGCTTCAGGGCACTGTCCCACACAAAACCCACAAGCCCCCCAAAAAATTGGACCAGGGGGTCCAATTCCTGGGGCACCCAAAGCCAAACCTAACTTCACACCAGAGAATCTCTATAGGCCCCAAATGCTCTACATCCCTCTATCTAATCTATGAACCCTGCAGGCCTGGCACCAATATAAACCCAGTTGCCAACGTCACTGCCACACAAAACACAATCTGCTCAAGGTCTGCTCTGCAGACCTGGCTGCAGCAAACCCAGATGCCAGCTCTCCAGCCCTGCCCCAAACAACACGGGGAGAGCTGGCCAACCACAAAAAGCCTGCTGGTTCCGGGTCTCTCACCCAGGTGCCAGCTTCCCTGCCACAGAACACACAATCTACAGATGCCAGCTCTCCAGCCCTGCCCCAAACAACACGGGGAGAGCTGGCCAACCACAAAAAGCCTGCTGCCTCTGGGTCTCTTACCCAGGTGCCAGCTTCCCTGTCCCAAACAACACAACTCTAGTCTCAAACAAGAGAAGTGGTGGACCACCACACCTAGCTCTACATCATTCTGAAACACAAAGCAAGAAGCATTTTGACTTACCTTGAGTGATGGATGGTTGGCTGGTCCCGGCTCTTTCGCGTTACCCAGGGTGCACCACGAGGAGGCGAGCCAGAATTACACCCCAAATGAGGAAGATCACTGGGAGGGCCTCAGATTATGTGAGAGGAAGGCAACCATTCCTTCTCTCTCAGCTCAGCAGTAACACACCAGCATCACTGTCCCATTAGAGGGACCTCAGCATTGGTATGGCTGCTGGCTGCCTGTCATCATCACTGGCACCTCCCTCTTTCTTCCTCCTGCCCCTGAAAAAAAAACTGGGTGGGTTATGCCTGTGGGTGCTGTCGGTTACAGTTGGGGGCTGCAATGGCCCTTTCAGTATTATTAGGCATGTGTGGGTGGAGGACTGGAGAAATTTGGATCGCTTTGCAGTTTTTAAACCAGCATTCACTTTTGGTTTGGGGAGGGATGAGGGGGGGGGGGGTGCACTGCCAATCAATTTGTGAGTGAGTTTTTGGGCTGTCTTTGGACTCTAGTAGTCAGTTTTTATTGGAGGAGCGTTTTACAACCATCTTCCAAGCGCGGGCCAAGAGAGGATGCAGGCACAAGTAGGTGCTCACTTCATTCAATCTCAAAGTCCATGTTTGGGGAGCCGAACAGAGGCAAGTTGACCTTCAGGAAGATCAACTGCTGAACTGTCCAGGGTTGCAGGTGATTGTGATGTGGGCAGACAATGTCGCCCATATGTGAAAAGACGCGCTCGCTCTGCATGCTCGTCGGTAGGCAGGAGAGGAACGCCTTGGCCACGGCGGAGAGGGCCGGCCAGACCCCCTCCTTCGTGACCCAGTAGTCCAAAGGAGACGCTTCCTGCAGCTCGAGGGGCTCAAAAAGATAGTCCCTCACCATCGCAGCACCCGTCTCCGCTCTTGGTGCCCTACTGCTCCTAGAGGGGCCAACGACCCGCCCGATGAATGTCACCTCAGCACTCCTCGTGGCATGAGTCTGGTGGGAAACACTGCCTAGCTGGGGAGGCTGGGGATGAACAACAGCAGCAGAAGTCGCACTCGCAGATGAGCTGCTTCCACCCCCCTCCTCCTCAACTATCGACACTGGGCCCCCCCTGACTCTGGAACGCTCAACCTTCTGGGAGAGCTCGTCTTGCCAGCGATCAAGCTCGCTGGCCCGCTCGGCGACTGTGCCCTTAAGGCGCGGGTCTAACATGGCCACCATCATGTAGACCTTATCCTGGGTGAAAGTCTGAAAGCGGGCCTCTAGCCCAACCTGCAGCCTAACAACCGGCCCGGCGGCCCTGACCCTGCCTGTCACTACTGCCACCCCCACCCCGCACCTCGCTGGGTTGCCACCAATGCGCAGTCAAGGAGAGATACCCCTCAAACGCATGTTTGGAGGTCCAGATATCTGAGGTGAAATGAACAGTCCCCCCAGCAGCATGGGACAAATGCTCTTTCACCACAGATCTGGTCGCCCTGAAAAGAGCTGGCACAATGGTCCTGCTAAGGGTGGTTCTAGCAGGAATTTTGTACCAGATCACCAGGTACTCCAGCAACCCCCGCACCCCAGGATTCTCGACAACTGAAAACAGAAGCCCATGGGTGACCGACCTGGCAAGGTGCCAGGCGATCACCCTCCTGCCGTGCCTGATTCCCCCTCTTGGCACAGAGGTGCCCCTACCAAACATCTCAGGCAGATGCCTGGCGTCTCAGGGATGCCTGGCGTCCCTGTTCTCCCACGGAACGCTCCTGGAGAGCGGGGGTAGTCGCGATGGGACGGACCCCCTGGCTGGGTGGTGTTGTTGTCCGCTGGGACAACACAGCACCAGCCTGCTTCTCCCCCTTAAGAAGCACCCCCGGGTGGTGCTTCCGCAGGTGATTCCGCATCCCCCCCGGAGTCAGGTGGGCAAGGTCCCGCCCACGACTGATCCAGGCCCTACACAGCTTGCACTGCGCATAACGTGGATCCTCCATAAGTTGGAAATGCTTCCATATTTCGGAGGTGAACGGATGCCCAAACTGACTGGCAGGTTGGGTGTCCGGAGCCACCTCCTTTGAGGTGCTCGGGGGAGACACATCGTGCCTCGGGGTGGCAGGAGGGGCTGGCCTCCGGGGGGAAGTGGGCGGAGATGGAGGCACCTCGTGTGTCTCCATCTCTTCCCCCTCCACCCCATGTGGCCTCCCCTCCTGGCCATCCCCTGAAGGTCTGCTGGTGCCCGAAGGAACCGAAGAAGGGGGCTGGTCCTCCTCAACCAGCTTCTCCTCCAGCTCCTGCACGACACTCTGCACCCTCCTTGGGGTGATCGTTTTGGACAGAAAACTGTCCCCAAAGCTCATCTCCAAGGAGGGCTGCTCTTGCTGCCCCTCCTCCGGCTGCTGAGGCCGAGCGACATCAGCTGGAGGAGTGACTGCCCGAGCAGCAGACCCCTGCGCAGTGCCAGCACCTAATGGCACCTTTGCTCGGGGCACCCCAGCAGCAGCCTCGATGAAGGGCCCAAGGCGGGCCTTCTTCTTCATCACACTCCGGCCAGAGGTCGGAGTGCTGGAAAGCGGCTGTGGAGTGGCCCCACGCACAGGTGGGGGGGAGACCTGGGTCCTCCCCCTCCCCCTCCCCTCCACCCCTCTAGTCTTCTCCTTGGCCTTGCCCCCAGGGCCCCTCTTCTGCTGCCTGTCACTCATGTCACCCTTGGCCAGTCTCACGGAACCTGAACTGAGAGTGGGGTTTTTTACAAACCTAACTTACAGCACTGTACCCTGAACCAACAGGTGCCCTGACTTCTTTTTAAAAACCCTCCCACCAAAGCTTGTTTATTTGTTTTTTGGTCCCTAACCTGTCCTTCTTTGGGTTGGGGTAGTAGTAGTCTGGTAAAGTTTAGGAGACTAGGTGATCCTGCCTCTACCTGGCTGCAGTTTTTAAAAGGCTACCTTGAGATGAAGGCAATCCTTGTTATATCCTCCTAGTTAAACTTCTCCTAACTAGATCCTGGGACAAACCTGATTTCCTTGCAAACTAGAAATCAGGTGTCCCCTATAACGTGAGAGAAGCTGTGGTTTACCCTGTGGAAATCTAAGGATGCACCAGCTTTCAGTGGCTGAAAGCCAGATACACCGCTGCTGCAACCCTAGTCTCTTTAAAAGGGAGCCTGATGTGGCCTAGTAGTCACGCTGCCTTTTATGAGAAACCTAAAAACTTTTTAAAGCACCCCTATCTGGCCTACTTGAATTGTGAAAGGAGATAAAGCCCTAAACTGGATTAATTTTTTTTTAAATTTCAAAAAAACACAATCCCTAAAAACACCCTTATTAGTGGGGCAGCCTATTTAGTGGCCCTAGCCAAACCGAGAGCACACTCAGATTCCAAAAATCACTCTATAACAACAAGAAAGTGACCCAGCCCACACACACCCTCGCCAACCCCCACACCAACCAGAGGTAATTTTAAAAAACCAAAACAAAACCAGAGAATCACAAGAGGCCAAGCAAAGCAACTCAAGATTTTAAAAAACCAAAACAAAACCAGAGAATCACAAGAGGCCAAGCAAAGCAACTCAAGATTTTAAAAAGTGGCCTTTCACCAATAAGAAAACTCAGGCCAAATCAGTCAACAACAACACCCCCACCCCTAAAACCAGAACCAGAAAAGGGGGACAAAAGTGGCCTTTTAAACAATGAAAATTAGGCCAAGCAGCACCCCCCCCCCAATAACCTGAAGATAAAAGTAACACAGCAGCAACACAACACAGCAGCAACAAATCAAACAATGAAACAGTAAAAAACTCAACTTTTAATAATACAGGAACTCCCCCCCCCCCAAAAAAAAAACCCTTCACCCTAACCCCAAGAAATCCAAGCCACCCAAATCAGGAGAAGTAAAAGGACACTGCACTTTAAAAAGTCCTCTCACTAAATTAAGATATGGGCAAATTAGCAAAAAAAAACCCACCCCGCCCCCCCCCACCCCCAGCAGAACCTAACCCCAACCCCAAATAGGCTACCCTACCCACCCAGTACTCACCCACCCAAATCTGAACAAGTAAAGGGACTCTAGTCCTTTTAACAACAAAAACTAAAACAAGAACCCCAAAACTGTCTTACCTTGTCTTCTCTGAGTCCAGGGAGGTCTCTGGTAAGGCAGTGAGAGAGCAGCAGGCAGGAGCTGAAGCCAAGGGCCAGCCACCAGCAGCAGCACAATCTCTCTCACACCAACCCACATACACCAACACAGCAATGGAGGAGTCCAGCAGGAAGACTCCTTAAAAAGGTTCTCTGGCCCTACAGAGAGCAATTTCAAAAAATAGCACTGCTCTCTCTGATTGGCCAGAGAACATTGCTTACTTGGATACCCAAGTAAGCAAAAGATCAAAATAACAATGTAGCTGATGGCTGGGCCATCAGCTACACAGTACACAACAACAGCCCTGCAAAGCATGCATTTGCAATGCATTTTGCAAATGCATGCTTTGGATTGGCTGGCTGCTGGGGCTCCTCTTCCCCCTCCCCCCCTCCCGGATCCCAGGGGGATATGGGAAAGGCGGGAAGAGGCCACTAAAGGTGGGAAACCAGGCAAAGCAGCTCCTTTGAGGCTGCAGAGGCTGCTTTTCCCGCCTTTTGACAGCTGACAGCCGCATACTTCCGAATGGCTATTCGGAAGTATGCGGCGAGCCGCGTTCGGGAGCCGCATAATGGGCGGCAATGGCATTCGGCTGCGGGTAATTCCGAATACAGCCGAATCAGCGTTGATTCGGCTGTATATGCGGCTCGGCCGAGCCGAATAAACATCCCTAGTAGGCATCTCTCAGATCTAGTTTTGTGAAAATGGACCCTTCTGAAACTGTGCTTAGTAAGTCTTTTATCAACGGGATGGGGTAGGCGTTAGACATTGAAATCCCATTTATCCCACGAAAATCGGTGCAAAGCCAGAGACTCCCGTCCTTCTTCTTCCAGAAGAGGACTGGGGCGGCATGCGGCATGGTGGCGGGTATAATGAAACCCCGTTTCAAGTTCTTGTCAATAAATTTCCTTAACTCTGCCTTTTCGGCCCACCCCATTGAGTACGGTTTTGCTTTTGGTAGCTCTTGCCCCGGGATCAATTTGATCGCACAGTCAGTGTCACGGTGGGGTGGCAGCTCGTTCGCTTCCTCCTCGCTAAACACCCTACGCAAGTCTCGATACTCCTTTGGGATCGATCGAACTTCTTCCACCGACACACACATTTTTTCATTCTTAGGGGGTGGGGTCGGCCCCCATTTCTCCCGCCAATGGTGATGGGTGCACCTTCGGTCGGTGAAGTCTATTGTCTGCTCCCCCCACTGTATGTCCGGTTGGTGTCGAGCGAGCCAGCCCTCCCCAAGTACCACATCGAAAGAGGAAGAGGGAGTGATGATGAAGACTTCTACCTCCCAGTGCTCCTCTATCCGCACGGGTAACCCTTGGGTCTCTTCCGTGCATGGCTCCCCCCTCATAGCTGACGCGTCCATTTGCTTGAATTGGATCGGGTGAGGCAGGGGAGTTCTAGACAACCCCAGTGCGTCTACCAGTCTTGGGGTTATGATCTCACGGGTGCACCCTGAATCGATCAGGGCCCAGGCATGCATAAACCGCTTGAGTTTTGGGTTCAACAAAGTCAAGGGTACAAAGAGTAGGGCCCTGGTTATTCTCACCCGTAATGTTGCCGTTAAATCCACGACCTGCTGTCTGGCACCTTTCAGTGCAGGTCGCTCCCGTTTCCTGCCGGCTCCCACGACTCCTCACTTGAGTCATCGATGATTATAGTATCCTCATCAATCGCCAACGAAGTGGTGGTGCTGCCCCGATTGGGCTCCTTGGGCTTCCCTGGTGTTTTCTTTGGTCCCACTGCCATTGGCTTCGGGTTTGGGGGGGGGGCTCGAGGCTTCTCAGGGCAGTTGGCTGCTAGGTGCCCTGGATCACCGCACCGGAAGCACTTTCGGCTCTGCGTTGACTTCGAGGTCCCCCCTGGAGCTGGCGCCTTCCTTGGTTCAGCTTTGGCCGCTGGCCGAGCCTCTCGTCCCCCCTTCGCCCCTTGCTGCTGTTGTCATTGTAGGGTGATGTTCCTCATGTTGGTCTCGACCTCTCCCGCTAGCTGCATCCACCCCACCAGTGTGGTGGGGCAGACCTGGTGAAAGGCTCGATCCAGTAGGCTCGCGTTTAGGCCCCGCTGGTAGGCTTCAATCTTCATCCTCTTGTTCCAGCCTCGAACCTTAGCACAGTGGGCTCTGAAGTCTGCCGTGTACTCCCTCACTAACCTCTATCCCTGCTGCAAGTCACGTAGCGCGGTGAGGGCTCTCATCTCTTGGAGGGGGTCGCCGTACTGGCATAGCATCGCTTGTAGAAAACCCTCCACACTGGTCAGCTCGGGGGCCCGGCTCTTGTATAGGCTCACGTACCATTGTCTGGCTGCGCCTTTCAGCTTTGACCCGAGGTAATCCACTCGGCTGGGTTCATCCGGGAATGTGTTCCCCCAATAATGCATATAGCTGTTGCCCTGGATGGTAAAGTATTCCACTTCTTCAGGGTCGCCATCAAAGGTTATGTCCAGACCCCTGCCTCTGCCCCCATCCCAGGGCCCTGGAGCCAGTGGTCTTGGGGCGAAGGGCCCGATCGGCCATGCGGGTGGTGCTGCCGGGACCTGGGGCACTACCGGTGCTGGGAGTACTGGCGGCCCCGCTGGGGCTGGAGGCGCCGACGGTCCCATCAGTGCCGGTGGGACCGGTGGTTCTACTGGTTCCCCCAGGGGGGGTGCCGGCGGGTCGGGTTGTGGCACCGGCAGATCGGGTTGTGGCGCCAGCGGATTGGGTTGAGGTGCTGGCGGGTTGGGCACGGGCTGTGCCTGCGCTCGCATCTCATCCAGCTGCTGTTGCACTTCTTTGCCAATGTGCACCGTGTTGTCCTGGATCTCGTTCCGGAGCTCCCTCAGTTGTTCAATGCCTCCTTCCCCTCTCGGGACTCTGCCACCCTCTCGGTCATGGTCATCTCCTTGGCCCCATTCCTCCTCGGCCTCTTCCCTTCTCGGGGTACCGTTCCCGCCTGGGTTCGGTCTGACAAGTATGTTCTCATAACGGCTCGCCACCTCATCCATTAGGGTGGTTAAGTTGAGGGGTTTCCAATTTTGCGGGGTGATGAAAAGTGTCTGGAAGCGCAACGGGGACCATCCCGTCTGCCGAGTGGTGGTGACACCGGGCGGGGTCTTCAGTTCCTCCACAGGTTCGGTAGGTTCTCCGTTATTCGGAAATTTTGCAGCCATCCGGCTTAAAAGTTGCCGGTTCAGATAAACCAAAATTGTATCAGTTCCAAAATGTCAGACAATGGAACTTCAAATCAACCAGACTCCATTCGATACAAAGTTTAAGGCTTTATTTGAGAGTTCATAGTTTCTGAGCGTGGAAAGATTGGAACTGATACAATTTTGCGGGTGAGAAATTACTTTAAGGAATTGTGTATCAAAGGTTTCTAATAGGGTGACCATAATGTCTGAAGGCCAGCCAGGGACATGTTGGGGGGGGGGAAGTAGGGGTGCGTGCGCGCGAAGCGCGCGCGCCGCCGGAAACAGGAAGTGACGTCACTTCCGGTGACGTCACTTCCGGTGACGTCATGCCACCACAGGAAACAGGAAGTGACATCACTTCCTGTGACATCACTTCCCCGCGTCACCTGCCGGAAATGGGAAGTGACATCACTTCCTGTGACATCATTTCCCCCAAATGACATCATTTCCCCCAAATGCCACTGCCGGAAACAGGAAGTGACTTCACAGCACTTCCTGTGACATCCCCAAAAATCCCCCAAATATCACCGCCGGAAACAATTTTGTTCTGAAATCCTGTATATACTTCATCAGTATATGGGATAAGGCACTTTCTCAACTGTGCTGCATAATGCAGCCTATTTATTTTGTCCTGTTTGCTCTGTTGGCTCTATCTGCGCCACCTTCATCACTTTCGGGGTGTGGATCCCCCAGTGGGGTGGTCTCCCGACTCCCTCCACCGGCTGTTTCTGATAGCCCTGTGCCCCCCCTTTCATTTGATATGTGTCCCGTGCGGGTGCCACCCTCCCGCCGGGAGATGCCGCAAAATGAGCCCCCTTGAGGCTTATGGCGGCAGGGCTCGGGGGAAGCGAGCTAGACTGCTGTTCTTTGGAGGGGTTATAGAGTGTTTCGAGCCCGTCCCTGTGGCATCGGTCTCATCGTTGTGGGGCCCAGGGGGCCGGCGCAGCGGCACGCCGAAGCAGCCTGTCACTAATAACACAGGTCGAGATGCAGGACAGGAACCCGGAAGTGACCGAAGCCCTGTTGCATCAGGCCAGTGGCCCCTCCAGTCCAACACTCTGTGCCACATAAAAATATAAGAGAAGCCCTGTTGCATCAGACCAATGGCCCCTCCAGTCCAACACTCTGTGCCACATAAAAATATAAGAGAAGCCCTGTTGCATCAGACCAATGGCTCATCCAGCCCACCACTCTGGTCACATAAGAACATAAGAGAAGCCCTGTTGCATCAGACCAATGGCTCATCCACTCCACCACTCTGGTCACATAAGAACATAAGGGAAGCCCTGTTAGATCAGGCCAGTGGCCCCTCCAGTCCAACACTCTGTGTCACATAAGAACATAAGAGAAGCCCTGTTGCATCAGGCCAGTGGCCCCTCCAGTCCAACACTCTGTGCCACATAAGAATATAAGAGAAGCCCTGTTGCATCAGGCCAGTGGCCCCTCCAGTCCAACACTCTGTGCCACATAAAAATATAAGAGAAGCCCTGTTGCATCAGACCAATGGCTCATCCAGCCCACCACTCTGGTCACATAAGAACATAAGGGAAGCCCTGTTAGATCAGGCCAGTGGCCCATCCAGTCCAACACTCTGTGTCACATAAGAACATAAGAGAAGCCCTGTTGCATCAGGCCAGTGGCCCCTCCAGTCCAACACTCTGTGCCACATAAGAATATAAGAGAAGCCCTGTTGCATCAGGCCAGTGGCCCCTCCAGTCCAACACTCTGTGCCACATAAAAATATAAGAGAAGCCCTGTTGCATCAGACCAATGGCTCATCCAGTCCACCACTCTGGTTACATAAGAACATAAGAGAAGCCCTGTTAGATCAGGCCAGTGGCCCCTCCAGTCCAACACTCTGTGTCACATAAGAACATAAGAGAAGCCCTGTTGGATCAGGCCAGTGCCCCCTCTAGTCCAACACTCTGTGTCACATAAGAACATAAGGAGGGAAGGAAGGGAGGAGGGAAGGGAAGGGAAGGGAGGAAGGAAGGGAAGGAAGGAAGGAAGGAAGGAAGGAAGGAAGGAAGGAAGGAAGGAAGGAAGGAAGGAAGGAAGGAAGGAAGGAAGGAAGGAAGGAAGGGGGGGAGGGAGGGAGGGAGGGAAGGAAGGGGGGAGGGAGGGAGGGAGGGAAGGAAGGAAGGAAGGAAGGAAGGAAGGAAGGAAGGAAGGAAGGAAGGAAGGAAGGAAGGAAGGAAGGAAGGAAGGAAGGGGGAGGGAGGGAAGGAAGGAAGGAAGAAAGGAAGGGAGGGAGGGAGGAGGGAGGGAAGGAAGGAAGGGAAGGGAGTGAGGGAAGGAAGGGAGGGAAGGAAGGAAGGAAGAAAGGAAGGAAGGGAGGAGGGAGGGAAGGAAGGAAGGGAAGGGAGGGAGGGAGGGAAGGAAGGAAGGAAGGAAGGAAGGAAGGAAGGAAGGAAGGAAGGAAGGAAGGAAGGAAGGAAGGAAGGAAGGAAGGAAGGAAGGGAGGGAGGGAGGGAGGGAAGAAAGGAAGGCCGCCCCCCGCCCCCCCGCTTTCGGCCCCCTTACCTGCTTCCAGGGCGGCGGAGAGTCCAGCGGCGGCGGCGGCAAGTCCTGCGGCGGCGGCCTCTCCTTTGCTTCCCTGGCCTCCGCCAGGCCCCGCGCGCCGGCGGGGAAGGCGGCGAGGGAGGGAGGGAGCTGCCGGCGCTGGCCTCTGGAGGCCTCCAGGGACCAGCGCCGGGCCTCTCCGCTACCGGCGCTGGCCTCTGGAGGCCTCCAGGGACCAGCGCCGGCTGCTCCGCGGCCTCTCCACGGCCTCCGCTGGTCGCTGGGGGCCCTCCAGAGACTCTGGAAGGCCCCCAGCGACCAGCGGAGGCCGCGGAGAGGCCTTCGCTGGTCGGCGCTGGTCCCGGAAGGCCCTCCAGAGGCTCTGGAAGGCCTTCCAGGACCAGCGCCGGCTGCTCCGCGGCCTCTCCGCGGCCCCCGCTGGTCCCTGGAGGCCCTCCAGAGACTCTGGAGGCCCTCCAGAGACTCTGGAGGGCCTCCAGGGACCAGCGGAGGCCGCGTAGAGGCCTTCGCTGGTCGGCGGGTGGTCCCGGAAGGCCTTCCAGAGGCTCTGGAAGGCCTTCCGGGACCGGCGTCGGCTGCTCCGCGGCCCCCGCTGGTCCCTGGAGGCCCTCCAGAGACTCTGGAGGGCCTCCAGGGACCAGCGGAGGCCGCGCAGAGGCCTTCGCTGGTCGGCGGGTGGTCCCGGAAGGCCTTCCAGAGGCTCTGGAAGGCCTTCCGAGACCAGCGCCGGCTGCTCCGCGGCCCCCGCTGGTCCCTGGAGGCCCTCCAGAGACTCTGGAGGGCCTCCAGGGACCAGCGGAGGCCGCGCAGAGGCCTTCGCTGGTTGGCGGGTAGTCCCGGAAGGCCTTCCAGAGGTTCTGGAAGGCCTTCCAGGACCAGCGCCGGCTGCTCCGCGGCCTCTCCGCGGCCCCCGCTGGTCCCTGGAGGCCCTCCAGAGACTCTGGAGGGCCTCCAGGGACCAGCGGAGGCCGCGCAGAGGCCTTCGCTGGTCGGCGGGTGGTCCCGGAAGGCCTTCCAGAGGCTCTGGAAGGCCTTCCGGGACCAGCGCCGGCTGCTCTGCGGCCCCCGCTGGTCCCTGGAGGCCCTCCAGAGACTCTGGAGGGCCTCCAGGGACCAGCGGAGGCCGCGCAGAGGCCTTCGCTGGTCGGTGGGTGGTCCCGGAAGGCCTTCCAGAGGCTCTGGAAGGCCTTCCGGGACCAGCGCCGGCTGCTCTGCGGCCCCCGCTGGTCCCTGGAGGCCCTCCAGAGACTCTGGAGGGCCTCCAGGGACCAGCGGAGGCCGCGCAGAGGCCTTCGCTGGTCGGCGGGTGGTCCCAGAAGGCCTTCCAGAGGCTCTGGAAGGCCTTCCGGGACCAGCGCCAGCTGCTCCGCGGCCTCTCCGCGGCCCCCGCTGGTCCCTGGAGGCCCTCCAGAGACCAGCGGAGGCCGCAGAGAGGCCTTCGCTGGTCGGCGGGTGGTCCCGGAAGGCCTTCCAGAGGCTCTGGAAGGCCTTCCGGGACCAGCGCCGGCTGCTCCGCGGCCCCCGCTGGTCCCTGGAGGCCCTCCAGAGACTCTGGAGGGCCTCCAGGGACCAGCGGAGGCCGCGCAGAGGCCTTCGCTGGTTGGCGGGTAGTCCCGGAAGGCCTTCCAGAGGTTCTGGAAGGCCTTCCAGGACCGGCGCCGGCTGCTCCGCGGCCTCTCCGCGGCCCCCGCTGGTCCCTGGAGGCCCTCCAGAGACTCTGGAGGGCCTCCAGGGACCAGCTGAGGCCACGCAGAGGCCTTCGCTGGTCGGCAGGTGGTCCCGGAAGGCCTTCCAGAGGCTCTGGAAGGCCTTCCGGGACCAGCGCCGGCTGCTCTGCGGCCCCCGCTGGTCCCTGGAGGCCCTCCAGAGACTCTGGAGGGCCTCCAGGGACCAGCGGAGGCCGCGCAGAGGCCTTCGCTGGTCGGCAGGTGGTCCCGGAAGGCCTTCCAGAGGCTCTGGAAGGCCTTCCGGGACCAGCGCCAGCTGCTCCGTGGCCTCTCCGCGGCCCCCGCTGGTCCCTGGAGGCCCTCCAGAGACCAGCGGAGGCCGCAGAGAGGCCTTCGCTGGTCGGCGGGTGGTCCCGGAAGGCCTTCCAGAGGCTCTGGAAGGCCTTCCGGGACCAGCGCCGGCTGCTCCGCGGCCTCTCCGCGGCCCCCGCTGGTCCCTGGAGGCCCTCCAGAGACTCTGGAGGGCCTCCAGGGACCAGCGGAGGCCGCGGAGAGGCCTCCGCCACCGCTGCCGGCCCCGCGCGCGGGCGGGGAAGGCAGGGAGGGAGGGAGGGAGCGTCCCTGCGCGTGCACAGGGGCCCTGCGCAGGCGCAGGGATGCTCCCTCCCTCTCTCGCCGCCTTCCCCGCCGGCACCCGCGGCCCACCACCTCCGGGGCTGGCTAAACCGGGACCTCTAAATGGTCCCGGTATAGCCAGCCCGGTAGGCGGGAATAGGGGGCCAGAACCGGGACATTCCCGGGCTCCCGGGACGGTCTGGCCACCCTAGTTTCTAAACAATCCTACATTCCCATGCATTCTAAGCTTGAAGTGATACATTTTACACGGTTACTTTCTCTTATCTCCGAGTGGTCCTTGATCTCACAAGGATGGCCAAACCCGGAGGCATTTTATCTTCCCTGGAGGCATTTTATCTTCAAAGGAAAATTGCTTTTGTTAGTTCCAGGGACAGGAATTCACACCAACGTTAGTAACAACTATGCTTCTACTTTGATATGCAAGTTCCCTTCCCATGGTTAGTAACAGAGGTTAGAAAATGGAGTCAGTTAAGCTAAGCATTTCATTTCAGTTAACTAAGCTAAATATTTCTCAGAGTAATTTTCCAGTGTCTGACAGGTGTTCCTAACCACTATTTCCAAATGGAGGGAAGGCATTAAAAAGGCGTGTGGTCCCTTTAAATGTGATGGTCGGAACTCCCTTTGGAGTTCAATCATGCTTGCTCCTGGCTCCACCCCAAAGTCTCCTGGCTCCACCTCCAAACTCCCCAGATATTTCTTGAGTCAGACATGCTAACACTATTTACAACATGTTCCAGGGCCAGTTATTAGAGAGGGAGGACTTGAACCTCAGTATTTTTTATTCCAGATTAAAACAGGTGGAAAATGAGTGGTTTTCACAAATGCCCTGATTCCATCTTGGATCCCACATTACCTGGTCTTCATACTGTAACCCTTAAGATTCCTTCGTTTTCCATCTAGTCCTTATTTTATTTTTTATTTCAGTTCAGGTAACATCAATTCATAACTACAGTAAAACCATATAAAATACAGCATAAGTTAATAACTAACAATAACATCAGTAAAACAGCTATTATACAGTTTAATGGCATAAAAATGGAGAGGCAATATATGAAACATCTGGAGAAGAGGGAAGAGAGGGGAGCAGTGGGAAAAGGGAATGAGGGAAGGCCAGTGTTTGCTGAACCTAATGGCTAGGCACCTGATACTGTCCTCAACCATAGGCCTACTGGAACAACTCTGTTTTGCACACCCTGCGGAATGGTACCCGTTCCTGCAGGGCCTTATCTCTCCTTGAAGAGTGTCCCACGAGGCTGAGGACACTCAGGCACTCTTTAGGGAAGCTCTTTATTACTGCTACAGACAGACAACTCTTTATCCATCTGATAACAAAACTCTCACCTAAATACAGATGCTGGATCTCGCTTGGACCCCTAGAAACATCCTAGCCTTTGGATGAATCAGCTTGGTTGATTTACTGGCTCTCTCTGATCACCTGGTCTAATCCTACTTCCTGATGGTCAAAACCTGTCTGATGTCTCAGTTGGGAGGACTGATCCAGCAGCTCAAGTACCACCCTTGGCTTTGACTTGTGAGAGTAGTTTATTGTGATGACACCCAAACCATTGTGCTGTCATCAGTGCTGTCACCTCTGTTATGAAGTCACCGCTCTGCCATGGAGACAGCCTGTTGTTGGCTTGCTGAGTCTCTCAAGAACAAATTTCCTGCTAGGTGTGACATCTCTCAGATGGCTGCAGGATCCTGTATTTTTACATGTCTATATTCTCCATGTGAAGGGGGGTGGGGGAGTTCCTTCCAGCTTCAGAGAATTTCAGGAGCTGAGGCCTGACACTGGAGTGCCATCAGGCTTTTAGGGTGCCAACTCCCAAACCAGCATTTATCAGTTATACTGACATTACTGGTTTGGGTTATTTCATAGCTCCACTAATGGCCATGATGCTTTATGGAAAGAAATAGTTCCCTGCTCCTGAGAGTGTACAAACACCAACACCATGCAAAGTTTTGGCCCTGGAATCAACATGCAAGTCTGACAAACCCAGGATCAAGGTAAGCCTTTGCGTTCACTTTGTTGTTATGATTCCATCTTCATTCCCACTGAAGTCACTGGGGGGGAAATCCAGCTAATGTTAATAACCTGTCTGTGCAATCTTATGCAGTTCAGCCTAAATGCATAGGCTGAAATTGGAGTAACCCTGCCCAGGATTGCACTTAGTATTGCATGATTGCATCTATTTTTATTATCAAGGTGAATGGGGTGATTTTGATAACTAATTTCAGCTTTTATTATGGCCAACTTTTGTCAAACAAGGATTCAAAGGCTAGTAAAATTAATGGCAGTATCTCTCTTAAAAATCATCCATCTAACTAGCTGATTCAGGGATGGTTTACAGTGTTGTCATAATCCTGTTAAGACTGCAGGCAGGGGATTTTGAACTGTGAGAGGGATTAGTTAGCTAGACTGCATGGTGCATGATGTTGGGATGCCACCTGGAGGCTAGTTCAGGAAATAGATTTTCTGCCTATAAAACAGCCTAGTGTTTAACTGAGTATTAAGAACACTTCCAATGGATTCATTCATACCTGCCAGTTACTGAAAACCCCAAAAGGGACATCACATGTGGCTAAAATTCCAGAGTCAGCAAGGTAGCAGGATTATTGTGCAAGGAATGAGCAGTTGTTTCCCAGCAGCTGCTGATTATTTCCCCAGCTGGAGAATGGAATATAAATCCCTGGTTAGTAGCGTTGCCAGGTCCAATTCTGTGTAGGTACTCTTGTTATTCCAGATGGACTGAGTAGCAAGATGCTGTACTGGAATATGCTTCTGTCTTTTCTAGGCCTCCCAGTTATTAATGATTGGGGGAGGATGTTTTGCACAGAATTAGTGTCAAGCAGTTGGTTGCATCAAAAGGTACAAAGGCCAGCTGACAAAAGGAAAATTAATGGAACGTTACCTAATCTCATATAACATCCATGAATGCCGCCCCCCCCCCCTTAAATCAACCAAGCTTACATGCAATTATTCAGTCATTCATATGAAAATTTCTTTGTAGCAGCCAGTACCCAAATGACCATTGATTCTGCTTTCTTTCTTTCTTTTTTCCATGTGGAAATTGCCAGTAGCCTGCCATTTTCAGTTTCTTAAAGTCCATTTATGTTTTTTGGTAGCATCCTATCAGATACATATTAACATGTTCCTGTTAGTTATTAAAATTGTGCTATTTAGAACTGTCCCAGCAAAGTGTGTGGATAAGGACAGAAACAATATTTTTTTCCTAAATTCTTTTACTGTGTATGGAAGATAGGGTGCCAGCCTTCCAGTAGGATCCTCTGGAATTACAGCTCAACTCCAGACTACAGAGATCAATTCCCCTGGAGGAAATGGATGCTTTGGAGGGTAGACTCTATGACAGTGTACCCCCTGAGGTCACTGTCCTCCCCAGACACCACCTTCACATCTCCAGGAGATTCCCAGTCTAGATCTGGCAACTCCATCCCCCACCAGTGTATGTGTGTGTGTTGGGGGGGGGGGGGTTCTAGCAATCCTAATGGAAGTTTGATCAAAAGTAACCTAAAAGGCAGCTATCCTGGGTCACTGTTCTCCTATAGTCTCTGTCTGCATATGGCACACTTGGGGTTGCATGGGTTGATCTTGAGGAATGAGCCCAGCAGGTTTGACTATAGATAGCCTTTTGGCCTTTTCTAAGGCTTGGATCCTAGATCCTTGTTTAGCTTGCACTTCTGTTTGTCAGCTGTAGAGGTTGCCCTGCACTGTAAAACGTACTTCCTCTGGTGTCAGGCATTTCCATTCACACATAACCAGAGTCTTTCAAGGTTCTGAAAAGTGGGTGGGATGTACTCTACATCAGAAGACTGCCTCCACAGTAGACAAATCATTTTCAGTTCTGTTGGCCCAAAGGTGAAAGCCAAAACATCAAGAACACAATCCATGCAATAACTTTTTATTAAAACCAATCCAGTTATTAAGACCAATATAGCAGTGTGCAAGCTTTCAATTTTGTCAGAACTCTTCATAATTTTTTTTAAAAAGAAGATGGAAAAAAAAGCAGATTTTTCCGGGTCATGGTTTTGCGACTTGCTCATGCCAGCATACAGTAGGATCTTCTGGCACACAAAGAAGAATCAGGTTTTCTCAGTGGACCAACAGGAGTGCTACCTGAAAGAAGGTATAAGAACCATAGTCTGTGTGGCATGAGGGGCAACGTCCTTGCTGTACAGGAAGCGCTGTTTCATTGTATGGGCGGCTGATTTTGAATTTCACCCTCATTCTGCCTGCAGGGTACTGAAGAAGGTGAGGATGGGACTGGCTGCATCAGGGTAGGCAGCACCCTTACCAGCTGGTGCACAGAAGTCACCAGCTCAGCCAAATTGTGGGCCAAGGCCTCCAGCTGAGAGCCCTGTTGCTGGATGGCTGTAGAGAGGGAGCCCAGCTCCTCACGAAGACCATCCATAGCATGGACAATATTTCCCAGGGCATCTGCTGAACAGCAGCAGTCTTGATGCTGTTTCCTTGGCTCCTGCCTAACAGGGCAGCCAGCAGATGATTCACTGAGTTGAGTAGGGAGGATGGCCGGTTCAGTAAATGGTGTGCTTGTACCGGATGTCTTGGTCTGACCCAGTGTGGAGGCAGCATCTGCAAGAGATGAAAAATAACAGAGATAACTATGCTGTGCCACTGACATCCTACCCACAGGAACCCAAAAGGAATAGCTCCATGAAGAATAATTACTATGATGCAATCTGCAGGAGCCTAATGTGACACGGCCAGATAAACCTACAGAAGCATCACTTAAGTTGGCTTTGGGTATGGCCAAAGAGCAAAGCTAAATAAGAAATATTAACAGAGAGAATTCATCTGAGAAAACAGATAGGCCATGGAGGGGTTTGGACCAAAGAGGCAACCACAAGTCCCATTTTAAAAGTATTTGTAGGACCACTGCTAGGTTCAGACCTGGGGCAGGTGTCACAGCAGTGTCACTACGAAAGCTACAGGAGGGTGGGGAGTGCTTTGTAATGCTTCCCATCAAAGGTAAATCTTCATGAGATATGCAAGCGCTACATCTTTGGATCTTACCCGAGTCTCTCTCAGTGACTTCTGAGCTCAAGCCTTTCTCAGATGGACTGCCTATGTCAAATGCATGCAGCACTGGACTTTGGGATATCACATCATTCACATCTGTTCCATCCCATGAGTCTGAGGCACTGGGAACAATGGTGGACTTTGTTTCAGCTGGAGAAGGAAAATGTGGTTAGGAAAAGTGGGAGTGAGGGTCACACAATCTAGAAAAAGCAAGTCAGAGGTGGGCTTTGTTATGATTGTTGATAGGATTGCCAATTTCTGGGGATACCTAGAGACCTTCTCCTACTATCATAATTGAGCTCCAGATGACCAAGATCAGTTCCCCTAAAGAAAAACGGCTGCTTTGGAGGACTCAATAGCACTACACCCTGCTGAGGTCCCTCTCCACCCAAGACCCTGCCTTCCCCAGGCTCCACCCCTCAAATATCCAAGTATTTTCCAACCTGAATCTGGCAGCTCTAGTTGTTGAGGATTTCATGGAACTAAGACATTCTCCCTGCCATCACTGTTATCTTCCATCTCTAAGGGCACTGATTTTCAAAACTCTTCTAGGGCTGCCTCCTCAGGGTTGGGAAATTTTGGATGGAGCCTGGGGAGGCAAGGTATGGTGGAGTGACCTCACCAAAGCAGCCTTTTCTCTGGGGGAATTGATTTGTGTAGTATGGAAATCAGTAGTAATTCTGAGAGGCTGGCAACTGTAGTTATTTATTTGCTTGCTGCAGAGCTCCCCTTCCTTTTTGCTGTTTCGTGGAGTGTGTAGATCTGCACTTTTTGGAAAGAGAGGTGATTCGACTGTTAGTTGAGAGGGCCAGTTAATTCTCTGTTGAAATGGAGGTTTTGGGTTGCAGATACTGTGGTTTGTGTTTACATTTATGATGATTTAAGCAGGCTAGTTATAAGCAGCTTTTAAATATTCTAGGCAAGTGGAACAATCAATGTGTATAAACAAGGGACCAACTACCAACTCCGGTCATTGCCAAGGATTCTAGGGCACCTCATAGAGGACATTCCTGTTGGATTGATCACTGCCCCGTACAAATTGACAGCTCATTCTAGAAGTGGGCTGTAGGTGTTCAGGCTCTGTAGATGCCAGCAGAGGCCCATTGCTGGCTGTTTATAGAGGCCCATTCCATAACTGCTGCAACTTCAAGATGTATCAGCAGCTGTTGACTATCAATACAAAAAAACATACAGAAGCTGAGAGATGCCACTCAGTTGGTATCTGCTGATGACCTTTCCATGCAACTATCTTTTCCCTTGACAGGTGGCACCTTCACCTGCTAGCTCCCAATCTATTTCAGGTGAGAAGGAAGACAAGTCAGAGAGTGAGAATCTGCTATTTGTCTTCATTCTCTCTCTTCCATGGCTCCTGAGTCCACCCTCCCTTACTTAGGAAGGAAGAGGAGCAACAACACCCACCACTATCTCCTTTGTCATGGGGACCCACTGAAGGTTTCTTTCCCAGGAGCCCTTGATGTCTTGAAGCCAGCAGTGGGGCACTTCCTCACCTATGGGCCTCACAGAATGGTGATCTTTGTTCAGTATCTCTTTCTGCTTTGGATCTGAACTTCCTTTCAAGTCTGGGACTCTGGGGCTGGTTTCTTCCCTGTCATTCATAGGTTGTATGTTCTGTGTGGCTGTTTGCATTTCCATCTCTCTTGTAGCTTCCATACTTTTTGAGGGCAGGAACAGTTCCATTCCTCCATGAATGGCTGACTTTGTTTCTTTCTCAGATTCCCAAACCCACATGGTGGAGGCTGGCTGACTTTCAGCAGGGGTGTTGGTGGGTTCCTGTGTGACTGGTGGCATCCTGGTGGTGTCATCCCACTGGACTTGAGTCACTGTCTCCATAGCAAGCTGTGTGTCTGGGAGAAGTTCTGTTCCTGAAAAGCTGGTTGGTTCAGTTTCTCTCTCAGATTCTGCAACCCAAATGGCAGTGGCAGGTTGAGTTTCAGAGGAGGAGTTACTTGCTTCTGCTTTTTGTGTGACTGTAGGTTCCTGGGACATGTTGTTCCATTGGATGGAAGGCACACCCTCCACTGTAGCCTGGAGGCCATGTCTGAATGTGACCATTCCTGGAAGACTTGGTGGATCAGTTTCTCTCTTAGATTCCAGATCCCAAATGGTAGAGTCTGGTTGAGTTTCCGCAGAGGGTTTGGTGGGTTTCCGTTTGACTGGTGGTGACCAGGGGTCCCCCTGGTCCTCAGTCACCATCTTCTTTGTATCTTTGAGGTCTTTAATGACTGGGATAAATTCTGTTCCTGAAAAGCTGGTTGGTTCAGTTTCTCTTGCAGAGGTAGACTGAGTTTCAGCAGAGGAGCTACTTGGTTTTGCTTTTTGTGTGACTAAAGGTTTCCTGGACATGTCCCACTGGATGAAAGGATCAGTCTCCACTGCACCCGTTAGGTCTTGCGTGTGCATGACTGTTCCTGGAGGGCTTGGTGGCTCAGTTTCTCTCTCAGATTTCAGATCCCACATGGTTGAAAGTGGCTGAGAGTTGACAGAAGGATCTGTGGGCTCTGGTCCATGAGTATGTGCGGGTAACCTTGTCTTCAGGGCACTGAGTGACTCTATGTCATGAACATCTTGCAGAACCTCTTGGCCTGGGGTCATCTCCTGTATATTCCAGTGACTTGTTGGTGCTTCCTTCTTCACCTCAAGCTCCATCTCATTTGTGGGTGGTAGGAATATCTCATCAGGGTGCCATGGATTAGGAAATTCCATCTCCCAAGGAGGAGGTAAACTCTGTGTAGGAACCTCAGCCACATCCAAAGTATTTTGTAGCCCTGACTCATCTGCAGGTTCTGGCCCCCGTGTGGTGAGGATCAGTTCAGCTATACTTGAATCTGTGACAGGTTTTGGCAAAGACAGGGGCTTCCATGTGCCTGAAAAACACAGAAGACTTGTCAGTGCTGAATTAACAGGAAACAACTGTGTCAAGAAACACCTGAAGAAGAGCAGCTCTGAGCAGACTAAAATACACTGGACAGAGCAGTGCTGCCATTGAGTTGCTTTTTTATATATATACAGGCAGCAAAACAACACAGAAAACACTAAAATGCATGAGCTGACAGCGTCATCTGGAATCTCAGGGGGTGTGTATCTGGAATCTTGCGGGGGGAGTGAATGAATGATTGTCCATTCGATCCTAAAATCCTAGTGTTTTCAACTCTTTTTCAGTTGTTTCCAAACCCCACTCCCCAGAAATTTTTGTTATTGTCTGACGCCATAAATTCAGACTGGATGGAGTAATTACAGAGCTTTTTCCAGATGGTGAGTCTCTTTCTCTGTTTTTAGAGAAAGGCCCATGCTATTTAGAACCAGGCAAATGTGCTCACTGAATACGACTGGACAGAAACTGAGTAGCTGCCCCACCTGTGCAGATGACAGAAGCATCCTCATGGTGGTTGCAATTGTGCTGCCCCCAGGGCTGGGATTGGCAGTGCTGCAAAGTAGACTCTTTCCCCATGCAGTTGACATCATCTAACCAAATGGGTCCAGTTCCTGGTCCATATCGTGCATTTCCAGGGCTGAGAAGTGGAGCCCCGCAGTGCAGCTCACGACACACAACAGCAGCATCCAACAAGTCCCAGCTATCATCGCACACGGTACCCCAGGAGTCTTCATGCAGAACCTCCACCCGTCCAGCACAGGATCCGGAGCCTCCTGCCAGCCTCACCTGCCACTGGCCTGAGATGTAGAGAGTGGGAAAGGGAATTTGTTAGATCAAGAAGTTTCAAAGCTCCCACATCTCACGACTTGCTTTGGCTGTCTATCTACTCAAAGACTTCTAATTCTCATAAACCCAAATATGAACTCAAGTTGAACAAAAAATGTGGATATCACAACTGTGCTGCCTCCCACGTATAAAAGTAAATAAGGTGCAAATTCTTTGACTACTTAGCAATAGGAGCCCTGTTCCCATCTTCCCTTGAGAAGCATAAAGTGACAGGCCAGGAAAAGAAGCAACACAATGAAAGACAGATGAGCAAATACCGTGTAAAAGATTGGCTTCATGTCCCTGCAGGGATGAAACATGTGACAGATGTCTCATCTAATTAACTGAAGGTTCTGCATAGAGTAGGACTGAATATATCCTGGCCAACTTTAGAAGAGGGGAATTTACTCCCATCTTGACCCAATGGACCTGAAAGCCACCCCCCCCCCAAAAAAAAAACCCGAGCTGAATAAGAAAATTATAAGTGGTGTCGTGCGTAATTTATTTTTTGGCTTTTATTTTTTTTCCCTTATGATTTGAACAGTTGTGACAAATGGATAGTGATGGGCAGGTTGTTGAAGCTAGAGAACTACTACTCATGCAACTGCTTCAAATGCAGAAACCCATCCCATCTCCACTGTTTTCTAATCTGGATTTCAGACAATAAATATAGTCAGCTAAGAAGACAGAATTCCAAGCTCTCTATTTGCCAGCTCCTCTGGGGAGGAGGGGAAATAATGGTAGTTTTTGTTTTACATATACATCTATTTATTTAAATACATGAGAATCTATAAAATAACTAGCTACAACAAAAATTGGCTGGGATAGAGGCAACAGAACCATCATCATTATTACTATGATTATAATGCTTTAATTTTCTCAGCTCTATGGAGTAAATTAAACCATTCCTGATTAAACCATGTGTTTTATGTTGAATTCTCTTGGCTTTACTGGCAATATGTCATATTTCAAGAATTACAGCTTTGGGAGGCTAAACTGAAACTTTCCACAGTTATTGCTAGCTCAGCAATAATAATAATAATAAATTTTATTTGTATCCCGCCCTCCCCACCTAGGCGGCTCAGGGCGGCTGACAACATTTTATGCATATACAATAATAATATAAACTTTAAATTTAACAATAAAAACTTTAACATTATAAAAACCAGTTAATATATTTAAAAATTCAGATTACAGTTAATTTAAATTAATCTGGCAGCAATGGTCAGTCAGTCAGTCAGTCACATTTTATTTGTATCCCGCCCTCCCCGACCAAGCGGCTCAGGGCGGCTAACAGCATAAAATTCAATACATACATTATATAATAAATAACATTTGAAGACAAATTAAAATCCATAAAATTCTAAAAACATGAATACATTTAGTGCTATTCATCAGCAAGTTTACTTGGCAATTTAGTAGTATCAGCTGGTAAAGGTCATTTGGAACAGGATGGTTTTGCAGGCCCTGCGGAATTGTTCAATGTCCCGCAGGGCTTGCATTTCCTCTGGGAGTTGATTCCACAGCTGTGGGGCCAAAACTGAGAAGGCCCGAGTACAGGTACTCTGGAGTCTTACCTCCTTTGGGCCAGGGATAGTCAGCAGGTTCTTCCCTGCTGACCTCAGTGCTCTCTGGGGTTCGTGGTGGCATTCTGACGCTGATTTCTGCCAGTTTAAATAATTCCATGGTAATGTAGGTCCTTAAAACAGGACCGTGCTGGCGGGTCCTTAATTCACAGCAATTCAGCGGTCGATGTATGCTTGTTTAAAGAGGACAGTCTTGCAGGCCCTGCGGAACTGATCAAGGTTCCACAGGGCCCGTACCTCCTCCGGAAGCTGATTCCATAGGGCAGGGGCCACAGCTGAAAAGGCCCGTGCTCTGGTATTCTGGAGCTTGACCTCTCTCGGCCCAGGGATAGTCATTTTATTTTTTCCAACTGACCTCAGTGCCCTCTGGGGTTCATATGGGGAGAGACGGTCCCTCAGGTAGGCTGGTCCTCGGCCATACAAGGCTTTAAAGGTAATGACCAACACTTTGTACCAGACTCGGTATGTAATTGGCAGCCAGTGCACTCCGCGCAGCCCGGGCCGTATGTGCTCCCATTTCGGGAGCCCCAACAATAGCCTGGCCGCCGCGTTCTGCACCAGCTACAACCTCCAGGTCCGGCACAAAGGTAGCCCCAAGTAGAGGGCATTACAGTAGTCCAATCTTGAGGTGACCGTTGCATGGATCACTGTTGTGAGGTCGCGACGCTCCAGGAAAGGGGCCAACTGCCTTGCCTGCTTCAGATGGAAGAATGCTGACTTGGCAGTGGCTGCTACCTGGGCCTCCATTGATAATGAAGGCTCCAGTAAAACACCCAGACTCTTTACCTGGCGCGCTGGTTTCAATGGCGCGCCGTCGAAGGCTGGGAGAGCTATTTCCCCTCCTAGAGCGTCGCGACCCACACAAAGGACCTCTGTCTTCGCTGGGTTCAACTTCAGCCCACTCAATCTGAGCCACATCGCAACAGCCTGTGAAGCCTGATCCAGATTCCCTGGGGCGGAGCCGGGCCGGCCGTCCATTAGTAGATAGAGCTGGGTGTCATCTGCATATGGATGGCAACCCAGCCCAAACCTCCGGGCAATCTGGGCAAGGGGGCGCATATAGATGTTGAACAACATTGGGGAGAGAACTGCTCCCTGAGGCACACCACAATCTAGTGTGTGTCTCTGGGATCGCTCCCCCCCAATAGCCACCCTTTGTCCCTGACCTGAGAGGAAGGAGGAGAGCCATTGCAAGGCCAATCCCCCAACCCCAATGTCAGCGAGGCGGCGCATTAGCAGCTGATGGTCGACTGTGTCAAATGCCGCCGACAGGTCTAATAGCATCAGTATCGCAACACCGCCACGATCCAGTTGCTGCTGGAGGTCATCCACCAAGGCGACCAGCACCGTCTCCATCCCATGGCCCAGTCGGAAACCAGACTGGCACGGGTCAAGAACGGAAGCGTCATCTAGAAACCTCTGTAGCTGCAAAGCCACTGCCCTCTCAATGATTTTACCTAAAAATGGTAAATTAGACACCGGACGATAATTCGCCAATTCGGCTGGGTCTGCTGTACATTTTTTTAAGAGAGGGCGGACCAATGCCTCTTTCAGAGGTGTTGGAAAATGCCCCTCTGCGAGGGATCTATTTATGATGTCCCGTAAAGGACATCTAAGCTCCCTCTGGCAAGATTTAATCAGCCAAGAGGGGCAAGGGTCCAAATCGCATGTTGTTGGGCGAGCAGCGGAGAGGATCCCATCAACTTCCTCCAGGTTGAGTGGGTCGAAGTGATCCAATACCAAACCCGAAGACAGGCACGGAGCCTCAGTTTCACTCACTGTTTCCAAAGTGGTAGGCAGGTCTTGGCGGAGCAATGAGATTTTATCTGCAAAGTATTTCGCAAATGCCTCACAGCCAATCTCCAATTCTCTAATATTTGGTTTGCCTTGTGGCAATGTTATAAAGTCTCCAATTATTCTAAACAATTGTGCTGGGCGTGAATTTGTAGATGCAATCTTGGTTGCAAAGTAGTTCTTCTTTGCAGCCTTGACTGCCATCTCATAAGACTTCATAAACGTTCTATAGGATGTTCTCATTGCTTCGTCCCGAGTATGTCTCCACTGCCTCTCTAGTCATCTGAGCCCTTGTTTCAGCTGGCGCAATTCCAAGGTGTACCATGGGGCCAGCCTAACACGAGGGCGCAGAGGGTGCCGAGGTGCTATTTCGTCGATGGCCCTGGATAGCTGGTCTTGCCAGGTCTCCACCAGGCCATCAAGGGAATTGCTAGTGGGCCAAGGATCCCTCAGGGCCGTTTGGAACCGTTCCGGGTCCATCAGGCCCCGGGGGCGAGCCAAAATAGGCTCTCCGCCCATACAGGGTTGGGGTGGCATCCCCACATGGGCCTTAAGGGCTAGGTGATCCGACCATGGTACCGCTTCTACAGCGATATCGTTCACCAAAATCCCGGACGCAAAGATCAGGTCTAGTGTGTGCCCGGCCTGATGCGTGGGAGTTGTGACAAATTGAGAGAGCCCCAGTGTCTCCATGGAAGACACTAGGTCCATCGCCTGAGTGGAGGCCGTGTCGTCAGCATGGAAGTTGAAGTCACCCAGGACCATAAGCCCCGGAAACCTCAACGCCCAGCCCGCCACTGCCTCCAATAGTGATGGTAAGGCGTTGGCTGGTGCGTTAGGCGGACAGTACACCAGCCAAACTGCCAACCCCTCTCCAACATCCCACGCATTCAATACCATCAATCTTTGGGTCAAGTCAAGGTCTTCTTGCTGAAACACAACTATCATTGGAAAGCACTTTGCTATGCACACTTGTAGCACAATGCTACATTTCAAATTCAAACACCAGCAAGATTCTTGTATGGGAGGTATGAAAGGTGCAAGGTACTTGGTAATGCAAAGGCTGCCTTAAGGACCAATCTATTTGAAAGAAAGCGTGCATATTCAAAACTCTATTTTATGGTGCAAGTTCAAATGCCAATTTAACCCACACAATTGTTTTGAGGGAGGCCAGGAAAGATGTAAAAAAAGAGAGAGAGAGCATTCTGTGGCATCTCCTTTGAGCATGGAGATCTCGCAATTAAAAAGCAGTGTGGACTGTTTATGGTACTATTCTTCCCTTGAACTTGGGATACCAGCTCAACTTATATACTACTTTTAATGAAAGGAATAATGGGGAAGAAAAATATAAAATACATTGTTATGTAATAGTACAGCACTTAAATACAAGGCTAGATTCCACCACCACCACCACCCCCCCGCGGATATGCCATCAAAAAAAAGAGAGGTTGTCTTATATTTGCTTACAAGTTATCCAATAATTTTAAAAAAATGTATAACATTTTAAGGGGATCATCTTACATTTAGGGTAATATAGAAGTAAAATTGAATTGAGTGGAGAACTATGCAAGGCCTACTATGGGAAAGTCATGTAGGCTAGGTGAGATGTGCTGTGACTGCAAAAATAAAGAAAAGAAAGTAACATCAGAAGTGGGAGAAATTGGCCTAGATCAGCCCTTGACCAGCTGCAGACAAAAGACAGCAGAAAGTCAGTTTCACTGGAAAATTCCAAGTTTTAATTCTAGTAGTGTATATTCATCAGGGGGGTTATAAATGTGTTTGGGAGAAGTAACCCCCCCCCCCATGATTCTGCTTTGCTATCTCCTACAATCAACAGTTTGAAAATTAGTTTTTTGTGTCTTTCTTTGGCAGTTGTCTTCCTTTCAAGTAAATATGATAGCTAAAGTGAGGCTTGTCAAACATTGTATTGTTGTTATAGTAGCTATGATGATGATTTATTGTCAACTTGACTGGTAGATGATGATGATGATGTTCTGCAATTCAGGATCTAGCCAAGTACTTGGGAACTGCAGGTGTATCTTCACAGGATTCTTGCTGTTCCAAGCAACACTGTCTTCTGGAGCTGAGCTGGTGCTATTTGCTCAATGCCTAGAATGTCCAAATGTTTCTAGAGTATTCTAGGCACTGCTCCAGGGGCTCCAAGGACAACTAGCCTGATGGTAACCTTCTTCTCCCGAAGATACTTTTTATTCTTAGGTCTTGGTATTTTGTGCTCTCCTGTTCTTTCTTTTCGATTCTGCTGTCTTCTTGGACTGCCATATCAATCAAAACTCTATTTCTCACCCCCCCACACACAATTGTGCTTTCATAGGTGTTACGCTCCAAGTGTTTATCTGTTTACAAGTCCCAAATAATCTTTGTTTCATCATTCTTTTATGATCTTGTCTGGTTTGCTCTCCTAAAAATTTCTGATTGATGGTAAGGCATGCTTCTTGCAAAGATTCAGTGCAACATAGTTGCAGCTCTATTATGACATTTTTTATAGTCAGTTTGGGCAATTTCACTGTAGACATTGGCCATGTGATGATGATAATGACTGACATGTTCATAACAAGAAAGAGTGCCCAAGCCAGTGTTAAGGGGTTCATAATAAAGGCACCTACCTATTTGCACTTTACTGACCTGCTAGTATTGCTTCAGAATGTCCTTCCATTGAGCTCTTCCCTGTATGCCATGATGCTTCATGAGCTACAGATTCTGCCTGATACCTTGTTGGTAGAGTAGGACGTGGAGATCTTCTAGAGGATATTGGTTGGGGTCTCTGTGTTGCCATGGTCATTGCAAGTATGGCCAGATGTTCTTCCACCATTGTCAGTGGCATCTCATCTGTGGGGAGAAGATGCATTATGTGACAGGTCTCACATCTAACTAATAAAGCAAGAGCTACATAATAATTTAGAATATATGTAATGTTGCTATAAAAATAATTGTAGCACCTTTCCAGAAGCTGAATATACAAAGGGCACAACTGCCATACCATTAATATCATACCACTATATGGCTCACACATTAAAAAAAATATCCTGAGGAATGTAGTACTATGAAGTATTGATGCCTAGTGAAATTATGTGAGCCAATGGAAACCTGAGATGGCAGAATGTAGCACTTCAGACTTGTAAATGTGGGATGTGATTTTGGAATGCTCTTCTGTGTATAAAATACTTTAAAAGATCCCCCCCAGCACACTGGTTTTAGTCTAGCCTTATTACTGCTTTGCTTGTTTTCTGCTTGAAAGGAACTATTTACCCCAGAAAGTGTAAATAATGTGAACCCTCACCTGCATTAGGGAGCAAAAAATCTACTATCTCAGTACTCTACTATTTTATTTCCAGTTCTTTCAGCTGCATGAGTAGACCAGGCCTGAACATTTTCTTGTAGACACTTCTTGCCTCTCACAAAATTATAGTTCCCACAATTCCTTGGGAAACACATATGACCATTCAATCAGATGCAGTATATCGTGTGGAAATAACTACATAAATATACAACCCCTGTACAGCCAGTCTTACCTGAACACACAACTCCAGCATCTTCATTGTGGCGGCAGTTGTGTGTCCCCCAGGGGCTGGTGAGGCACTCTGTCAATGTTGACTCTCCACCTTGGCACTGCACATCATCCAACCAGATGACATCATTCCCCTCACCAAAAATGGCACTACCTGGAGCTGCCAGAGCCTCTCCACAGCCCAGCTGCTGGCAGACTACAGCAGCATCTGAAAGTCCCCACATGTCATCACATACTGTCCCCCACTGCCCCTCATGAAACACCTCCACCCGGCCAGAACAGCGACTTCTGCCACCTATGAGGCGAAGGGCAGGGCTACCTGTAATACGGAAGAGAAAAGGAGTTAAACACAGGTTATAGCAACAAAGGTACATTTGCTTCTTAGCTGATGTTGTGTTAAGTCTTGTGAAGCAACCTCATGGAACAATGGTTGGAAATCCAGCTGGCTTTCTCACTTTTCTATAGCCTCCCTCACACATAGTTTTTGTCTGTGTAAGTCCCATCATCCCCCAGCATAGCCTTTTATGTGGTGAAAGGGAATCCCTCTTCCTTTTTTTCACCAAAAGAAAAGTTACATGGATACTACAGGGGTCAAGCTATAGCAAATAAAATGATATCAAAAGGAATATTTATTAAAAGGTGTACACAGAAACATACCGTATTTTTCGGACTATAAGACGCACTTTCCCCCCGAAAAAGTGGGGGGGAAAGTGTGTGCGTCTTATAGTCCGAAGGTACTACTTTCGGGGGGGGGGGCGATCTGCTGCCTCTTCCTCCGATCCGGCGCTTCCCCACGCCTGCCTGCCTGGCTCCATCTTCTTCAGGCAAGCGCTGGGATCGCTCCACGTGGCCCCAGCGATCGCTCCCTCCCCCCTCCGATCCCAGCGCTTGCTTTAAACATCACAGCTGAAGGCAGGAACACAGGGAAGTAGGAAGCACCCGCCCTCTCCGCAAATGCAGCGCTTTGCGAGCGCTGGCTGTGGTTAGGGCAGCGTGCTTCCTCCTTGCCTGTGTGCCTGCCTTCAGCTGTGATGTTTAAAGCAAGCACTGGGATTGGAGGGGGGAGGGAGCGATCCCAGCGCTTGCTTTAAACATCACAGCTGAAGGCAGGGACACAGGCAAGTAGGAAGCACGCTGCCCCCTCCACAGCCGGCGCTTGCGAAGCGCTGGGGCCACGTGGAGCGATCCCAGTGCTTGCCTGAAGAAGATGGAGGCAGGCAGGCATGGGGGAAGCGCCGGATCGGAGGAAGAGGCAGCGGATCGTCCCCCAGGAGGAAGGTGCGTCCTATCCTCCAGAGCGCCTTATGGTGTGAAAAATACGGTAATTAAAAACATGAACTTTGTGTGGAAAATTATTACAATTTATAAAAAGCTTGTTCTGGATTATTCTCTATGTAGCCTGATATCCAGGTCCTATGTTTTAAATTATAATTTATGTACACTTTAAAATAAATATTTCTTTTTACATAAGTTTATTTGCTGCAGCTTGACCCTGTAGCATTCATAGCGCAGTGGAAGTCAAAGGAATGTAGTATGGTTGTCCCTTTATAAATTGTGTACTTTTAGAAATACAAAAAGCCCAAGCCCCTCCAAATCAGAAGCTACCCCTGCTGAATTTTGCTATTGTTGAAAATACAAGAGAAGCAACACTAAAAAGGTGCAACCCTTTTCAAACCTTCCTTTCCCCACCAAATCTTTGCAACCCAAACCACAGAATGCCACGATCAGAATAGGCAAAATAAACTGCCACGGAGTGCCTGCCAGAGAACATAGATTTAGATACCTCTGAAGGTGCTTGGTAACTTGTGTCCTTGCCACAAATGCCATTTTTACCACATGGAACCTGAGTAGAAAAGTTTCCTCTGGCCCAGAGATTCTGGGTAGCTCTTCCAAGTCAGCACTAATCAAGATGAGAGACCTGACTGGGCTCAGTGTAGCCCCTCTACCCCAGTGCTGGGTTACCAACCTACAGGTGAGGCCTGGAGTTCTCCCAGAATTACAACTGATCTCCAGACCACATAGGTCAATTCCTCTGAAATAAATGTCAATTTCTAAGGACAAATTCTATGAGGTACTATAAAACCTAAGAAAATTGGAGGTTCTAGATTGAGTTTAAGGTTGCCAGCTCCTGCTTGTGAAATTCCTGGAGGTTTCGGGAGTACAGAGGAGGGGACCTCAGTGGATTATAATGCCATACAACCCACTCTCCACATCAGCCTAGATCTCCATAGCCTGGATGTCAGCTGTCATTCCAGGAGCTCTCCAGGTCCCACCTGGAGGTTGAGAACCCTATATCACATCCTCTCAGGCCTCCCCAATCTCAGCCTCCCTAAGGCACCTCTCCTAATTTCCCCCCAACTGAACTTGGAGACCCAATGCAGTGTCTTTAATGCAATTCTAGAGGTGGCTATTTTGCAGGTGAACCAGGTTCCGGATGCCTGCATACTCACCCTCTGCCGGTACAGAAGGCACTGGTCTTGTAGTCATTACTGCCTCCATCTTGTCCTCTTTGACAGTTGGAGGAGGAGAAAACGCAGTGAAAGGAGGGAAAGGGAAACGCTGAACTGTTAAAGCAGAATGGGGAGAATTCAGTCAGGCTTGTTGGCCGAAAGAGCTTTGACAAGCTAGAGAACCATTTTACTTCAGGGATAGGACAGCAGCTATTAAGCACAAACCTCACAAGCAACTGCTGCTAATAGGCACTCAGCCAGCTGGATACATTTTTTCCCCTCAGGGCCAACAGGATTAGGATGTGAGGCTCTCAACTAAAGGGGAGGGGGGCTCCTGGGCTGGCGTTTGCTGCTACAAGAAACAACTGCACTCCATCTTCACTTGCTGACTGCTTTAAGTGGGACCATGTGACGGCTCTCTCTGTAGAAACCAATTTGTTTGGTGTGACCTGCTATGTGGAACTTTTGTCAGACTCCTGCAAGGAAAGGAGGTAAAGATGATGTAGAAAGCCTTGCAAAGAAAGAAAGGGACTCAAGCTTCTCAACTAAAACCACTCTTCCCTATAGATACAGGGAGAACAGCATATGTTCTGAGATTGGTCCAATATTGTGTATACTGAAGGATATTAGTATTGACAAGCAGTGATCCATAGGAGTCCAAGGAGATGAGGTGAGAGTGACCTTTTTTAAATAAATAAAGCAGTTCATATACTGCCTTTCTAGTTTTTGTGCTGGAATGTTTAAGGTTGAATTCACACAATTTGAACAGCAAGCATCATTCCCTGATCTAGCAGCTCCAAGGGCAGGTTGCGATTACTCAGCACTTTGAGGAAATGTATTTTTCTCATACACTTTCTAGAAATATGTCCCAATCAATACTCCCTCTAAGATGTGGACTCTCGTGAGCAAAAATTCTACTTTGTGAGCTACTGGCATTAAAGTTGTGAGCTAATGCATAAATTACTTTGCTCTGGGGATATTTTTCCTGCGCTAAGACAAAAATGTGTGAGCCAGAGGCTAAAAAATTGTGAGCTAACTCACGCTAACTCACCTTAGAGGGAACACTGGTCCCAGTGGTCACATCCTGAAGTTAGGGTTGCCAGGTCTTACCTGGGTGGCCGTGGAGGTGGGGGATGTGGACTTATTTCCATAGAGTTTTTTACCAAAATGCCAGAATGTCCAAGCACAAAATGCCCAGTGGAATAGCATCCCCCAGAAGTGATGCTATCATGCAGGGCCCATCAGGCGCCAATGGAACCCTTCAGGGGCTGAGTTCCCCTCACCAGCCAGTAGTGTGCCAGTGGGTTGGAGGCCCTGAAATTGGGGGAAACCCTGCCTCCAGTGGGAGGTTGGGAATAATAGCTGAAATTATTTATTTTGTATATTGGTGTTCTACTTTTCTCCTTAGCGGGGCCCCAAAGTGGCTAACACTATGGAGGAGAAAAACAACAAATACAGCAACAAAAAAGAAACAGGAGGCAAGATTCCAATTGCTAACTGTATCTTCTCCCTCTGCTAGCTGACGTTCTGCCCAGGTCTACACTCCAGTACTCAGGCTAAGAGCTGAAGGGCAAGAGTCCTTTCATTTTTGCCCTTTGGCTTGTGTCCAAAGGCTTGTACTTCTGGACACCCCTGGCCTTAAATACCTGTGTGCAGAGAGGAAAAACAAACTGAAGGTGTTACTCAGGTTCTGCTAACTAGAAGGATCTTCCTCAGTTCATCACCTACCAGGAATGAATCTGAATGGTGTAGTACAGGACTATAGCAGGGGAAACCAGGAATCAAATCCTCACTGTACCATAAAGTCCAGTCACCCCATCAGCTTAATCTAGCATCACAAGGTTGTTGTGAGGGGGACCACATACGCTGAGCTCTCAGAGGAAGGGTGTGATAATTTAATAAATCAACTCCTGGCAGTGTGGCAAGATGTTTATTTCTCCTTTCTCATCCTGTGGGGCCAGAATAGCAGTGAAGTTTTCTGTCATGGCAACCCCACCTGAACAAATGGCGCTGGCGTCCTCCTCATGGGTGCAGATGTGCTTGCGAAAGCCTCTATGGCGACAGGCATGGAGGTGCTGCTCGGTGCCCTGGCAACGCACCTCGTTCAGCCAGATGGGACCAGTGCCTTCACCAAACCAGGCTCCATGAGGTGCGGAAAGAGCCTCCCCACAGTCCAGTTCTCGGCACACCACAGTCGCATCCAGCATGTCCCACTCATCATCACAAACCATCCCCCATTTGCCTCGATGAAAGACTTCCACTCGTCCTATGCAGAGATTTGGAGATCCTGACAGACGTATTGAGAATGGGTCTGTCGAGATAAGGAGAGGTTACCGGGCTACAGAGAGATCTGTCTGTTCTCTCCTCCTTTGAGAAATATTAATTGTGAAGGCTGCCATGCCAATATGAAAACTGCTCTACCTTCATTCCAGCCCATTTTTATTTTCAATATCCTTGTGTCTTAAGATAAGTCTCCCCAAGCCAACAACAACAGCAACCTTTAATGGCATATGACAGCATCATAGACAAGCAAGGAAATAGCAGTGTTTCCCCAAGTAAAAAACTTGAGAGGTCAAAGAAACTGATTTGGAGTGGTGGTGATGGAGGAGGAGGAGAAGAAATGCCAGCCCAGTAAGAGTTGCCAACTTCCAGGTGGGGCCTGGAGATCTCCTGGTGTTACAGTTGGTCTCCAGATGACACAGATTAGTTCCTCAGAAGACAATGGCTGCTTTGGAGGGTGGACAATATATCCTACTGAAGGCCGCCCCTCAAATTCCACCTTCCCCTAGGCTCTACCCCCAAAATCAGCCTATCACCCCACTGCAGGTTTCAACTGATGTTCCTTGCCTTGGACAGCAGAGGAAACTGGCCTGAGATGTGCAGGTAGCCAGAGTCAACACCAGTAAGATCTTTAACTGGTCTTAACTATTGAAAAAAAAAAGTCAAAATAGATTTCCTATCACAAGGATTGGAAGAGAGCAGTACAAAAGTTTGCTAGTTCTCACAACAATAAGTGCACTCTATTAACAAAATAAATGTGTTATTTCTGTTCTATTTCAGCATCATTTTCCTCCATTCTATAAATGATATATTAAATGTGTTTAGCAAAATCCTTGCTCCCTTAATAATGGACCCCACCAGGCCTTCACTTTCACAGATCCGTTTTCCTACAGATGCCCCTATCATCAGCTCCCAAGACAAAGTTGTATCTCACTGAAGGGGCAGATGAGCTGAAAAAAAAGACAGGGATTCCTAGCTGTTTTACCTGTAGCACAGAGCTGAAGAAAGGCAGCTGAAAAACAAAGGAGAGGGTTGCAAATCAGAACAAGTTTCAGTTTCAGTTCGCTTTATTACGGTCCATGACCAAATACACAGCACAATGCATGCCAACAACAACCACATAGAAATTGTAAAAATCAAGATGGACCTACATAGGTGAAACGTAAGATATTTAAAAAATAAATGTGAAAATAAAATATAGGACATTAGTATGAATAATGAAATATGACAAATAATACAGTAGTGGTCAAACATCTTCTAGCTTAATAAATATAGTACATATAATAAAAAAATTAAAAATTATACAGCTCCAGAAAAAATATTAACTAGAATACACTGATTAAAATTACAATCTGTTACCTCGACATTAATTTGTAAGAACCATAAAATGCAATTTGATTGCATGGGAACAAAATTTGGCAACTTTATGCATAGTCTTTGTATTTATAACAGTTTCAGTAGCATTTGTGATGGTATACAGAGTACTCTGGCATTTAAGAAAAGATAAAATACAAGCTTGGAAATATTCAAAAAACAGTCAGTTCAAGACCCCTTCTTTACATAATCCTCACGAATTCTCCTAGCTGCCGCCATAAATTTGGCACAATTACCGTAATTGTGAATTGGGGGTTAAAATCTGATAACAGTGTATTTCTGATTTTGAAATCAGAAAACCCGAGACATCCCTCCAACAAAGAATAAATGTACCTGGCTCGTATGCCAGGGTATAGGCCACACCCAAACAAAACATGGTTAATCGTTTCAACTTTATCTGCACCACAAGGACAAACCCGCTCAACCATAGGCACCTTTCTAAAGCGGCCCTCAAAGACTGCTGAAGGAAAGATATTGCAACGGGCCATAGAAAAGGCCCTTCTGTGGGATGGTATTGTTAAAGTTGAGAGATAGGGGGCTGGAGCTAACACATATCTCCTTTGAGGGGGAGCTAGATAATCCGGGACCTTGGCAATATCATTGTCTCTCAATGTCTTGTAGTCTCTGTTTGACTATGGCCCTGGCTTGATCCAGGGCCATTATCTGGAGAGATTCAGGTGAAAAGCCAAGCATAGACAATTTCTGATGGATGGCTCTAACCCAAGAGGAACAATAACTATCCTTTAAAATCAACGATGTGATATTCGTGGGGCAATGGCTGAGATTAAGCCAAGTGGTGATTGAAAGTAGGCTCACCCTAGCCTCTATCCTTAGCAAGCCAGTTTCCAAGTGTAGTACTGCATTGGAAACGCAGGTTGGAAAGTGGAAAATGACTCTCAAGAATTTGGACTGAATTTTCTCAAGGGGATCAAAACTTGATAAGGATGGACCCAACATAGTTCCATAAGTGAGTTGGGGTATTGTTTTGGCCAAGTAGAGTTTTAATGCAACTGGTATAAAATGCCCCCCTTTCGTGAGAAAAAACCTAATGGTGGCCTGGGTTGATTTGTGACCAGAATTGGCAGCGTATTCGTGGTGAGCCTTCTTTGATCCTGAGGACTGAATCATGACCCCAAAATATTTGTAAATTGTTACCTGTTGTAGACTATGGCCATTTATATTCCATCCCCTTAGCCTGGGTTTTGGGCCAAAAGCCATTACTTTTGTTTTCTGATAATTAATCTCCAAGAGGTTATGATCACAATAAAGACCAAGTTGAGCTAATGCCTGTCTAAGGCCTACTGGTGTTCTAGACAGCAAGATTGTGTCATCTGCAAAGAGTAAGGCTACCAGTTGCCTATCTGCCAGGGAGGGGGGATGAGTATCGACTAGATGGAGGTTGCTGATCATATCATTAATAAAGATGGCAAAAAAGGGAAGGGGCCAGCACACAGTAAAACAGAAGGATCTATCTATCTATCTATCTATCTATCTATCTATCTATCTATCTATCTATCTATCTATCTATCTATCTATCTATCTGTCTGTCTGTCTGTCTGTCTGTCTGTCTGTCTGTCTGTCTGTCTGTCCGTCCATATGAGAAGCATTCTCAAATATCACTTTGTAATGGTAACGCTATTTAACTTCCTACTTACCTTGGTGGACCTTATAAATATGGCCACAAGTCAAACAGTACAGTTAAAACAATATAAAATCACACCATTAAAATTTACAAACAGAAGAATCCAAGTGATCACCTGCCGGGGGGGGGGGGAATTAACACACTTTGAAGTCATCATATGCCTAACATTCCTTCAGGTTAAAAAAAAAATCTTAGAAAATCAGAATTTATTGAATTATTTAGAAAATATATTTACTGCCTCTCCAGAGTCCTGCTAGAAGCACCTCAGAAAATAAGCACAATATAATAAAACCATAAAGACAGTATCATAAGCATTGTTGAGCAACAACTCATAAAACAACTCAATGACATAAAAACAGCATAAAACAAGAGTGAACAGGCTAATAAGATATCTATATTTTCTTAAGACATAGGCACACTATTAAAATAGCTTAGCTTTTAAAAAGATGGGCCCTTTAGTTCAAATAATGTAAAATGAAATGTTTGGGACAGTATAGCAGGCACCAAAAGGACCTTCATGGGAGAGGACATATATGTTTTTATGGTCAGCTGCCATGTGGCTGTGAGTAAAGTTTCCAAGTCCCACCTGGCGACTGGCAGGGGCCAGGAGGGATTTACTGGGTGGTCAGGAATCCATGCCAGAGACACACTGGCATAACTTCCTGTGCACACCAAAAGAAGCATCAGAGTGTCCCCAGCAGTGCACTCTAGTATTTGGTTTAACCATAGAATTTTCTCCAAAAGCCAGAGCATCCCCAGCAATCTGCTGTTACTTCCATGCACATAGGGAGTGGCATCAGTATGCTAGGACACTGCTGACCTGCCCCATGATTTTGGCTCCATTTCCCTCCCTGCCAGCCAGCTGAGAACCTGGGGTTCTTTCTGAGCACTGTGAACTCTGTGTCAGATGATACATATATAGAAATCGGTTGAAACAGCCATTTGAACTGAGGAAGATATATTGAAATGTCCTTTAATTATATCTGGAGCAGGCGTCTTTGGCTGATTTTTTCGATTGCTGTCTTCCCACACTGAAATGTTTTGGAAGTCTATGGACTCCTTGTACGGACTTAGATTTATGCTGGGGAGACAGTGAGATTTGCTAATGTTATCATTTGTACTCATATGTGGTATTTGGTGCCTGTGAGTACATTGTTGTTCTTGTCAATTATATTGTTTATTATATTTCTGGGCTGTTTGCCACGAACCCATTTTTTCCTGTCACTTATATATACAACGCATTTGTAAAGAGATGAATGGGGCGGTGGCTTTTGCTTAGAGGTTTTTTCCCTTTGTACTTGCTCACACTAAGTTCCCTTTTGCTTTTTTAGCCAGCTGAATGGTAGCAGGAAGCACCTGCTGGGGGTGGGCGGTCACCTGCCCTGAGTGGGGGTCTGGTGTCCTTAGCTGTGCAGAATGAGAAATAAGCGACGAGAATCTGAGGAGCCTGCTTCAGCTGCTTGGTTGGAGAACCAGCCCTGTTTGCTGAGCAAGATAATTTGACATGCTCCTGTTTGGAATAGGTACTAGGCACAGTTGTCTATCACTGGACTTCTGTTCTGATTCAACACATCTTGTCATTATGTGTGCTTGTCTCGTCAAACTTGAAGCTCAAATGTTCTTAAACATGGTAATCTTCATTAAATTAGTTGTGCTGCCAATGCTTTTCCATAATGCAATGCTACCTACCACACAATTCAGTCCTGTAGATTCTACAAACGAGGTGATTGCCTAGGGCACCAGCCTTCTGGGGGTGACAAATTGGGCATCCCCCATGTGACTCAGTGCAGGAGGAGGAGGCACCAGAAATTAGCCTTGACTAGGGTGCCAGACAGTCTAGAGCTGGTGTGGTCTAGAAAATGATGAAATATGACAGAACTGAAACTGACACTGCAACATGTAGCAACAAAGGAGGTACACCAAGTAATTTTTTTATTTCCTTTGTAATGTTCAGAATTGGGTGGGATGCCTTGTTCTTCTAACGACTGAGCCAGACCCTCACTGTGATACAATCTTTTGTGATACCAGATCACCTGGTATGCAATGAATCCTCTTTGGTTTAATGCTTTCCTACAGTCCTCTTTCACTGAATCTTGCCCATTTCCCTTCTTTATTACAGACCCCATGTATGGCAGGATCATGCAGGTCCCATGATCCCCAATATAGCCTTTCTAGGTAGTTAAAGGGTATTCCTTCTTCTCTTTTCCACAAGTGGAAAACCTTGCTAGGTCCAACCTACCATATTCCTACCTACAATCATTTGGAAGTGGCCAATTAGGGTTAATAGTCCCCAGCTGACAACCCCCAAGAGACTACTCAGCACTCTAATTGCACCTAACGACTTCCTGAGACACTGCAACATCACTTCTTGATGCCTAGCAAGAAGGGACATCACAGTCTTGCAGGATATGTTAGGATTCATCTGAAACTCTGTGTTAAAAACCATAAGAGTTTCAGGTAAATCCTAGAGTGCCCTTAGTTATGGTTACACAGGTCGCAGGCACCATTTCACCCCCCCTCCAATATCTCCCCCGCTACTTCAATGAGTACTGGCAGGGGACAGGAGGTTGCTGGCAGGTCTCCCCTCACTATCAGTAGTCAAAAAGCTAACCTGTAATAAAAACATCCTGATAGTCATTCCCTGACATTCCTTTTGGTGGTGGAAAGTGCTGTCAACCACAAATGATCTATGACAATTCCGTAGGGTTTTCAAGGCAAGAGACTCTCAGAGAAGGCTTGCCATTGCCTGCCTCCACATCACACCCCTAATATTCTTTGGAAATCTCCCATCCAAACACTATCCAGGGTTGACCCTGCTTAGCTTCCAAGGTCTGATGATACTGGGCTAGCCTGGGCTTTCTGGGTCAGCACAGGCATTACTTTTAGCCCTGAAAAACTCAGAACATATGCACCAGGCTTGACAGCAGTGTCATGCACACGTTTGCTTCCAGCTACATGGCACCTGCCTAAAGCTGTGAAGAGAGACGAAGCATCTTGATTCCCCCCCCCCCCCACACACACACACACCCTTCTCATCTAAACCTTAGTGTCCAGTATTTCTGGAGGCTTGGAGCCCACCCCACCACCACCCAATTAGGGCTAGCTGCCCACCAGGAGAATCACAGCATCCCCCAAGGAGGAGGGCAACACTTACCTAGAAGGAACAGGAGGCACTGCATAGTGGCCAGGGGCAGGGCCAGTGTCCTGACTGAGTCAGTGTGAAGGACGTGCTGCAGAGCAAGAGCCCTCTTTGACATAAGACAGAGGACCCAGGCAGTGAGTCAGTCAGGCAGAAAGGAAAGTGGAAACACCCCTGCTTGCTGTGGGCCGGGTGGCCTCCAGTCAATCTGCAGCCTCAGAAGAAGAGATTCTGTCTCAGAGTGGCTGATAGGAGGAGTTCCCACCAGGCCCAGCCCAGGAGAACATTTCTGACCTTTCTGTGAGGATTTTGGAAAGGAACTACACGGGTAGCACTTATGCAGCTGTGGATGTTTCTGCAAAGGAAGACTTCTAAGATGCGTCTCTTTGTTTCTGATAGTTTTTTTGTTTGTGGTTTTAATATTGCCCCTGAAAATGGCACTGAAAGTGTACCCTCCACACGTGTGCGCATTTCTTCCACTTTCTTCAGCTTCCTGCTTCATCTGTTATGTTCTCTACCTCCCCCCATACATCAGTTTGTCATCCTTTCCTGGCATTTTCTTCGTAACTCCAAGCATCACCTGTTGAGTTTCTGCCTGCCACAGAGCTATTAAAAGCAAATATTAAGTCTGCCAAAGAAAAGACAGCAACCTACTCAAGAGCTCGCTCTCAAATTATCAACAGCCCTGGAGTAAACTGTCCTGGCCCTTTAAATCAAGCTTAATGGGATATTATTTTCCAGGCAATGCTATTTATCTCCATGATGTAAGAAGTTTCCACTGCCACTTCCACAAATAAGGCTTTTGTTACAGGGGCAAGGACATCCCCGCCCCCCCAGGTCTGCTGGCAACCATGCTCTCCTATTGTCCCATTCTTTCTCTTCAATCTACTGTCTTCTCCAAAACTTTTTTCCTAGGTTCTCTGCTTCTGACTGTACTTTCTCCCGCTTCATTGCTGTCAGCACATTTCTCAGCTCTCCTTTTGTTCCTGTATGAATCGAATTCAACCCCTGCTTCCCATTCCCTTCCCTTCATCCCATCTAAAGCTGGATTTGTAGCTTACTGTACATATTCTACGTATTTGGTATACCGCCAACATGGATCATGGGAAGTGCAAGATCTAGCCCACCAGTTCCACTCTTTTGTTCTATGCACATTTAGGATAATGTTCACCATATAGGCTCAATATGCCCAGCAGTATCTCCTGTCGTGCATTTTATATCAGCCAAGGCTTTCACAAATTATGCTGAACATGTAGAGGGGCAGGATTAACTGGAGTGGATATGTGTAATCCTTTATTTTGTACCAACATAACATACGGTATATACATTTTTACCTCTAAGGATCAGAGCGGGTAATGACATTTCCTCGGGCATCTCTCTTGCAACGCTGCTTCATCCTGTCGATCTCTTTTACAATAGTCCAAACTCAGCCTCGGAACAAGTTTTTCTCTTCCTGTCTGAGTTTGCCATCCCTAAATTGAAAATAATGGTCCCCAATGCTATAATGAGGGCTGCATTGACGAAATATTGTCATTATGCATTCAAATACAGGGAGGGGGATATAAATGAGAGGGGAAAGTTGCCGTGTAAAAACAATCCTAAGTGACAAGATCTGCCTTCTGCAGTCTCCAGACTCTGTAAAGGATCCTGTGCTTCAGAAAAGCCTGTGTTTCTATTTTCACACCCACGTGGGGATGAAATGTAGGCTAATGCTGGCTAGTAGCAGAGCAGAAGAAGAAAGGCAGGAGCCAAAAACCATCCACAGGGAAAGCAAGTCACAGGAAATATGAGTCACATACTCTATCCCAGCCAGCATGGCCTGAGAACTGGAGTCTTGTGGCATTTAGGAAAGGCAGAACAGACACCCCACAGGCCCAGCTCCAGTTGGGGGAAGTGGTTTCACAATGGGGTCTACCTGTCCCATGAGAAAAAGAGGACTGTGCTCTGTAGAATTTGGAGAAACAAATACTGGCTGTCCCAAGGTTATGGGTCACATCTTTGGCCCCAAATACCTGCACCCAAAGGGTTTCTGCTGCCAGAACAGTTTTATGGTTACTGGCATGCTAACTAGTAACTATAACAACCCAGCGCAATATATGCAAGCTGATTTAAAACATGCAGGATAATTTAAAACAATGTCTGTTTTTCAGATGAAGTAATGACCAGGCAAATTAAAACAACAGCACTGTTCTGGTGGTGACAGGGTGTGTACAGGTATGAATTTTTTCAACGATCTGTTCAGTTTAGTTTTGGAAACTATTTTGAAAAGCCAGCACACAGACCTAGAATATGGGAAGTAATCAGTTTTTCTGAGACTGTGAAAAGTGTCTCCTCAGCCTCATATCTGCCCTGCGTAAAACAGGTGAAGTCCTACATAGTTTGGAATGGGGAAAAATAAATTTCAACATTCCTCCCAACCCTCTGCACCTAGAATTCAACCTCAGCCTCTGTATTCTTCAGAATAACTCAGCACAAGGATAGACTGCCACAAGGTGTCCAGTGTGGAGCTGTCCTTGGTGATTTTTCACAGCTTGTTTTCTATCACAGGACAAGAACACACCTGATTTCCATCTCAGTCATCAATGCATATTTTACTGTACACACAAAATTTTCACTTTGCATTTCAATCAGGAAGGAAACCACAGAAAGGTTTACATAAAATACATCTAAAATCTCCAAGCAATTTAAATAAAACATGCAATTAAAGTCAATATAATTCCTCCCATCTTAGGAAAACGTAATTCTTTTCCAGTGCATCTCCTCCCCTCCCTATACACACCCCATTATAGAAAGGGCCCTCTCTTTACATTGGAAAGCATATACACACTCTTGTAATGCACTGCACATTAAACATCTTGTCCTCTTTGGAGTAATATACTGCAAGCCCACTCTCTGGCCACTGCTAACAATCAGCATACATCTAGCAGCAGATCCCCAGTGGACCAGACAGACCTTGCAGCCACCATTCATGCTTTTAAGGAGGGCTCAATATGTCCTTTTTCCAGTGCTGCCACATAACCCATTCACAGTACACGCTTAAGTTCCTTGGGTTCTGCGATGCTAGGAAGGAGACTGGCCATGAACAGATAAAGCAGAGGGCAAAGCAAATAAGGGATGGCTGTCCTCAGTGGGTCCTGTTGAATTCTATAGAACAAAAAGAGATGGAAAACTAAGAGGTGGATTGTTTAAACCAGACTCTGGGGAGACAAGAGACCGGATTACACCTTAGCCTCACTGGCCTCTTCCCTTTCCTTCTTATCAGTGAATTGCCAGCCCATGGACATTAACTCCATGCGCTCCCATAGGGCACATGGTCACAGTAAAGGCAAAACAGCATGCTTATATTCATGCTTATTCCTCCTTCCATCTGCCACAACTCTCTCCTTCAAGCTGCACATCTCCACTCCCCCCCCCCCACCACACAAGGGATTTCAACACTGCCTAAGCAAATGACAAATTTAGAGAAGGGGTGCCTAGGAAAGTAGATATCAGGGAGGATGTGATGTCACTTCCAGGTAGGTGTTCTAGGTGGTCTTCTCTAGTTTCTATGGTCTTTACCATAGTTTCTAAAGTTTTAACCATACAGGGGAAATTCCTAGAATATCCCTATATGAAGGCCATTTTTTCACCTGTTCATCAATTCCTCAGGGGCAGAAAATTGGGGCTGGTAATTCCTAGCTCTGGGTAGGTTATTATTTATTGTTACCAGGTTTTTTTGTTTTGGTAGCAGGAATTCCTTTGCATATTAGGCCACACTCCCCAATGTAGCCAATCTTCCAAGAGCTTACAGGGCTCTTAATACAGGGCCCACTGCAAGCTCTGGGAGGATTGGCTACATCGGGGTATGTGCATGGCCTAATATGCAAAGGAGTTCCTGCTACAAAAAAACCCTGTTACCATCCATTGTTTTATGGATTTTATGTTGTAAGCTGCCCTGAGCCTACTTGTGGGATAGGGTGGGGGTTAAAATTAAATAAATAATAAAACAATAATGGGTAAGTCAGAGTCCTGTCTCCTACACACACACATTTTCTTTTGCAAACACACCAGGATTGTGGAGGGCAAAGCTATGTCTTTTGTATTTAAATTAATAAAATTCAGGTCTCTAGTTATTTTCTTTGCTACTTTCTTTCTTACTAAACTCTGCTGCCAAATTCTGCAAAAATTCATATAACTAAACAAAACATAAATTATTTATGCTAATATAAGCACATCTGTGCTCACGTAATTGAGGTGTATCATTCATTTTTGAGTGCGACAGCTGAGTTCTCTTCCCAGGAGTTAGTAGTGCAGTTTTGAACCTGGTTATACACAGTGCTTGAGATTTCCCTACACACCATGGTGCTCTGGTTTTGTTAAGATTAAAACATCTATATATTTTAGGTAGTGCCTGTGAATGGAGCTCGCCTATTTGTCCATGTTACATAGAAAGTGGGGCTATCAATAGACTCACTTTTGGCAGTTTCTGAAAACTCAGAGGGGGGAGGAGAGATGCCCACAGCCAGCCTAAGAGGGCACCCTTTGTCTTCCTTGCAGTTGTGAACAAGCTCCTGGCAAAGGCAAGCTCTGGTAAAAGAATCAAGAATCTCAATGAAGGCAATGCCAACTTGAATTCTTGTATTTTGAGACCAGAAATGACCAGACTACATAGGCCCCCATGCAGTTATCATTGTAGTCTGTAAGTGTAATGAGAAGGTGTCGCACTTAGAGATTAAGATGGGATTTATGTCTCCTTGGCACCTGTTTATTTGTTGCCTGTTCTTTCTTACCCGCCCAAAACCACCTGGTTAGTGTCTTATATACACACAAAGACACCACAAAACAAAAATCAGCTCAAAACAAGCAATTCCACAATCAACTGCTTGGAGTGGCATTTGGCTTGCAGCCTGGGAGGTTGCCAGAAAAAAAAGGCATAGTGCCAAACAGACAGTTGTCAGAAGTTACAGGCAAAATACTTAAAAGATTTTCAAACCTATTGTGTGTACCTCTGAATGAATTTTTAATCTCCTGTGGATTGTCTAGCCTCTTCTGAGACCGTGTGTCTGTTTGAATTTTTTTTCCTTTCCATGCAGGGGTTACCATCCAAGTCAAGTTTTGTTCCTATCATTAATCAATATGATGTTCAATGTACGAAATGTTTTGAAACTTTTGTACTTACACCATTTTGACAAAAAAAATACACACAACAGGTTTGAGAATCTTTAAGTATTTTGTCTGTAATTTCTGACTGCTGTCCACTTGGATCTATTCTCTAGCTGTGGTCTCCTCGTGAAGTTTTAGGAAAAAAGGCATTGCAGAACACAAGTTTTAACACAGTATTTGCAAAGGAGGCTGCCTGGTGTACAGCACAAATAGGACTCAGTTTCCCTGCTCCTTGTGAATCCGGGCTATATCACACCTGAACAGAACCAGATGTGGCAAGCAGTGTTCCCTCTACGCTGAGTTGGTGTGAGCTGACTCCGTTTTTTAGCCTCTGGCTCACAGTTTTGTCTTAACTCAGGAAAAAAATGGCCTCAGAGCAAATAAATTTATGCAGTAGCTTACAGCTTTAATGCCAGTCACTCACAAAGTAGAATTTTTGCTCTAAAGACTCCACAGCTTAGATGGAGTTTTGGTGGCAAGATGTCTCCACAGATCTGACAGCAAATCACATGTAAAGCTTAAATTGTTTCTGTTGAAATCAGTGGCCTTCACCACTTCAGAGTGCAAGTGACAGATTCCAATTACCACCACAGTAAAAAAAGACCCTCCTCCCTTTCTTGATCTGCTGTTATAGTTGCAGGTTTTTTTTTTTAAATGAGAGTATTCCAAAAAGTGATCCTTCCATCTGCTGTCTGAAGCAACACAGTCCCCACTCAAATGCTTCAGGGTTTGGCCCAGCTCATTCTTGCTGACTATCCCCAGACCGAGAGAGGTGAAGTTGCAAAGCACCCGTAACCGGGCCTTCTCCTCTATAGCTCCGAGCCTATGGAACCAACTTCCAGAGGAAATGCGGGCCCTGCGGGACCTAGAACAGTTCCGCAGGGCCTGCAAGACCCTCCTCTTCAGACTGGCTTTCGCTGATGAAAATGGAAATTGCGAAGGAAACCGCCATCAGAAAAAGTAAACATAGCATTAGCACTTTTACTAATTTAATTAATTTAATTTTAAAACTTAACCAGATTTTAATTAAACGCTTATAATGTTTAATGTAATTTTATCCATTTGTATAATCAACCCTGAACTATGTTGTTAGCCGCCCTGAGCCTGCTCCGGCGGGGAGGGCGGGATACAAATAAAATTTGTTGTTGTTGTTGTTGTTGTTATTCTGCTGTGGATGTAAACCAGGTCTTATAAATGGGACACCTAATCAGCCTTGTCCATGGCTGCATCTAAGGGGTGAGTAGAGACATTGTTTCCTGATTCATAAAAGGCCTGGCCAGCCAAACACAGTGCAAATACAGTTTCTGCTGTAAACGAAAAGAACAGGTTCCCTGAAGCCTGTTCTCAAGAGGCAGCTGTACACAACTTTTCAGCAGCTAAGAAAAATGCTTCCACAGTTGACTTACCTCTGAAATTATGTCGGTATGTATATAACAAAACCTACGTGTGTAGCACAAATATACAACTAATCAAGAAAGCAAGGAAGAGAGTTGTTTCCAGACTCATAATACAAAAATCAAGACGTGCTTATCACAAATCTCTAGAATTCAGCATCTTGAAATCTTAGCTTTCCTTTGGGTTACCAGGGGGGCGGGGAAGGGAGCTTCTTGAGGCTGCAAACGCTGTGGGCAGATTGCTGCAAGTGTATTGTGGAGGAACTTGTAGGTTAGGTTTCAGTGCTCCGCAGAATGTCTTCTGCCTGAGTAGCAGAATGAGAATAAATTAAGCAAAACAATTGGTTGATTTGCATAAGTGACTCAGATCACAGGACCTGAGGTTATCTTGGTGCAAAAAACTGGATGTGTGTAATAAGACTGTACACAGCCCTGGCCTGAAAGGGGAGATAGGGCTATGGAAGGTGTTCATTCCAGTTCCCTCAAATGAGGGAGAAGTATCTGGGATGGCTTTTCTTGGAACCCCTCAGTGAAAAAGGGCCTGACGTGCAAGGAGGGGGAATTGGCTCATAGCTTTTTATCCAGAGTGACATTTGTTTGTGTGCAGCATCGTCACATCCCAGGTGGAGAAAAGCCACCTGGCAGAGCAGAACTACCATGTTTGAGGCCAAGAGATGGCTCACTAAGCACAGCCTGTTTGGGGAACTTTGTGCTTTTCCCCCAAATCAAGGCTATGTATTCCAGTCTGGGTCCCTTGAGCAGCTCGGACACTTAATTCACAGGCGCGGATGCTACAGCTCCTTGCTGAACACTTGCTGAACAGTGTAGCCCAACCACCGGCGTCCACTGCTCACGTTGTAGCCACTGCTTTCAAAGAGCCCAATGGCAGCTTTGGTGACTACTGAGACTTGGGCCACCAGGCATTTGAAGCCCTGAGCACGAGCCTGAGCTTCGAGGAACCGGAGGAGGCAGCGGCCCACACCAGAGCGCCGGTACCAGCGATTGACAGCCAAGCGTTTGAGCTCTGCAATGTGGGGTTCCCCTTCCCAGGGTTCCAGAGCCACGCAGCCACAGATGTCATCCTCATCATAGACAGCCACCCAGAGCCCACGCTGGCCAGCGTTGTAGTAGGCATACAGTTGCCTCAGGTCTAGTGAACGCCACAGCAGGAGTTTCAGAGCCACAACAGTGAGCAGCACTGGCACCACGAGTGCCACCACGAAAGAGTTCAGGAAGAAGCGCAGGCCACTGCTCACCACCGCCATCAAGAGCAACGCTAATGGCCGCGTCAGCACATACAATATCAGACGGTTCTCTGTATCCTTGAATCCATCCTGTGGGGGTGGGGGAAAGAAAAACAAACAAAAGGCAAGTTAAGTAAGGATTGCGCCGTTTTGGGGGGATGTCAGGTAGGTTTGTCAGTTCTGGCTTTGGAAATTCCTGGAGATTTAGGAGTAGTGCCTGGTAAAGGACGGAGCCTGGGGAAGGAAGGGAAGGTGCAGCCATTTCTCCCAGGGGAACTGAACTTTGTAATCTGGAGATCAGTAGTAAGGCTGGGAAAACTCCAAGCCTCAGCAGGAGGTTGTTAACCCTAACTTCAGGCCTGTTAAAGGCTTGGCTACCGAGACCACTGAAAAAGTTGGCAACTTGATCCAGAAACCAGTAGAGAAAGGTGGGAAACTTGGGAGTCTTATACATGGGCTGTTTGACTTGGCTTGGATAATGAAAGGAAGCAGGTTACACTCCCTCTTAATTCCCCACAGTATCATGATACTATGGTGCACCTCTTGGGTTTACCCCAGCTTTTTACATAAAGAACATAAGAGAAGCCATGTTGGATCAGGCTAATGGCCCATCCAGTCCAACACTTTGTGTCACACAATGGCCAAAAAGCAGGTGCCATTAGGAGTTCACCAGCAGCGCCATTCTTTCTTATACTTGCTTTACTCCAGTCTTGTCAGAACAAGAGCAGCAATGTCAGGGCAGCTGCCATGTGGATAGGAAAAGGACAGTACTTTACTGGTCTTACGCATAACTTCATCAGGAAAGTACAGTTGTTTCCTAGTCTCACCCATAACAATAATTTTCTATGTCCCAGCTCCTTGTGACTGCTGCTTCCATCCTCATACCAAAAAGCTTAAAAATAAAAACAGAAATTGCTAAGTCTATAGCATTATAACAATTTATTACAATGGACTATTTCCTAGGTTTCTTTAAAAAAAAAGAAAAAAAAGGCTAGTAGTCTCTAGTCGAGGGCTCTCCAACATGGGCACCATGGTGTTTGCTGCTGTCACCTTTTCTGTAACTTACCAAATTGTTTTAGGAACTGGGTGGAGCCAGGTGGTGCTTCTGCCCAGCAAGGCTTCCGACTACTTGAGATTTGATTGGCTTTGCAACTTTTAAAAAATACTGCTTTGACAGCAGCTGCCACCACAACACAAGCATCTGTGCCTCAAGTTAAGCTGTGGCCATCATTTTGTGTCTGCCACCACCTCCAGCAGTTATTCTGTGGCAGCCATTTTGTTGTTGCACCCACCACAATTTGCCAGAATTCCAAATGTGCTCACAGACCCAAAAAGGTTAGAATTCAACACTGACCTGGATAACTCAGGAAAACTCGATCTTGTAAGCTAAGCAGGGTCGACTCTGGCAAGTACTTGGATGGGAGACCTCCTTGGAAGACCAGGCGTCAGGAGGCAGGCTTTATTCAGCTACCTCCCTGAATATCCTCCCTGCCCCCAGTAGGGATCAGTCACCAGAGATTACCATGACTTCCAGGTGCACACACAAGCGTGTGAGTGCACACACATATTTAAAAAAAAAAGTTGGGACCCCTGCTTTAGTCCTTTTCATTGCAGAATTATACAGCTTGCATTTCCCCTTAACACTCTGCAACAAAAAAGGCTAAAGATTTACTGTTTAAAAGCACAAAAGCTAGCAACTTGAAGATTGCGATTTTAAGGCTAGAATGATCCAGTAATATGATCCAGTAATTTTTAAAACCCTCTGGTGCCAGGGAAGAAATGCTAGCAGCAGAAACCTGGAATCATGAACTGTCAGCCATAGCAGCAATAGGGAAACCACAGCAAATTGTTTCCATATGGAAAACACTTTACTTGGCTTTAGAAACAAGCTATAAGGGATGGCCAGCCGTGGATGTTCTCTAGCACTCCGTCTCACCTTTAGAAGCTCCAAAACAACTGATGCTTCATCCTCTCTCATTTCCCTGATGGACAGCTGCTCAGGTTCCAGGGTAGGCATGGTCGTAATGGGTAAGAAAAGCACCTGCAGGGAAGGAAAACTTGAGTATTTGCTGACTACAAAACAGGACCAGCTCCCTTGACCACAATGGACAGTTTTAAAAACCCAGGTGAATCTTGGGTTGCCAGCAACAGGTTGGGGAATTCCTGGAGATTGGGGGGGGGGGGGGGGGGTTAGAGCCTGGGAAAGGATCTCAGTGGGATACAATGCCAACAGTCCACTCCCCAACGCAGCCATTTTCTCCAGGAGAATTAATCGCTGTAGTCTGGAAGGCACCTGTAATTCCTTGAGAGCTCCAGGCTCCACCCAGAGATTGGACATATGGACATATGAAGCTGCCTTATACTGAATCAGACCCTTGCTCCATCAAAGTCAGTATTGTCTTCTCAAACTGGCAGCGGCTCTCCAGGGTCTCAAGCTGAGGTTTTTCACACCTATTTGCCTGGACCCTTTTTTGGAGATGCCAGGGATTGAACCTGGGGCCTTCTGCTTCCCAAGCAGATGCTCTACCACTGAGCCACCGTCCCTCCCCTTAGATGAACCTATAGCTCTGTTAAAAAATGGAAGTGTTGAAATAATATAGAAGTCTCTCCAAATCGAAGTGCTGTCTTTATGATATCCTCCCCACCCCATTCCTGCAGCATATTGGGTTGCTGTAGCAACTCGAAATGGCACCCCGGAGAGACGAAGGAGGAAGAAAGCAGAACCTTACCCAGAAGAAATAGAAAACAGAACCAGACAGCATGAATTGGGGGGGGGGGGGGGGGCAAGCAGAGATGCAGAAAGGAAGTGAAATCAGCATGGGAAGCACTTGAGCAGGATGTTGGGGCCGCAGCAAAGAACTGGGATTTCCCCTATCCCACAAGACCCTGGATGTCCACCAAGGTTTTCAAAATGAACAACTGCACAGTTCTAATGCCATTTGCAACAGAGCAGTTTCTTAAAAGCGTGGCTACAGGCCAAGCAGTGAAAACAAGGTTCTTGCAGGGCCTCTGGGGAATAGTTTACTTCAGAAGACTTGAAATCTTCACACCACAGTGTGTGCCTGTAGTTGTTCCTTTTGACAGGATAAATCTGCACCATTTTTCACTCTTTAGGCAAATCGGACAAAACAATTTATTTTTAGCCACAGTGTGGTATATTAACAGTTGTCAGACCTTATCAAAGTACCTGTATCAAAACTTTGGGGAGGGTTTTTTGTAAGCACAACTGAAATATATGGTAGGGATTCCACCTCCCATCTTTAATAAGTGCCATTTTTAACAAAATCGGCAGGCACGGCATTTCAAAGTTTGAAGATGCTGAATTTCCACTTTCTGTTCAGTTATTAAATACATGTCCTACCATGAAAGAAAAATGTTGGCAACTGCGATACAGTTTTGTATATGTGTATGTTTTAAACCTACTGTGCATCTATTAAAATTGGATTTTCTGCATTCAGTAAAAGGTTCACTCAATACCTTTGAGTAAACCATTATTTGTTTCCCAATTTATAAAATACAAAAAAAAATCTGAGTTTTTCAATGAGAACCAGGTTGTGGAATATGATTACTTTTATCATGCTTTTATTAGCTTATGGTGGCCATTTTGTCAATTTATTAATCCCCCAGTCTGGATTCCTTGCCCTTCCTCCCTGAACTCAATTTATACACGCAAATCGGCAATAGCTGGCCAACGTACGTTTTCACCCACTGGAAGAGTTAACCACCATGATTTTAACCTCTTGTATGCAAGCTGTCACTGCCCACTCACTTCGCACCGCGGCAAATAAACGCTAGTTGCAATAACCCCCAGTGTGTACTGAACTGGCCCCGCTGAGATAATAACTAATACAGCCACACCCCTCAATAGAAAAACAGAAATGCTCTACCGATCTCGCAACCTTGCATATTCTCATTCCCCCCTATCCAGACAATAGACTCACCCGTACTGTTGAATATAGCAGCTTTCACTCCCGGGTAGGCGAACATGGAATATCCCAATAAGTCTTACACACCCTACCCCTACTAGGAAAAAAATGGCTTCGCCCCCCAAGGCCTCTTGTAAAGACCCTGCTCCCTTCCAGCAGCTTTATCCCAATGCGCACGCGCTATCTCTCCCCCTCTCGGTCCCTCAACTACGCAGCCCTTAGCAACAGTTGCTACGGGAGACAAAGGAGGCCGCTCGAACCGCTCAGAAGCTTGGTCTGTAATAGTTGTCCAACAAACAAAACCCAATTTACTTAATTTTTTAAAGTTTTTATCAGGACGCGGGGGTAGCTCTTCAGGGAGGAATCGGTAATCATCTTTCTATAGGTGTAACTATTCCAGCCATCTTAAAAAATGAAGTGCAATGCTGGGACTTGCTTCAGGCTGCTAGGGATGCCAGCCTCCAGGTGGGACCTGGGGATCCTCTGGGGTTACAGCTCATCTCCAGACTACAGAGATCATTTCCCCTGGAGAAAATTTATGCTTTGGTGAGTGGCAGACTCTATGGCTTTGTATCCCCTCCAAGCTCCATTTCCAAAGTCCCACATTTCCCAACTTGGATCTCGCAACCTTAATCCTTCCCACCAGTAGCCAGGGAGGACCTTGTAATGCTATCTTTTAGGACGGTAAACCATTGGAGTGCATCCAACTCATTACACAAGAGGACACTGACAGCTGGCAATCAGCTGGGGGTGGGATCCTGACATTTTGCTTGTTTGTTCCTTGCTTTCAGGTTATCTGCTGGGAATTCAAATGAGCTTTTTAAAAAATGTATCTCAGGTGAATGACCTTTTGCACTAACACTCTCCCAGGACACTCCAAAACTCACTAAACTAAAATTCAGTGATGCTAGCCTCCAGGTGGTACCTGGGGATCCCCTAGAAATACAACTCATTTCCAAAATGAATGGTTGATTCTGTGGCATTGAGGACTCCATCCTCAAATCTGCAGTTTCCCAATTTGGATTTTCTTGCACACACACACCCCCTATCCAGGGGTGGGGGAACCTAACAATCTACTAAGCCTCCTCCACCTCAAGACCAACCAAAACTCTGCAGGCTCCATTAGTTTGTCTCAATGCTAGACTCAGGATTCTACATCTTGACCAAAAAGGCTGCACTCCTGAGCAAATATGTTGTAGTTCTGAACTGTGGTCTTCATCTTGCCCACTAAATAGCAAATATTATCACATGCTTCCAAGGCATAAATCAAAACCCAGGCAATTAAAAACAGAACTCCAAGCAAGTTAGCTTCATTTATATAGGCAATTTTTGAGCCAGTAGTACTTTTCAAAGATATTTTTTTCTCCAATGTCTTTCTATTACCATATCCCTTCTGATGTTTTCTTTTGGAAGTTCATCACGTATAACTTGGTCTCAGAGATGGAGTGTTTTGTGTTGCGTTTTGTCCCAACCAGAGAGGTGGCATGTCTTTTTTTTTTTTTGCAGGGGACCTTGGGATCTTAAGAGCCCAGTGGCCCAGAAGCTGCAGTACTTCAGTCCTAAGCTCTACTCACGACCTGAGTTCAATCCTGTGGAAGCTGGGTTTTCAGGTAGCTGGCTCGAGGTTGACTCAGCCTTCCATCCTTCTGAGGTCGCTAAAATGAGTACCCACCTTGCTGGGGGGGGGGGAGCATAGATGACTGGGGAAGGCAGTGGCAAATCACCCCGTAAAAATTCTGCCGTGAAAACATTGTGAAAGCAGCGTCACCCCAGAGTCGGAAACAACTGGTGCTTGCACAGGGGACCTTTCCTTTTTCCTTGGATTCGATCTTTATGTGCAGTATAAGCTGGCTGTGAAGAGTAATTCTAAGTGGGTAAAAAGGGCTTTATAAAATCCCAAATGTCGATTTACCCCAAAAGTTTTTACCCCACCAACATGATTTGCAAATTGTCCTCTGGGGATCCTATGTCCCCAGTTAGAATCACTGGTCTAGAATCACAGAAATAAGCAAACAATATTTAAAAAAAAAATCACTATGTTAACTCATGGGGTATGGCAGCTGGTAAACCCAGTTTAAGTTCCCATTCTCAGTCCTAAAAAAAGATATATATATATTTTAGGGGGGGGGGGGCGGTTTACAGTGAGGCTGAATTACTGGGTTATGTGCCAAATTTAGGGCGGAGGTGGGGGGGGGAAATGTAAATTAAAGGGATATTCACAGTGCATGAGTCAGAGCACAGCATAACCTTATTATGAGTGTTTGGCCTTGGAACGTGTGAAGTCATAATAAAAGGCAAAATCCCGACCCATCTCTTTAAAAACTTAACATTTTGGTCTTTATTTCCATGTAGTTTACAAGCCTTGCCCATGGTCACACTTGGGAGTGGCTTGCTCTGGAGAACTCTGGAAAGCTTTTGATTTACAAGGGGCTCTCAAGAAACGTTTGGGAAGTCAAATCGACTCATCAGGCAGGACTTTCAACTTCCCTTCCTCCAGAGACCTGAGCATCTTGGAAGTGTTGTTCTGTAGGGGCATTCTTTTGTTGACTAGGAATTAACTTCCTTAAAAAATTCAATGCAATTCAGTCCCATTTTGATGACTGTTTTATATAGCCATGTTCCAAGGTGCATTGGTTACTGAATGTCCCATTTTATGGACTGTATTGAATCACTATATGTAATCCATCTTGAGTCCCTGTGAGAAGGCAGACTATAAATAATGTAAGTAAATAAATAAATAGATGGAACGTGGTCATATGCTATAGCCCAATCTCATCAAATTTTGGAAGATAAGCAGGGTTCAGTACTTGGAGAAGGGACCACTAAGGAAGACTCTACAAAGGAAGGCAATGGCAAACCACTGCTGCTTCTCACTTGCCTTGAAAGCTCTTTGCTGTGGTCACCATAAGCCAGTTGCAACTTGACAGCACATAAATACATACGCAAGTATAAAGTGTCCTAAAGTTCTTCTGAGACGGATGTGGGTTAATTTCAAGCAGGCTTAACCTTCCAAGCAGACTTGAGCTCTTTGAAGTGCTAAGAATATTCTATATCTAACGCATCACTAACATGTTTTTTGCTAAGATGTTTGAAGCTGCTTTTAAAAAGACCTACTCCCTCCACTAGGTCAGTCTCTTTTCTCTTGTCCTTTTAAAGCTTTTGATGACTTCCACCCCAAAAGAATCAGATATCCCATGTTATTTTACAAACAAAAACAAAACCCAAAAAACCACACCAAAGAATGTTCTTGCATTCTTTCCTCAGTTTGGCCAGTTTCTACAGTAAAGGACACTTTCAGTGTGAGTCCAGCTTATGCAAATATACTAAAACACAGGAGTTGGAAGAAAGGAGGCAAAGGTTCTTCAAAGCAGTTTTTATTTTCTTTCTAGCTGAAAGAGTCTATGACTCCTGCGCGTGTGTTAGCACCAGGAATTGGGGGTACACTCTGGAAGAAATGTGGTTCTGAGGAACAGGAGACTGGAAGGGTCTGACCAGAAGAAAAAACAGGCTGAGAGATGTGAGGCTGAGAGATGCAATCTATGACCAGTCACAAGTTGGCTTCCAACAGCATTCCCACCCCATAGTGTTGAAAACCAAAGGAAGACCTGAAAATCTGAACTTCCCTGATTTTTCTGTTACACAAAGCAGAGTCCACACTGTGCCATGGAGACCCTGATCCAAAGCTATAATTTGGAAGGGAGAGAAGTTGTGCATCCAACAGCTACCCATCCATCAGACTCCCTGTCTGAGGCGGGGGAGAAAACCCAGGAGTCCTGGCTGCCACAGAGTTTAATTTTCTTTTAACCATCACAGTGCAAACTTTTGGTTCTTGCTAGAACAAAATAATTCAAGCACAGAGGAGAACAGGCATGAATCTATGAAAGAACAAAGGACTAGGCTAGCTAGCCTTTCTTCTCATGCAAGGACATACAAGTGCTCATGAAGATGGTGGAGTGGTCACTGTGGCTGCAGGGTCAAAAGCAGCAGCAGCAGCCTACATGTGAGCAGGAGGGGGTGGGGAGAGCCAAGGGTGTGCTTTGGACCTGCGAGCCCAGGTTTCCTGTCACACCTTGTTATGGGACACCCAATCCCACGCATATAAGTGACAATGCCACCCAGAAGTCTTGAAGTCACCCAGACTAGAGTCATCCTATCTGGCAACTACAGCAACAATCGGCAAGTCTCCACCTGAACCCACTGTGTGGGGGGGCCCGTAGCACATCTGTGTTCCCAGTGCAAATAACTGCAGCCCTGGGTCTCAGTCAGCATCCTCACTCTGTTGTGGGGATGGCCACTTTCAGAAGGTGTGGACCAGCTGCATGTTTGGTACCGTCTGTACAATCTGGATGGAGGGCAGGCCCTGTGAAGCCACTGGACTTTGCAAAAGCTGCACCATCTGAGAGGTGCTGCCGCCGTCGCTGGCTGGTTGAGCGCTCTCTGGGCTGTTCACCTGCAGCGTCGGCACACTCTCCAGCACTTGGAGAGTCTGTTCCCCCTGAGCACTGCGGATGATCAGCAGGTTCTGCCCAGTCCCGGAGCCGCCCTCAGGACCCTGCAGCTGGAGGCCAGGGAGCTCTTGCACTGTCTGAATATTCTCCACCTCCTGCACACATAGGCGGGTCTGCTCCCCACCTGCGCTCCTCAGCACCAACACATTCTGCACCCCCTCCTCGGTTTGCAGCGTCTCAAAGTGCACATCCTGCACCCCCTCCAGGCTCTCCACCTCACTACCAGGCCCCAGCAGTTCATCTCCAGGAGAATTCTGCACCACAATCAAGTTCTGGCTTTCCTCCTCTGCACTGGATCCCTGCTGGAGATCTACCCCAGAGAGCTCATGGGAGCTGGACAAAGCGGATTCCACCTCACTCATTTCCTGAGGTGGGTCCAGGGTATGAAGCTGGATGCCTGCGATCTCCTCAGAAGGCTGGAGTTGCTGCTCTTCCTGAGAAGACATCAAGCCCTGGATCTGAATGGTGCCATCCAGCTGCTGGGAAGGAGAGAGCCCCTGGATTTCAACACCAGTCAAAGACTGGTTTGAGGGGGACAGGTTTTGGATCTGCAGGGGACCGGTCTGCTGAGGCGACGGCAAGGCCTGCAGCTGAAGGGGGCCCATTTGCTTGGAAGGCTTAAGGGTTTGGATCTGCAGGGTCCCCACCTGTTGGGATGAAGAGACAGCCTGAAGTTGCACAGTGTTCACCTTCTGGGAAGGCTGAAGTGTCCGGAACTGCATCGTCCCTGTCGCTGGGCAGCTGGACAGGTTCTGGATCTGTACAGCGCCCGTTGACCGAGAAGTGGGCAGACTTTGGATCTGGACAGTGTTCTGGGGGAGCGGCAGGCTTTGGATCTGCACGATGCCAGTCTGTTGAGAATGCGGGAGGGCTTGGATCTGGATCGTACTCATCTGCTGGGAGGTAGGCAGGGCCTGGATTTGCAGAGTGCCACCTTGCTGGGCAGCAGGCAGGCTCTGGAGCTGCTGAGACTGCTGCAGGGCTTGAATTTGGAGGGTTCCTGTCACTGGCGCAACAGCTGGCACAGCTTGGATCTGCACCATACCCGTCTGAGGTTCAGGCAAACTCTGGAGGACAATAACGTTCTGTCCACCAGCCGGCAACCCCAAAGTCCTCTGGATCTGCATGTTAGAGAGAGGCTGCATACTGGGCCCAGCAGAGCTTGGCATCAAAATGATGCTCTGGTTGCCAGACACTGGTGAGGGCGGGGGTGGCGGTAGTGGAACAGGCTTCTTGTTCTTGCCTTGCCGGAGTGGGGTAGGCTTGCTTGGGGCGATGGGAGTGCTTGGCAACAGGGTAAAGCTGGCTGGAGCAGCAGGTGCTGTGGGCATCACTTGGGGGCTGGGCAGCAGAATGAGTTTGGGGGGCGAACTTTGGGGGGGCGGCTGCTGCACGCTGGGGATGAGCTGCAAGCCCTGTGCCGTCTGCACCAGCAGAAATGTCTGCGCGTTAGAAGGGCTGGGTGGGGCCGGGCTGCTGCTCAACTCCACGTTCAGAGTGGCCTGAAGGTTGGGCAAGATTTGCACCTCCTGAGTGGCAGCAGGTGAGGGAGCAGCTGGACGGCTGGGCGTCTCACCGCTGCTGTGGGTACGCAAGTGGCGCTGCAAGTACGAGGCCATGACGAAGGCCTTGGCGCACACCGGACACTGGAAGGGACGCTCCCGCGAATGGGTCCGCCGGTGCAAGGCCAGGTTGGAGGAGTGGGTGAAGGCCTTACCGCAGTCCCGGCAACAATAGGGTCTTTCACCAGTGTGCACTCGCTGGTGCTGCCGGAGGTTGGATGTCTGGGTGAAGGCCTTGCCGCAAGTCTGGCAGGCAAAGGGACGCTCCCCGGTATGCAGCTGCTGGTGCCGGCGGAGGCACGAGGTGTTCTTAAAGGCTTTCCCGCAGTCCTGGCAGGCGTACGGGCGTTCCCCCGTGTGCTGCCGTAAATGGTACTGGTAGTGAGAGGCCCACTTGAATGCCAGACCACAAGTGGGGCAGGTGAAGGCACGCAGCCCTGTGTGAACCCGTTGGTGGATGCGCAGCAAGGAAGAGCGCTTGAAGGCCTTCCCGCACTCCCCGCAGGCATACGGACGTTCCCCTGTGTGGTCACGCAGGTGATAACGCAGCCCGGAGGAGCCCTTGAATGCCTTTCCACATTCCCTGCAAACATAGGGTCGCTCCGGGGGTGGGGGCGTAGTCACTGTGGCAGCAGGTACCGGCTCGGCCTGTGCTGGGCACGTCACCTCAGCCTCTTCCAGCCGCTGCTCTGCTGGGGGGTGGGAACGCTGGTGGCCCAACAGGCTGGCCAGTGCCGGGAAAGAGCGTTCGCACACTGCACAGGTATAGGTGCGATCTGAAGAGTGCTGGCTCTGCTGGTGCCGTGCTAAGCCCGCTGCACTCTTGAAAGTCTTGCTGCAGGCTGAGCAAGTTAATGAGGGCACAGGGGATGCAGAGGTTGCTGCCTCCTCCTGCACAGGTGGTGGTGGCAGCGGAGGTGGCTCTGGTGGGGCCAGGTGCACTTCCTGGTGGGTCAGCAACTGCTCTTGGAGGGGAAAAGTGAGGTGACAAACGCTACACCGAAACAGCATCTCTACAGTGGCTGTCGATTCCTCTAGGAATAGCTGTGCTGGAGGGGCAACATCTGCGTGAGTCTCCAGGTGCCGCTGCAGAAAAGCATCCGAGGCAAAAGCTTTGCCACAGATCACACAGGTATGGGCAGGGCGGGCAGCGTGTGCCGATCGGCAGTGTAGCGCCAGATTAGAAGAGTGGGTAAAGGCCTTCCCACAGTCTTGGCATCGATATGGCCTCTCGCCGGTGTGCACACGTTGGTGCTGCCGCAAGTTGGTGGATTGGGTGAAGGCTTTGCCACAGATGGGGCAGACATAAGGGCGCTCCCCTGTATGGGTATGGCGGTGCCGCCGTAGGCTGGAGGAGTTCTTAAAGGCCTTGTCGCATGCTGGGCAGGGGTAGGGGCGCTCCCCTGTGTGTTGGCGCAGGTGGTACTGGTAATGGGAAGACCACTTAAAGGCCAGGCCGCACTGAGCACACTTGAAAGCACGCAAGCCAGTGTGCACGCTCTGGTGGATCTGAAGCAAGGAGGAACGTTTGAATGCTTTGCCGCATTCATCACACTTGTAAGGTCGCTCGCCTGTGTGTCCACGCTGGTGATATAGTAATGCTGATGACCCCTTGAAGGCCTTGGGGCACTCGGAGCACTTATAAGGGCGCTCGCCCGTATGAGTCCTCTGGTGGTGGATGAGGCGCGAAGACCACTTGAACACCTTGCCGCATTCCAGACATTCGTACTGGTGGTCACTGCTGCTCCCGCCAGCACCGCCCCCGGCTGGGGCCACAACCGGCACTGCTGCTGCCTGCATCTCTAGCTGCTGGGCTCCCACCATGGCAACAGACTTCACCTGCTGAAGACAGAGAGAGCGTGATAGTCAATGAATTCTACCAGTTTTGTCCTTACACAGTTTGTTCAGCAGACAAGATGGAAGGCCTCATTTGTTTATTTATTTATTTATTTATTTATTACTTTGCATTTATATCCCGCCCTCTCCGCAAGCGGACTCAGGGCGGCTTACAGTATCATAAAAACAATCAATTCCATAAAACATATAAAACCATAATACATTTATCAGTTTAAAACTATTACGCTATCTCGATCCAGTCTGGCGGTATTGGGTTCTGACTATGACCACCAGCTTCTGTAGGATGTCCGGTGGCAGCCCATTTTCAGTCAACCAGAAATGCCTGTCTAAACAGTTCGGTCTTACAGGCCCTGCGGAACGCCGACAGATCCCGCAGGGCCCTTATAGCTTCTGGGAGGGTGTTCCAGAGTTCTGGTGCTGCCACCGAGAAGGCCCTAGATCTTGTTGCGCATAGCCTGGCTTCTTTTGGGCCAGGGGCAGACAGCAGATTTTTTGTCTTTGATCGCAGTGCTCTCTGGGGGATATATGGGGAAAGGCGGTCCCGTAGATAGGCAGGTCCCTGACCATAAAGGGCTTTAAAGGTTAATACCAACACCTTGAAGCGAACTCGGAACACAACAGGCAACCAGTGCAGCTCTCTCAGCACTGGCTGAATGTGCTCCCGTCGTGGTAGCCCCATTAACAGCCGTGCCACAGCGTTCTGCACTAGTTGTAGTCTCCGGGTTAGCGTCAGGGGTAGCCCCATGTAGAGAGCATTACAGTGATCTATTCTTGAGGTGACCGTAGCATGGATTACCGTCGCTAGGTCGCTGCGGTCCAGGTAAGGGGCCAGCTGCCGTGCTTGCCGAAGATGGAAAAAGGCAGATCTAACAGTGGCTGCCACCTGAGCCTCCATTGTAAGGGAGGACTCAAGGAGCACGCCTAAGCTCTTGACCTTGGGGACCGGTATTAGTGGCACCTCGTCAAGGGCCGGCAGCTGGATCTCTCTCCCCGGACCGCCCCGACCCAGGTAGAGAACCTCCGTCTTCGTCGGATTCAATTTCAGCCGACTCAGTCTGAGCCAGGAGGCCACGGCTTGTAATGCCAGGTCTAGATTTTCCAGGGTACAGTCAGACTGGCCACCCATCATTAGGTAGAGCTGGGTGTCATCCGCATATTGATGGCAACCCAGTCCATACCTCCTGACAATCTGGGCAAGGGGGCGCATATAGATATTAAATAACATCGGGGATAGGACCGCTCCCTGCGGCACCCCGCAACTAAGGGAGTGCCTCTGGGATGCTTCCTCCCCTATCACCACCCTTTGTCCCCGATCTTGGAGAAAGGAAGTCAGCCACTGCAAGGCAGATCCCTGTATCCCCACATCGGTGAGGCGGTCAGTCAGTAGCTGGTGGTCAACCGTGTCAAAAGCGGCTGACAGTTCTAATAACAGCAGCACTGCAGAGCCGCCCTGATCCAGATGTCACATAAGATCATCCATGAGGGCGACCAGAACTGTCTCCGTCCCGTGACCTGGCCGAAAGCCGGACTGGAATGGATCCAGTGCGGAAGTGTCCTCCAGGAATCCCTGCAGCTGAGTCGCCACCGCCCGCTCTATGACCTTACCCAGGAAGGGAAGGTTTGACACCGGCCGATAGTTCGCCAATGTGGCCGGGTCTGCTGATGGTTTTTTTAAGAGGGGACGGACCACTGCCTCTTTAAGAGGTGTGGGAAAGATCCCTTCAATCAGGGACCTATTGATGATGTCCTGTAGTGGTTCACGTAGCCACGTTTGGCTAGCCTTTATAAGCCAAGACGGGCACGGATCTAACCTACAGGTCGTAGGGCGTACAGCTGCAAGGGTCCTGTCGACTTCCTCCAGACTGAGTGGACTGAAGGAATCCAGAATTGAACCAGAAGACGTGCTCGGTGCCCCAAGTTCATCTACTGTATTAATTATGGCGGGTAGGTCGTGTCAGAGTGACGAGACCTTATCTGAGAAATAGCTCGCAAAAGCCTCACAGCCTATTTCCAATTCTCTACTATTTTGTTTGCCCTGTGGCAATTCTGTTAATGACCGAATTATACTAAACAATTGTGCTGGGCGCGAGGTCGCAGATGCGATTCTGGATGCAAAGTGTTCCTTCTTTGCAGTCCGAATAGCCATCTCATAGGCCCTCATAAATGACCTATATGATGTTCTCGTAGCTTCGTCACAAGCGCGATGCCATTGTCTCTCTAGTCGTCTTAATCGTCGTTTCATCGATCGCAGCTCCGGGGTATACCACGGGGCGGATCGTGATCGAGGATGAAGAGGACGTCTGGGGGCGATTTCGTCAATGGCCTCGGAGAGCCGGTTGTTCCAGGTCTCCACCAGTCCATCCAACGAGTCGCCGGTAGGCCAAGGGTCCCGCATAGCCATCTGAAGCCGCAATGGGTCCATCTGACTACGCGGGCGAGCCAAAATCTGCTCACCGCCTAAACGGGACAGAGGTGGTATGTCCACACGGGCCTTCAGGACCTGGTGGTCAGACCATGGCACTGCCTCAGCAGATATCTGACCCATTGTTACTCCCGCCGCGAAGATCAGGTCTAGTGTGTGCCCAGCCTGGTGTGTGGGCGCTGTTACATATTGGGAAAGTCCCAGTGCTGCCATGGAAAGCACTAGGTCCGTCGCACGAGTGGAAGCTGCGTCCTCGGCATGGACATTGAAGTCACTCAGGACTATAAGTCGAGGATGCTCCAATGCCCAGCCTGTTACAGCCTCCATCAAGGACGGCAGGGCACTGGCTGGTGCGTTAGGCGGACGGTACACCAGCCAGATTGCCAGACTCTCCCCAACGTCCCACTCCAGGCCCACACACTCCACGCCCTTGATCTCTGGCGGCGGAAGCCTCCTGAAGGAGCAATCCTCCCGCATGAAAAAGGCCACCCCTCCCCCCCGCCCGCTAGTCCGGGCCTGGTGAATCACCGTCATCAAACTTCCTTCCCTTTTAGGAGCAACAATCACCGCAGGATTGGGTCAGATTTGTTACAGAGGTAGGGGACTACTGCCTCATGTTCACATGAGAATAAGGTCAAAAATTAGCACGTCTCCCAAAAAGTTTTTTTTCACATCATTAGATGTGGAAGGCACTGCTTGATACTGAGATGACTGAGCACATAGGACCTCTGCAGACTTTGGGATAGGGAGAAGTGGCAATTCGGCCATGAACGTTTTCAATGATCTTAACTGAGTCATGATCTATCAGCTTCAGTTCCTTTTCTAGAAATGAGAATAATGGTAGCCAGTGCTGATGTGACACAAATAAAGTTCTGTAATCAGCAGTAACAAACATTTCAAGAAGATTTTCTCAAAGCTGTAGCACATTTAGGAAGTAGGGAAGTACTATGTCTAGAATCTTCATCCTGTTGTAGCCTGAGAACATGCAAGGTTTAAATGTCATGCCTTGCTGCAAATTTCCAGCAGGCTATGACTTGACAGCAGGAAAAAGAGAGGCATAAGTACATGTAGAGACTCATCTATGGCCAGAGAATTTCCTTGCAAAGGTGGCATTGAACAGAGTCATGTGCCCTTGGCCAGATAGGCCACAAGGCATAGGAAGCGGAATAAAAATGAGCAGCTTCATTCCACACTTTTATTCCCTCCAGATTGCCAAAGAGCATGGACACAATTATCCTATTATCCCTCCCCATATTAACAACCCTGTGATGTAGGTTAGGCTGAGATTGAAAAGATCCTCAGTGAATTTAGGGTTGCCAGGTCTGCGTTTGAAAATACTTGGAGACTTTGGGAGTGGGGCCGGGAGAGGGGAGGGTTTGGGGAGAGAAGGGGCCTCAGCATAGTACAATGCCATAGAAAGAGTCCACCCTTCACAGCAACCATTTTATCCAGGGGAGCTGATCTCTGCCAGCTGGAGATCAGTTGTAAAAGCAGGAGATCTCTAGGACCCACCTGGAGGGTGGCAACCCTGGGGGGGGGGGGGAAGAGATGGCTTCTCTGATCCAAACCCAGCAATTTAACCACCACACACGCTGCCCTTGCCCTGCTTCCCAGCTGCATATGCGGGGGGGGGGGGAATGTGCTCCCTCTAAGAGAAATTCTGGTGCACACTGCAGTTTGGGAAGCAGGATTCGATCTGAGCCTGGCCTCAGCAGAACTCAACCACAGAGCATATGATGACAATTATCCTGAACACGTGCAGAGTTCACTGCTGGACCCGCTTCCCTTCCATCCCTTTTCTTCATTGTGACCGCAGACATCAAACTTCCTTCCCTTTTAGGAGCAACAACAGAACATTTCATTTTTTCCCCAAGTCTTCACAATTTCCCCCCTCTCAAGCCAGAAGAGGTCTTTTCTGCCGGAGGACAAAAATCCCCGCAAGCAGCGGACATGCCCCTTTAAATGTGGCCCCTCCCCTTTAAGGAACCGAGCTTCACCGCCCCTCCCCCTTCTCCGCCGCTGGGCCCCGCGCGATGTCCCTTCCCCTCCCTTCCCCTTGTCTCATTCTCTCACCTGGCCTGACGGCCCTTCCCGCCGCTTCGCCCCAGCAAGGAGTTAATGGGAGGGGGCAGGGGGGGCTGTGGGGGGAGGGGCCCCCACTCTACCCTCCCAACGACCGGCGGTGCGAGACACCCAATCTTTACCTCGCTCACACTAACTGCCTGGTCTAACCAGCGGACCCCACCCCTGTACGGTTCTCCCATTGGTCACGCGGAGGATCTCGGGAGCTGTAGTTTGGGGCGCTTAGCAGCCGGGAGTCGTACCACGTGACCGTATCTGTACAGAGCTAAGAGGCTGACTAACCGCGAAAGCGGGCTGGAGGAAGGTTTTCTTTCCTCGAGGTTGTTACCCTTCCTCCCCTTGTCGGTGATTGTTACGTACTGAGGTGAACAGACTGTCTGAGAAGTATGAGGGCTGCTGGGATGTTTTGTCACTAGTCGGTGCTTATGTCACTGTCTGGGTAACGTCACAGCCTGGCGTATGACGTCATTATCTTATTTCGGATACAGCCGTACTGCAACGTGAAATCGTGTGCGTGTCAACTAGTGCCCTAGTCGCGTCTGACTTTCCGAGACCCTCCGAATCAATGACCTTCAAAACATCCCATCAACAGCCTTGCTCAAGTCTTGCAAACTGTAGAGCCATTCCATCTCATGGCGGGTCTCCCTCTTTGTGTGCTGCCGTCTTTTACCAGCATTATTGCTACGAAAACTCTTGTAGTCTCATAACCTGACCAAAGTGGGATAGCTGCCTTCAGTTGAGTCGTTTTAGCTTCAGGGAGATTTGATCTTGAGCCTACTTATTTGTCGTTTTGGTGGTCCATGGCATCCGTAAAGCATAGCTCTTCCAGCCCCACATTTCAAAGGAATCTACTTTCTTTCTGTCAGCTTTCTTCATTGTTCAACTTGCACATTCATACACAGGAACAGGGAATAGTATGTTGTGAGTTACCTTGGTTCAGGCCTGTATGGCCCCTCCATTGGAGGGCCCCAATCTGTCCCCTTTGCTCACCACTGCTCTGAGCAAGTAGTAGCATTGCTGCTGGTCTTTTCGCTTTTTTCTCTCCCTTTCCATAACACAGCATGCAGAACAAAGCGGAGGGGGCGGGGAGTCAAGAGGGCTCTGTTTCTCTGAGAGAGGGGCACATAAGAAAGGAGTGGGGGGGAGCAGTGCTTCTGTGACTGTCCAGGCGAAGGGGGGTTAGCTTGTGGAACTCAAGGGAGTTTACAGTGCTGAGAGCCCAAGGCCACCAAACTGCCCCCCCCCAACAACAAATCGTGCTGTGAGCCCTACCAAATGTGAAATCCTGGCTATGGCCCTGCCTTGATTTTGTACCCTATCCATGCATCCTGACATTGAAGAATCTTTTCTAGCTCTCATGGCTGCCCTTTCAAGTCTCAGTTTCTGTGCTCAGTTCAGTTCTGTAGGTTTACATGGCAATTAAAGCTGGGGCTATATTCCAGTAAGTGGTAAAGATAGCATCCTGCCCACTCTGATGAGAGTTTTTAGTGGCAAGTAATACAAGTAAAATAGTTTTTAAAATACACTCATTGATTTTGGTAGCAATGAAGAATGGCAAATGTAAATCTGAAAGGCTCCATTCACTCTTGGTTGTGAATCACAACTTGTGATTCAGTTTCACCAGATGCATTTTTCCCAGTATAACTCTGGATGGGTTTTTGTCCTTAGTTACAACTCACAAAGAATTACCTGTGGTAATGGTAATAACAATGATAGTTATTTTATTTTTTTATAATTAAAAGGATGACATGTGAACACACAAGGTCCTTTCAAGTCTGCAGATGCAGAATTAAAAAATAAAAAGATGTAGTGTAATGTGGAACTGTATTACATCTACACCATGCTTGCACAGCCCACAAGTGGAAACAGAGATCCCTCTTAGCATGCATACTCTTTCCAGCTAACAAAAACTGAGAGCATTCATTATCAGTCCTGGAGTGCATGAGCAGGTAGATGTTTTGGAACACACAGCTATTCTCTGTCCACTTGGGGGCAGTACAAAAAAAATTACAAAGTCCTTTTTGATCAGATCTTGTTTAAATCTGGTCCCTCTTTGTAATATTTCCCGTCTTTCTGTTGTTAGTTTAATGAACATAAAATTAACGCATCCGTAGCAGACTGGAACAGCCTTTAACAATGGAACTGGATTGCGGTCTGCTGCAGTAATGATTCAAGGTCGGTGGTTCCCAACCTTTTCAAATATGAGGAACCCTTGTTAACAACAATCTGGGACACCCTCTCCCACATGATAGTAATTGTACTATTAGTATTTGTTGATCTAGAAAATACACAATGATAAAAAGATTAAAATGACAAGCTTTAGCATGGCGTGTGGATGGATTTGCCAGAGCCTTTAAAATAACTCTGTGACTTCCCAGGGATCCCTCCCCTCAGACCCTACGTAACTGCTATTCTAGTTGTTATCCTGTCTGTACAGCTTTGTTTTGTACACTGCTTACAGTAGAACTTGTCTTATGCTGCTTTCCCCCACATTGTTCTTTTAAATTCTGTACCATTGTGTTGTCCATTGGATGTCTTATGCAGTAGGAGTATATTGTCCTTATTCTGCAAGCTGCCTTGAGTTTCAGTGAGAAAGATGTGCTGTAAATAAAGCAAATGATTTTTTAAAAGATCTGAGGAAGTGAGCTCGGACTCTAGTAAAAGCTTATACTGGTATAAATTCTGTTTCTAAGGTGCACTGGAGTCCTGTTTTAAAAGATACTCTAGGCATTCTCCTTCCAGCCATCTTGCTGAAAACCAATAAAAGTAAGGAAGTGAATAATGACAGTTTCTGGGCTTCTTACAAAAGATCTTTGAATGCTTGGTAGGCAATGGACTCTGTATGTTTGGTGGTTAATTAAATTAAATTACACTATTATTTGTAGCTAGGAGCTCTTCCACATTTTATCCTCACAACAACCCTTGCAAAACTTTTTCCTGTCAAACTTTTTTTAAAAAAATAGATGATTCCATTCTTTGCTTTTGAAATAGTTTATTGTTTCTCCAGTGTCATCTGTATTGAGCATTCCATTGAATCAATTAATTGCCAGAGGTGAATGGTCAGCTGAAACTCTTTCAATACCTGGCAGTCTGAATGTGTTTATAATAGCAAAAAAAAAAAAAAAATAGGGAATGGAGTGGATTGGGTCAGTGGACAAAATTCTTGAGAACTTGGAGAGAGGGATGACTTGCAGGTGGGAAGCCTGAATAAGAGCATGAGCTGGGGATGCAGTATTTTAATGGGAGGGTCCTTGCATAAGGGAGAGAATTGGGTTTCATTTGTATGGGAACTTATCTGCCAGAATCTTCTTAGAGCCTTTTGAATATCCTTCTAGAGGATTGTTAGACCAAGAAAAACAACAGTGGAGGTCTATATTTTCCTTAGAGAGCCTTGTGGCCCAGAGTGCTAAGCTGCAGCATTGCAGTCCAAGCTCTGCTTATGATCTGAGTTCAATCCCAGTGGAAGCTGGGTTCAGGCAGCTGGCTCAAGGTTAACTCAGCCTTCCATCCTTCTGAGGTCAGTAAAATGAGTACCCAGCTTGCTGGGGGTAAAGTGTAGATGACTGGGGAAGGCAATGGCAAACCACCCTGTAAAAAAGTCTGCCGTGAAAACATTGTGAAGTGACATCACTCCAGAGTTGGAAACAACTGGTGCTTGCAGGGAACTATCTTTACCTTTTATATCTTCCTTCCTCTGCACTCCATGGTTTAATTGTTTGCATATCCTTTCATGTGCTGGCCCTTCTGCAGGTCTGAATGGCAAAGACTGGCCTGTGAAGGATGGAAGATGCTAGATTTGGACAGTGAGTCTGGGCGCCAGTCCTTTGTGATGCCCTAACTGTGTGCTCATTCCAGCCAGCAGGGGTCAGCAGTTCCTGGCTTCTGCTCTAGGTAAGGAATCCTGACAAAACAGTCCTAATGTCATTCCGAGAAGAGGACCCAGATGACCTGCAAAGTTGTCCCAACAGAATGGAATCTTGGGGACAAGCCTGGCCTGCTGGGCTTGGTCCAGCAGGCCGTAGGATTGAGGTGTGAGAGCAGATTCCCAGCATTGGTGACAAGAGATTATACAAACACTTTGACTGTTATACAACAGTCCTTTGGCTGCTCTCCTGCACTGCCAGCCAGGGAGGCACAACATTAGCTCTGGAAAGTCAGAAGTCCTTTTTTCCTTCTTAGCAGAAGAACAGATACTTTTCATTTCAGGGCAGATTGCTTGGCAAAGATTAAGTGCCCCTTAACCCACCAAAGCCACCCTTCCATTCATACTGCCATAATGAATAAAGGGACTTGTGTATAATATTGTTATTGAGAAGAATATACTTTTTTCTTTTAGCAGGTGTTGAAGTGCTAAGCAATAGTCTTAGTCTTGTCAGTCAAGAGGGGGTGGCAATTTTCCTGGGTATTTGTAACTGGAATAATACAAAAAAGTGTGCCCACTCTTTCTTCTTGCAGTGACAAAAAAAACCTGTAGCAACAATGACAAAGGACGGTAAATCTTTATTCAATTATTTGAATTCTAATCTAGGTATGCCTCCAGGGCAGGGAGCAAAATGCATAAAAATGCTCTCTTCAGCTTTTTCCTCTTAGTTCATGGCCACCTGCACATCAGTAAACAGCATCCCCTAAAAACAGCTATTTACCACTTAACTAATTTCCTTATGTAATCAACCCCAGATATCTATTGATTTTGTTATTAGAATGCTTTAGTACCTTAGATACAAAACCCTTGAGGGTCTCTCCCCACTTTCCATCCCGGGAAACATGTCAAGTGCTCTGGAGAGATACTGATATACTTGAGAACATACTACAAGGAGGTATTTTCTTGGGGCAGAAAACTATCCCTGGGAGCACAGGTTTAGCAAAATTACTCAGTCTATTTATAGCAAAGTGGGGTTCTTACAAGAAGTTCTAAATAAGCAAGTGAAACTCATTTGATTAAGCTTGCAAGTGACCTGAGTTGGTTTTCCCCAGTGTGTTCTTTCAACAAGCTCAGCTCCTGTACAGTTTATCTGAATTTTTACCATTTAGGAACCTTAAAGCACAGTAAAACTGGCTACAAAGCCATGTGCTGTGGTAAATCCATCTTAAATTTGAGACTCTCCCAATTTAAGTAGGTAGGGTAACAAGCTTCCTTATAAGGAATTCTTGGAAAGTTTGCAGGTGGAACCTGGAGGTGAGGTCTGTAGGGGAAGGAGCTTAGCAGGCTATAGTACCATAGAGGCAACCCTTTAAATCAACCATCTTCTCCAGGGAGACAGATCTCTATAGTCTGTAACTCTAGAACTCCAAGCTGCACCCGGAGACGGGCAACCCTGCATGTAGGGGAGATAGCATTTAGGCCCGCAGCTTCTAGGCTTTGCCCTGCCCAGTCTGTTTTTGGCCAGGGGAGAAAGTGAAGCAAGAGACTGAAAGAAGCTGCTCATGAAACAAGGCCTGGCAGATCCAGACTTCAGCATGTGATTTACTGTGTGACGTTCTAAGACTGCCAACTTCTGACATGCTTTCTGTGCAAAGGGCTAATGATGTAAATCAGAAGGAGAACGAAATGCCTAGGTTGGTGTCAGGAGCAGAATTAGAAGTGTTTTGTGGGCACACAGTGTAGCAGGGGTGGGCAACGGTAGCTCTCCAGATGTTTTTTTGACTACAACTCCCATCAGCCCCAGCCAGCATGGCCAATGGCTGGGGCTGATGGGAGTTGTAGGCAAAAAACATCTGGAGAGCGACCGTTGGCCATCCCTGCAGTATAGCAAATTGATCATTGTAGAGCTGGTGGAGTACACAGACAGGATCATCTGTCTCGATAGATCTGGATCTTACCTGCTTCATCCTTTTCACTTTCATTTAGGTACTTTGAGATATCCATGACGTTCCCAAGGAAACTCTCATCCAAGTACCAATCAGGCAGAGATCTGCTTAATATTAACAGTGTAATTGCAGTGCTGACCTGGATAGCCCAGGCAAGTCTGATCTCAGAAGCTAAGCAGAGTCATTTGGACTCTGGCAGGTACTTGGATGGGAGAGTTCCTTGAAATACCAGAGCTGGAAGCAGGGGCAGGCTTTATTCAGCCATCTCTCTGAATATCCTCGATGGCCCCAGTAGGGGTCAGTCACCAGACATTGCCATGACTTTCAGGTGCGTACACCCACAGCACACTGGATAAAAATACAAAAACACAAGAAAAATAATGTAATTGCAAATCATGTGTCCTCCTGCAACTCTTATTATTTTCTGGGTCTCCACACATCTGGGAGCAGAGGGCTTGTTTATTCCTTAAAATTTCATTATTACAGAAGTAAGAAACAGCAACCTAGAAGTGTTGTTTGCCTTTTTAAAAAAATGCATTATCTCTGTCATAATGCCCAAAAAAGAACTTGGGGAGTAGAGACATACAGTCCTCAAGTGCACGCAATTTAAGCATTTCCCCAGTGGAAGGAGGTGTCTGTTCAGCTGCAAGAGGGCAATTGGTATAACATCCAAAATCCTGCGAAGGGGCATTTGCCCTCTGCTTGTTGTACAAGAGTCTTGGTTTTAAAGGCTGATTACAACATTACAGGTGCTGGGACTCATGACTTCCTCAGTGTCATCGTCCCTAGCTTGAAACCCCTGGGTACAGATGTTTCATTACTTTAATATCTACACCCTACATTTCTCCTCAGTGGGGTCCCAAAGTTGCTAACAGCATCCTTCTCCCTGTCTGAAGCTTATCTTCACAACAGCAACCTGTATGTTAAGGTAGGCTGAGCTCACCTTGCAAGCTTCTGTGGGCATTTGAACTTGAGTTTCCTAGGTCCTAGTCCAACACTAATCACCGCACCTCACTGGCTATTCCAGGGGTGTCAAACATACGGCCCGGGGGACAAATTGGGCCCCAGAGGTCTCCTATCAGGCCCCCAAGCAACTGGCTGTCATCTGCTTCCTTTTCCCACTCTTGCTTGCTTCTGTCTCACAGCTTGCTCAATTGCACTACAGAGCAAAGCCTCTATTTTCTCCATTGGCTGAAGCTCCTCCCCGAGGAGGAAGGCAGAGAGGGAGGGCTTGCTTTGCCAGGTTCTCAATCTCTCAATCACACAGAGCTACTTTCTCTCTTCTTTCTATTGGCTCCCTTCTCCTCCTCCTGGTCCCTTGGGGAGGGAAGGAAAGAATCAGAACTTCTTTTCCCAGTTCCCTGGATTGCACAGGAGAGAAAGAGAGCAACTTTAAGATAAATGAGTGCTGATATTTTAAGCATGTTTTAAGGGGTTCTTTTTAAAAGAAAAAAAAATCTTTAATTGTGTTTGTGTTCTTTATAACGTTTATATCTCTGCAACCTAATCATAAATAGGTACACATGTGGCCCGGCCCAACAAGGTTTCATTTATGTCAAATCCGCCCCTCATAACAAATGAGTTCAACATCCCTGGGCTATACACTACTCTGTTGGGGGACTGAATGAGCATCTGCCCACTCTCATGATGAGCTGCTCAGCAGTCAGTGCTAAAGAGAAGAATTGCAAGACAAAGGAAAGCAGGAAACCAAGCACCTAGTCCTGTCACCCAGAAATCTTGAACTGTTGAGCAATGGAAGGACTTTCGCAATCCTTCCCATTGATTCCTTGAGATTTCTGCCCCCCAGGAAACTAATAATCCATGACTCATATTTTGTAATCTTTTATTTCCTGTTTCTGTGCAGCAGGTTGCCATTATCTAGGTTCTTTTTATTCTGTTTACCTTCTGCTAACACAGTATGTCCCCCTCCCCTCACCATTTTGTGTTTTTGTATCACATTCTGGCTGTGTTCCCTCCATCAGGCACTTTAGGTTTCTTTTCCTGGGTGACTTATACATGATTTTTGGTAATAATGTTCTGGCAAATGGAGGCCAGTTTGGTGTAGTGGTTAAGTGTACGGACTCTTATCTGGGAGAACCGGGTTTAATTCCCCACTCCTCCACTTGCACCTGCTGGAATGGCCTTGGGTCAGCCATAGCCCTGGCAGAGGTTGTCCTTGAAAGGGCAGCTGCTATGAGAGCCCTCACATTGCTGAGACGGGGTGTGGCTGGTACTCTGCAGTACAGGAGGCAAAGATATATGTTACCCCCCATCACTTTCATCTTTAATTACACCCCCAATTAGTGTTGAGTTCTTAGAAGGACACATGGTCTTTGGTAAATAGGGAAAGGGCTGGGTCCTTGTAAATAAGCTGAAAATAAACAGGTCATGATGGGCTAGGTTTGCTGTAGCAGCAATGAAGAAAACAATCTTTTAAAAAGAGATGTTTTTCAGGACCATCTTATTGGAAGCCCTGTCTCCCACACCCCAGTATATGGAGTTGTGCTTTGTGACTTCATAGGGGAAAATAATCTGATCTTGCTCAGTGGTGCTCTTGTCTTTACAATTGCATTTCACATTCAAAGGTCAAGCTCTGTGCCTCACTTTGGACCCAGCCAGCTTTATTGTTAAACCTCACCATCCTTATTAGAGCCCTTGTTCCCACATCATTTTTGTCCATACACGTCCCCTGACTGTTATCATAGTTTTGTTGAGTTGTTAGAGGGGACCCCCCCCCAAAATTGTTTTTTTCACTGGCAGAAAAGCTAGTTGAATCTTTCCATTTAATTTAAAACAAGCCCCTGGGGCTCTGCAATAGTTTGTGTAGTCAATCTATTGCATGTTGTACAGAGGTGTCATTAGAGAGTCCACAGACAAACTGGTATGTGTGAACTCCAGTTGGTGCCAGCATCTACATTGGAAAATTAGTGATAATGTGTGATGATTCGGGGCGGGGGGGGGGAATGGAGGGCTTGGAAACTAGCATGATCTCTGCAAAGCAATTTGTACCGGCTAGCTGTGAAGCTGTATGGTACAGACTGTTAGGATTGTAGGATATTTAGAGAAGAGTTTGGATATACTTGGTACATGGAGAAAGTGTTACGGTCTTAGAAGCATAAACAATGGCCTGCACTTTGTGGTATCCTCTGTTTAGGAAGGATCACACATTGTGATGTCCTCACCTGAGAAATCTCTCCCTCCTCTCAACATTGCAATGTCTTCACCTCAAAAATCTCCCTTTCCCTGGCTAGGATCACCAGCTCCTGGCTGGGAAATGCCTGGAGATTTTTGGAGTGGAGCCTGAGAAGGGCAGGGTTTGGGGAAAGGGAGGAGTTTCAATAGAGTCCACCTTCCAAAGCAGCCATTTTTTTTCCCAGGTGACCTGATCTGTCTGCTGAAGATCAGCTGAAATTCCAGGAGATATGCAACTACCACCAGGAGGTTGGCAATCCTACCTCCACATTGTGATATCTTCACCTTAGAAATTTCCCCTCCCCTCCATATTGTGATGTCACTCTCACAGCATAACCCAAGGATTGTCTTCAGCTGCCTTGGCCAGTGTTCAGGGAGACTTCATCCTGGATGTACAACTTCCCAACCTGTGGCCTCCACACTTCTGAGTCCCTCACTTTCACCTGGACCTGAGTGCAAAAGTATGTGATGAGAGAAGAGACAGTCATCATTTTTTCTCAAATCTTTTATTCTCTTTCTGTTGTCCCATGCTGTGGTTGATCCCCAGAAAGATCTCCATTGTCATCAGTTGCTCCAGGTAGGTCCAAGTACCAACGTACTTGCAAGATGCAAGAATTATGAGCAGTTATCACTGTCTTCCCTTGAAATTAATGCTATAGTAAGTACTACTAGCCTGCTAGAAGTCTGGGATAAATTCAAAACAACAGTATGATTTTGCCTGGCCTCCAAACCTGTGGCTTTCCCATGCCCTGTTTGGAGTACAGAAGAAATGGACAATAAGGATAGGAGGCCTCCACTTCCCACCAATCAGAAGTATTTGGGCCTCCTATTCCACCCTTGCATCATCATCTCATTGAGGTTTTACGTTTCAAACAAATCTTTGTCAGCTGACCAGTCCGAGAGCCTGTGTGGTGTAATGGACAGAGTGTCGGATTAGGATTTAAGAGACTCAGGTTCAAACTCTTTGCTCCACCATGGAAACTTGCTGAGTGACCTTGGGTCAGTCACATAACCTCAGTCAACCTATCTCTCAGGGTTGTCATGAAGAGGAAGAGGAAGAAGAGAATTATGGAAGCCATTTTGGCTCTTCATTGGGGAGAAAAATGGATATAAGTGAAATAAATATGGGCATATGTTATCTAATACAAGTATTTTCACATGATTAAAACAATGGATAGAGAAAGTTCTAATTTTTTTTTCTTGAAGACAATCTACTGTTCTCTTTGAACCTTTACAGAGCTTCATATAGAGACTCTCACCAACTGAAAATACAATGTCCTGACTTCTGTGCACATGTAATTTCCACCATTTGGTGACACCCTTCCCTCACCCTCGCTCATGGTGCCTGTATGCTTCTGTACCTCTACTGAGTTCCTTCACCTGCAGAGGGATAAGTTTTTCTGTAAAGCAGGGGTGTCAAACTCATTTGTTACGAGAGCCAACATAAATGTGACCTTGTTGGGCTGGGCCATGAGTGTCATAAAATGTAATACCAGGTAGTGGGGATATAAACTTTATAATGGACAAACAAAACACAAATATTTAAAAAAAAATTAAAATATGTTTAAAACATTAACACTTGTTGATCTTAAAGGTGCTTTGTTTGTATCTCTCCCATGCAATCCAGGGAACTGGACAAAGGAAACTGTAGCTCTTTCCTTCCTTCTCCAGGGGACCAGGAAGGGGGTAGCCTCAGCCAATAGAAGGAAGAAAGGCTAGGCTCAATAGGTCTCCTGTGTGATTGACAGAATCTGGCAAAGCAAGCTATTCCTTCCCCCCTTCCTCCCCAAGGGAGGAGTCTCAGCCAATGGAGAAAATAGGAGCTTCACTCTGTAGCTCCTGTGTGATTGAGCAAGTCTGGCAAGGCAAGCTGTGATGCAGCAGGAAGCAAGAGAGAGGGAGAAGGAAGCAGATGACAGCCAGTTGCTTGGGGGCCTGATTCAGCCCCCGGGCTGCATGTTTGACACCCCTGGGATCCCATGTTTTTCTATAAATGTGTAATCTTTTCTAGATTATTTATTTATTTTTATCCTGCCCTCCCCACAAGTGGACTCAAGGCAGGTTACAGGGATTTTCAGTTCCCAGGTCTGGCAGCTAGCCAAGAGGGGAAAATTCTAAAACAGCAATTATAATTCTGTCTAGCTAATGACCCTAAGATGTCACCAGTGGATGACTTTGATTCATACTTCCTCCTGGACTCTGTTCTTGTTCAGAAATATCACCTGTTGCAGCAACTGGCCAGTTGCAGACAAAGGTACTGGGGAGGGCCAGTGGCTGGTTGGTAAAGCATCATTACTTCCTGTTAAAAAGGTAATAAGCAAAGTGGCAGACCTGCACTTGAGATTGCAGAACAGCTGCTAGGCAGAGTAGACAATACTGGACTCAATAGACCAATGGTCCGCCACACTAGAAGGCAGCTTAATGTATGAACTAGGGAAGAGCTGAGAGGAGTGGAATTCTGGAGAGTGGCGGGGTCGGGGTGGCCTGCAACTAACTGATGTGCGAAATATATGTAGCCCTGACTCCTGGAGAGCAAGAGGCCCTCTTGCCGCCGCTATCAGATGACCCCCACGAGACAAGGGGAACGGCAGACTGCCAGTTGCATAAGGGTGTTTGTCATGATTTCATGAACATGTTGACAATGTTTGACACAAGTCAATTAATAGCTGTCAGTTGAAAATAGTTGATAAATTGATGGGTGTCCCTGGCTCTGAACTGAGGGTCCCTCAGAATCCACCAGAACTAGAGAAGGGCATAATCTTAAGGAGGCATTTCTCAAGTTTGGTGGAAGGTGTTTCTGTCCTCACTGCCTCCTTTGTATTAGAACACAAGAATGTCGCACATTGGCAATCCTAGCTGAATCCCACCCAGTGTCCAGTGGGCACTTCCATGAACAGAACTGTTACCAGAAGGGTAAGTGCCACACCCTGTGGCAGAAACCAGTGCACACGGAACTCATGCATACTATGCAAACCATTCCCAAAGAAATCTTCAAGAGAAGTTTTCTGTGCATGTAATGTCACCCATTTAAAGCAATGTGGATTATCAGTTTGGCTGCATCTTTGTCATTTGTCCAAGCTTCACACCTGAACTATCAGTTTCCATGAGTCTCTTAAAAGCAGGCAGAGGATTAGAGTCCCCAGCCATCTGTTCAAAGGTCAAGAGACTGATACACATCAAAGCACATGCAGTACCTTCCAGCAAAATTGTATCTTTTTGACTCCAAAGCATGGTGTCATGTTTGGATCTCATGCCTGTTTACAGATCCCTCTTATCAGCTGCTGGTCAACAACTGATTGGCCAGTCTTTCTGCCTCTAATACAGGCAAAGTCCTTTTATCCTTCTCAGTGCTGCTACTAAAACTGTTGCCCTGTCTCAACAACAGAGGGCAGAAATCAGTAGAGCTGAACATGAAGGGAAGAGTGATATGAGGGAGTTGAAGACTGAAAAACATGGTATGTAACATTGATTTGCACATGGCAAGTTATCACCCAGACAGTGGCAGCACTACACAATAGCAGAGTATCTGAGAGAACCAAACATCTCATAAATAGGGACACATGCCTTGCCAAACATCAACACTTGTTGAAAGGCCTACTTTGTGGAATCAGCAGTGGAAATTCAACAAGCCTTTTGTTGCAAGCTTTGGGGGCTTGTTCAGTGTTGTTTGCTTAGTGTGTGTATGTATGTATGTATATATATGTGTGTGTTTGTGTGTTGGTAATATGGCTAGGACTGTGAGGTACTGGAAAGTTGAAAATATTTGAAATAAAGTTCACTGGGGGCTTGTTCAGTGTTGTTTGCTTAGTGTGTGTGTGTATTTGTGTGTATATATATGTGTGTGTGTGTATGTGTGTGTGTGTTTGGTGTTAATATGACTAGGATTGTGAGGTACTGGAAACGTGAAAATATTTGAAATAAAGTTCAGTGATTTTTTGGCAGAGGACACCTTACCTTAAATCTTCCTCAGCCAACCCAAATCAGCAACCATTCCTAGGATTGAATTGGGTGAGTGTTTACAAGATGGAAATCTCAGAACTGGGGGGCAGCCACTGAAGCTGGACACTTTCTTAAGATGCTGCCTAGAGATGTCATGTTGCTTGTACAGTTGGCCAAAACTTTCAAGGTCATGACAAGTGAAAGAAAACAAGGATTCCAGTTATTTTATCTCTTGGATCTAATGGTTGTCATGGGGTTGCCAATTCACTCATCCTCGTTGCTCATTGGCATAGATTATTGTGCCCCATTTAAATTCATGCTGAGTCTGATGGGAAGGAGGGGCAGCCTCCATCATCCTCTGAGTGTCAGAAAAACTATCCTGCCCCACTTAAAACCGGCCAGGTGGCAACTTTACTTAGTTTATGATGTTTTGAACATAACTCTCATGGCTCTGCCAGTTACTGTAACTCATTGCTGGGTCTGACAGTTTCATGACTCCCTCATGTCATTCTTCTCTTCCAAAGGCTGCCAACTAAAGGAAGCCAAGAATATCTTATAGGGCAGCTGAAGGAGAGAGAAGTGGCAGAGAGGTAGTCCGAGTTTACCAGCAGCAGCAAACTCCCCCCCCCCCCCGCCCCAACATCCACTAACTTAAAGACTTACACACACATAGTGGCACAAAGACAGGTGTTACGTTTCCTCACTCTAAAATACATTAAGGTTCTATTCAACCAGCGTTCCCATTGGTGAGATGTGGCCACCAAAAAGGCTATGCTGAGAATCATGGGACCAGCATGGACAAAAGCCATGTGGGACATAGGCTGTAGTATGGAGGAGAATTGGGTAAGAATGGAGTGAAAAAGTTGACTAGATCCAATCCACTGTTTATTTGTCATCTATTCAAGTACATACAGATTTTTTTTAAAGACCATTGCTGCTTGTAAATGTGGAAGTGGGGACGGGAAGGTAAGAAAATGGATTCTAATACAGATGCATTAACTTGTTTACAAATTTTGAAAAGTGTGGAGTGAATTAATTTGATTTTAAACCCACTTGATCCATCTGGCTTGGAGCAAGTAACCATACCTAAACTATACCAGTTAACATAAACCAACTATGCAGATTGTTTCATAATTTTCACAGAAGCCAATTCTGAGATTCCCTCTCTTTGTCCCACTATAGCATTGCCAAGCAGCGAAGGCAGGATTATTCAAGTATGAATGTGCTTGGTTATCAGTAGTGACTGCCTCCGCATACCCTGAATTTTGTGGAGCAAAATAAATGAGGGGCATTTAGCAAACCTATGAATGGGTGTGTAGCGGGAGAGACTGTGGTGGCCAACGGTAGCTCTCCAGATGTTTTTTGCCTACAACTCCCATCAGCCCCAGCCATTGACCATAGAGAGCTACCATTGGGCTCCCCTGGATTAATCTGTCCCCTGACATAGGAACCCAGTCCACGTGGGACACATTTAAGTGCTATTCAAAGGAATATCCTCTTTTGGTGCTCCCACCAAGAGGTTAGTGCTCACATTTTACTAGTACATTTATCCCATGTTATTTATTATATACATTATTTTTAGTCCACCTTTCCCACTGAGGCTCAAGGCAGATTACACATACCCCATGATAATAATAATAATAATAATAATAATAATAATAATAATAATAATAATAATAATAATAATAATAATAATAATAATAGATTTTATTTGTATCCCGCCCTCCCCGCCTAGGCAGCTCATGGTTTCACAGATGCAAGTAGACATATTTATTTATCAGATGCATGCTCCACTTCTGCTTAACAAGCATCTTTGGTGGTTTACAAATAAAAGTTTACAAGATTTAAATTAGAATAAATGAATTTAAGCACAAGATCGAGGGAAATAAACTGCAATTAAAAACGAACAATCAGTCCAGCTTAAGTTGAAACCATAAAGAAGAAGATATTGGATTTATATCCCACCCTATACTCTGAATCTCAGAGTCTCAGAGCGGTCACAGTCTCCTTTACCTCCCCTCCCCAACCCACAACAGACACCCTGTGAGGTAGGTGGGGCTGATAGAGCTCTTACAGCAGCTCCCCTTTCAAAGACAACTCCTACAAGAGCTATGGCTGACCCAAGGCCATTCCAGCAGCTACGTGGAGGAGTGGGGAATCAAACCTAGTTCTCCCAGATAAGAGTCCATGTACTTAACCACTACACCAAACTGGCTCTGGTGCAGCACTAGCATTAAAGACCCCCCACATACACAGCAAAATAAATTAATACACTTAAGCTCTCCTCCTCCTATGAGACCTGGCATATGTTTGTAAACACCCCTAGTCTCGTATACCAAGGATATCTTCACAAGGCCTGTGTTAGTATATTGTGTAGATCAGGGATGTCAAACTCATTTGTTATGAGGGCCAGATCTGATATAAATGAGGCCTCGTTGGGCTGGACCATGACAGGCCAGGCCATGTGTATACCTATTTAAGATTAGGGAGCAGAGATATAAACTTTATAAAGAACACATAAAAACACACACACACATATATAAATTAAAACATGCTTAAAACATTAGCGTTTGTTGGTCTTGTATTTCCCCCATGGGATCCAGGGAACTGGGCTAAAGAAGCTCTGGGTCTTTCCTTCCTTCCCCAGAAGGGGGAGGAGCCTCAACCAACAGAAGGAAGAGAGACTAGGCTCAGTAGCTCTGCTGTGCGATTCAGCAAGCCTTGCAAAGCAAGCTGTTATGCAGAAGGAAGTAAGAGATAGGGAGAAAGAAGCAGATGACAGCCAGTTGCTTGAGGGCCTGATAGGAGCCCTTCGGAGGCCTGTTTCAGCCCACAGGATGCATGTTTGACACTCCTGCTGTAGATGGTTCGCCTCCAATGATACACAGTTTTCCATCTGCAGTAGCCCTGTGCTTCACTAATGGGAAAGGCCTGAGGGGCTGATGAGTCAGTTAAAAGACCACTAGGAAAATATTGTCCTACAACAGTTCAAGATAAACATCAGTACCTGCTGTGCATGTAATGGTATGGCTGCACACTGTTTTCATGCATTTACATGGATGTACCTAAGCAACACATAGACACATGATCAGAGATTAACATTGCAACCGTAAGCCAAATACCCCCCCCCCCCCTTCTAAGTCTATTGAAAGCAGTGAACTTAGAAAGGTGTAACTATGTTTAGGAATAGAAAAGAGGAATAGGCAGGAGGAGGGGGGATCTTTGTTCTTAATTCTGTAGCAGGTACCAAATCCTATGGATCTGTCTTAGATGTCAGAAAAAAAAAAATCAATCTGTCCTGAACATAGTTCTCCCCGCACAGTTCATGACCCCTAATCCGAGCTCTCTACTATCAACAAAGAAGCAAAAGAAGGAGGGAGTCTTTTTCTCCCACCCACCTGCTGTGGCCGTCTTTTGCATTGGGCTATATTTAGCAAGTGCATGAGAAGAAGCCAAGAGAAATTGGCCGCTTGTTAATCGTTTCCGGTTACAGAGGCTCTTGGATGCTCACATCTCATAGTGAAAGGAGCCTTGTGCTGGACTTGACTCGAGAAGTCAGAAAGCCTCCAAGGCATGGAACAAACATGTGCTTCCCATGTTGCAGAAGCACAGCCATATTGGCTTGAAAAGGGTTTGTCATGCCTGGGGAGTTCACGTTCGTATGCTAGGGGAGTTTGTATTTAGAGTAAGATCTGAGGTGAGAGGAAGATTATTTCTCCCTCTCACACACAGATTTTCAGCAACCAACTTTCGCAAAAGACTTACTAAAACTACTTGGAGGGGTGAGAGGAGCTTTTGAGTAAGCTTTCCCTGCAATGAAATTCCTTTTTGCTTTTTTACTTTCAGCTTCCTCCAGTGCAAAATATAGTTTGGCTCTCTTGCTTAAGCTATCTGGAACAGTTAGCTCCACAGTTCACTTGCATTCTGCTTTTGGTGTTCAGTAGACTGTTGGATTTGTGTGCAGTTTTGTGTGGCTCAGCCTTTGGGGAGGAAGCCAAACTTGGTAACTAGAACCTCTTGGGCTCTAGAGGTTTGGATGCCCTTTCTCAGGGTGGTGGTTTTCTCAGGTGGGTTTTTTTTTGGGGGGGGGGTCATTCATGTGGTGATAGAAAGTGCTATAAAGTCACAACTGATTTATGGCAACCCAGTAGTTTTCAAGGCAAGAGACAAACAGAGGTGGTTTACTGTTGCCGGCCTCCATGAAGCAACACTGGACTTCACTGGTGGTCTCCCATCTGAGCACTAACCAGAGCTGGCCCTGCTTAGCTTCTGAGATCTGACAAGGTCAGGCTAGTCTGGGCCATGCAGATTAGGACAAAACAGCAGCCTGAAATCTCAGGATATCAGCTCAGCTGGTTTTCAAACTTTGGGGTGTCTTCTACTTTCTTTGTTCTGTAAAGATAGTTGCCAGTATTTAGAAGAGGAAGGGGGGTAGTGGTGATCATTTGTGTCTGATTCTTAAGCGAGATCTGGAAAGCAAAATGGAAAGAAGGGGCTAGAAGATGGGACAGCTGAAAGAAAGGGAGGCAATTATGCAGAGGACTGAGAAGCAAGGGTGTGGTTTTGGGGAGGATAAAATCAGGAGTGCTATAAGAAAGACTTCAGAAAGGGTTGTATGCTGTGGTTGGTAGGACTTTTAGGGTCAATTCACATGTTACAAAGTCCTCAAGACTTCTGTAAGGGCTTTCTATCAGATGTGTGCCTGGGGCTCCTGGCTAGGAATACAGTTTCCAGGTCTCATTGGCCTGATTAGGATTGGGTCCTCAGTACACAGAATGAAGTGGATTCACCCTCACCCTCCTTTTGTGTCATTTGCCAGGCCTGATGCTGTCCCTGGGTGTCAGTGGAGAAACCCTTGTGGAAAAAATTCAGAAGTTCTGATGGCTACTGAGCCAATAGAAGCTCAGCTATTTCAGGTGGGGAAAACGGTGCAGGGGAAAAGCTTAAGTCTCTTTTGCCTTTGCACCACATCCCATTTGGAATTGGGGACCGATTTCACACTCACTCTATGCCACTATGACATTCCTCTTTTCAGCACAGCATCCTTCCGATTTCCCACTATGCCCTGGGGCTTCAACCTGCGTTGCCGTTTTTGCACGGCAAAAAGAAACTGGTTTTTAGCGGTCACGATCTTTTGCACTTTGCATTTGATACAAATATACCTGGTGGCCACAAATACTTTATGAAGTGTGAATTGCTCCTGAGAAGCTTATTGGGAAGAGACAACTAAAGGAAGAAAGGGTGGTAGGAAAATAATTGATAACAAGGACCTGATTGCAGGCCAGGTGGTAGTAAGAAGAGCTAAATTTCATGGCTTGATTTATATATGTGTGTGGGTTATCAGCAATAGTTACAGGAACTGTTTCCTTTAGGAAAGAGAGCATTTGTGACTGATAGGGTCATCATTTCATAATAATTATTTATTTACCAATGTGCAAGTTGAGCAAGTAATACAATAGCTTGTAAACATGCCTACAGAAAGGCAGTGCTAGAGTCACAGAAATGTCAAGCCCAAACTTCTGTCTAAACCTGGTAGCTCTACCACACATCACAAGGAGTCCAGGCAAAGCATTTTCACAATCATCTCCTAACTTTCAGGAGAAAACATCTCAAGATATTTCAAGCCTGCTCAGACTAAGAGCTGTATGAGTGCCTGTCAGTGTTTATGATCAATGCCCACAATGTTGCCAAAGCAAGATTGACTTTAGATAAGGGTTCATAGACAACTGGGAAGATACTTAATCATTCTGTTATTGTTGTTGCAGAAGAGGAGCAATTCATTTCCATCCTGTTCATCCAGAAGCAAGTTTACGGAGAGTTAGTCCATCTGATTTAGGGGAGGTAGTAGAAAATGTCAAGGCATTTGGGCCCACTAAACATAGCCTCATTTGATTCCTTCTCATGAGGCTTTGTTTCAAGGATAATATAGTCAGCTACTGACCAAGGAGAGGCTGAAATCAATTTTTGCATTTCTGATCCAGACTTGGGCTAGGACATAGGGCAGCGAGGAGATTGTTCCTGTTAAGATGAAGTCACATAGGAGGGAATGGTCCCCTGAGTCAGTTTCTCCTTCCCTGCCCTACTGGCAGTTTGCTTAGTCTTCTGAGGATGACACAGACTTTTCTCTGTTTTCTGGGCTGGATTAAGGGTCTTTTCATCCCCAAGGTGTCTAGTTGGTGATGGGTGTCTTTGGTCCCTCAGTGATTACAGCAAAAGGATGACTGTCAGCCCTTTCCTTCTCTGCCCAGCTGGCCTCATTTTTCAGCACCGCCGACTAGTGCCCAAAAGATGGTCCCTACTGGGCCAGGTCCGGCTCTGAGTCTCTGGCAGCAACCAAGGAGCTTTGATATATTTCATCACCTCCTTGGCAGGGCTACGGTGAGCAGGGTTGGGTGTCAACAGGCCCATCAGCATCTCCAGTGCCTGGGGTGTGAAGTGCTCCCAATGGGGCGGCCGTGGGGCAAAGCGAGGGCTGCGGCGCCAGCAGGCAAAAGCACGGTAGTGCCGATCAGCAGGCATGGCTGTGAGCCAGGGGAAGTAGCCAGTGAGCACACAAAAGAGAAGCACTCCCAGGGCCCACGTGTCAAGGCTGGGCTGGGCCTCCAGGCGAGCCTCGGGGCCAAGGACACACAACTCAGGCGCTGTGTAAGGCAAACTCTCTGGCAAAGCCTCGATGAGGTGGCCACATGGGCAGCTTAGCCCAAAGTCAGTCAGCTTGATGCGCCGACACTCAGGATCGCACAGCAGCACATTCTCTGGCTTGACATCACGGTGGACCAACCCCTTGGTCTCCATGTACTCTAAGGCACTTGCCAGCTGAAGGGCACAGCGTTTGACCCGCTGCTCAGGCACACCAACCTGGGTGGGGAAAGTAGGAGAAATGTGAAAAGTATGTACAACTCTATCTGTCTGTCTCTCTATCACTCTATCACTAATCATATCCAAGGAATTCAGGGTGGCATGCATGGCTTTCCATTCCTCAACTTATCTTCACAGTAGCCTTAGGAGGTAAGTTTAGCTGAAAGACAATGGGTGGTCCAGTGACACTCAGCAAGCTTTGTAGCATGAGGATTTCAACCCACATCTCTCCAATCCTAGTCTGACAAGCAAGGCACATTTTTTCATTTTTGCAAGTGTGAATTGCTAATACCCAAACCAGGAACAAAAATCTATACAGGACCATTAAGTGTTTAGGAGCACCTACTCTGTGGTGAGATGGCTTTAGAAATCTCTGCACATGCTCAGGGATACTTTTATTGCAGGAGATATAAAAACCAAGCCTTAGTACTACTTGACATGACCAGGGAGAGGAGGACAGAAATGCCTAGGATGGATTCAGGGCAGCCTGCACTTTCTCATATACCCTCCTCTTATGCAGCTGTTCAAAAAAACCATGGGGTGAGTGGGTGTGGGGAGACAGAAGGCTGAGAACTTTTGCAGGCATAATTGTTCCAGGGGGCATTAGTTCCCACCCTACTGTAAACTGATCTCAGTGTGTTGTGCTTGTAGTCCTGGCCTGAGTTACCTGCGGCACCATGAGTGAGAAGAAGTCATTGGCCAAGGCCAGCTCCTGTGCAAAGACATAGTGCTGTGGGGTCTGGAAGGCTATGCCAAGGGCTGTGGCAATGCAGGGATGAGCTCCCAGGGTCAGCGCAATGCAGTACTCGCTCAGGAAATCTTGCAGTTCAGTGTCTTTTTTATGGACAAATTTCAGTGCCATGGGGGTCCCTGCAAGACAGAAGAGGGTGAAATGTTGGGCATTGCCAAAGCATAGGTTATACTCACCAGGTACATACACACACACACAATTTTACAGAAGAAAACCATAAAAGCTATTGGAACAGTTGGGAATTGTAATCAGCAGAGGAGCCAGTGTGGTGTGATGGACAGAGCACCAGCCTAGGATCTTGAGGACGCAAGTCCACGTCCCCACATTGTCCCATGGAAGCAGAGGTCACTCACTCTAATCTAGGGTTGTGGTGAAAATGAAATGGGGAACTGAAAATGCTGCACACCATCCAGAGCTTTTTGGAGAAAAGATGGAATGAAAATGTGACCGAGAAGAAGGTGGCAGTTCTGTGTCTGATGTATCACTTCAGGCTGCAGGTGAGGCTTATGTAATGGAACAATCTTCCAATAGAAAACTGGCATGTCAGGAAGCAGACCTTCAGCATGTGCAGGGATGTTTTTGCACATGGCAGATATTCAGTCCAGTGAATCCCCACCTGCAGCCTGAAACACTCAAACACAGATTTATCATCTGTATAGTTGTGAAGGAAGTGTTCACTCCACAGCTAGAGCTGGCTGGCCCTGGGGAGCTTCTAGGGATCATGGGGCTGGGCATCAGGTGGGATTGTATCTCATGAAGCTGTGACATCACCTCCAGTAGCATAATGGGAAGTGACATCATATGTCATCAGGACACTCTAGCACAGCAGTCCCTAGCCTTTTTGGCACCAGGGACTGGTTTTGTGGAAGACAATTTTTCCAAGGAACGGGGACGGGGGCAGCAGTGATTTCAGGATGATACAGTTATCCACTTTATTTTGGTGTGCTGGTTAAGTGTGCAGACTCTTATCTGGGAGAAGTGGGTTTGATTTCCCACTCCTCCACTTGCAGCTCCTGAAATGGCCATAGCTCTCACAAGAGTTGTCCTTGAAAGGGCAGCTTCTGGGGAGAGCTCTCTCAACCCTACCCACCTCACAGGGTGTCTGTTGTGGGGGAGGAAGATAAAGGAGATTGTGAGCTGCTCTGAAATTCGGAGAGGAGAGCAGGATATGAATCTAGTGTCGTATTATTATAATTACTACTACTACTACTACTACTACTACTACTACTACATTCATTGTAATGTATAATGAAATGATTATACAACTCAGGGCCTGGTTGCTAATGCCACAGACCAGTACCGGTCCATGGCCTGCGGGTTGGGGACCGGTGCTCTAGCAATCCCCCCAAACTCTTTTTGTGGATTTATAGAGCATCCCAGCAATGCCACAGTTTCTAGCCCAATTTCTTCTGCAGCAGCAAGGAACTGGTCCTCTGGCCCACAGCATTCTCCACTATGTTACTTGCTATGTTTCAGGCCTCAGCTGTTAGGCCCTTGGCTCCAATGAAGTATAAGTTCAAGGTCCTGCTCCAGCCCAACCCTTTGTCTGCCTCCTGGCTCCTGACTCACCTTGGCGTTGGTGAACTGCCATCAAGACATGTCCGTAAGAGCCGCTGCCCAGTTCCCGGAGGATGGTGTAACTACTGGTCACTTCCACCTGGGGCAGGTTTTGAGCTGTCAGCAAGACCATCTCCTCCAGCCGTTTTGCAATATCACCCGGGACTAGCTTCACAGCTGCCCAGAGAGAGAAAGAGGAAAGCTGGGGTGTGTACAGACGACCACTGACCCAGCAGCAGTTTGTCACCCATTTGTTCATAACGTCCAGGCAAGTGACACTGTGGTGGCAGGTAAAAAGCATCAACAACTCCGTCAGGAGGCTGAATTTCTAGTGCAGATGCAGCCGAAGAAAAGGGCAATAAGCAGATACTCCTTTCCCTCAGGGACACAAGTGCAGACACCTGAGGTGATTTTGACTGAGCGCCTATAATGTACAGCAGAAAGCCAGAAATGGGAGTCATTGTTCTAAATAGAAGACAGAAGGAGAATGACCCCAACTATGGATGCCAACCTCCAGGTGGGGCCTGGAGTTCCCCCAGAATTACACCTGATCTCCATTCTACAGGGATCAGTTCCCCTGACTACTCTGAAGGGTGGACACAGAAAGTGTTCAGTTACAGTTGAGCTGATGAAGGGCTCTGATCGTGTGCAGAGTGCCCTTCCTTCATAGAATAATCACAAGCAATGCCCACTCATTTGGAATCTGGTGGAAGAACCAGGAAAGCTTCGGTCCAAGCAGTTCTTATATAATAAGCCGGGGGGGGTGCAATTTAGGGGTGTCTCCCATAATGCAAAAGGTCTCCCATTGCAAAGACATTTTTACAGGTGAATGCTGTTGCTGCAGGACATAAGCAGATGATATCTGCGTAAAGGCAACTGCACTTTCTAACCTCCTGGCTTAACTGTTCATCTATTAAGCACATTTTAATCTCACCTTTCCACCAAGATCAGGACAGTAACCAGGGTTATCCCTTCCCTGCTTTAGCCTCACAATTCCCCTGTGACTGACACAGAGTGACTGGCCCAAAGTCACCCAGTGGCTTCCATGGTAGAGTGGGGGTTCAGCCCTGGCTCTTCCAGATCTTAGAATGACACTCTAGAGCCACTACACTGCACTGATCTGGCATCTCAGATCCAGATCCAGGATGTGCAAACAGCTGTCGCAGAGACAGTTGCTTACCTGCCACGATGGAGCTGAATCTCTCACTTCGTCCTTCCAAAGTCATCCTGTCAATTCACTCTTGGATTCACTCTCCAGGTCCTCAGTCCTGCCTGCCTGTCTGGTACCTGCCACATGTAGGTCCCCGTGGAGCCTTTTATAGCAACCGCTTCCCAACTGGTTCAGTCCAGCCACACACGGGGAAGCCAGCCAAACCACCCCTCTTCCTCTTATCCCTCTGCCCCAAAAGGTCAGGCCTCTGCGGTCCAGGCAGTTCCAGGGGCAGGATTAGCAGCCAGTTATCAAGGTTATTTTTACCACTGCTTGCCCAGCTGCTCTTATGCTTTGGTATATATGCCCCAGATGTTCCTGGAAAGGAGGATTCCTGCTGTTTTCTTCTTGCTTAAGGCACCAGGGGCTAATATTTGGTGGGACAAGCCTTAAGGGAGGGAGGAAGTGTCCACTGCTTCTCTGCAATCTTGTCATTTCACATGTTGACAGGCAATAGTCCATCGTTCCTTCTTTCCGCTCACAACTCACACCAGAGAACCTCATTATTGATATCAAGCTCTTGTTTCAATGCTGCTCAGTGCCAAGAGGGAGTGGAGAGTTCCAAGGTTTCTTTTTTGGCTGTGATCACACGCACTAAATAATACACTTTCAATCCACTTTCAGCGCACTTTCCAACTGGGACCAATTTACCACTAGCCTTGTCCTGGTCTCACACCCCTCTTCTCTGTGGGACTTCCTTCTGATTTTGCACAAGCTGCCCCAGGGCTGCAACTCACTCCACCTCTTTCACCCAGCAAGCAAGATCCTCTAAAACCAGTTTCTGTTTGCCACACAAAAGAGGCGGAGTGAGTTGCAGCCCTGGGGCAAAATTGAAGGGAAGCCCCAGGGAGATGTGGAGCGGGGGACCGGGACAAGGCTAATAGAGAATAGGTCTGGATCTTGCCAGTTCACACAGTTAAAAAGTGCATTGAAAGTGGATTGAAAGTGCATTATTTGGTGTGTGTGATCACAGCCTTCGAGAGGATTTCTTTCTGTACCAAGGGGTTGCATTATAAGGCATTTTGACACATGCTAAATAACATACTTTCGATGCACTTTCAATGCACTTTGCGACTGGAGTTTACTGTGTGAAATAGCAAAATCCACTTGCAAAATAGTCGCTGAAGTGGATTGAAACTGCATTATTTAGCATGCATAAAAGTGCCGTATAGTCTATAATTCCTGTTTATCTGTAGATATACAGACTGCACAGGAAGTGCATGAGTAGAAATGGGAGACTGGCTCCCCTACTCTTTTGCAGGGCTACCTGCCATGTTTGGGTGGCTGGGGAGGAACAAAATTGTCCTGTTGCTATAACAAGATAATGGAGGGAGCAGGAATGAAGGTGAAATAGCTGCCACAGAAAATGGGGTGCTGCTGCCCTGCATTGGCAGACACAGCAGCAATAGGGAAACCACAGCAAAGAGCCCCCATGTGGGAAGGGCCACACTCTTTCCCAGTGAGGTCCTTTGTGAGAAGGTTTCTAAGTTTTCATGGTTCTGGATTACCGCCCAACGAACATTCTTAGTGGTTGGTTTATGGGAGTAGGGTGTGGCAGGAAATAGGGAACACTTATTCACTGCTTCCGTTCCTTTTCCTGCTTCTTCCAAATTTTGTTGCCAAAGGCCGACATGTGGATATTACAGGGTTCTTAAAAAATTATTGTTGGAGAGGTTCATTCCCATAATACCACGTGAACACAACTGCTGGTGATAATAAGTACTAGTCCCTGGTTTCATCTGTACGATCGCCAATAGAAGTGAAAATCTCTATGTCAGTCATAGAAGCAGGTACAGGGAAAGCCCCATCTTCATTTACTCTGAGAACATGGCAAAGTGATTATGGGATATTAAGGAGAAATTAGTGCACTGCTAAGTGATCTAACAGCTTGGAAACTGAGTAGCCCTTCCCTAGATCGGTTTCCTTTTCCTGTTGCCCACTAATTGCAACCCTTTTGGGGGGAGACCATCTGTTTCAACAAGGATCTTTTTGCACTGGGCAAAGCCCCCTGGCCTGCGTGTCAGCAGTCTGCCCCCCCAAGCGAGGACAGATGGGCCCTGACCTTTCCTTATTCCTTGGCAGTCTATGCCTAGCGTGCAGCAGTTCTTCTGCTATCGGGGGCTTATTGATGTACAGTGCAGAAATATGCCACTGGGGAAGGGCTTGGGAAGGGGAGGGGGGCTAGAAACAGGCAGATGGGTAGCAATCTGTTTGTTGTACCCTGGCTTTGGGTTTCCATAGAGAGGCACTATGGTTTGGAATGATTAAAGAAGAAAGGGGACTGAGGAGCTGGTGAAAGCCAGTTCTGATATCCTCCTGAGGACAGCTTTTTATAGGGCTGCCAGCTTGGACTTGGAAATAGTTGGGAATTTGGGGGGCAGAGCCTGTGAAAGGCACAGTTTGGGGAGGGGAAGGACCTCAGCAGGGTATAATGCCACAGGGTCCACCCTCCAAAGTAGCCATTTTCTCCAGGGGAACTGATCTTGTTCACCTGGAGATCAGCTGTAATACCAGGAACAGCCTGGACATTGGCAACCCTAGGCTTTTAGCAAGTCCCGTTGATACTGCAGTAAAGAAGTATGCTGGGGAAAGGTATGTACCACTGCAGCAAGTACTTGGTGAGCACCATGGTATGCTGGGGAAACATGCCATGGAGAAATAAGCTGAGGAGAGGTATACTTCAACTCCAGCAAGCCTTTTGAGTGCCACAGTCAAAACATGGGTCTTGTACATCTACTTGAGAAGTCTGGTATTGTGAAAGAAGGCCTCAAAGTCATGGTGCACATTTAAGAGCCCCTTTACCAGCTTTACCTGAAAATATGTATTATTCGAACATTGAAAATTAGTATTCTTTTGTCTTTAGAGGCCCTTTGAAATTTGAGGCCATAAGCTGTAGCTTATGTTGTGCAAATGCAGCTCTGAATGAAGGCTTCAGGTAGTGAACATATATGAAGCTGCCTTATACTGAATCAGACCCTTCTCGGTCTATCAAAGTCAGTCTTGTCTACTCAGACTGGCTGCGGCTCTCCAGGGTCTCCAGTGGAGGTGACTTGCCTGGACCCTTTTTAGTTGGAGATGCTGGGGATTGAACCTGGGAACTTCTGCTTACCAAGCAGATACTTTACTACTGAGCCACTGTCCCGCCCCATGAGACTCATGAGAATGCTACAAGCACTTCTGAGATTGATGGGGCCATTGTTCACTCCTGCTCACATGTAAAGTGGGGTCTATAAAACAATGCACAGAGAAGGGGTACTGAACTTGTTCCCTTCCCTTCCCGTAACCACCACTCTCTTATTTGATTTGTCCAGGCTCCTCTTTTTAGCTTTTCTGGATTGATGCAAATAAGGAGAGATAAGGTTTTGGAAGGGTGGGTTTCAGCACCCTCTTCCCATGCTTTCTGTACTTATTTAGATATAAACTTGTACACTATCATTCTTCTAAATATGTGGGTTCAGGGCTTTTCCCCCCTGGGGGAACATGATGGAACGGAGTTCCGGAACCTCTTTGGGGAAACAAAAATCTCAAAAATGAGTAGCACTCCATGTGTTTCGCTTTCATTACCCTCTTGAGAGTTCCAGCACCTCTTTTTCCAGAAAAAAAGCCCTGTGTGGATTTAAACAGTTTAAAGATCATCTCAGTAAAACCTATTTCATCAGTGGCACAAAAAAATATAACCTGTAAAATTGTTTGCATAGGCTAAGCACAGCTGATTCCAGCCATTCTCTTTCTGGGTGGGGGGAAATGGACCCCTCTCTTCCACAAATCCAAGCAGGCTAAGAGTTCCCAGGTCCCTTCTGGCCAGTGGCAGGGGATGAGGGTAGGGTTGCCAGATCCAGGCTGAGAAACTTCTAGATTTGGGAGTGGAGCCTGGGGAGGACAGGGACCCCAGTGATGTATAATGCCCTAGTGTCCACCCTCCAAAGCATCCATTTTCTCCAGGGGAACTGATCTCTGTAGTCTGGAGATGAGCTGTAATCCAGAGGATACCCTGGTCCCACCTGCAAGCTGGCATCCCTACTAAGAGCCCTTTATCTGAGGAGCCCTTTGTCAAGTTCTGGGCTTTTTGAACTCCTGAGCTTTCTCAGGATTTCAAACTGCTTTCTAATGGAGATGGGACAGGCACATGAAAACAAAGACATCTGCAAGAGTCATAGCTGGTGTATTTAGGGCTGCCGGATTTGGATTTGGGGAGGGATTTCACCTAGAATCTATGCTATACCATAGGATTTGCCATCTGAAGCTACCATTTTCAATTGCAATCTTAGGAACTAACCATGTACTTTTATCCTGTAGATTTGACTGTGATTTGCATGCATCTTATCTGGATCCTATATTCATTGCAATCCCTGGAGGGTAATTCTGATGAAAGCAAGATAGTTTCCTAGCCTCAAATAAGGCTGACACCATCAAAGTGGTGGCAAACGTCCTTTACTGTGCTTGCAGGAGGAGAAGTCTGCTTAGAATATTTAATTAACCACCTTTCCCCCTGCTTCATTGATTTGATACTGTCGTTGTTATGCCAATAAAGGTTCTGTGACTGACGGCTACCATTTTCTCTTGAGGAACTGATCTCTATAATCTGGAATTGAAATGTAATTCTGGGAGAACTCCAGACCCTACCTGGAGGTTGGCAATCTTAAATCCATTTCAAACAACATGTATTTCAGTTCCCGGGGTGGGTGGGGGGGGGATATCATGTGTGGGAGGGTTTACACAATGATCAAAAGACATCAACAATTTCCTAGATGGTGCCCCTTCAGGCTACATTGGATGGCGTTTGCTTATTTGAATTCTCCAGCACTGATCTTTGCCTGTTAATGTGAGTTGGGTTCGAACCTCTGCTCCCAATTCTTTTGCAGCCCCATTGAATTGTACTTATTGCTTTTCTTCTTTGCCCTCCAAACTTGTTCCCTGCGGATTACATGTTCCCAAACAGGAGGTAGTCACTGACCTGCAAATGATTCAGGACTTTTCGCTCTGGGTGCCAGCAGCAACCCTGGCAACACTTGCCCGGTCAACACCTATTTTTTGCTCTGCTGAAGTCAAGATTTTCCTGTTCTCATGGCCACAGATTGGTCATGGGGCTGTTATCTCCGGGTCCAGGAAGGGCGAGCAGAGATTTGGGCACAGACTACCTCTTTCTGCTGCCCATTGTTCCAGTCCAGGGCAGTGATCCTCTCAAGCAATCAGATCTGCTCTGGAACCCGTCCAGTTAGCAGGCGGCGCATTCCTGCTTAATGAAGTTCCAGGCAACAGCTGAGGATTTGGGGTCTGTTTATTTTGGCAGTAGGGCTTTCTGCTGGTCATTATCTTGGCACCATAATGAAGGGGATCAACACCCAGGTGGCATTTGTACCAGAGTTTAACTTCTCATTGAAAGCCACAACTTCAAATTCCATATACACAAGGCTTTCTTTTGTACTTGATCTGGATGAACGATCCTGCCATTTGCCACCCACAACTTGGATTGCCTTCCTTTGCGTCTGGTAACTCCAATAATAGTTATGAGTTTCCCAATTTGAATCTCAGTCCAATCTGAAATTTGCTTGGCAGACTCCTCTATTGAAATATGTGGTTAATAATGGCAGCCTATGTTATAAAATTGTTACAAGGATTCCTGGAATTTGTGCACTTGTAGCTAGCCTGATCTGGTCAGAACTCAGAAGCAAAGAAGAGTTGGCCCTGCCAAGTATCTGGATGAGAAACAACCAAGGAAGTCCAGGGTTCCTATGTAGGGGAAGGCAATGGCAAACCACCTTTGACTATCTCTTGCCTTGGAAATTGTACAGGGTCGCCATTAAGTCAGCTGTGTTACATATAATTAGAGTTTGACTGTGTTATAATTACTGTCTGAAAGTGGTCTGTGGAGAAACGCCATCTTAGTTAATGGTGGTACTTGGTTGGGAGGGAATGTCATGGGTGCTGGGGGCCCTGCAGAAGAAGCCGAGCCTGAAGAAGAAACTGTGCCCCTGCCACCTGCACCAGTGCCCCTGCCTCCTGCTGGAGAAGATCCAAGCCCCCTTGCCTCGCCCTCTCGGGTGGCTCGTGTGCGTGACTGCCTTCGTCAGGACCTCAGGGATCGGAGGAGGGCAGCACGCTCACGAGCAAGACGCTTCCTGAGCCCTGAGTTTTGAAAGGATTCTGGCCCTTCTAGGAGTGAGGGTGCTTGAGTCTCAGCAGGATCCTGGCTGCCCTCTGAGTCAGCAATTAGCCCAAATGGGCAACAGACAGCAGAGAGCTATATAGCTGTGGGCTTTGAGAGAAGGCTCTGTGGAAGCAAGTAGTCACTTACCTGACGTTCTAGCATCCACTTCGGCTTCTGACTTCGGCTTCTGGACCCCCCTGACTCTGGCATTGACTTCTGGACCCCCTGACTTCGGCTTCTGAACCTCTGACCTATGATACCTGGACTGTGATTCGGTTTTGGTGCTTTGGACCCTCCTTGCTACCCAGCTACAGACCTTGGACTGCCCCTGGACTTCGCCTGGCCTGGCCCCAGCCCGTGACAGGGAACATGAAACTGCTAAGGCAGGCTTTGTGGCCTAGCCTTCCCTTCATTCCCTCCTCCCTTCTGGAGTTAAACCATCGCCTTTAGGGGGAAAACCTCCTAGAAAGGCAGGAAGTTCTTTTATTTTTATTGGAAGTTAGGCGGGAAAAGCTCAGTTCTCGGCTGGCACTCAAGGAGAGATGTTGTTAGTCTGTGGGCTCCTGACTGTGGGAGAGGCCTTCTCCTGAGGGAGAGGAGGAGTGGACTCCAGGCAGTCAGACCGAGGAAGTCATTCACAAGGCAGGGCAAGTTTAATCCAGGGACGGGAGGATGCGTTTAATTTGTCCTTCTGGTTGCTGTTCAGGTGCAGTGCTAAACTGTTACATGCAACTGTTTTTGTTTTTCTCTTCTAATTTTTACTGTTTTGAATGCTGGCAGTCAAACTTTGTACCACATAGATCTCCAACCGCTTTAGACCACGCTGCTTTATGAAAGGGAAAGGGAGAAGGCATGTAGTTGGATAAGGTGCCAATCCTCCAGGGGTTCCCCGAAGAAGTGCTGTGGTCTCTGTGATACCCAAGTACAGGGTGGAAGAGGACCTTGAGGCCTGGCCTCAAAGCTGGAGAGGGGGATTGGGAGTCCTGTTCCTCTCAGTCCGAACCCCTGGGCTGAGCAGGTGGTGGCAGCGAGCCTAAGTGGCCAGAGGAGAAATAGCTCCCTCAAAAGGGGAAAGTTTAGTTTAGTTAGGATGGAGCGTGGAGAGATGGGACATCTTGAAGATGACAAAGCCACAGCTCCAGGAAGAGTGTGCAAAGCAAAAGCTGGAGTGTGACAACATGACCGTAGCAGATATGCAAGACCTCCTGTTGGAGCATAATCAGCGAGCAGGGGCACCTGCAGAAGAGCCCCCCATCCAGTCAGAAGCAACTTTATGGCTACAAGTAGAACTGGAAAGAATGCGTATCGAGGCGGACCGAGACCGCAGACAGGAGGAAAGGGAGAGGGATGAAAGACAAGCTGAGATCTGCAGACACGAGCAGGAACAGCAACGTCACCATGAGTTTGAGGTGCTACATCTGAAAGCTGAACAAAGCAAAAAGATCAAAGTCACCCCCAAAGACTTTGCAGTGTACAAAGAGGGAGAAGACCCCTCCATATACCTCTCCAACTTTGAGAAGGCAGCCAAACAGTGGGGAATTGCAGAGGAAGACTATATGTCTTACCTCTGTAGCATCCTGACCGGAGAACTTGCAGCCATCTATCACAGCATGCCTATGGAAGATGGGGGGATAACTTTTGCAACCTATAAAGCCACTGTCTTTAAAAGGTTTAAACTGGGGCAGACTACTTCCGAAAGCAGTTCAGGGGTTTAGCCCCACCAGAATGTAAATCCTATTCTGAATCTGGGGTAAAGCTAGGTGATCTTGGGAAGAGATGGGTAGAGGAAGAAAAAGCCCAGGATTTTAAGGCTTTGTTTCAGTTGTTGATTTTAGACCAATTCTACTTCAGACTTCCCAAAGAGTTGAAATGCTTGGTAAAAGATAGGAAACCTAAAACCATTACAGAGGCCTCAGAACTGGCAGACGAGCTGGTGCTGAACAGAGAGGGGTTGAATTGGATCCCTTCCCAGTTGGGAAGGGGACAAAAGGGGTCCCTAAGGGGTGGGAAGAAACAACCATCACCCAAAAGGGAAGGGAAACCTGCCCAGGAAGAGGGTAGGAAATCTCCTGATTTGACTAATCAGGATCAGCCCCAGATTCGACATGCTACAACTGTGGGAAGGCTGGACACTTAAGGTCAGCCTGCCCAGAGCTGCAAGCTGAAACTTCCAAACCCACAACAAAAGCACCAGTCACTCCAAAGGTGAAGGAGGAGTATGTGGCCATGGTAAGCCATGAATGTCTTTTCACCAGAATGGAGCCTGTGGAGGCCTGGAGTGATTTTGTGGAACCAGTAAGGCTTAAGGACCGGTTGGTTTTTGGACATGCTGACACTGGCTCTTCAGTCACCCTTGTGAGGGCTGATCTGGTGTCAGAAGCTGACATTGTCCCTGATATGGCATTCAGAATCAAGGGGGTTCTGGGACCACCCGCCAAGATTCCTGTGGCCCGGATGCCAGTGGAATGGCGAGGATCAGCAGGTCTTATGGAGGTTGGGGTAATGAAGAAACAGACAGTTCCAGTGTTATTGGGCTGGGATTTGTTGGTTGGCCAGTACACTATCAATGCTGTAACCCTCAGCCACACCCTCAGAGGAAAGTGGGAGGAGGAAGGCAACTTTAGGGAAGCCACCTCACCACCAACCAGGGAGGAGAAAATAGCCCAGGTTACTGAGGACGAAGAGAGGTCAGTCACCCAGGAGGGAGAGGACCAGCCTGTCCCCAGCCCTGAAGGAGGGTGTGCCCAATGGGAAGAGGGGTGCCAATTCACCCAAGGGCAGTAGGATGCTGTGGAGCCTTCCAGGCAGGAAGGAGTTCAGTCGGCTGACACTGAAAAACCAACTGAGGGGGCGGAGAACCCAAACCAAACGTCGGCTGAGTGTCCCGGAAATAGTGGGACTATGGGTGGCTTGGAGGAGCTGAGGGCAGAAAGTCTGGGGGAACCAGAAACTTTCTTGGCAAAGATCCAAAGTGACCCTAGTCTGGAATCGCTGCGTAAGGTAGCAAGGGACCAGGAAGTGGAGTTCTCAGAAGCTCTGACTGAACAAGTGGTATGGAAGCAGGGTCGCTTATATAGGCTGTGGTTGCCACCCGGTAGACAAGTGACTTGGGAAGCAGTTCAACAGCTTGTGGTTCCCAGGAAATACAGGCGTAAGCTCTTGGAGCTGGCACATGACATACTGTTTGCTGGACACTTAGGGATCAACAAGACCAGACAGAGGCTTTTGTTAAATTTTTACTGGCTGAAGGGGGCTCAGGATGTGAGGGACTACTGCAAGTCATATCCAGCCTGCCAAAAAGTGGGCAAAAGTGGGTGCAAAGCACGAGCTCCTTTGCAGTCCCTTCCTAATTTTTACTGTTTTGAATGCTGGCAGTCAAACTTTGTACCACATAGATCTCCAACCGCTTTAGACCACGCTGCTTTATGAAGGGGGCCCCGGGGAAGGGGAAAGGCATATAGTTGGATAAGGTGCCAATCCTCCAGGGGTTCCCCAAAGAAGTGCTGCGGTCTCTGTGATACCCAAGTACAGGGTGGCAGAGGACCTTGAGGCCTGGCCTCAAAGATGGAGAGGGGGATTGGGAGTCCTGTTCCTCTCAGTCCAAACCCCTGGGCTCAGCAGGTGGTGGCAGCGAGCCCAAGTGGTCAGAGGAGAAATAGCTCCCTCAAAAGCGGGGGGGCTCGGGGAACGGGGTCTGATAGGCAGACCGGGGCCGTTCCGCCACATGGTCAAATAAAAGAGACAAATAATTCAGCTGTAGATCTATTTTGATCTATAGCTGTAGGCAAAAAACTGATGACCCATACCCACATTGGCTGTTTAAGGAAGACCTTATTTATTTTATCTAATCTTTGATTTTTAGGCCACCAGTCCCAATGTTTTCCAGATATTTCATTGTTTTGAAATTATGACACCCATATTCCATCTATTTGGTTCCTTTGTTGTCGTCTGATAATACCATCTCTGTATCTAATTTCAGCCTATAGCTACATTGATACGCCAAATGTACCCAATTAGAACTGCCACCTATACTGTCATATTTTTGTTTTAATATATAGGTATTGATTGAGGTTTAAATTATGTTGTTCTCCGCTCTGAGCCCACTTGCAGGAAAGAGTGGAATATAAGTTAACTAAGATAAATAAAAACTTTATCAATTTCAACTTTAAAAATCCTACAGTACAGGGTTTTTAAATTATTTTTAATGTAGTTGCAATTCAATTTGAAGACATTATCAAAACGCAGATTCTGAAAGTCAAATAAATAACAGGGAGACTGATTAGATCCCTCAAACACATTCTAGAAGCCCCACCTTCCCTCCCCAAAGAGAAAAGGAAAACTCCTTGCACTTCTGTGGCCAGCCATGCTGCATCTTAGCTTTGAAGTTCCTTAGCTGGTGTCAGTCTTGAAGGGTCTGTGGCGATCCCTGCAAAGTCTGAATTCCTCACACACATCTTGCTTTTGTTACAGCCTGCCCCCCACCCCATGTATTGTGATAAACAGGCGAGACAGCTGCAGTTTCTGTCAAATGTTCCAAAAGGGAAGGGGGGGGGGATAAATAAATAAAATGAAAGCAGGTACAGAGGGCACTATTTACCACAGCTTTACTGCCATCACCTGGTTTTCCAAGGAACTGAAGCCACATCACAGTGCTGTGATTACAAGCATAGTCATTTTATGGAGGGGAGCATTCCCCCCGAAACCCCCCCCCCCACACTTCCTGCATGTTTTGTGAGCTAACTTTGAATCGAACGAAAAGTCTGCTCCTCTGCCATCAGCATCTTGCTTTTGTTACATGTGTGCACATCAGCTGAAGATCAAGACACCAAACCATCTGATTTCTCAGGCAAGTTGTTCTTTTAATAAATCATGGCACAGAAACGCGGTGACTTATGACCTCCCTAACCAGGACAGTAACCCATTCCTAATTATTCCAACCACTTCTCCCTCCCAAATATTGTTGGAATCCCATGTGTGCTAGGCAATTCAACCCCTATGCATTACTTCTATGCATTACTTTCTCCATTTCCATCTTTCTACTGCAACAACCAGCTATGCATCTCTTCATCATTAGATAGCTTTGGCCATCTGTGGCTGTCGGCTTCCTGAACTTCCTTGCAGGCTGATAGGGAAGCAGTCTGTGGCACCTTATCTCTCCTGTGAGAAGCCAAATTACTGAAAGAATTTGGAAATCCCAGGACCCACTAACATTTGATTCTCTTGTTTTCCCCCAGACACACACCTCTGGTTAACAAGGCCAATCACATCTGGAAACCCAGGACCATCCCCCTTATATGGGGAGGGGGGCAGATCTGAAGAAGATAGATTCAATTAATCAATCCTCTTGGCTAACTCACAGAATGAACTACCTGGGATACCCTTTCTCAAATTAAATCCAAAGTAATTAGCAATGTTAAACTTTTCACAGTTTTCTGGGAAGAACTTCAGAACTGAGATTGAGTGAGGTTCTAAGAAGAACAGGTATGCAGCAGTCTAGAGGGTCTCAACTTGAGCCTCCCTCTCCCCAACTTTTGTTTGTCATTGCGCTAGAAGAAGAAAAATGCAAGAGCCAGTCTGCTGGCAGAGTGTGGACACCAAGAGATCATGATGTGACCAGATATTGAGTGGCAAAACACACAGATTAAAGTCTGGGGAACATTCAGAAAATCTTCTTTGTTCAAATGTGTATGAGATACATTTCAGCATTCGCTTTATTTTGTGGCTTCCTACTTTCCATCAAGAATACTGCCCCCACCTGCCATTGTACGATCACCCCAGCAAGTTTATAATGTTTCTTGCTGGAAAACAGTTTGCGAGGAGTGCAAAAGGCAAATGGAAGGCAGAAATGCAGAGTTAAATAGAATTGAAGGTTGGAAGGGAAAAACTTGCTCTCCCAGACACACGGCCCTTGAAGCTCGTAATTTCAGAGTGTTTGTTGTTTTATTGGTTCGGCCCTAGAGGCAGTTCTCCATTTCTCATGTCCAAAAAGAAGGATTAAAAGCCCCAACACTTTCTTTTCTCTAGGCTAAAAATATCCACAAGTTGAATCCAACCAGCTTGTCTGCTGATGGAAATGGAAGCAAGGGTCTCCTTTGACATGCCAAAAGGGTTACAGGGAGAATCATGAGAACTCTATGGGAAAAGGATGCTGTAGTATGGAAAAGGATTAGGTGAGTTGGAGTCAAAAGATTGGCTGGATTCAACCCCAGGTCTCATTGGTTACTAGGCCACTTCTATATGTCAAGGCCCTCATCAAATTCCCCTGCAGCTTGTAACTTTGAGATGGATGGCTGTGAAGCTGAGTACTGAAATACAGCAGAGCTGAGGGGAGTGGAACTATTCCTGCATCTTGGAAACAAGGCTCCTGTTGAAGCAAACAATAATGACTCTTTAGAGCCATCATCTCCTGGAAACAGGAGGTATCTGTAAGCCACATGGTTGGGAGGGAAAACAGCTTTCTCACGGTATTCCCCAATCCCAGAAGCATCCCAGAGGAATACACTTAGTATCTCGGTCTTTCCCAAGCTAGCCCTCTCTGCCAAGTTGTTCCCATTTCCACCCAATGATTTTGAAAGAAGCAGGGAAGGTGCAGTGTCCTGGCCTCAGGCAAGGAGCAGCATTTTTCATGTCAACTAGGATAACAAAAGTCAGTAACCAGAGTGGATGGAAACATAATGACATTCCTTCCCCCCATGTTTACTAAAGCACCAAAGAGATGCTATTTCAGCTTTGGATCCCAATGCAATGGGTAAGACTGCAGGGATGATAGAGATAAGGAAGGAAAACAGTTCAGTGGCAAAGCATTGCTCAATGCACAGGAAACTCTCTAATTAACTGTCAGCCCCATCCCAAACCAGAATGGTCATCAGATGGATTCATGATCTGACACAAGCAAGGTTTGAAATGTAAGTGGTCAGCAGAAGGTATATCCTTATAAAGATGCTCATGATGGGGTTGTCTCATAAGAGAGCATGTGCCTTCAAGTCACAACTGACTCCTGGTAACCCCAATCATGTGGTGTTCAATGCAAGACATGAGCAGCAGTGGTTTGTCATTGCCTTCTTCCATGCAGCAACCCCAGTCTTTCTTGGTGGCCTCTCATCCAAGTAGTGACCATGGCTGACCCTGCTTAGCTACCAAGCCATGAAGCACTTGGGCCAAACTGGACTGAAAACACAAGCTGCTTCTGGCAGAGCAAAAGTATAGCCAAACATCATCTGACTCATGAGCTGCTTTGTTTTGTGCCTCTGCAAGGGTTCCAAGCTTCTGTCTCTAGAAGAAAATACCCCTGTTAGCAAAGTCCCCAGAAAAGGTGGGCGCAGAATGAGGTTTAGACACCAAACAGAATTGGCTGCAGTTCTGGCATGGAGGAAAGGAAATTAAAGCCACTCAACTTCTTCCCTTGAGATGGAATCTTGGCAAAACTGGGATAAGGAAGTTCAAAAGGCAAAAAAATGTGGTTTGGACTTCTGTCTAAAGCCTGCCTTGCCTCACTGAGGGACCCTGGCCTTTGGTGACTTGTCTGAAAAATGAGGACAAGAAAGAGATGTATACAATAGTGATGTTAGGAAGCCAAATGAAGCCTGATCACAGCTGAAGACAGTAGCACTGTTGTCAGTAATTGCCTGAGTTTTCTCTTTTCCTACTACAAAATAAAGGTAAAGGGGTGCTCACACATTTGCTTTTCCATGTGTTGTGTGTGTAAGAGAGATCTACAAATAAGAAGGAATGGAAACCAGAGCTACCATTAACCCAACAATACCAAACAAACCACCTTTGGAAAGCCTGGACTCCAATTCTGCCTCACTCTGTGGTGCCAGACAAGCCATTATCCCTTAGTTCCCTCATCTGGAAAAGTGGGAATAAAAATGATCCACCTCACTGGGCCACTGACAAAAACTGGAAGGCTGCTTTGGCTTCACAATAACTGTATCAGCCAACAATCAAAAGTTCAGACTGAGACACAGGATAGGATTCCTTCAGCTGAAACAGTCCCACTGTGAAAAGCAACAGTTGTGGCAGAGTGTCACCTTTACAATGCTAAGGAAGACCAGTGGACAAAAGGAGTTTTAAAAGTGGGTGAGGGAGGACCAGAACAGTAACACACAAAAAAGTCTGTTCAGAGTAGTTGCCCCCATCCATCTCTGTTTCCCATATTTCCTTCTCAAATATTTTAAGGAGCCAATCTGTCGTTGCCTAAGCTAAAATGTCTTCATCATGGTGATAACATTTCATTGATCAGAGGGTCTTTATGGCACTGGAATGTTGTGAGAAACTTCCTCATCCAACAGGTTCCATTCTCAAAGAGATTCAGCACTCAGCTTGGATCCAGTATTACAAGCTGCCATTGTCGGGGTGTTTGGACAACAAGAATGGATACAAAAGGGAAAAGTGTGTGAGATCTTTCGGTTCATAAAACAAAATTCTACTGGAAGATCCTCTTTGTTAAAACGGTTTGGAAACTATGCCAATAAAGCTCCATTCCCTCGGTGGTACCAAAGATAAGGTGAGTGGAGAAAATTCAATATCGAGATTAAACCTCTCTTGGAACATCCACATTCTGGATACAAGCTCCCCAAAGGATGAAAATTGTTGCAATTTGTGTGTTGTTAAGAACTTGCTCTGGGGTGGAGTCTCTGGTGCTTGACAAGAGTCTGTCTCTGACGGAACCTCCTTCCGCACTCAGTGCAACGATAGGGCTTCTCTCCTGTGTGGATTCTCTGGTGGATGATAAGGTCAGCCAGCCGGACAAACCTCCTCTCACACTCATCACAGGAGTAAGGCTTCTCTCCGGTATGGATTTTCTGGTGCCTGGTGAGAGAGGACAGCTGGTTGAATCTTTTCCCACACTCGGCACAGCTGTGCGGCCTCTCGCCTGAGTGGGTACGTCGGTGCCTGTGAAGGTGTGACAGTTGGTTGAATCTCCGGCCACACTCATCGCAAGTGTGAGGCCTTTCTTCCGAGTGCGTCCTCTGGTGCCTGGTTAGAGCCGATGAGGCTATGAACCTTTTCCCACACTCTGGGCAGCCGTAGGGTCTTTGGCCCATATGGATCCTCTTGTGTACCGTGAGGGCTGAGAGGTGGCTGAAACATTTTTGGCAATAGGTGCACCGATATGGCCTTTCTCCCGTATGGATCCTCTGATGGCTGATAAGATGCGCCCGCTGGCTAAAGGTTTCCCCACACTCGGTACAGGCGTGAGGCTTCTCTCCCGTATGGATCCTCTGATGCCGCGTGAGGTGTGAGAACTGGTTGAACCTTGCCCCGCACTCGGCACAACGGAAGGGTTTCTCTCCCGTGTGGATGTGCTGGTGTTTGGCCAAGTCCGATGGGCAGTTGAAACGTTTCCCACATTCAGCACAAGGGTGGGGTTTCTCCCCGGTGTGGATTCGTTGATGCCTGGTGAGGTGGGACATCTGGATGAAGCTTTTGGAGCACTGGCCGCAGTGGTAGGGTTTTTCTCCTGAGTGCGTTTTCAAATGCTTGGCTAGGCCCGATGGGCGGGTGAACCTTTTTCCACACTGAACACAGGCGTGAGGTCTGTCCTTCCTGTGGATACCGCTGTGAGCCCGGAGCTCCTCTTCTCCCCTAAATCTTTTCCCACAGTCTGGACACTGGAAACACTGTCCAGCTCTTCCTAAAAACTTGGCACCTGTTGAGTGAGAAAGAAAAATCAGATGTGATCAAGGGGAGCTGCACAATAAAAGTAAATGGGCAGTGATGTTCTGCATTGTAATTGAAGTGTGGACTTTTGCAGCTAGACTACTGGTTGGAGCTAGTTATCATGTGATTTCCAATATTACAGCAATTACACCGCCATCTGATCCCCTCCTGAGCCCAATTCAAAGTGTTGTTTTTACCTTTAAAGCCATAGATGGCTTGGGACTGGGGTATCTAAAGGATATCTTCTCCCATATGTTCCTGTCTGCGAACTAAGAGGGAGAGGCCCTCTTGAGTATCCAAATGATGAAAAAAGCTTGTCGGGTGGGAACACATGAGAGGGCCTTTTCAGTAGCAGCCCCAAATTATGAAACAATCTCCTCGGGGAGCTCCACCTGACCTAATATACAAAATAATTAATACACTACGGGGGATGACTGTATGCATGTGGGATTAAGTCCAGTTTAGGCTGATGAATCACATCTCATTCAAGAGAGACTTGAACTGTAGACTTCTAATTTTCAGCTCTCACTTTTAGTCACATCTTACCAGATCACTATACTACACCAGCTAGCTGCTGACTGGCAGGCAAATCATTCATTGCAAACTGTTCACATCCTCCACATAACCACTCTGCATTCTGTTAATCAGACACATCCTGGAAATCCCCTTTCTGAACAATGCCATGATTTGGATTCCATTATATGGCACAGGGGGAGAGGACACTTAAGCAATCCATTTGCCAGATCTATATCAGGCCAAGAAAACAGCTAGGGAAGGGCTTAAGGCTCTTTTCCTTGTGTGCCATAAGAGAAGCCATGTTGGATCAGGCCAATGGCCCATCCAGTCCAACATTCTGTGTCACACAGTGGCCAAAAAAATTAGATGCCATCAGGAGATTCATCAGTGGAGCCAGGACACTAGAAGCCTTCCCACTGTTTCCCCCCTCCAAGCACCAAGAATACAGAGGTAGCCTACCCACTGCTGTGCCGCTGCCCCCCTCCCCCCACACACGCTCAGAGTAGCGACACCAGCCTCATGCTTACCCATTTTGGTTGGCATTGCAAAAAGACCCTTCTCTTAATATAAAGCAGGAAGAGGCTTCGCTCTCACCCCTCCCTCTGGAACAGGAAGGGAGGGGAAAGCAAAGCCTCGTTCTGCTCTCTATTAAGAGAGTGCTATTCTGATGCCCTCCCCCCAAAGCTGGTAAACGCGAGGCTGATGTCTGAACACGTCGGGTGTGTGTATGTGTGTGTGTGGAGCGAAGTGTGGCGCTGCGTTGCAGCACTGCAGAAAAAACAGGAGGGGGTTGGCCTGGGGGTGCAGGGGCAGTAAGTCTGCCTGGGGTGCTGCCCGCTTTCGGGCCAGCCCTGGGCGCACTTAACCACCACACCACACTGGCTATCATATAGGGTTAAATCTGTTGAAGGCAACTTTGTAAGTCAGGAGTTGTATGCTATATGGCATGTGAGCTAAATTGCTCCAGAACAGTAGAATATCATTTGGATCCAGCCAGTTTTTTGACCCAATTTTTCTCCTTAGTACAACCTCATTTTATGTGGATTTTAGTTCACTCAGGTCTCATGACGCACAGTGCTGCCTTTTGGGGTGGAGGAGACTCTTCCTTCCCTTTTTCAGCATCAGAAAAATGGTTAGATCCAGTCCTATAAGTTTTAAACAGCAGTTTCTGATTCTTCATGCCATCCAGTCACTTTTTTTTTCTATCAGAAGTCATTGCTACAATCTCAAAGCAGAGGACCAGCCAAAATGTGTGCAGGAGAACACTCCATCAGGGCCGGCCCTGCCATGAGGCAAACTAGGTGATTGCTTAGGGTGCTGGCCTTCTAGGGGCATCCATGTGACTTGGTGTGATGTTATCAGTACAAAGGGGGGGGGGGCACCAGAAATTAGCCTTGCTTAGGGTGCCAGACAGTCTAGGGCTGGCCCTGCACTCCATTCAATGTTTTCAGCCAGGGAGAAAGTCAGATTCATATGATAAGAGTAAGACTACAGGGGAGACACAGAGAGAGAGAGAAGGAGTTGGTGCAAGGTGGACCCCCAATCCTTACCTAGTGCGTTCCCATTGTCTTGCTGCCTGATTTCTTTGTAGCTTTGCCTTGGCCTGGCATTTGCCGGAGGATGCGGTATCTCAGAGCAGTTTGTGGTCCCCCCTTGAAGCGATGCCATGACCTGAAACAGGTACAGCAATTCCAATGAGACTAAGAAGAGGGAATCTTAGGACTGTTTTGCCTCATTTTGTCATTTACAAAGAGGGGGCCTAGTCAACATCCCTTTGGAGCAGCAGGTAACTGTGCACATAATGTTTATCTGTTGACAGAAGTAAAATGATCTCACTCAACTGAAGCCTACAAATGGCTGCTTCTTCTTACTCCAGGACAGGCAAAAGCATTACACTGTGTTGTTCTGATCATTATTCAAGTCATCTGTGACAAACAATAATTCACCTTGAGTCTCAGTGAGAAAGGCAAACAATAAATGAAGTAAAATAAATGACATTCCATACAATGGGTTGGATCCTGCCTGCTTTTCACACAACTTTCCCAGTTCCCTTCCACATGATACCCCTGCCCTCTGTGGATTTTTGTCCACACATGATTTTCAGCATAGCCTTTTCAGTGGTCAAAGACAATGTCTCCATACTTTTCCACTAGTAGAAAAGCTAGTTGGATCTGACCTAGTATCTGATCCTCTGTAGGCCCCAGTCCTGACAAAATCAGTCTTAGCTGGGTTCTCATGCTTTGGCCTTCTCATTACAGGTTGAGGCAAACGGCTGTAACCTTGAGAATTCTTCCAGAAGAAAATGCTTTATACTGAACCTGTCCATTGGTCTAGGTCTACCCTGATTAGCAGAGGCTTTCCAGAGTCTTAGGCCAAGGTCTTCCACATGACTGCTACTGATTTTGCACACAGCTTACCATGCGGTCATGTTCCTGTTCTCTGCACAGCGTCTGTCGGATTTCCCACTCTCTGCGCCGGAGTTACAGGAAGTGTTGCGGCTTTCGCGTAGCAAACGTAAACCGCTAAAACCCAGTTTACGTTTGCTACTTCCTGTAACTCCGGCGCAGATAGTGGGAAATCCGATGGACGCCAAGCAGAAAACAGGAACGTGACCGCAGGGTAAGCTGTGTGCGAAATCGGTCTGTACCTTTTGAGCTGGAGACACCAGGGATTGAACCTGGCATCATCTATCTGCAAAGCAAATGCTCTCCACTTCAGGGAGAGTGAAATCAGGTGACCATTTGTGACTGTGGACTCACCTCCTTGAGAAACCATGCGGCCAAGCATCTGCAGATGTCTTCTTTGCTGCTTCCGGATTATTCCATAGCAATGTGGACATAGCAGTCCTCTCAGACACCCAGCTGTGAGAAAGGCTGCATCACCCCTTACAAATATATTTTGAGATCAATCTAGAGTTGCTAGCTCCTGGTTGGAAAATACTTGGGATTATGGAGGTGGAGCCTAAGGATGGCAGAGTTTGGGGAGGGGATGAAGTAGGGTGTAATGCCATAGAGTCTACCTTCCAAAGTGGCCATTTTCTCCAGGTGAACTGATCGCTTTCATCTGGAGATCAGTCGTAAGAACAGACAAACTCCAGCCACCACCTGGACATTGGCAACCTTAGATCAGTTCTAGAATTTGTCTTCAGAATGAGACCTTGGGCTTACAAAGATGTCCTGTGCTTGCTTCTAAGTATGTGCATTTACTCTCCACTGAATAACCAAGCTAGCTGTACATCTGAAGATGAAGAAGATATTGGATTTATATCCCACCTTCTACTCCGAAGAGTCTCAGAGCAGCTCACAATCTCCTTTACCTTCCTCTCCCACAACAGACACCCTGTGAGGTGGGTGGGGCTGGAGAGAGCTCTCACAGCGGCTGCCCTTTCAAGGACAACCTCTGCCAGGGCTATGGCTGACCCAAGGCCATTCCAGCAGGTGCAAGTGGAGGAGTGGAGAATCAAACCCGGTTCTTCCAGATAAGAGTCCGCACACTTAACCACTACACCAAACTGGCTCTCTGGGACTAGGACAAAAACTATCCATGTCAAAGGAATGACTTTTGGATCTATGGAAATTCCCCCACTTGGGACCCCTTTCCCTTCCAGATAATCAAGAATAAACGTCTTTACCTGCTGTTCCTGTTTTCCTCCCTCTCGCTGCCTCAGCAGGAATCCCTCTGCCAGGGCCACCGCCTGAGCACATGTTTCGGGCCCACGTTCTCGGACTTGGTTCTGGATTTCCTTGGGCAGAATTGTCAAGAACTGTTCCAGGATCAGCATCTCAAGGATCTGCTCCTTGGTGCGGGTCTCCGGCTCCAACCAGCGATGGCATAGTTCCCGCAACCGGCTACATGCCTCACGGGGTCCCTTGGCTTCCTGGTAGCAGAACTGGCGGAAGCGTTGGCGCTGTGTCTCAGCACTAACGGCATCCCCTCGGAGGGTAGCAGCCTTCATCTTCCCATAATCTCCCCTCTCTCTGGCCTCCAGACTGGTAAAGAAGTGCTGGCCTTCTCCACTGAGGTTTGGCACAAGTCTGGCCATGCTTTCTCCTCGGGACCACTGGCAGGGATCAGCCACCCTCTCGAACGTGGACAGATCATCCCACGGAGGCAGATCCGGCAACTGAGAACTTGTCCAGCCTGAATGCGAAGACTGAACTGTCTTTAGGATTTCCTGCCACTGGGCCTCTCCATGTGGCGGCATTCCCTCCTGTCTCTCAAACCTACCCTGATGAGGTGTGGCCCACCTCAGAAATTCACCAATGGCTCCAGCATGAATGGCCCGTGGAGATTTTCCTGCTCCTGTCACCAACCCCTGCCCTGGTTCATGGCGTGATGGATTTGGCTCCTCCATTTCTTCTCTCTGGGTTGCTTACAAGACCTGCTGGAACTGCAGAGTAAACATTGTTACTTCTCTTGGATTGCCATCATTTTGCCTTCTTGGATTTGGCCTCTTCTCTCTTCAATTTCACATTTCCCAGCCATAACTAGTGGCTGTTATACTCAGTGGATCTAGTGCAGGTCTGGTCTTATCAACGATGTTGTCCAGAAGACATTCAGGTCGCAAAGCCCTAGAAGTAACACACAACAGCAAAATTCCCATCTAAAAAAGCGCTGTTGATTCCTGAAGTAAAAGATGAAGGGGGAAATTATATCTTATAAACAATAAGCTAAAATCTGGCTTTCAGTCTGTGGTGCCCCCACCACAACAGAGACAAAGTTGCTGTGATGTCACAATTGGTGGTGGGGTGGGGATGAATAGTGATGTGGGGAAAAGATTGGTAAATGAATGCTGGACCATCAATGTGGCTCATCTCGGGTACATGGAAAGTGGATTTTGTAGGAAGATAAAAAATCATGCAGGATCTAGGAACAGAAGAAGATGCATATTAAAAGGTTGGGGCCTCAGATGTGGGTCAGGAAGCTACCAAAGGAGGGAGGAAGCAAGAGGTGTTATGTGATCTTTGAGACAATATTGCTAGGTTCCCAAACTCCGAAACTCCTGGGGCAGGGTCTGGTATTGTTGCACTGAACGCTAATGCCTGCAGATTGTTTGATGACATGCATCACACATAGGGTGTAAGAGGGTACCACTGCTCCCGCTAAGCTGTGGAATCTTGTGAGCAACAATTCTACTTTGTGAGCTGCTGGCATTAAAGTTGTGAGTGAGCAATTGGGCTACTGCATAAATTATGTTGTTCTGGGACCATCCTAAGGCAAAAATGTGTGAGCCGGAGGCTAAAAAATTGTGAACTAGCTCACTAGTGTAAGCTAGTTCACAATTTTTTAGCCTCCGGCTCACATTTTTGCCTTAGCTCAGCTTAGAGGAAACACTGATAGGTACATATGGAAACAGCTGATTTGAATATTGAAGGTGCACTAATCTGGGACTCCAAGACCCACTTCACACACACAAGGTACACCACTCGCCATTGAGACCCAGGGACCAATATGTCAGGGCTTATCATAAAACGGGAACCAGAATGACCTGTGTCTCACAAGGGTGCTGTGAAGACGAATATGGCAAAGAACATATTTTGCAGGATACTTCTGTCAGACCTGCACAGTGTTTGGGGTGCCTTCCTGAGTGGAATGATTCCTCTCCCTGCCATGCCGACGACCACCACTCCATAGAACATAACAGACCTCCCTTTCAGCAGAACATTTATTTCTCACTCTCTCCATCGATCAAAGAGAACCTGGCAGGTTCCAGAACAGCCCTGAAACTGCAACCCGGCACATTCCAGATTTGGCATCTACTCACCTCTCTGCAGCTTTCCCCAGCTTGGGGGGCACCTAACCATCTCCAGATCGACTGCTGATGGGGGGGGGGGGGAATAGAGCTCACTCAGAGAGGAAGCTCCCTCCTGTATTCCTTCCCTCCCCGTGCCTTGGAGATCTGGATGCCTCTAGGACCCAGAATACTCCACATATTTAACCCTCCAGGAGCTGGTCAACCAGTTGCCTGCTGCTGCCTCGGATTACTGTCCGACCAGCTCATAAATCTCGTGCATTTTGGCAAAGCTGTTTTCCAGTCTGTAGTAAACAAAATGACCCATGGTTATTGTCACGTATATAAATCTAGTATGCCGCCCCTGGATGTACTCCATACATATTTACTGAGAAATAAATCTTAATGAATACCCCGGATGTATTCCCAAGTAAGAGCGCATAGGGCACAGACTCAGATATACAGTGCAATCCTCCCCCCCTCCCTCGCCTCCTGCCGCCATTACCAGCTTCAGTCCTGTGCTGCTAAAACGGCTGTGGTAATACTCTACCCTACAGGGTTGTGATGAACTGGTTTCAGAGTGCAGCTGCCTCTGGAAAACCAGGTCTAGAGGGGGCATACTGTTGTGGCTTTGGAAGCTAAGTTTTTATTCTACATAATTTTATTTATGTATTAATTGTGGATTAGAGTAAATTGTATTTTTGGTTCTTATGCAGCCGCAAGGTTTGTTTTCAGACAGATCAGTCTCAAAAAGGGTGTCACGTGCGTTCACACTACACTAAATAATGCGTTTTACATCCGGATTTTTAGAGCGAGAAAATGTGCAACTGCAGTGATCAAAGGGTTCCTAACTATGGAACATTTGGAGCTTTTTAAAGCTCAGAACACTGCAGGAGTTTATACAATTGTGTTTCGGTTCATTTGGATACAAGATTAGTTGGATTACACAATTGTGAATGACACGGAGATGGTGGCTGGTGAATTTCTTCCTCCTAATACTGCAACCGAATGAAATGGATTGGTAGTAAAAACAGGGCAGGCACAAGGCTTCATTAACATATGCAACAATGCCACAAGAAATGGCAAGTGCCACCACAGACAGGTTTTTAAAAGATTATTGCCTTTCATGAAGGATGGTCTATCAGCAGCTACTGGTCATGATAGCTAAATGGAACTTTTGGATTTAAACAGAGTGGACCTCCGGATACCATTTCCCCCCCCATGGCAAACAGCTGACTTCAGACTCCCCAGAGTCTCCTGCAAGGCCAGTGCTTCCACGGAGACCTGTGTTCGAATCCCCTCTTTGCCTAGGAAATGTGATTATTCCTGTCTCTCAGTTTAACTGCCCTCAACCAACCACTGTATCCTTAGGCTGAGAAACAGGGGCACCCATTGAAGGTCTTTCCTGGCTATCAAGGGAACACAGTAGGTGGTAGCCATTCAACAGGTGTAGCCTTTCCTTAGCTGCTGTTGTCATTTTATCGTTACTGTGTGTTTTATCCTACAGCTGACTCCTTTTTATTTACCAGATGGCTTGATATCTGCTTTGATTTTTTTTAATCTTTATAATAATATTTAATTTGTATCCCGCCCTCCCCGCCGAAGCAGGCTATATTATCTTTGTAAGCCGTCTTGAGAGCTCTGCGTGATCGGAGAGGGTTAATAAGGATAAATACGCTTGCATCTTTGGGCTAGTTAACGGATGCCCCCATTGAATGTCTGCTGCCCATTAAAACTGAACGCAATCCAACCAGCTACTGTTTGCAAACGAGGTTGCCGCCGCCCTCACGACAGCGGGAGCTGCGCCTTGAACTACTACGAGACAGGTAGACATCCAACCGATGCAGCCCTCCCCCCCCCCCCGCATTTCCCCAGAGAGGGGGGAACAACGGCGACTGTATGCAAATGAGGACTTGCGTCTTCCTGGGATATGTGGTGACAACTTCTATCATCGCTTAGTGGCATTTCCAGGGGCGGGGGGAGTAAAAGTCGGATCTACCCAGTTCTGAATTTCCACTCCTTTCTAGATCGAATCAACCGCTAAGGCTTAACTGGCGTGGGAGAGCAGCGGCTGATGCTGTCAAGACAGGCAGCTATGACCTGCTCCCTTTCCCTTTTGGCTTGGGCTGAAGAATCCCGACCGGCTACGCCTAAAAGCTGACTGGAAGCGCTTCCGCCCCCTTTAGAAAGACACGCCAAGAGTTAAATCTAGCGTGAGCTCTCCGCCCTAGAGAGACTCAGGAAGCGGAGCGAGCGGGGGATGCGTTAGCCCGCAGCACCTTCCTGCTCCTCCTCTTCCCAGGATCAAAACTTGGGATTTGAATTTTAATCAGGGGGGATTTGCCTCTGCAGGGTTGCAGATCCTCCGCAGCAGGGCTTTGTGCGAGTGGGGCTCTGCGTAGGGGAAGCGGTGAGTGGAAAGGGAGGACCTGAAGGGAGATCCAGCTGCAGAAGAGCCAGGGCAGCAACAGCTGGAGGAAGCAAGATTTGGCCGAGGGTGGGTGGATGGGTAAGCAGGGAGAGTCGCCCTGGGGAGGGCCTTGGCACGGGGATCTCTGGGTGGGTTTCCAAAAAGGCCTCCGTATAGTTGGAAAAACAACTGGATTGCAGGAGAGCTGTCTTCAGAGTTTGCCTTCTGTTTATTTAGCGGGACGTGTCGCGGCAGAACCGTGTTTATTTGCTCGCTTGTTTTGTCACGTTGGTCGCCCGGCCCTCTTGCAAAAGCGCTCAGGATGGCGAAAGTGGAGGGTTTGGGTTCAGGATTACAACAACCCTGTGAGGACGGTTAGATAAGGTCGATGCTGGCCCAGTCACCAAGTCAGGATCAGGGCAAAATCGGGATTGAATCCCAGGCCCCAGACTGGTTCTCTGATCCCTATGCCTTCGATTCTCCGTGTTCGCAGTTGGCAGAGGGAGGTAATCTTATCCTTTTGCTGGTAGGGAATTAGGAAGGTGAAGCTGTGTTGTTGCCCTGGGCCTTATGGAGATCTGAAGCTGGCGTGGTTTCCGAAGACCCTCTGCAAATGGTCTTTCTCTTTTAGGTACAGAAGAGGCATCCCACCCCCCACGTTTCACTTAAGACCATTTATGTCATAACATTTTCACTACCCTTTGCTACCCATAATCAGAAAGGTTTCTAAAGCACCATCTCAATCCATGTTTGTGTCAACTGGTGGGTCTCTAATTTGGAGTGTTTTTGTGTTTTCTTTCTTTTGGATGGAGCTAATGAGCAAGTAATGTAAAAGGGGGGCTTTCCAAACATGGAATGTTTACTGAGTTACTCTTGAGAAGGGCTGGGAGGTTTAGAAGTTGTGGGTGGGGGGAGGATGGGATCTAGGGTTCCAGAGTGCTCTATGAGAAGCATTTGGATCTACTATAGGTCACAGTTAGGCTAAAGAGAGGTGAAAAGAATTGAGTTCCTTCACTCTTCTGATGTGTATTTATGTGTGAAGGTTGGGTTCTGCCCTGGGCTAATAATTGTGAGTATAGACTCAGAAAGTAGTAACAATACCAACTGAATGGATCTTGTACACATCTTGTACATGTGGCATAAACAAGGAAATGGCAGTATTCCCAAAGACCTTCCACCTTCTGCATCTGTGGTCAGTGTTCCCTTATATATTGCTTTTGATCCCTGGGTACAATCCTATTCCCTGCCAACTGATGCATTGGGGTGCCAAAGGGGGAAAAAATGAGATCCCCCCCCACACACACACACCTCAAATCTAAAAGAGCTCAGCCAAAAGCTGAGATTTCAGCAGAAGCTCCATGGAGCTTCCATTTTGCTTGAATATGAGGATTTTGGGGTGGGGCTTAAGAGACCCCCAGTGAGTGGAGGCATATGGGGGGAAGAGCGGGCAGGCAGGCGCCGTGGATGCTGATTCTCTGCAGAATGTGTTTAACTCTTAAGCCGATTAAAGGCTTGGCTTATCCCCCTCTGGACCCCACACAACAACATCTCTGTTTTCTTTCCAAAGAGGCACACTCGTTTCTCTCTATCTCTTTTCCCTGCACCAGCCATGTTTGGGTTTCAAATAAAGAGTTCCTTAGAAAATTCCCCTCCCTCCATCTAGTTTTTCTCATTCACTTTGCATCTGCCAGTCTTTGTTGTTAAAAGTGTTTCTGGAAGTTTCCTGTTTTCCTCGTATTGAAATACACATGCCAGATTCAATGTTTGTAACTGGTGAAAGAAATAATTGCACTCTTTGTGCACCCCCCCCCCCCATCACTTTGGGATCAGGACTCAAATAGATAGGCAGGTTGTGCACGAGCAATGTCCTAGCTTTTTAAGGTCTCCGGGTGGATGACAACATTTTAAAGAAGATAAAGAACATATTTTAAAAGTACTATTAAAAAGTTTTCTGTATCTTGAGGTACATGCTTTGTGTAAATTTGATTTTTGAGGCACCAAGCAATGGTGGGGGGGCAAGGAAACAAAATGGCTGACTGCTGTGCTAGGGCAGTGGCTATGTGACTGTGTTCTTGGAATCGCTGGAAGTGTATGGGGGAGCTCTGTGTGGAGACCACAAAGGGTGGACAACATTCTTGGAAAGGCAGATTATTTCCTGCCGCTCATTCTCTCCTGAAATTCAAAGCTCTGGTGGGATGTTTGGCTTGTTCTGGCAAACCACTGAAAAACTCAGTAGGCATGGCCAGACTGTGGTGTGAACGTAGGAACTATACACCCAGGAAAACATTTCAGAAATCTGCTGGTATTCTTGGTAGCTGAGGGATTTTGGGGGCAGACAAGTGACTATGGAAATGGATGCTTGAAGATACATGATTTAAAAAATGACTGTGCTGAGGGGAAACATCCCCACCTCCTTGCAAATTTAAAGTCTGTTTATTTTCACCACTTTTGCTGAAAATGAACGTGCTCTGGTTTTTATCTGCAAATGTAAGGTAGACATTCAGAGCTTAACTCCCAGAATGCCCTGTTTCTAGCATCCTTCCTGATGATTATCTATCTATCTATCTATCTATCTATCTATCTATCTATCTATCTATCTATCTATCTATCTATCTATCTATCTATCTATCATCTATCTATCTATCTATCATCTATCTATCTATCTATCTATCTATCTATCTATCTATCTATCTATCTATCTATCATCTATCTATCTATCTATCATCTATCTATCTGATTTATATCCTGCCCTCCCCGCCAAAGCAGGCTCAGGGCAGCTCACAACAGTCAAACTAAAACAATAAAACAGTAAATAAACAATTAAAGTTTTAACAATTAATACCAATTAGATAATTTTAAAACAGTTTAAAATGATTTAAAACAATTTTGGTGCTAGTATTGATTTCATGAAGTTCAGCGATGTTGGGCATCTACTTATACTATAATTCAGCTAAAGGCAAGTTGAAATAGGACTGTTTTACAGACCTTGCGGAACTGAGCAAGGTCCCTTACATCTTCTGGAAATTGGTTCCACCAGTGTGTCAGAACTTGTAACTATTGCTGATGCTTCACTGCCTTGTAACCAGTACTTGCATTGTGATCTCAGTATTGCTCATGTATGCATTATAACTGAACCAAACTGACTCCATGTTGTAACCTCCTAATAACCCCAAGTGCTTATGTAGCAATTAACCTTGCCCTACTGGTATCCAAAATATTTAGGGCTGTAGACTGAATTATGATGTGTCTCTGTACATTCTCACACTGGTGCCCTTTGAAGCCAAGCCGTGTGGCCTTCAGAGCGAGGAGGCAACCTCCCCGCTGATAGTGGATGGTGGGAAGACAGATGTGCTTGTAACGGTGTGAATTGTGGCTTTGTGATGTGTTTGCTTTAGTGTATAAAACTGCGCTGGTGCTGGCCCTCGCCATCACTGTTATCTCGTCTCTTCCAGTACTTAGTTCTCTCTAATAAAATCCTAGCTTTGTAACCAAGTATGGGATCCGTTTGAAGTTCTTAAGTTCTGACATTATAACAGTGATCCCATTGTCTTGTGGCTTATCTGAACTGGAAACCTGGTCCGATGGCGGCAAAAGTTCCAGACAGCGGAGAGCCCACCACCCCTACAGACGATCCGCCGCTCGACCCGAAGGTGACGGGGGTTAGGCGCAAAGTTAAGGTCCCAGCGCCTTTCTCGGTCGACGCGTTCCCCGCCCCGCGACCCTGGAGCCCGCGGAAGTCCACGGCAGCGATCGACGCCGCGGAGCAACGGTACCGAAGCATGTTGGGCGAAGGAGGAACCGGAGACGACGACGAGGACCAAGGAGAAGGTCCGGGGGCGCGAAGTGGGGACGACCCGATCCGGACCCTCCGCAACGACTTGTTCGACTGGGTGCGGGAAATTCACGACGACGTGCACCGGTCCCGCGTGTCGATGGCGGAGGACATGCAGCAGAATCTGGGCGCGATCTACGACCAACTTCGAACCCTGCAAACTGCGGTCCTGGGGATCCCGGCTTTAGGAGGAGGGCTGCCGCTGGGGCCGCCGCCCGCAGCTCCACCGGTCCCGCCGGCCCCAGTACCGCCGGTGGCACCCGCCCCGGCTCCGCCGGCCCTGCCGCCACCAGCACCGCCTGCCCCGGCACCACCCGTTCCGGTGCAACCGGCGCCACCCGCCTCGATGCTGCCGGCCCCGCCGGGCCCGGTGCCGCCGCCGGCGGTACCCCAGGCCCCGCTCCCAGGGGGACCCCCGGCGATCCCTGGCCCCGCTGCTCCGGGGGGGGGGGCGACGGCAGGGGCAGAGAGCTGAAGATTACATTCGACGGGAATGCAGAGGACGTGGAGTATTTTACGATACAATGCGACACGTTCTTCACCCACTGGGGTGCCGACTACCCGACAGAGGCCAGCCGAGTAAACCACATCGCGTCCCGACTGAGGGGCCCGGCCCGCAAGTGGTACGTGGGGCTCTACACGGGGAGGAAGCCCGAACTGGCAACAGTCGCGGGGTTCCTGCACGCAATGCTTCGCCAGTACGGCGACCCTCTTCGAGAAGAGAAAGCCATCGCTGCCCTCCAACGCATAGAACAAGGCAACCGCACTACTCGCGAGTATGCCACTGAGTTCCTAGGATACTGTGCGGCGGCCCGGGGGTGGAACGAAGTCATGAAGTACACCGCGTTCCGCAATGGCTTGAATCCGAACATCCTCGACCGCTGCTACAGCCAAGGGAGACCCGACACACTGGTCGGATGGATCCAACTGGCCGGGGAAGTGGAGACCAACCTCCAACATGTGGGAATGCGCCGGCAGCAGTTGGGGAAGAAGGGGGCCAAACACACTCCGACTAAAGCGGAAGGGAGGAAGACCCCAACGACCTCAACCCCCTCCGCCGCACGCAAATGCTTCAGATGTGGAGACCCGGATCATCTCGCCGCCAACTGCCCCGTTAAAGCAGGAGCCACAGCACCCTCGGCGAAACCTGCCGCCTCGGGGCCGAAGAAGAAAAAGGGTAGCCGCTCGAAGGAGCCCAGTCGGGGCTCCGTCGCCACTTCCTTGGCGACTGACGAGGATTTTACCACCGACCTGACAGCCGTGGAGGAATCAACCGAAGAGTCGGATGACACCGAGTCGGCGGGAAACGACAGCGACCTGCTTTAATGGGTGCCGCAAAGCAGGTCCAAGAACAGCCGGCACTCCTCACGGTGAGAGCCTCTGGGGGTTTATTGTTTATGGCCGTTACCCTCCTTAATCCAAACTTAAAGCGGTTCATGCACGCCCGAGCGCTAATCGACTCAGGGTGCAACAGAGACCTGATTACCCCCCGCTTGGTAGAGGCCCTAGGATTAACCACCTCGCCTCTACCACAACCGATACAATTTCAACAAATGGACGGGGGACCCATGAGGGGGGAGCCATGCACTCTTGAGACCCAGGCGGTCCCGGTAGGAACCGAGGAGCACTGGGGGATTGAGACTTTCGTAATCGCCCCCTCTTGCTCGTTCGATGTGGTGGTGGGCTCGGCTTGGCTTGCCCGCCACCAACCGGACATAAGGTGGGCGGAACAGATCGTCCGGTTCCCTGATTGGAGGTGCGAACACCACCACTGGCGCCCCGAATGGGGACCGCACGCTCCCCCCCAAAACGAACGGGCTTGCCTCACACTCGAGGAAGTCGCTTCGATTCCCAAGGAGTATCGGGACCTAAAGCTAGCTTTTAGCGAAAAGGAAGCAGATGAGTTGCCACCCCACCGCCCCACGGATTGCGCCATTGAATTGATCCCGGGGCAACAACTTCCCAAGGCGAAACTATACTCCATGGGTTGGGCGGAGAAAGCGGAACTCCGAAAGTTTTTGGACAAAAACCTTAAGCGTGGGTTCATACGACCAGCCACAGCCCCCCACGCCGCCCCCGTCCTCTTCCGAAAGAAGAAGGACGGGACGCTTAGACTTTGCACAGATTTTCGTGCGATAAACGGGATTTCAATGTCCAACGCCTACCCGATCCCGTTGATAAAAGACTTATTGAACACTGTAGCGAAAGGGAAGATATTCACCAAACTTGACCTTCGAGACGCGTACTTCCGCGTCCGCATCAAGGAGGGGGACGAGTGGAAAACGGCTTTCAACACCCCTCTAGGACAATTCGAGTACCTAGTCATGCCGTTCGGACTACAGGGGGCCCCCGGGGTATTCATGAACTTTATCAATGAGGTGCTACGAGACTTCCTCTTTAAGGGGGTGGTGGTGTACCTTGATGACATCATTATCTATTCGCAAGATCTTAAATCTCATGTGCCGCTGGTCCGAAAAGTGTTAAGCACCCTCTGTAAACACAAATTGTACGCCAAGTTGGCAAAATGTGAATTTCACAAAACTGAGCTTGACTATCTGGGCTTCCGGGTGTCGGGGGAGGGACTGTCAATGGACCCCGCAAAGGTCCAAGCAGTACTGGATTGGGAACCCCCCCGGACCCGCAAACAGCTCCAAAGTTTCATCGGGTTCGCAAATTTTTACCGCGAATTCATCAAAGGGTTCGCCACAGTCATGCTTCCCCTAACCGAACTCCTAAAAACCAAGGGCAAAAGTGAGGAGGCGAAAAAGCCAGGCGCACGCCTAACGTGGACGCCTGACTGCCAAAAAGCTTTCACCGAACTAAAACGCCTCTTCACCTCAGAACCCGTGTTAGCACATCCTGACGAGTTGAAACCCTTTGTGGTCCAATGCGACGCCTCCGACGCCGCAATCGGAGCCATATTAATGCAAAAAGGAGAAACCGGGGTGCTCCGGCCATGTGCCTACATTTCTGGAAAATTTTCTAATGAGCAAAGAAATTGGTCAGTCTGGGACAAGGAAGCTTTTGCAGTCATGTTTGCCCTCAAAACCTGGCGCTCCTGGCTAGAAGGAGCGAGGGTCCCTTTTGAAATTTGGACCGATCACAAGAATCTCGAAGCCCTCACCGGGCGCCGCAAAATGACTGCAAAACAAATCCGGTGGGCAGGCTTCTTTGCAAAATTTGACTTTGTGTTGAAACACATCCCAGGCTCAAAAAAATTTTTGGCAGACGCCCTCTCCCGTATGCCTCAACACGACAGCCTCCGAGAGGAAGTGGTGGACTCACTCATCCCCCCCCTCCGCCATATCGGGCGGGGTCACCACCCGCTCAGGAAAACAAACCAGCCCTCCGGACGCAGACCTTCTGCCCCGATTCCTCGCGGAATCAAACCGCGAAACTGACCTCCCGCCTAATTTAACTAAGGGCGAAAACGGTCTCTGGTTGCACAATGGCAAAATCTATGTGCCCAGCCCCCTCCGAAGGGAAGTCCTCGAACGCTGCCATTCTAGTCGCCTAGCAGGCCATTTCGGCTATGTCAAAACGCTCAACTTACTCGCCCGACAATTTTGGTGGCCAAAACTCAAGAAAGACGTCTCCGAATTTGTTCTAGCCTGTCCCACTTGCCTCATGGCAAAACGTAGGGGGGGTAAGCCCCCCGGCCACCTTGTTCCCCTCCCCACAGCCAACCGGCCTTGGTCGGTAGTCTCGATGGATTTTATCGTTGAACTTCCCCCCTCACATGGCAAGACGGTCATTCTCGTTGTGGTCGACACTTTTTCAAAACAAGCCCACTTCATCCCTTGTAAACAACTCCCCACAGCAAAAAAGCTCGCTCAGCTCTTTTTCACTCACATCGTACGGCTACACTCATTCCCAGACAAGGTCATTAGTGACCGCGGAACGCAGTTCGTTGCCAACTTCTGGCGGGAGTTCTGCAAACTTGCAGGCATTGAGCAAGGACTCAGCTCTGCCTACCACCCCCAGTCGGACGGACAGACGGAGAGGGTTAATGGCCTTCTTGAGCAATATCTCCGCTGTTTTATTAATTTCCAACAATCCAACTGGGTAGACCTCCTCCCCTTTGCTGAATATGGCTATAACAACAGCCTCCACAGCTCTACCAAAGCTTCTCCCTTCCAGATCATTAACGGCTACGAGGGCAAACCGTTCCCCACGCTCGCCCTCCCCGCCAGCCCCTCCGAACCCACGTCTTGCCAGCAATGGTGGGAGGGCCTTCGTGAAGGCTGGAAGGGTATTCAGGAAAACCTGGAGGAAGCGAAAAAGGCATACAAAAAGCAGTTTGACAAGAAACATTCCCCCGAGTGGGAATTGAGGGTGGGGGATACGGTCTTCTTATCTACAAAGAACCTCCCCCTCCCGCAAACATGCCGCAAGCTTGCACTAAAGTTCCTGGGGCCCTTTAAAATCAAAAGAGTCATAAATAAAGTAACCGTAGAACTCGACCTGCCCAAGTCTCTAAGTAAGATCCATCCTGTTTTTCATTGCAGCCTCCTTCGGAAAGACCCTGGTGCTACGTCATTCCATCCCAGGGCCCCGCCGCCCCCTCCGACGACAGTGAGGGGTCAGAGTCACCATGAGGTCCAGGAGATTCTGGATTCCAAAGTAAAAAGGGGCCAGTTGTATTACTTGGTCAGATGGAAACACTTCCCTCCCAGCTGTGACGAATGGGTCAAGTCACAGGATGTATCCGCACCGCAACTGCTGAAAAAGTTTCACCTACTGTACCCGCACAAGCCCAAGTTGGCTCCCCGGGGGGGGGGCGCTTAGGGGGGGCAGTATGTCAGAACTTGTAACTATTGCTGATGCTTCACTGCCTTGTAACCAGTACTTGCATTGTGATCTCAGTATTGCTCATGTATGCATTATAACTGAACCAAACTGACTCCATGTTGTAACCTCCTAATAACCCCAAGTGCCTATGTAGCAATTAACCTTGCCCTACTGGTATCCAAAATATTTAGGGCTGTAGACTGAATTATGATGTGTCTCTGTACATTCTCACACTGGTGCCCTTTGAAGCCAAGCCGTGTGGCCTTCAGAGCGAGGAGGCAACCTCCCCGCTGATAGTGGATGGTGGGAAGACAGATGTGCTTGTAACGGTGTGAATTGTGGCTTTGTGATGTGTTTGCTTTAGTGTATAAAACTGCGCTGGTGCTGGCCCTCGCCATCACTGTTATCTCGTCTCTTCCAGTACTTAGTTCTCTCTAATAAAATCCTAGCTTTGTAACCAAGTATGGGATCCGTTTGAAGTTCTTAAGTTCTGACACAGTGGGGGGCAGCTCTTTCTGGTAGCCTTCAGTCTCGCCTCCCTCAGCCCGGGAATTGACAATAAGTTCTGCGTTCCAGATCTGAGTACCCTCTGGGGAACGTGGGGAGAGACGGTCCCTAAGGTAGAGAGGTCCTCGGCCATATAGGGCTTTAAAGGTAATAATCAGCACCTTGTAGCGAATCCAGAATACCATTGGCAGCCAGTGCAGTTCCCACAGCCTTGGCTGTATGTGCTCCCATATAGAGAGACCCAGTAACAGCCTGGCTGCCGCATTCTGCACCGACTGCAGTTTCCGGATATGAGACGGCAGCCCCATGTAGAGGGCATTGCAGTAGTCTAGTCTCGAGGTGACCGTTGCATGGATCACAGTTGCCAGGTCGCTGCACTCAAGGAAAGGGACCAACTGTCATATCCGCCTAAGGTGAAAGAAGGCAGATTTTGCAGTGGCTGCTATCTGGGCCTCCATTGCCAATGTGGGCTCCAGCAGCACCCCCAAGCTTCTGACTTTGGGTGCCGATATCAGTGGCGCCCCATCAAAATCTGGTAGAGGGATTTCCCTTCCCAGACCGCCACAACTCATGCAAAGGACCTCTGTCTTCATCAGATTCAGCTTCAGACGACTCAGCCTAAGCCACCCTGCCACAGCTTGCAATGCCAGGACTAAATTTTGTGGGGCAGAGGCCGGCCGGCTATCCATCAGTAGATAGAGCTGGGTGTCATCAGTGTACTGATGGCAACCCAGCCCATATCTCCAGACAATCTGGGCAAGGGGGCGCATATAGATATTAACATCAGGGAGAGCACCGCCCCGTGAGGCACCCCACAATTAAGCAGATGTCTCTGGGATGATTGTCCCCCAATTGCCACCCTTTGTCCCCAACCGAAGAAAAAAGAGGAGAGCCATTGCAGGGCCAACCCCTAAATCCCTGCGTTGGCAAGGTGGTGGACCAGCAACTGATGGTCGACTGTGTCAAACGCCGCCGACAGGTCCAACAACATCAGCACTGCCGAACCGCCTCGATCCAGATGCCGCTGAAGATCATCCACCAGGGCGACCAGCACTATCTCCGTCCCATGACACGGGCAAAAGCTGGACTGAAGTGGGTCTAGGATGGAAGCATCCTCCAGAAAGCTCTGTAACTGCAGCACTACTGCCCTCTCAATAATTTTACCCAAAAAGGGTAAATTCGAGACAGGTCGGTAGCGTGCCAATTTGGCCGGGTCTAATGTTGGTTTTTTCAAGAGGGGGCGGACTACTGCCTCTTTGAGGGGCCATGGAAAGAGCCCCTCAGAGAGGGATCTATTTATAATATCCTGTATAGGATATTGAAGTTCCATCCGGCACACTTTAATCAGCCAGGATAGGCAAGAGTCCAAATCACACATTGTTGGGCACACAGTAGAGAGGATTCTGTAAACTTCCTCCAGGCTAAGTGTTGTAAAACTGTTGTAAAAAAAGTTACGTTACCAAGTTGTTTTAGAATATGATGGTCTTGTTTTAACTCAATTTCCTTTTATCTTTGTTTCCCTCAGGAAGAACCCATGGCCTTTTGGATGGGAAATCTCTGATGATTTGTCTCAGTAAGCTGAGACTGTTAGGTAACTGGGGAGTGACTGTTCATCCATCCCACAGAGTGGGAGGTCTTAGGTGACCTTAAGGTACTATCTGAACCTGGAAGATGACTCTTATTTCACTGTTGTTTGAGAGACAAAGTATGGGACTCAGATGGAGAGACCAGGTCTGAATACTGGAGCTGACTAAGGGCTGACCAGGAAAAAAATGGCTGACTAGAAGGAAAACAGTATTTGTGGAACTTCTTACCAAAGAAGTTGTGCGAAAGTGAATACAAACCCTAGTGGAAATGGAGGAGCATCCCCGCACAGGCCCTGAGACAGGGGAGGGATCCACAGGATCAGGAAGAGACCCATTTTCAAACCAGTCTGGAACAACTCGGGATGTAGCCCAGTGGGCAGCCACACGACAAGAAGGGGTACCTCAGCGTCTGGATACCCCATGGCAAGAATACTTGAAAACAGTCCAGTATCCCTCTTCAGGATGGGCAACATCACAGCTTCCAGACCTGGCTTCCTGGGATGATGTGGCCGCATTTGACCGTGTGGTAAACGCCTGCCAGTGGCCTAGAGAAGGGATGAGCCGCCTGATGCCTTCTCTAAGTGCTGACGCACAGCAGGCCTTAAGTAGCCTGAATGCCAGAGACAAAGGAGACCATTTGAAGGCAAAACCCACCACCTTGCGAGGAAACTCCAGCAGTGCTGAGGTGCAGCGCCAGCGTTTCCGACAGTTCCGCTACCAGGAAGCAGAGGGGCCTCGTGAGGTTTGCAGCCGGTTACGGGAGCTCTGCCACTCCTGGCTGGAGCCAGAGAGCCGCACCAAGGAGCAGATCCTGGAGCTGCTGATCTTAGAGCAGTTTCTGACAGTCCTGCCAAAGGACATCCAGAGCCGAGTTCGAGAACGTGGCCCGGAGACTTGTGCCCAAGCAGTAGCCTTGGCAGAAGGATTTCTTCTGAGGCGGCAAGAGAGTTTGCAAAATGAACCACAGGTGAGAGAGCTGGAAGTGAAGGAAGTAACCAGACTACACCTGTGTGGCATAAGAGTTAGTGTTTGGCTACAGTTACAGAGACCCGGGTTGAAATCCCCATTTGGCCGTAAAGTTCACTGGGAGGCCTTTGGGCCAGTCATTCTCTCTTGGCCTGGCCTACATTATGGGGTGGTTGTGAGAATGGAGAAAAACCTTGGAGAAAAGGCAGGGTAGAAATGTGCTAAACAGGTGTGTGAAACAGATAGTCATGCGGCTAGTTAATAACATCTGCTTTTTCTTTTTGACTCCTGATCCAGTCCCAGCTTCCTAGGAATGTACCTAGGGACCACCTTTTGTCTGCTCAGCGCTCTCCTCTTAGCTAGAGGCCCTGACCTTTCCCCTACTTAGAGATTTTCTTAAGAAAAATAAGTCTGAATAAAAAATGCAAGTCTTAATATAAAATATATCAAAGCTTAATCAATATATCGCCTTATTCAAGTATGACTTTGTGCAGAGCATGGCTAAATATGACAAATCGGCTTCTAAGATAATAGTGCAGGCTTTAGGTTCACACAGGCTGATTCATCTATCAAATACCCTGAGAACTTAATAATTCTTTATATCTTTGATGATGCAATTCCAAACTTAATCGGTTTGGGACAATATTGATGAAAGCTGTCAGTATTCCGTGTAGAAATTCTGATTCCTAAGGAATTTGCCATGAGAACAAATTATGCAACTTTGCATGTTTGTTTCCTTTTGTATTTTTCTATGTGGAAGAGACAAGTTAGCCAGAAGCTCTACCTAGTGACCAGTGCGGGGGGAAATACTATGCCTAGCTCTGGCTTAGTAGATAAACCTTAAACCAGCGTTGAGGTAACAGCACTTTTTGAGGACTGTGCGTCTTCAGACAGGGGATTGCTTATTTGAATGTTCCCCTGACAAAAACAGCCCGATCCTCATATGTTGAAACTGATACTGTCGCTTAAGAGGGTTGCTTAGAGTCCTGCTCCTTGATCGCTAGCATGTAGAAATTTTCATTCATGCGACCCACGTTTGCCTCCAGCCTGAAGTGGTACAGTCCAGGAACAGTGTTTACTGAGTCATGACCTGCTGGTTAGATAGACTAGTGTGGTAGAATGGTTAGAATGTTTTGGTATTTGAGAGACCTAGATCCAAATTCACATTCTTCCAGCTCATGGGATGACCTTGGGCCAGTCACTCTCTCAGCCTAGCCTACTTCACAGGGTGGTTGTTCTAGGAAGGTAAAACAGAGGATGGGATAGCAATATTAAAAACCACATTGGATCCATATGGGTGGTGGGGAGAAGCAGTATATCAGCGTTTAAATTAATCCCCACCCAGTTTTTTAATCAGTGTAATTATTTTCTGGTTGTAATGTAGCCCATAGATACGTCTTTCAACTTCTCGTTTTTGCCTTGACTACCAACCAGCACCGTTAGGCTTTTTGAAAAATGTTATTTTTGGATGGCAGCAGAGGGGACTGGGTGGGTTGCAGGTTGACTTCCGATCTCATTTCAGGGCTCTGCTTCATTACAGACGACAGCCCTGAATCTCTCTGAAGGCCAGCGGACTGTGTCGGATGCCCGACAGAGGCAGCTCAACAGGGAAGCCAGACAGCCTGGGACCAGGAGGCCCCGAGTGCTGGGTAAACCTTTAACTTGAGTCTTCTATTAGATGCCAGCAGATTGGGGTCTGTGAAGAGGGGTGGGAGATATGCCTCCCCTGTATGTAAAGATAGCAGGGCTCTGGGGTTAAGTAAATTACTTGCCTAATTACCTAAAACCTTGCCCTTCAGCAGTCTGCAGCTGTGGTGCTGCTGGGAGCTGCTTTCCGGCCTCCGAACCTGAGCATTACAGTCCATGGAGGTGGACATGATGGGGGAGTCTTTGAGTGTGCATGTCTCACATACAATGGAGAACAGAGTCAGTGGCTTGGGACTTGAGCAGGCCAGAACTCCCTGCTCAGCACATAGTTTGCCACTGTTTGCATGTGCAAATTGAGCTTTAGTCATGGTTGCTTATCAAAAGTGATTCCCCCCTCTTTTTTTAGTATTTTTTTTGTTTTGTGTGTGTGTGTGCGCGCAAGCCTTGAAGTCATGGCAACTTCTGGTAACCCCTACTGGAGGATGTTCGGAGAAGTGGCTTGATACAGCCTGCCTCTGCCTCCCGGTCCTGGTATTCCACGGAGGTCTCCCATCCAAGTACTTGCCAGGGTAGGCCCTGCTTAGCTTCTGAGCTCTGACAAGATTGGGTTTGCCTGGGCTATACAGGTCAGGGCATGTAGTGTATCGGCAGCCACAAGCGCCATGCGCAGAGGCGACTGGGCCGTCCCAGGCGCCTCCAGCGCGGGGCGCGTAATCCCCGCCAATCAACAGCTGTGGCGGGAAGTTTAACAGGTCAGGATTGGCCCGACCTGTCCAGTAGGTTGTACCGGAGATTGTACATAAGCGGGACCCGGCCCGCGAGTTCCCTCTCTTGCAACGTGCTCCTAATAAACTATGTTGCCCTACTCTCGTCTCCGCTTCGAGTACGTTACACTGGCGACGAAGATGGGATTCTAGCCTCATCGGCTACATCGGAGACCAAGGGCACCACCAGGCCACGACCGCCGCCGCAGCCACCATGGCCAACCAGGGCGGAACCACCGGTCACGTCGAGCCGTTCGACCCCGCGAATCCAGAGGCCTGGGAATCCTACCTGGAACAGGTCGAATGCTACCTGAGGGCCAACAAGGTCACGGAGGACAGCATGAAGAGGGACGTTCTCCTGAGCGTCTGCGGGGCGGCCACATTCGAGATCGCCAAGGGTCTCTCGGCCCCCGCTCGCCTCACGGAGAAGTCCTTCGCCGAGGTCAGCAGACTCCTCACCGGCCACTTCTTACCTCAGCCTTCACGGGTGGCCCGCCGGTTCCTGTTCCACAGAAGGGACCAGGCGGCCGGAGAATCGGCCGCCGACTACTTGGCGGCCCTCCACAGGATCGCCGGGAACTGCAACTTCCCCCAGCTGGAAGACACCCTGGCCGATCGCTTCACGTGGGGCCTCCGCGACGAGAGGCTCCAGCAGAAGCTCTTCGCCAAGGAAGAGCTCACCCTCCAGAGCGCTTTCAACGAAGCAGTGGCGTTCGAGAGGACCTCCAGGACCTTTCCCAAGGCCCAGACAGACGCCGTCCACCACGAGGAGCTGGACCACGACCGCCCGGAGGAGGGAGAAGCCTACCAGCTGCGTCGCCCAGCCGGGCCACCCAACAGAGCAGCCCAATGCCCCCGAGCACCCGATCGACCACCAGCGTCGGAGAGGGTTCCTGCCACCAAGTGCGCCAGCTGCGGCGACCCCCACGACCGGAGAGACTGCCAGTACCGGACCTGGGACTGCCGGAGCTGCGGGAAGACCGGCCACATAGCCAGGGCTTGCTGAGCCAAGCCCAACCGCCGGAGGCCGACCACGCATCACGAGTCGGCGGAGTTCCACTCCACAGACTCCACGTCCCTTCAGGTACTGAACTTGCCCCTCGCCACCCCCGACAAAATTAAAATGGCGGTCCTCATCGAAGGGAACCCCTGCCAAATGGAGGTGGACTCAGGTTCCTCCATTTCCATTATAGCGGAGGAGACCCTGAGGAAGCTGTGCCCCCGCCAGCGGCTTCAACTAAGGCCGGCGGACTTCATACTCCGGGACTTTCAGAAGAACCCGGTGCAAATTGCGGGGTGGGCGCGGGTACAAGTCGAGCGGGGGCCCTTCTACGGCCCGCTGGACATCCTGGTGGTAAAGCGCCAGCTTACCACCCTGCTAGGACTGGCGTGGTTCAAACCCTTGGGGATCCGCTTGGAGGGGGTGGGGCAAACCCTAACGCCCAGAGGGTTCGGGGAAATATGCCGAGAGTTCCCGGACGTGTTCGATGGGTCTCTAGGGAGCTACAAAGGGCCGGCCATTTCCCTACCACTAGACCCCACGGTCAGGCCGATTAGGCTCAAGGCGAGGAGGGTCCCGTTCGCCTTGAAGCCTAAAATAGAGGCAGAGCTAAACCGCCTCACGGCCCAAGGTGTCCTCGAGCCGGTGGACTACGCCACCTGGGAAACCCCCATCGTAACCCCCATCAAGCCAAACGGGGAGGTGCGGATCTGTGCCGATTATAAATGCACCATTAATAAGGCACTACAGGACAACCCCTACCCAGTGCCGGTGGTGAGCCACGTCCTGGCCGCCCTAGCGGGATCTAAGATATTTGGGAAGCTAGACCTGGCACAGGCCTACCAGCAGCTCCCAGTAGACAACAAGACGGCGGAGGCCCAAACGATCGTGACGCACAGGGGGGCCTTCCGGGTGAAGAGGCTACAGTTTGGGGTTAGCGTCGCTCCGGGGATTTTCCAGAGCATAATGGACGCTCTCCTTAAAGGGATCCCAGGAGTCCAGCCGTTCTTCGATGACGTTTTAGTCGCCGCCCCGGACCCCGAAGAATTCGGCAACCGCCTTCGAGAGGTGCTCCGCTGGTTCCAGGCAGCGGGGCTCAAGGTTAAGAGGGAGAAATGCTTGCTGGGGGTCCCACGGGTGGAGTTCCTGGGGTTCGCTGTCGACGCGGCAGGAATCCACCCAACGGAAGAAAAGACCCGAGCCATCGTGCAAGCCCCGGCCCCCACGTGTAAAGCGGAGCTACAAAGCTTCTTGGGGGTGCTCAACTTTTACCATTCATTCCTCCCCCACAAGGCAGCCCTGGCAGAGCCCCTTCACCGGCTGCTGGACAAAAAAGCCCCTTGGGTTTGGGGCAAACGACAGGCCGCCGCGTTTCAGGCGGTCAAGGACGTCCTGGTGTCCAATGCGGTAGTCCACCATTTTGACGAGGGCCTCCCCGTCATCCTGGCCTGCAATGCGTCGCCTTATGGGGTGGGAGCAGTCCTGGGGCACCAGCTTCCGGACGGGAGGGAGGTACCGGTCGCTTACTACTCCCGCACACTCACTCCAGCCGAGCGCAACTACGCGCAGATAGATAAGGAGGCCCTGGCAATCGTGGCGGGGGTCCACAAGTTCCATGAGTATCTATACGGGAGAAGGTTCACCATTGCCACGGACCACAAGCCCCTCTTAGGTCTACTGGCCTCAGACCGACAAACCCCCCAAATACTCTCACAGCGCGTGTTGAGGTGGAACCAATTTCTCAACTCATACACGTACACACTGGTTCACCGGGCCGGCAAGGCTATGGGTCACGCGGACGCGCTCAGCCGTTTGCCGCTTCCTGAAACGGGTCCAGACCCCGCCCCCGCACACCAGGTCATGCTGATGGAGAGCCTCCCGGAGCAGCCCCTCCACACAGCGGAGGTAGCCAAGGCCACACAGAAACACAAGACACTGGCGCGGGTGCTCGACTGGGTGGTGAGGGGCTGGCCAGAAGGGAACATGGGGGAAGAATTCAAGCCATATAAGACCAGGCGGGAGGAACTAGCAGCCCACAAAGGGTGCCTATTATGGGGAAGCAGGGTGGTGGTCCCGCCCCCGCTGCAGAAGCGGGTCCTGGAATCCCTACACGAGACCCATCCCGGCATAGTCCGAATGAAGGCGTTAGCCAGGAGCTACGTCTGGTGGCCGGGGATGGACGGGGAGATTGAGACCTGGGTTCGGAGGTGCCAGACATGCCAGGAAACGCGGCCCGAGCCTCCCAGCACCCCCGCGACACGGTGGGAGTCTACCAGGAAGCCATGGTCGAGACTCCACCTCGACTTCGCGGGGCCATTCCAGGGGCAGATCTTCATGATAATCGTGGACGCCTACACCAAATGGCTGGAGGTCATTCCCGTAGGGTCCACCTCGTCAGCCGCCGCAATCAAGGCGCTGCGCAGGGTCTTATGTACACACGGTATCCCGGACACCATAGTCTCCGATAACGGGACCGCGTTCACCTCAGCCGACTTCCAGGCGTTCCTCCAGCGATATCTGATTAGGCACATAAGGTTGGCCCCCTTCCACCTGGCCACCAACGGCCAGACAGAGCGGATGGTCCGCACAACAAAGGAAGCCCTGAGCCGAATTGTACAGGGCGACTGGGACCACAGGTTGGCCGCGTTCCTCTTCGATAATAGGATCACACCCAACCCGGTCAAAGGGGTTAGTCCGGCAGAGCTCCTCATGGGGCGCAAGCTCATAACCCGACTGGACAGACTACATCCCGACCGGGCTTCAGACACCCGCGAGAGTCCAGAGGTTCGGGACGCGGCCAGAGGTTTCTTCGCGGGCGATCACGTATACGCCCGGAACTACGCGAGGGGCCCCGACTGGGTGGCGGGCCGAGTGCTACGAGTAACTGGGTCCCACCACTATGATATATCCACGGAGGGGGGCCAAGTATTACGGCGGTACATAGACCAGTTGCACCGCCGCACGCTACCAGAGGAACCAGCAGACACTGAGGGGGAGAGAGCAGGGGTGGAACCGACTGGAGACCGATCAGAGGACACGGCCCCAACACCAGTTATACCCCCGCTAGAAGCGCCGGGGCCAACAGAGCCCGAGGGACCAGCAGAACCAGACCCGCAGCCCCTGCCGGCACCACGATCCACAGACGCACCGACAGCGGCGACCGCGCCCCCTCCACAGGACCTCCCCAGACGGTCCACCAGGGAGCGCCGGCTTCCCTCGTATCTTAAAGACTATGTTCATTAACCAGGGGGGGAGGGGTGTAGTGTATCGGCAGCCACAAGCGCCATGCGCAGAGGCGACTGGGCCGTCCCAGGTGCCTCCAGCGCGGGGCGCGTAATCCCCGCCAATCAACAGCTGCGGCGGGAAGTTTAACAGGTCAGGATTGGCCCGACCTGTCCAGTAGGTTGTACCGGAGATTGTACATAAGCGGGACCCGGCCCGCGAGTTCCCTCTCTTGCAACGTGCTCCTAATAAACTATGTTGCCCTACTCTCGTCTCCGCTTCGAGTACGTTACAGGGCAATTCCCATCTCCTTTGGAAACATCAAGGGTTGCTGTTGCTGAAGGTAGGCTGTCAAGTGGCACATTCATTATCATTGAGTTTCTGTTGAAGATTCAGTCAACTGACAGGCTTTCTGTTAGAGTCTGAAAGGTGGTGGCTCCCTTTGCAGTATGTAGGTTGACTTACTTGCTTGAATCATCAAAAATGGTTGTGCTCTACTGATGAGATCTATTCTGTTGCACGTGCTATTGTTTTGTAGTGTGAATTGCCTGGTTTAGTGGTGGAGGAAAGGCATGATCTTGGGGAATGAGTGGCTCTGTCTTTGGGTGAGCTATCCAAATTAGATTACCGTAAAAAGCTCTCTGTGGGGCTGTTCTTCGAATAAGGAAATTTCAGTTAATGCAAAATGTGGCTGTGAAGATGTTTCCTAGGATGCACTCAAAGGCCAGTGCTGTTTCAGCTTTACGGTTTGTTTCTGGGCTCAGTTCTAAGTGCTGGTTTTTCACTTTTTGAAGCTGACATGATCTGGATCCAGAGTATGTGAAGAATGGCACCACTCATCACAACTGCTTTGTGTTTTGAGAGCCATGTATGTGCCTTTTAATGGAATCTAGCTTTAGCTAAGGTTAGGTTGCAGGGACCTATAGGAGGATGTTTACAGCCACTGCCCTCAGACTCCTTCCTCCAGGCTGCAAGACTGATGATACCCTTCCGGTCTTTTGGGGGAAACTGAAATGTTTTCTTTTCCAGAAGGAGCTGGAATGAAATGAAATGAAAGTGCTTGTTTTGCATTCTTGTGCTCACTACATTTTTTTGTGGCGTTGTTTGAGTTATATTTTGACTTGTTAACCCATTGTGTAGCCTATAGAGCAGGGGTGGCCAATGGTAGCTCTCCAGATGTTTTTTGCCTACAACTTCCATCAACCCCAGCCATTGGCCATGCTGGCTGGGGCTGATGGGAGTTGTAGGCAAAAAACATCTGGAGAGCTACCATTGGCCACCCCTGATATAGAGAATTCTAATTTTTTGAAAAGTTTGACTCTTCTGGTTGTACAGTTCTAATAACTGCAAAGATGCTGTAAGCAGTGATGGGGGGTGTACAGTGCACTAACCACCCCCTCAAAAAAACCCCCGAAACCCTTCTGTCTCCTCTTTTTTGCTATAATTAATTACGCTTTAGCATAGGGCAAGTACACATCTGTCTTTATGACTCTTTGAATTCTCTAATTTTTTGCAAGAAATGGTACGTTGCCCCAAGGCCCTACACCTGTGGTCTAGAGGCAGTAGAACGGAGGGGTTTGGGTGAGCTATAAAACCTTCCTGTACCCTAGGAACAGCAAAAGTAGGTGACATAAACGACTTCCATTTTCCGTCCTGACTCAAGAAGAACAACTGCCAGCATTCTGCTGTTGGGGTTAATATTGAAAATCGGAGGGTGGGGATCCCATTAATGTCTGACATTTTATTGGGTTGGATTCATCCAGCTTTTATCATGGAGAAAAAGAGACCTCCCTAGAAGACTGTGTGAGAAATTGCGGGACCTGCATGGTAAAAGCCATGGGGAACATAGTGCAGAGGGGAGCTGGGTAAGACTGAGTGAAAACGCAGGCTGGAGCCAGTCTATTGCAAACCACTTTGAGTAGCAAGGAGAAGCAGTATGCAAGTATACAGTAAGGAAATATTTGTTTTTTTGATCCACCCTTTGGAATTTCCCCTTTGCTTTTTACTGCCTAATGCACATTTTAAAATAAATAAGTTGTCCTCATATCTTCACTGCCAATTGATGTAAGGAAAAAAAATCAAATAAATTCTAAGGCATCTGAATGTTTTATTCCCAGACAAACTGTCTTTTGTTTCTGCATATCCATGGAGTTGCAATGCACAACCAGCCTTACCCACCAGTAGGATAAATTTTCTCAATAATGCAGATATTGCCTCATTGTTTTATCTCTAATACACATTGGTCTTAAGTAACGATGATTTGCACTGTTGATTTGTCTTCTGTATCTCTTAGGTGTCAAGACAACAAACCGAGCTGGTACGCAGGTACAGAATCAGGGTGCTCGGGATGAAGGAACCCGCTCAGACTCCGGGAAGCCCAGGAAGAACAAACCCCACGTCTGTATTGACTGCGGGAAATGTTTTGCACGCCCATCAGAACTGGCAAAGCATGAGAACACCCACACGGGAGCAAAGCCCTTCCGCTGCTCGGAGTGCGGGACAAGATTTAGCCAGTTGTCCCACCTGACAAGACATCACAGAATCCACACCGGGGAGAAGCCGCACTCGTGCTCCGAGTGTGGAGCAGCTTTCGCCCAGCGGTCCTCTCTCATTAGCCACCAGAGAGTCCACTCCGGAGAGCAGCCTTATCGCTGCACGCACTGCCAGCAGTGTTTCAGCCACCATTCAGCACTTAAGATTCACGAGCACATCCACACCGGTCAGAAACCCTATATTTGCCTGGAGTGCGGGAAACGGTTTGTCTCCTCAAGCACGCTTAAAATCCACAAGCGGATCCACACAGGGGAGAAGCCGTTTTCTTGTGCTGAGTGTGGAAAACGCTTCATCCAGCGTTCCAATCTTATATCGCACCAGCGGACGCACTCCGGAGAGAAGCCCTTTTGCTGCGGTGTGTGCGGGAAAAGGTTCAGCTACCCGTCCGATCTCACCAGGCACCAGAAAATTCACACCGGAGAAAAACCATTTCCTTGTGACGAATGCGAGAGAAGGTTTACCCGGTTCTCTGATCTTGTCATACATCGGAGAATCCACACTGGGGAGCGGCCGTATCGCTGCCTCGAGTGCGGGAGGAGATTCAGGCAAAAGAGCGCTTTGGTGACGCACCAGAGGATCCACACTAAAGAGAAAACAGCAGAAAAACCCAAACCTGTAGCACCGACGGAGCCACAGGCGAATAGTGAACAAAATAGCGAACAAAAAGCCAGTGAATCAGCGGAGAAGGCAGACATTTCGGACGAAAAGGAGAAAGATGAATCAAGTACCTAGAAAGAACCAGCATTGTCCCACCTCCTAGCAACTGACCAGTCCTTCCCTCACTGGCAAGGAAATCTTGACTGGAGGTGAAGCAGTTTCACTTTGTTTCCTTGATAGCTTCCATTCTTTCTCAGACTGTTCCCTCTCCTGAACATAACTGGACTTGACTCAGGGGACTTGACTTAGGGGACTTGACTCAGGACTTATTGCAACGTTAACCCCTCTGCCTCATACTTACCCCAGTGAAATGTGCTGTTGGGAAACAACTTACTGCGAGGACTTCTAAAGAAGATACCTTCACCTCTGCAGTGTCTGTGACAGAAAACCAAGCCACGATTCCCAGAGCTTTTCCTATTTTCAGCTGTAAGGGGGGAAAGCAACATTTTCTGTAAGAGGAGTTGCTGCCTCTGCTGACTGAATGGGGAGGAAGCAGACCGCGAGAGGTGGCTCCATGCTCTGCCTGTCAGTAGCTGGCATGAAGCTCTCTTGAAGAGGGGAACCTTGTGGCTCCTTTGTGACATCACATTTCTCTAGGCAAAGCATTGTGAGCTCTTGAGAAATAAGGCCCTCCCCAGGTTTCCAGAATATCTCCTTCAGTTCTCAGTTGAACATGCAGGGGAGAGACAGTGAAAACTCTTCAGACATTGGATGGCTGTTACTACCATATAATCCTTGGAAGCACCCTAGGAGCATCGTGTTTGTCCATTGCTGGATGCAGAGTAATTAATGCTGTGAAATGTGGTATGATGCAGCAAAACACTTCTGTTCAGGGGGATAGCGGGTTGTCCAGCTTTGTTTGTCTTTCCACTATGGGGACTACATCAGCCATCATTCCTAAGATTTTTCTGGTCCCCCTAGGTGCTGTGGGGTTTGAGGCAGGGTTACATGGAGATGCCACCTGGGTTCTGAAGGGTCCCATGCCAGATCACAGGATCAGTGTGACCCCATGTGTTTAGGCACAGGAGATCTAGATTCCTTGCTCAACCATGAATCTTGCTGTATGGAAATGCTGTTCTCTCTCAGCCTGAGTTCCCTGTCTGTACAAAGAGGGAATAACGAGGCTCTACCTCACTGAGCTGTAGTGACAATGAACAGTGTAAAGATTGGTTGTCACGTCCTGCATTGAGCACGCTGTAGGATCAGTGTAATAATGGATCAAGCCTTGAAGCTGGTGGAACAAATCCCTGGGGATCTGCCCAAGCAGCAGCCAGCCCATTCTCCTGTGCTGTCAATGATAATGTCAATAATAATGGCCTATTTGGGAACCCTGTTATCCTTTATGGAGTGAAGTCTAGGTGTTTCCCATGTAGGAAGATGTTTTTGGAAATTCAGTTGCCCAGAGACCTCTGAAGTGCCAATGTATGTACTTGGTTGAGTTTCTCTTGCTTCCATCCTAAGTTACAAATGCCATCAAGGGGCTGATTTGCACAGTGTTTAGCTAATTATCTCCAAATCATCCTTCCATCTTGTCACAGTGCCCTTCCAGCAATTCTTACTCCTCCTTGCTAATGCCATTGTAGCTGTATCCTTCTCGTTTTCTGTCTTTTCATAATATTCTTGTCCCCTGAAACATTTGTTACCAGGGAAGGAAGCAAGATGGAACCGATCAGGACTGCACTTGACCTGGGGGCTGCCATTCTCTGCTTTAGAGAAGAGCAAATGGAGCTCTCCTGAAGTCAATTATCTGCAGAGGTGGTTTATTTAAATCTCCAGGAGCAAGCGCTGCTATGTTTCCATTCTGCATGATGTCTCCTCCAAGTTTGCAGAGCTATGAGTGACTCCCATTCCTGGAAAGATCAAGAAAGAGATGACTGTGAGAACTGAGCTCTAAGGATAGAGTGGTTTGGGACACAGGTGCCCAGATGGTTTGTGCAGTGGGGTCAAAAAGCCCTATGAAGCAGCTGTTCACTGTGTGGGCTGCATGTGGGACTGTACCAAGGACATGCTTTTGCTGATATTAACCAAATAACAGATGCTGATACCAGCCAAATGAACCCTGGCTTCAGCGTCATCTGGATCTATCAGTTATTTGTCAGGAGCACCCAATATCAGGTTGCAGGAAACCTGGCTCAGAGGTGACAAGAATTCCTCAGTAGCAAGGATGGCTGGGCTGATTGTTGTGCCAGAATGATGGGCACAGGGCTGCTTTCCACATTCTGAGAGGTATCGTTTTCTTCCTGAGCGCGGAACCAGTCACAGAGCACAGAATGTTTTGGTTTCCAGGTATCGAGGCTGGCTGAAATGAAGTTGCAACCAGTGGGACCCTACTAAGTGTCACCTGCCTTCTTTTCTCCCCTTGCGGGCTATAGTTAATGTTCAACATGGTGTCCTGGTGTGAGAGATGAGGAATAAACGGGACTACTCTTTCTAGGGGGAGTTCCTGGATTCCCAAGCTGCATTTTTTTCAGTCTGTGTGAAAGGGGTAGGTGAATCTCCTCTAAATAATGTTGCTAGTCGTCTGTCCTTTTTTTTTCCTGGTATGTGAAAAAACAGCCATTGTAACACAAAATGGACGTTATGTGTATATGTATATTAGTTTGGAGGGGTGGGGGAGAAAACTGTGATTATTCTTGTAATGATTGGGGGTGGGGACTGAATAATGGACTTAAAAGTTAGGGTAGGATGGAGGGAGCATGTAGGCTTAAAGAGAGGGAGCAGAAGAGACATGAAGGTCGAAGGTCTTAAGCCAAAGCATTTTTAGAAACATATTCACTGATCAGCAAAGGCTGCATGCAAGGGTTCTTTATTCCTTCACTTCGTGTCAAATATATTATTTAAACAGTCAACCCCCGGACAGTGCTGTAATCTGTTTGGGAGGTACAGATCAGTTCCTTTCTGTTGATCAATGCTGTCAGAACTGACTAGCTGCTTGCTTGTGTGTTCAGGGGTAGCAGTGTACAGTCCTACAAACTGGACGTGACCCCTTCTTTCTTCTACATCCTGCTACAAATCCAGGAAAGAAATTCATACATGGAGACTTATTTTTATACCCCTTCTTTTCTTCTTTTTTTTGTTGACCGATGACAAGCAAATCTTATCCACAGATGATTGACATAACCACCAGTTTAAAAAAAAAAAACAAAACAATTATGGCCAGTGTGAAAAGCAGCCACAAGGAGGGGAGGGGTGTGTGCCAGTTCAGTTATGCTAAGTCTCATGTACATGCCTATTAGGCTTTACTGGATGAATGCTACTGGGTACGATCCAATGAGCTATGTGTGCAAGCAATGTTTGTTTGGAAAAACTGATCTGTCAGTTTCTTGGCTCTTGCCCTAAATCTAAAAGCAGATTTTAGATGTTTGGAGAATGTGAAAGGTGGTTTAAAAATCTACTGGAAAGGACCTGGGCTTCAAAGTACACTCCTACCCCCAACACACCCACCCACACTGCCTTCTGAAGTTTGAAGCGTCTGCATATATGCAATGTCCTCTACCAACATTTCTGTCTCCTGGGTGCACCAGCCATCTTCACAGTCTTTGTTGCTGGGGTTTTTTTTTTGGGGGGGGGATTATTTTAGAGACCAACGAGAGAGCTTCCACTGTATTGGCTCCAAGGTGTTTGTTGCTTTCCAGCTTTTAAAGTTTTTGAAATTTGACTTAAAGAATATCAGTAGATCTTCTGATTCAAAATGAAATACTGGCAGCTTTACATCCCCCATGTAAATAAAAAAAATCAAGTGATAGTTATCCAGCTGGAGTTCTTGTGTTCTCTTCCTGTGCCTTCAGCTGATGAGAAGTTTGCATGGATTGGTACACCACAAAAAGAGAAAACCTGTTGCTTCATTACTGCACCACTAGTTCCCAAAGACCGTTGCTGGTCCATCAGAGCTTAGTTTCATCTTGCCCTTCAGAAGGGTGGCAAGCAATTGCTTCTCCTTCTGGATGTCTGGGGTTTGACTCAGACCTGGCAGGAAGGAAGGAAACAACTGCTTGCTTTGAGGAATAGTCCTAATGCACCCATCTGGTGATTTCCTAGCAGTGCTGAGGTCCAAACAGCAGTCTTCACAGATCATGCTAACAAAAGGGGCTGTTGGTGTCCAGAAAGATACACAGTCTCAGAATTGGAGCCTTTAGTCACAGCCTGGAGTTCTGGAGCATGAAGAAAAAAGCACTACCGCCCCTTTAATCACCTCTGTAAAGATGCAGTGAAATTAGTAAAATAGGACAATAGATTTCTGTGTAAACCAAATGATGGTAAGGGTTGAAGGGATATAAATCAATATGTTGAAAACCACAGTACTTTACTAATGCCAGCTACTTATGGCATAAGGAGCCCCAGAAAATTCTGATCATTCTGTGTGACACCATTACCCTTGTACAAAGCCCACAGTTCCCTTTCAAGCCTCCTTTCATTGCTAGGTTGTACCATCGTTTTGGATGATGTCCAGGAAACATTTTGTTTAAAACAAGTTCCTGATTATTATTTTTTTTTATCCCATCATTACACCAGAAAGGTCAAAACTGGAAAAGCTCACACAGTGTGCTAAAGAAGTGATGCTTAGGAATCTCAATTTATGTCCCTACCCCTACCCAGCTTTTGATGCTGGCTGCTCAAACAACTATGGACACAATCCAGCCACAGTTAAGCATTTTAAGTCCCACACTTTCAAAGCTGGAGGTTTAAGCGTGTGGTTCTATTCCATAACATTTAATGAAATATAAAAGCTAGTTCTCAACCAACTCAAAATATTTTCATATGGCTTTTAGAAGGTATCAAGACCAATCTGAAAGCAGTTTTTGCAGTATTCAACATATTCCCAGCCATGCCACCAGGGGTGTGTGTGTGGGAGGGAGGGGGGGGGGCGTAGCTGTGTTTCTTACTTTACATGAAGAGGAAGGAAAAACATTTTACTTGTGTTCAAGTACACTAATGGCTCCTTGTGCTCCTAAGCACAAACCACAGCCTGGAGACAGGATACAGTATTTATTTGTAAATGTAATACTCTTGTTGGTGAGAGAGAACGTTCATTAGTTTGCTATCTGTGTCATAGGATCTGGTCCCCAACTTTTAATTTGAAAGCCCTCAGAAAATTCAAACAAGACAATAAGCTGTTGGGAGAAAGGGCAGGAGAGAAGAACAGCTGTACATCTTAAGGGTTTGGGCAATAACACTTATGGGAAGGGGCTGTGGCTCAGTGGCAGGGCATCTCCTTGGCACACAAAAGGTCCCAGGTTCAATTCCCTGCATCTCCAGTCCTTTGCCCTTGCTATAAAATGGAGCTCAATTTCAATAAAGACAGGTGCTGGACCTCAGGCTGCTTCTTTCTATGCAGACTCTTCTGAGCAAATGTAGCTTCCCTTGCATTGAGTGCTGCAGTTTCTAACTGGTGCTGGAAATTACTTCCATGCATATAAGGTTAGCACCATTACTGATAAATCATCTACTGGAGATGGGACTTAGGCCTGCCCTTGAAACAGATTGTAGGGCCCTGCACTCTTCTGAACACATGGAGACCACTTTTAATTCACTTCTGGTTTTGCTGGTGATGCATAGCCGAGATAGTTTGACCGAATTAGTTGCTATTATTTTAACTGTCTAAATGTACAGTCTGCCCTCCTGCTAAAGCCAAGGTGGAATATATTCTTTATAGATGTTAATTGGCAACTAATCTATGTGCAATTCCAGACAGATATAGCCATGTTAGTCTGCTACAAAAATAAAACACAAATCTTGTAACACACCGAGAGCTAATAAAATGTGTCATAAACAGGACTGGATCTACATGTTTTTTGAGGGGGTGGGCAAAATTAAAAAATGATGCCCCCTTATGGGCCAGTCTATCTTATGGTCCCGTAGAATACAATGGACTCCACACCCAATTTGGCAGGGGGCCCCCCTTCAGTGCCAGGGGCAAGCACCCCCCCCTCTGCCCCCCCCCTAGATCCTGCCCTGGTCATAAACTGGGAGGGGAACTGTAGGGAAATCTAGAAGACCTGAAGTACCACAAAATCTAGTTTCAATGATAATTATAACAGCACATCTTTAATATTTATAGCATTTTATTGGGGGGTGGTAAGGAAAGGGGGATTTCCATTTCACAATAGTGTTCCATTCTGTCTTACACATAACAGTTTCACATAAAATTCCATAAGTCATCTGAATGTCTGCAATCACATACTCATTTGGTTCTTGTTCCTTTCATCATTAATCATTAATATACCAGTGTCTACACCACCATCTCCTCTCAACACATCTTTAATTTTTAAACCGGTGACTGAGGAAGTATTTTCACATAGTCCAGAGTGAGGGGATGTAATCTGGCATACCTAGTCAATGTCCCAAAACAGTTTGAAGGGGGGTGGGCGGGGTATTTTTGAGGAGGCTCTTCTGTTTGCCCAAACAGACATTACCAAAACCCTCTGTCATGTGACACATCTTATAAACAAGATTACACCATTAACGTCTGCAGTCATGGATCCAGAATCAAATAACTAATCCTATTCTATTCCAGCAATCAGATGTGTGAGTTAGAAATTCCCACTTTACACATATACATGCAGAAGAAAGATAGAGATTGGGGGCTTCACACTGTGATTTCCTGCCTTGTCCTTTGGGCTGTGCCTGGTGAATTTATGCCCTTCTTCTTCTTCTTCTTCTTCTTCTTCTTCTTCTTCTTCTTCTTCTTCTTCTTCTTCTTCTTCTTCTTCTTCTTCTTCTTCTTCTTCTTCTTCTTCTTCTTCTTCTTCTTCTTCTTCTTCTTCTTCTTCTTCTTCTTCTTCTTCTTCTTCTTCTTCTTCTTCTTCTTCTTCTTCTTCTTCTTCTTCTTCTTCTTCTTCTTCTTCTTCTTCTTCTTCTTCTTCATGAAAACAAGCTGCTGCAGGCGCAGAGAGAGAAGTGAACTGATCCTAAACCAGAGCCAGAGAAGTCCTAGAGTTAGATCGAGAGAGAAAAACACACCCTAGAAAAGTCCAGGAAGCTGACAGAGAGAGGGAATTTCGACAACCACAGTGCTTTCCTGCTCCTCCATAGATTTAAAAATAAAGAACAGATCAATGAAGATTTGCATTTTAATAAGAAGAGATTTTCCTCCGCTGCGCTGGAGATTCTAGGGCGGATCACCAGGGAGTTGTGCGGTGGGGAAGGCAGTGGCAGGAGGAGGGAACTAGCTGGGCTGGGGTGAGGTAGGAAAATCCACCCACCCTGTTGTTGGGACAGGGAATGAAGCTGTACCTTTAAAATAATGTTTATTAGAAATTATCAAGTGTATACATCTCTTCTACAGAGTTAACGGGATGCATGTTAGCGGCATCCATTATGTTATTTGGAGATTTTTAAAATACTCTAAACCAGATGTATTGTTTTAAAGAATATGTTCAGATTAGGGTTGTCAGGACCAACTCAAGAAATATCTGGGGACTTTGGAGGTGGAGCCAGAAGAAAGGGTGTGATAAGCACAACTGAACTCCAAAGGGAGTTCTGACCATTACATTGAAAGGGACTGTGCTCTTTTTAAATGCCTTCCCTTCATTGGAAATACTGGAGGATAGGGGCACCTTTTTGGGAGCTCATAGAATTTGACCTCCTGGTCCAATCTTTTTGAAACTTGGGGGGGGGGGGGTTGTTTTGAGAAGAAGCACCAGATGTTATGCTGAAAATTTGGTGCCTGTACCTCAAAAAACAGCTGCCTCAGATGTCCACAGCCATTGGCCATGCTGGCTGGGGCTTATGGGAGTTGCAGGCAAAAAACATCTGGAGAGCTACCATTGGCCACCCCTACCCTATGGAAATCGGTCTCCATAGGGTATAATAGAGTGCTCAGCAGACTTTTCTCTCATCCCCCCCCCTTTCTGATAACCCTGAAGGGCCTCCAAACCTCTGCCCCCACCTGGAGACTGGCAACCTAGTTCAGATATTTATACCCCACCTTTCTCCCCGCTGGGTCTCAAAGCAGCTTACAATGTTATCTTCTGTTCATCCATTTTATCTTCACAAAAAACCTGTAAGGGAGGTTAGGTGACTGTTCCAAGGTCACCTGGCTTTCATCGCGGTATCATGATTCAAACCTGGGTTTCCCAGATCTTGCTCTGACACTCTCACCACATTGTCTCTCAAAGGAGCCCATCAAACTTCTTTTTAAGAGAAGGTCTGATAATCCAGTATGAAGTGAGTGTGCAGTTCACTCGGGGTCAGACTCCTCCTGGTCACCTTCTGGTTCCCTTTCAGTCCCTCCCCTTCATCTAAGACAGATCCGGAGGAACCCAGCTACATGCCTAGACTTTTTCTGCTTGTTTTTTTTTTTTTTTTTTTTTTTGCTTTTTCTTTAGGAAGGAGCACAATTTACTGAAATAGAGATTCGAGAGCAACATTGTGGAACCAAGGCCACCCCACCTCATGGAGCAGATATGAAGCACCATAGCCTGTGGTGGATAACAACTTCACAAGGCACTCTGCTGGAGCAGGGGAGGCCCATTGTGGGTTTCTGGTTTGTGCCATCTGGGAGTTTCTGTGGTGGGCTGCCCACAACAGGTCAGGGTTGAGCAATAGGACAAAGCCCCCCAGTGCTTGGAGGCCCGTTGGCAAGAGTCCTCAAGACTTTCCTCCTTAGGCTTCCCAAACCCCCGCCCTGGCGGGGGGACCCCCGAATTAGCCGCCTCCTCCCCCGCTCTCCAAAAATCCAGAAATGGGGGGGGGGGAACGGTGCCCATTTTGGTGCCACTCTCTCAAACACAGACACTCTTTCCCCGCCTGCCTCCCTTGCAGGCTTCAGGCTCCTCCCTTCCTCCGAGTCACAAAGACCTGCCCACCGCCGGCCTGCTATCCGCTCCAGTCCGGCCTCCCTTCATGAGGTACACGCTGGGACTCGTAGTCCTTACGTCCTCTCCAGCTGCCGGGTGGCGTCTCCTCGGGGACTACATTTCCTGGCATGTCCCGCGCAGCTCCTTCCGCAGCTGGGCAGCTGTGTGTGGCGGCCAAATGGCAGTGCGGGGCCAGCAGAGGCAATGCTGATGAGGGGAGCCAGGCCGTAGCCGGAGAGCGGAGGCGAGGCAAGGCAGCCACCGGATTGTTCGGGCTGTCACGTAGCTGGGGCGGCGGGCACGGCAGCGCCACCCGCAACATCTGCTCCCTCGACAACCTCAAGTGAGTCTCCCGGGCGGGGGAGGTGGGAGGAAGGGGGCTCTAACATGGGTTCAGGATGGGGGCACATGGCCTTGATCTTGGCTTCACCCCTAATGTCTCCTCGCCCCACCCCCAAAGTCTCCCGGCTCCACCCCCAAAGTCCCCAGGTATTTCTTGAATTGGACTTGGCAACCCTATTCCTCCTTCAGGTTGGGGAAACCCACTGGCAGCAGACACGACACCATGGGAGGACTCTGTCTCTTTGGAGCGAGTAAATGATGCCTGCAAGTGGCCTCAAGCAGAGCAGGTGACTTGGCTAAACCCAGGCTTTGATGGAGAACCTTAGCAAGTCCATGGAAACCAGAGACAAAGGCGACTACAGCAAGGTGAAAGCTGCCATCCTGTGTGAAGGTTCAGCTAGTGTGGATAAGTAGTACCAACATTAAAGGTAGTTTCGCTACCAGGCAGCCAAGAGCCCTGTGAGGTCTGTGGCTAATTACAGGAACTCTGTTATCACTGGTTGGAGCTGGAGAACTGAACCAAGGAGATGATGATGATGATGATGATGATGATGATGATGATGATGATGATGATGATGATGATGATGATGATGATGATATTGGATTTATATCCTGGCCTTCACCCTTAATCTGAGAGCCTTAGAGTGGCTTACATCTCCTTTACCTTCCTTCCCCACAACAGACACCCTGTGAGGTGGGAGGGACTGAGAGAGCTCTCATAGAAGCTGCCCTTTCAAGAACAGCTCTGTGAGAGCTATGGCTGACCCAAGGCCATTCTCGCAGGAGCACATCCTGGAGCTGCTGATCCTGGATCAGTTCTTTACAATCTTGCCCAAGGAAATCCAGAGCCAAGTTCAGGGGTGTAGCCTAGAAACCTGTGTCTAGCGGGTGGCCATGACTGAGGGATTTCTGCTGAGGCAGAATAAGATGTCTCCTCCCAGGATAGCCGCACTGGTCCAGTCTGGACATACTGGGAGGAGCCAGCTTATTCTGACTCGGCATGTGTGAAGCTTGAGTTTTAAATGGATTGCACAGAGTAATACCCCATTTGGAATATCCGAAGAAGCTCCACAGTGAAATGGCTGGTTCCAGCCTGCAGCCCCATTATAGGAACTATTGGAATTATTGGGCTTCTTGTCAACTTCCGCTGGCATACGAAGAGGAGCGTCTATCCCCATTTTGAACTTTATAAACTGAATTACGCAGTGAATTTCATGTTTCAGAGCACGTCATTTATTTACACTTAAAACAGTTTTCTTGGCAAGCTGGGTCTGTTTCAAAGTGCAGCAGTGCACGTTGTGAATGTTTGAAAATATTATATTTATTGTATCCTTATCATGGTTATATAAATTATGTATTTTCACTAATTGTTGTCAAAATGCCACTAATTTTAGCCATAGTATTTTTTTTCTTTTTTTGGTTCCTGTTACGGTTCAAACCTCCAGCCCAGGCAGTTCTGTAGGGTTTTCAGTCATCAGAACAATAAGAATGCCAATTCTCAGGGTAAAACTAAATTCTGTAGTCTTCTTTCCCCTATCTTTTCCAAACACATGAAAAAGGTACTTGACTTTTCCCAGGGACCTCTGCTCTTCTTGCACACTCAAGGGGCAGCTATCGGGTAAATATGTTGACAGTTCCCCCCCACCCCACCCCCCACACACATATGCCTCCTTTAATCCCTCAAATGTGATTCAGTATTATTGCTGAGTCTCCAATATAGGTTTGTGCCTCCAGAGACTTACCTCTTCCCCTCCTTTTTTTGACAAGGAACATATCTTGGGAGACTACATGGAGGTTTCCAGAAAGGGAGCCAGTATGATTCACTGGCCAGAGAGCAAGGCTTAACTCTAGGAAACCCAGATTCAAATCACACCCCTGCCTAGGGCAAGTCGCTAGATTGACAGTGCAGTCCTAAGCCGGTAAACCCATCTGAGATCATTGATTTGGGATGACTGTTGTCTTGTTTAAGACTGCACTGTTAGTAATTCAGCTGCAAAACCTGTATTCAGATCCCCACTCATCTAGGAAGTTCATTTCACAGCCACTCATTCTCAACCTCCAGTCTCCTTCCTGTGCAGTGAGCATAACCAGGGGCAGTGCTGCCCATTAAACCAGGTAGGCGGCCACTTAGGGTGCCACCTGGCCACAGGGACAGGCAGTGGGTACCCCTCCCTGTGTGCACCCCACTGCCACTGTGCTCACCTTGCCGCCACCTGCTGCTCTGCTGCCCTGCTCTGCCTCGCCTCCTACCAGGAGTGCTGTGGGTGGGCAGGCAGCAGTGGCAGTAGGGAAGAGCCTGAGTGGGGGTGGTACAGTGGTGGGTGTGCTTGGAGGCTGCCCTCCCTTGCTGTGGAAGGCTTCCACAGCAAGGGAAGGCAGGCTTCGAGTGCCTCCAAGTGCACTCACCACACTGCTGGAGCCTTCCCGGGTCTGTACTTCTGCTGGAAAATCTAAAAGGGATAATTTGGCTCCTTCCTCTGCGTACCCTCTCTTTCTTACTGTTTTAACAGCGAGGGGGAAAGATAGAAGTAGTCTTTTAAACACAGATCTTTCCAAATTTATTCCAAAACATATACTAGAAAGCAAAAGAAACTGTGGGAGTAGGGTTTCCCCCGGTTTTGGGGCTCACAACCCACCAGCACAGAGCTGGCTGTTGGGGGATCCCCACTTCCAAAGAGCTCCATTGTACCCGATGTGCCCCGTGTGATTACAGCACTTCCAGGTGACATCATCACACCAGGGACACTCTAGCAATTTGGGTAAAAACTCAGAGTTTTTACCCAGATTGCTAGAACGTCCCCATGTGTTGTACCCAGTGCAATGATGTCACTTCTGGGTGACATCATTGCACCACATGCACTTTGCATGCATGAGGAACTTCCCCCACCAGGAGCCAGGTAAAACCTGGTAACCCTATGTGGGAGTCTTCATTTTCATGCAGATTATTCAGACTAAATTTATTCATTTTCATGCAGATTATTCAGACATTTATCTTAATTTTATATACAAACTTTTAGGAGGCTGGTCTAAACTTGGAGGGACGGAGTATTGGCTGTACACTGTGTAACTTATTGGTAGTGTGTATGCAGGAAAAGAAAAATTAGGATGGCATTTGGTTCCTGCTAATATCAGCAGCTGTACCACTGTCCCCTGGATTAATTCTTCTTGCTTCTGGATTTGCTCTGAAAGTACATGTATGAAGAACCACTTTCTTGGGTGGGATTAGTTGAATCATTAAACATCATCAAGCTGGGTTAGTCAAATAGATTTTAATAATCATGGTTCATAAGCAGAAGTCCTACAGGAACCAGTAAGATAGTGAGTATTTCAGATGTGCCCTGCTGTTTCCCTTGTTGATATATCCCAGGTGTCTCCAACCCTGTTGATCTTGTGGCCACATTTGAAATTCTGAGAGCAAGAAGTAGGTACCACAGCAAAATGGCTGACAGGCAGTAGGTGGCATCTTCCACAAAACGGCTGCCATGGGGACTATGTCCAATCCCAAATGCTGTGAGCTTCCCACAGAACATTAGAAGGTTCAAACCCAAGCATGAAGACAGCTGTTGCTGAATGGGTGCTCTCTGAAGATGTAAATGTGGTGCTTCCTGGGCTTTTCTGAAGCACCTCCTACTCTTTGAGGAGCAGGGCCAGCCCTAGACTGTCTGGCACCCTAGGCAAGGCTAACCTGGTGCCCCCCCCCCCGCACTGATAATGTCACTGAGTTACTTGGGGCACCGCCCAATTCATTACCCCCAGAAGGCAAGTGCCCTACGCAACCTCCTAGTTTGCCTAGTGGCAAGGCTGGCTCTGATGAGGTGGTGGAAGGCCAGAATGGGCTCTGCTTTGATGAGGGGATGCTTTGGGAAAGGAGCCAAGTTGGAATCAAGGAACACATCAATGGATGCCCTGGTATTCATGGCATTACAGTGAGGGTCACAGATTATGAACACAGGTTCTGGGTGCTGGATCTTGGGGATTGGGATTGATGCCATCTTTTCCCCATTAAAGCCGTACTGTCAGCCCACTTATCTATGAAGCTGAGAGGGTGTAGTGCAATCACTGTTTCTCAGTCTGACCTGGCAGAATTCTTGTGAAGATAAGCAGGGGGAAGAATTCTGTGAGACCTATAGAAGAATGGCCACATAAAAATTGATAAATTGGGCATTTTCAGAGTCTTCTGTCCCCACCGAATGGTTCTCATTTATTTTGTGTTCTTTTGTGGGACATCTGCATATTCGCAGCATAAGAGCCGTCAACATGAATATGGCTTCCTGCTGAGAGTGAGTGTAGAGGGACTTATCACCTTGTAGATGCTTGTTTTTCACCTGTGTATGAGTCCCTTCCCTTGTGCCTGCTCCCAGCATCTCAGTTATTGGGGTCTGTGGAAGACGTAGAGGTGGCTTTCACCAGGCAGATGGTGTCAGAGTCCATCTCGTGAATAGCTCCTTCCTGAACATATGTGTCTGGAGTGCCATTTACCAAGTCAGACTGAAAAGTGGTGTCTTTTGTAAATGCATCTGCAAGAAAAAGAGAGAATTTTGAGCTCAAAACTCCAATCTCAGGATAAACTCAGCTCCTTGCGTACCCTTCCATAGGCCCTTGTTTCTCCTGGTCCTTTACACCCCATAGCCATTTCCTTTAAGGATTATGCAAGTGAATATATTCCTAGTGTAATGAATGCTTCAAACTGTAGGCTGTTTTTTAAAATGTGTTTATTAGCCATATATGAGCAAACTGGTCATTTACTGGATCTGGCTAGAGTTGGATGGGTTGCTGGTGCCACAGACTTGCCAGACATGCATTGTTAGAGCTGACTGTATGCTCAGTTGCATCTGTTCTCTTTTACAGACAGCTTTTCTTTACACAGGGGGTTTTTTTGTAGCAGGAACTCCTTTGCATATGAGGCCACACTAGGGTTGCCAAGTTCAATTCAAGAAATATCTGGGGACTTTGGGGGTGGAGCCAGGAGACTTTGGGGGTGGAGCCAGGACACACTGGGGGCAGAGCCAGGAGCAAGGGAGTTCTGACCATCACATTTAAAGGGACAGCACACCTTTTAAAATGCCTTCCTTCCATAGGAAATAATGAAGGATAGGGGCACCTTCTTTTGGAGCTCATAGAATTGGACCCCCTGGTCCAATCGTTTTGAAACTTGGGGGGAGGGGTATTTTGGGCACTAGATGCTATACTGAAAATTTGGTGCCTCTACCTCAAAAAACAGCCCCCCCAAAGCCCCCAATACCTCCAGATCAATTCCCCATTATACCCTATGAGAATCGATCTCCACATAGGGAATAATGAAGTGCCCAGCAGACATTTCCCTCCTCCTGCCCCCTCCCCCCTCCGTTTCTGGCGACTCTGAAGCAAGGGATTGGCATTTCTACTCACAAGTTGCTGCCAAGTTCTTCAAAGTAACACAGACATGCCATCCTAAGATGAAGGCTTTCCAATTGGTGACTGAAGCCTCTGGAGGTGGAAAGTCACATGCTGGCTGTGGGGGCGGGGCTTCCCCCCACCGGCCAGCTGACTGGGGGCATGAAGGAGCCTTGGAAAGCGGAAGAACCCCCACTGGGACCTGGGGATTGACAAGCTTAGGCCACACACCCCAGATGTAGTCAATCCTCCTGGAGCTTACAGTAGGCCCTGTAAGCTCTTGGAGGATTGGCTATATCAGGGGTGTGTGGCCTAATATGCAAAGGAGTTCCTGCTGCAAAAAAAGCACTGATTAGTTTTGGGGGCCCCAACCCACTGGCACAGAGTGGGCCACCAGGGGGGATCACCATCCCCAAAGAACTCCGGCGCATGTGGCATGATGACATCACCTGGAAGTGATGTCATCACACCAGGTATATTATGTACGGATGCTCTAGCAATTTGGTTATGGTTTCATGCAGGGACAGGCACGGTGGCATCACTTATGGATGATGTCATTGTGCCACATGTGCTGTATGCACACAAAAAAAGTCTCCCACCGGTAGCCAGTGGGGACTTGGCAACCCCAGTCTTTGCCCACTCCACAGCCTTCTGACCTTTTCACCAAGGATGAGTTTGGGGACTATAACTTTGCAGAGCATGGCTACAATCCTTGCTTTGCTCCCCTGCCAAGCTTGTCAGTCATGAGCCTCTGGATTCCCAGGAAATGGGGCCAAAATTGGTTGTGTATTTTCAGTCAGGCCTATTGCAGTCTATATTTTTGTCCCTTAAGGCTGGCTGCAACCACATACTGAGCATTTCACAATTTTGCTGACTCCATTTGCTCTGCCCTTAAATTTTCTTAAAGCCGCCCTGAGCCCATTAGGGGAGGGTGGGATATAAATTTGATAAAATAAAATAAAAAATAAGATAAAAATTCTACAGTTCAGTTAATATTATGGTTATAATGCTGACCATTAAAATACTTTTGTCTTTAGAAACATGATCATTGATAATGACCACTACTAATGACTACAGTATCTCAGACTGACAGCATTTGTTCGCAAAAGGACCATGACAGATTGTGTGGTGCACTCCAAAGGCTAAAATCCTTCGGCTACTGCTGAAGCTAGAGCACCTTGTTGCGTATCCTTCCCAGAAGCCACTGAAAAGCTCCCCCATCCAAGAAGTGGAAAGGAGAATTCACAGTGGTTCCATCACATACATTAGAATGGTTCTTTTACATCTGTGCTGATGTAGCACATTTGTGGGATGAATCATCACATTTCATTTCAATTTATTGTGTAAGGGGGCATTCTGTGAACCTTAGTGGCCAGTTTAAGGTTGAACAACGTTGGATACTTGCTTTGTGAGTCATTTTTGTTGTACTCCATTAAGCTTTAAAAACAAACAAACAAAGAAACAAAAAAACCAGAATGGATGGATTTATCATCATCCAAATGAAATATTTTAACAGAAAGGGGGGAAATGTTCTGATCATATTTAAGTTCAAGAGGGACCATCCAGAGCTGGGAAGTTAGGGAAATAGAAAACATTTGCCTCAATAAAACTAGGTCCAGGTGGGCAGCCATGCTGGTCTGAAGCAGTAGAACAAAGTTGGAGTCCAGTAGTATCTTTAAGACCCACAAAGTTTTATTCTCTGAATAAAACTTTGTGGGTCTAAAAGGAGCTACTGGACTCCAACTTTGTTCTATTGTTACAATAAAGATTTTATTGTTATTACAACAAAATTTGTATGCCACTTTCTTGCTTTGTGAAGGCTGTCAAAGTGACTAACAGTTAAAATATTATACTATAATGTCTTTTGTAACAGACTATAGAGGAGGGGGGGTCACATAGTTCAGGCAGTGTGTCAAGCATGCAGTTTCAATGATGAGTCAAGTGGATACATTTATTGATAGACTGGTACGCTCTCAATACAGGTTCTTGAGAGTAATGCCAAAAATACATTGCTACATTACTTTTAAGCCATACTTCAAAGGATTCCCAAGGGTGGGGGCAAGCGGGGTGCTCTAACACATAAACTACCATAAATGTCTACATTCTCACAATGTTATCAGTATCTCGTCCTTGCTTTCCCCCAGATGTTTCACACTCCCAAAGAGGAATGCATGGGAAGGTGCCGATTGTCTCTTCTCAAGTCAGTTTCGTTTCTCTCTAGTCTACTTTCACAAGCAATAAAGCAAGAGGGGGAAGGGGAAAGAATAACAGAACCAATATACCTTGGTCCCCCGATATTTCACGGACCAGCTTTACGGGGGACCCTAAAACAATTAATTACCAGTGGAATTCTACCATGCTTGACATACTGCCCCCCCCCTTTGATCACCTTCGGGGTTTCTGAGGGAAAGCCCTATAAAATTTATTAATCAAATCAGGTGCTAAGACATTCTGTTCTGCTACCCATTCATTTTGGCTGGCCAGAAAATGCTTCCATTTAATCAAATAATACAACACTCCACATTTCAATTTTGCATCTAAGATCTCTTGCACTTCATGATGACTCTGATTCCCAATCTGGATAGGTTGTGGAGCTGGTGTCGAGGGTGCCAATGAGTACCACCCAGGTCTCTTCTTAAAAGACTTCAATGAAAGACAGGGTGTATTTTACTAAACATCTTGGGTAATTCCAGTTCCACAATCACTTTATTGATTACCCTCTTTATTTTGAATGGTCCCAAAAAATGGTAGGCCAGCTTCCTTGAAGGTTGATTCAATGGGAGATTTTTGGTTGACACAAACACAGAATCTCCAACTTTAAAATCCCACGCGGGGACATGTGATTTGTCATACTTTTTTTTCTTTTATGCTTCTTTGGCCATTTCCAGGTTCTCCTGGATCCCCTTCCAGTTTTTCTCCAACTTTCCCCACCATTGCTCAAATGTTGTGGGGTCTCTGATTTGCTCCCCCCTGGTAACGATGGGACGGGTTTGGCTTCATACCCATTCATGATTTGAAATGGGGAGGCTTTGGTTGAGCTATGAACACTGTTATTATAACCATACTCAGCAAATGGCAGTAATTTACCCAGTTAGACTGTTGGTGATTCACATAGCACTGTAAGTATTGCTCTAGAAGAGCGTTCACTCCTTCCATCTGCCCGTCGGTTTGTGGATGGTATGCCGAGCTCAGCCCTTGTTCTATACCCATTAGTTTGCAAAACTCCCGCCAGAAGTTGGCAACGAACTGTGGGCCCCTGTCACTAATTATCTTGTCTGGGAATGAGTGGATCTTCACAATGTGGTGGAAAAACAAGTAGGCTAATCTTTTGGTGGTTGGCAATTGCGCACACGGGATGAACTGCGCTTGCTTTGAAAAGGTGTCCATTAGTACCAAGATTATGGTTTTCCCTTGAGAAGCTGGCAGCTCTACTATAAAGTCCATGGACACTACAGACCAGGGTCGGGTGGCCGTTTCCAGGGGTTTCAATAATCCAGGAGGCTTCCCTCCCCTCCTTTTGGCCATCAGGGAAATGGGGCAAGAAGCCACAAACTCAGAAATATCCTTTTTCATAGAGGGCCACCAAAATTGCCTATTAACTAAGTGCAGCATCTTCACATACCCGAAATGCCCCGCCAGTGTGTTAGAATGGCAGAATTGCAGAACCTCTGAGCAAAGACTTTTGGGGACATAAAGTTTGCCATCTTTGTACCAGAAACCGTTCTCCCCTTTTTGCACCTCACCCGGCCGATCTTCTCCTTCGTTTTCTGTTTCAACGGCCAGTCGTCTCCCCCCCCCCCCCATTTCTCAACCTGGGAAGGTTGCTGCTTTGCTTTAGAGCGGGTAGTTACTACAGCAGCTACTTGGGAAGGGGGAATTAAAGAATCTACCACCGCTTCCTTTTGGCTGTTGTGCTGAGGAAGGCACAAAAGGGCATCCGCCAAGAAATTTTTCATCCCTGGGATATGCTTCAAAATGAAGTTGAATTTAGAGAAAAATCCTGCCCACCTAATTTGTTTTTCGGTGAGTTTGCGGCAACCGGTGAGCGCCTCCAAATTTTTGTGGTCTGTCCAAATTTCAAATGGCAGCTTGGCGCTTTCTAGCCAGGACCTCCAAGTTTTTAACGCATAGGTCACTGCAAAAGCCTCTTTATCCCACACCGACCAGTTTCTCTGCTCCTGGGAGAATTTCTTTGAAATATAGGTACACGGCTTCAGTCTCCCTTCCTCATCTCTCTGCATGAGGATGGCTCCGACAGCGACATCGGAAGCGTCACATTGCACAATGAAGGGTTTTAGCTCATAGGGGTGACTTAGGACTGCTTCACTAGTGAACAATCGTTTGAGCTTAGTGAACGCCTCCTGACATCTAGGTGTCCAACTTAATTTTGCCCCCAGTTTCTTAGCATCCGGACCTTTCCCCTTAGTCTTCAACAACTCAGTGAGGGGTAGCATAGTTTGAGCAAACCCCGGTATGAAGGTGCGGTAAAAATTTGCAAATCCAAGGAATGATTGGAGCTGTGTGCGTGTCCTCAGGTGAGCCCAATCTAATACCGCTTGGACCTTACTCGGGTCCGTGGCCAGTCCCTGCCCGGATACCCTGAAACCCAGGTAATCGAGTTTGGTTTTGTGAAACTCACACTTAGACAACTTGGCATACAGTTTACGTTTCAACAACGTGCTGAGGACCTCCCGTACCAACTTCACATGCAATTATAGATCTTGGGAATAGATAATTATGTCATTCAGGTACACCACCACCCCCTTAAACAAATAGTCTCTCAGCACTTTGTTTATAAAGTTCATAAAGACCCCTGGGGCCCCTTGCAACCCAAACGGCATCACTAGGTACTCAAACTGTCCCAAAGGTGTATTGAAAGCCGTTTTCCATTCATCCCCCTCCTTGATGTGCACTCTAAAGTACGTGTCCCTCAAGTCCAACTTGGTAAAAATCTTCCCCTCCAACACCGTACTGAGTAAGTCCTTGATGAGGGGTATCGGGTACGCGTTAGAGGTGGAAATCCCATTAATCCCACGAAAGTCAGTGCAAAGCCTCAGCGAGCCGTCCTTCTTTTTCCGGAAAAGGACAGGGGCAGCATGGGGGGCTGTGGCGGGTCGTATAAAACCCCTCTTTAAATTCTTATCTAAGAATTTCCTCAGTTCCATCTTTTCAGCCCACCCCATAGAATACAGTTTAGCTTTGGGTAAGGTTTGCCCTGGGATTAATTCAATGGCACAGTCAGTGTCCCTGTGGTGTCAAGTCTGCTGTATTTTGATCAACCTATTTTCTAACTCTGGTTCATAAGTGAGGAATTCTGGGTAGCTCACACTGAACACTGAATGCTGCTAGCTAACTCTCCTTCCCCCCTCCTAGCTATGCCTTTGTTATGTAGCCTGCTTTGAAATGCTGATATGTGAACAAGATAGTGGAACCTTCTCAGGCCAGGTGTCTGTGGGAGTGTGAAGCGCCAAGGCCTTGGCTTGGGAACAAGGGAGTAACATCTTAGTGCAAAAATATACTGCATAGAGTGCCCCGCCCGTAGGAATCCTTTGATCTATACCTTAAATGCTTGGTTAATGTCTATGTACCCCAGTCCTTCAATCTCTATCATGGTTTTCAGTTCTGCTTTCAATAAACTAGTAACTTTGTTTCAACCAAAGACTCGTAATTGAATCCAGCCGACTTGACATTTTGAAGGACTCCTATCTTGGAGTTCAACCTTTCTGGCAACTTGAAAAGGCGATGACTGACCAGACTCCAGACAACGGAGAACTCCCAACCAGAGCAGAGGGGGCCGAGACACCCTGGCACATCCATACGGCCAGAAGGACCGCGGCCTCTCCCCCCTAGTTTCAACTGGTGGTTACTCCCCGGCAATACCAACCAAGGACCTCCACCACGCTGATGGATCAGGCACCGATCCACCGGGAGGCGATCATGACCCGCCACACCAAGCGGGTTCAACTGGCCGAGGCCGCGGCTACCAACCCGGGCGAATCGGGCAAAGGAGTCGAGGCAACCGTGACCCAAGCCCCCGGCAGCGGAGGCGAGAGTGCGGAGTGTGGGGCGGAGGACAGAGGGCCGAAACCCAAGGACCCGCACGACGAGGACTATGAGATGTTTCAGTCGATGGTCTGCCGTGAGGTAGATGGAGCGGTAAAGGACCTCAAAGACCAGATGCAGACCCTGACCACGCAGCTGGGGAGAGCGTTGGGGGTGACCGGGGCTCGTCAGCAACAGCCAGGACCGGCGGGGCCTCGGGGCCGCCCAAGCCAATCGCCACCCGTCGCCCCCGCGGCTCCCCAAACGCTGGCGGCACCTGCCCCAGTCAGGAAACAAGACTTGGGGGGGGGGGGCGGGAGCTGGATGCCACTTTCGACGGGGACCCGGAGGAAGTGAACTACTTCGCAATCCAAGCGAATAGCTACATGTACTATTGGGGAGACCTATTCCCAGACGAGATGAGCCGAGTTGATTACCTGGGGTCGAAGCTGCGGGGCGCGGCTAAGAAATGGTACGTGAGCCTGTGTGAGACCAACAGCCCGATCCTGCACTTCGTAAACACGTTCGTACAGGCCCTACTGACCCAATATGAGGACCCCCTGCAGGAAGCCCGAGCGCTATCGGCGCTGCGGAACATGAAGCAGGGGGCCCGATCCATCCGGGAGTACGCTGCAGATTTCCAGGCTAACGCGGCCAGGGCCCGGAACTGGAACGAAGTAATGAAGATTGAGCACTTCACCAACGGGCTGAACCCTAGCATTCTGGATCGGGCGCTCACCCAAGCCAGCCCAGACACGCTAGTGGGATGGATCCAGCTGGCGGGAGAGGTGGAAACCAACCTGAAGCGGGTGGCGATGCTGCGCCAAGCCCTGGCGGCGGGCAAAGGAGCACCCAAGACCACCCCCTGGTCTTGGAAGGTCGAGCCTCCCAAAGCCAAGAAGCCACCGGCGGTCACTCCGGCGGGGCCCCGCCGTTGCTTCCGGTGCGGCGACCCAAACCACCTCGCCTCCAACTGCCCTCAGCCTCCCACGGGAACTACCCCGGCGCCGGGGTCAACCAGGCAGAGCACCCCGGGACCCAAGAAGCCCCCTGGCCGCCCTAAGGATGCGGTGCAGGAGGAGCTGCAGGAGGAAGAAGTCCGTCTGTCTGTCCGCAGAATTGGCCGACCTCGCGTGGGAAGAGGAGCCAGCGGGAAACGACTCCGACCTGTTCTGAACGGTGCCAGCCAGCAGGTCGATCAGGAAAAGGCACCACTGATGGTGAGAGCCACGGGAAGACTGTACTTTGTGATGGTAAAATTGTTGAACCCAAAATTGAGAAGGTTTCTACAAATCTGAGCACTCGTAGACTCGGGGTGCAACCGAGAACTAATCTCCCCCAAGGTGGTGGAGGCCTTGGGGCTAGAGCGCTCGCAGCTATTCCACCCCATGCTGTTTGAGCAGATGGATGAGTCAGTGATGGGGGGGGGGAGCCCTGTACACAGGAAACAGAGCCATGCCCCTTGGGGATTGAGAACCATTGGGACCAGGAGACTTTTGTCATTGCCGCGGCCTGCGGCTATCCAGTAGTGTTGGGAGTGGGGTGGCTGGAAAGGCACGAGCCCCTCATTTGTTGGAAGGCGCAGACCATTAGGTTCCCTGACCCAGATTGCAGCGGGCACTTATGGAACACGGCGTGGGGACTGCGGGCGACCGCCGCCCGAGAGAGGGCGTTCGTCCTGGTAGAGGAGGTGCACCATATCCCGAGCGCTTATAGCGACCTGATGGAAGTGTTTAGCGAGCGGGAAGCCAATCAACTACCCCCCCACCGGAACACAGACTGCGCCATAGAACTGATCCCCGGGGAAAGCCTACCCCGGGCCAAACTCTACCAGATGGGGTGGGCCGAGAAAAAGGAACTGCGCAAATTCTTAGACTTGAACCTGGAGAGGGGTTTCATTAGACCCGCAACGGCCCCCCATGCGGCCCCGGTTTTGTTTAGAAAGAAGAAGGAGGGGACGCTTAGACTTTGCACTGATTTTCGCGGGATAAACGCGATTTCGATGTCCAACGCCTACCCCATCCCCCTCATCAAAGACTTACTGAACACGGTGTTGGGGGGGGGGAAATCTTTACAAAACTCGACCTGAGAGGCGCGTACTTCCGGGTGCGCATCAAGGAGGGAGATGAGTGGAAGACGGCGTTTAACACTCCAATGGGACAATTTGAATATTTAGTTATGCCATTTGGGTTGCAGGGGGCGCCGGGGGTGTTCATGAACTTTATAAACGATGTGTTGAGAAAATTTCTGTACAAGGGGGTGGTGGTGTACCTGGATGACATCATTATTTACTCCCAGGATGAGCAATCTCATGTAAAATTGGTGAGGGAGGTACTGACCACCCTGCTAGAGCACCAACTGTATGCGAAACTGTCTAAATGCGAGTTTCACCACACCGAACTGGACTACCTCGGGTTCCGAGTCTCTAGGGAAGGGCTAGCCATGGACCCCGCAAAAGTGCAGGCGGTCTTAGAATGCCCCCCCCCCCCGAGGACACATAGACAGCTCCAATCTTTTCTCGGGTTCGCAAATTTTTACAGAGGGTTCATTGAGGTGTTCGCCCAGATCGCCCTGTCCCTAACTGACCTCCTAAAGACGAAGGGGAAGGGTGAGGACGCGAAGCGACCCGAGGCCGAACTAAACTGGACGCCTGCCTGCCAGGCGGCTTGCGACCGGCTCAAGCAACTGTTCACTAGCGAGCCGGTCCTAAGCCACCCGGATGAGCAGAAGGGCTTCGTGGTTCAATGCGACACTTCCGACGTCGCCGTAGGAGCCATTCTCATGCAGAGGGATGGGGAGGGGAAACTGCGGCCCTGTGCCTACATCTCGCGGAAGTTCTCCAACGAGCAGAGGAATTGGTTGGTGTGGGACAAGGAGGCTTTCACAGTCATGTTTGCATTAAAAACCTGGAGGTCATGGCTAGAGGGAGCCAGAGTGCCATTTGAAGTGTGGACTGATCACAAAAACCTCGAAGCGCTAACGGGGAAAAGGAAACTGAGTGAAAAGCAAATCAGGTGGGCGGGATTCTTTTCCAAATTCGATTTCACCCTAAAACACATCCCGGGGACCCAGAATTTCTTGGCTGACGCTCTGTCCAGGCTCCCACCACACGAGAGCCAGAGGGAGGAGGTGGTAGACTCATTAATATCCCCCACGCAAGTGGCGGCCATGGTCACCACCCGCTCACAGAAAAAGAGGGAGCTGGACGGGCTCAGCCGCGAACGCATCGCCTTGGAGACCGAGAGGGAGGGAGGTGGGCGGCCCAAGGGGGTGCAGAAGGGGAAAGATGGGTTGTGGTACAAAGGGGAGAAACTATACGTCCCGGTGGCACTGAGAAGAGAAATCTTGCAATTATGCCATTCATCTAAGTTGGCCGGGCACTTTGGCTATGTGAAAACCCTGCACTCAGTGAACCGACAATTTTGGTGGCCGTCCCTGCAAAAGGACGTGTCGGAATTTGTAACCAGCTGCCCGGTGTGCATAATGGCAAAAAAGAGGGGGGGAAAGCCCCCAGGTCTGTTGCAACCACTGGAGACGGCAAAACGCCCCTGGGCCATTGTGTCCATGGATTTTATAGTAGAACTTCCCTCTTCACGGGGGAAAACAGTCATTTTGGTGGTGGTGGACACGTTTTCAAAACAAGCTCATTTCATCCCCTGTGCCCAACTACCCACAGCCAAGAAACTGGCAACCCTATTCTTTGATCACGTGGCCAAACACCACTCAATCCCCGACAAACTCATTAGTGACCGTGGACCCCAGTTCGTTGCCATCTTCTGGCGGGAGTTTTGCAAACTGTTAGGGATGGAGCAAGGGTTAAGCTCAGCGTACCATCCCCAGACGGACGGACAGACAGAGAGAGTGAATGGGGTGCTGGAACAATATTTGCGGTGCTTTGTGAGCCAACGCGAGTCCGACTGGGTAGATCTCCTCTCCTTTGCAGAGTATCCCTATAACAACAGCACCCACAGCTCCACCAAGGCTTCCCCCTTTTCAACAGTAGTTGGGTATGAGGGAAAACCGATCCCGATGCTACCGGGGGTGGGGGGAGACCCAGGCACGGGCTCTGCCTTCAAACAATGGTGGCAGGGACCTAGCCAGTGCTGGCCATCCATCCAGGAGAACTTAAAAGTGGCAAAAGAGGCTTACAAGAGGCAATACGACAAGTCTCATGTACCGGTTTGGGAGCTAAAGGTTGGGGACTCAGTATTTCTGTCAACGAAAAATCTGCCCCTCTCTCAACCCTCCCAGAAACTGGCTTTTAAGTTCTTGGGTCCCTTTAAGATCAAGCGAGTAATCAACCCAGTGACTGTAGAATTGGATTTGCCTCCTGCCCTTGGTAAAATCCACCCTGTGTTTCATTGTAGCCTGCTCCGTCGAAGTCCGGAACCGTCCAGTTGGCACCCTCCAGAATCAACATCCCTCCCCGTCAAGGGGGGGTGTCAGAGCCTCTCGGGCCCCGAAACACCAAGCTGTAATCGGGAGCAACTCCCTCCCCGAGCCGCGCCGCGGGAGGGGCTTGGGGGGGGCAGTATGTCAAGTCTGCTGTATTTTGATCAACCTATTTTCTAACTCTGGTTCATAAGTGAGGAATTCTGGGTAGCTCACACTGAACACTGAATGCTGCTAGCTAACTCTCCTTCCCCCCTCCTAGCTATGCCTTTGTTATGTAGCCTGCTTTGAAATACTGATATGTGAACAAGATAGTGGAACCTTCTCAGGCCAGGTGTCTGTGGGAGTGTGAAGCGCCAAGGCCTTGGCTTGGGAACGAGGGAGTAACATCCTAGTGCGAAAATATACTGCATAGAGTGCCCCGCCCATAGGAATCCTTTGATCTATACCTTAAATGCTTGGCTAATGTCTATGTACCCCAGTCCTTCAATCTTTATCATGGTCTTCAGTTCTGCTTTCAATAAACTAGTAACTTTGTTTCAAGCAAAGACTCGTTATTGAATCCAGCCGACTTGACATGTGGGGCAGGAGTTCATCAGCTCCCTGTTCACTAAACACCCCCCTCAAATCTTGGTAGGACATGGGGATCGCTTGAACTTTTTCCACCATCAGGCAAACCTTCTCATTCCGGGGCGGTGGGTTCGGCCCCCACTCCCCTTTCCACTGATGGGTCTGACACCTCACATCATTGAATTCTATTGTTTGGTCCCCCCATCGGATGTCTGGCTCATGCTTTGCCAGCCACCCTTCTCCTAGGACCACATCATAGGAGGAGGAGGGGGCTATCACAAAGGCCTCCTGGTCCATGTTCTTCGTAGTTATTTCTACGCCAAGATATTTTACTTTAGAAGTAACTTTACACCCCGTCAGTGCCTGCAATTCATTCTGTCTATTTGGTTGCATATTTTTACATAAAAACATCGACTTCTCTGCATTTATATATAGTCCTGCAATCTCTCCATATTCTTTTATCTTGGTTAAGAGCAACGGTGTTACTTGAATCGGATTCTCTATAATAAACACAATGTCATCTGCAAAAGCTTTATATTTATAAGAGAATCCTTTAATTTTTAATCCTTCTATTTCTTTGTCGTTTTGCACTTGTTGTAATAAAATTTCAAGAGTCATTATAAACAACAATGGTGATAACGGACATCCTTGTCTTGTGCCTTTGCTTACCATCAATTCTCTTGTAAGGTCTGCATTTACGCACAATTTTGCTTGCTGTTCTGTATATATTGCTTTCGTCATTCTTATAAAATGTTCCCCTAAATTAATTTTTTCCATTACTGCAAACATAAAGTCCCAGTTCAAATTGTCAAAGGCTTTTTCCGCATCTACAAAAAATAAAGCCGCTTCTTTTTCTGGATGCTTTTCATAATATTCCACAACATTGATGACAGCTCTTACATTGTCTCTTATTTGCCTTTTAGGAAGAAATCCAGCTTGATCTTTTTTTATAAAGTTTATCAGATATTGGTTCAATCGTTCTGCCAGAATTCTTGTGTAGATCTTGTAGTCGTTATTTAATAATGAAATTGGTCTATAATTCTTTACATTTGTGACATCTTTATCTTCTTTGGGGATCAACGAAATTACAGCTTCTTTCCATGTATTTGGAATTATCCCTTTTTCTCTTATTATATTGATCAGTTTCTGCAGTTTGGGTGTTATCTCATCTTTGAGGGTTTTATAAAATTTAGATGTAAATCCATCTGGCCCAGGAGCCTTACCTTCTTTCATTACTTTTATTGCTGCTTCAATTTCGATCTTTTCAATTGGATCATTTAAAAGCTTTTTCATGTACTCAGTCAGGGGCGCTATTTGGATATTTTGTAAATACTCTTCCATTTTTTCTTTTCTATTTGTCACGCCTTTGAATAATTTTGCATAATATTTAAAAAATTCTCTTTTGATTCCGTCTTAATCTACTATTTCTTTTCCATTCACCATAATTTTATTGATGATTTTCTTTTTTTTCTTTTTTTTCAACTGCCAGGCTAGGTACTTCCCAGGTTTATTCGCACCCTCAAACGATTTCTGTTGTAAACTTTTAAAATTCCATTCTAATTCTTTGTTCAGCAAATGTCTTACTTGAGATTGTAATATTGTATTTTTTTTTTATTAACTTCTTTTTTCCTGGTCTTTTTTTCAATTCCCCCTCTTTTTTATTTATTTCATTTTGTAAAGCTAGCAACCGTTCTTCTTTGGCCTTCTTATCTTTATTATTCAATGTAATTAGTATTCCTCTCATTACTGCTTTGTAAGTGTCCCAAACTGTTTGAAATTCTACATCCTCAGTTTCATTTATTTGGAAAAACGCTGCAGATTCCTTCTCTAAAAATGCCACAATGTCTTTATCTTGTAGTAAGTCCTCATTAATTCTCCATCTTCTTGTTTTTCTTTGCAAGAACATAGATTTATTTAAAAATAATTATGAAAAGCTTTGGTGCAAGATGGACAAAGATTTGATAAAATGGAACAGACTTAATTTGTCTTTATTGGGCAGGATTGCTGCAGTTAAGATGAATATTTTGCCAAGAATAATGTATCTGTTTCAAACTATCCCGATTGTGAAAGATAGCAAGCAATTCAATAAGTGGCAAAAGAAGCTCTCTGACTTTGTATGGGCCGGGAAGAAACCAAGAATTAAGATGAAAATTTTAACAGTTGCAAAAGAAAGAGGAGGCTTTTAGCTCCCGGACTTAAGATTGTACCATGATGCTGTTTGCTTGACGTGGATCAAGGATTGGATAATGCTGTTGGATAAAAAACCTTTAAGGTTGGAAGCTCATGGGAATAAATTCGGCTGGCACGCGTATTTGTATTATGGGAAACACAAGATGGATGGGTTTTTTTCTCATCACTATATTAGAAACACTTTATTAAATACTTGGATAAAATATAAGAAATATGGTGATGAGAGGAAGCCGCTTTGGATAGTGCCAGCAGAAGTAATAAAAATAACAGCTGAATCTGAGGAAGAAAGAGTGATGTCATACAATCAATTGTTAAAGATTCAAGGTGGGAAAGTTGAATTAAAGTCAGCAGAAGAGCTAAATAATAAATATGACTGGTTCCAAATGCAACAAATAAAAAGTCTGATGGAAAATGATATGAAATCTGATGGAATTAGACGTGAGCAAACAGAATTGGAAAAGGTTTTGCTTGGAGACAATGAAAAATTAATATCAAAAGTATGTAAATTATTATTGAAATGGTCTACAGAAGAGGAAGTAGTAAAATCTCAAATGGTTAAATGGGCAATCAATATAAACAGAGAAATCCAAATGGATACTTGGGAGTACCTTTGGAAGAACTCGATGAAGATATCAACATGTCAGAATATCAAGGAGAACTGTTTTAAAATGATGTATAGGTGGTATATGACTCTGAAGAAACTGGCAAAGATGAGTAAAAAGATGTCAGACAGATGTTGGAAATGTAAGCACCATGAAGGTTCTTTTTTTCATATGTGGTGGACCTGTGAAAAAGCAAAAAACTTTTGGCGGATGATACAACAAGAAATTTCTAAAATTTTGGGTTATGACTTCAAGAAAGTGGCAGAGACTTTTCTGCTAGGATTACAAATAGAAAAATTTCCAAAAGAAGATAGGACTTTAATTTGGTATCTGCTCTCAGCTGCTAGGACATTGTATGCGCAGCTGTGGAAACAAGAAAAAATACCAGAGAAATGTGACTGGATTGTGAAAGTTTTATCGTGGAGCGAGATGGATAAATTAACAAGAACTTTGAGAGACTATGATCTGGAAGTGTTTAAAAAGGAGTGGAAGAAATTTAAAAAATATATAGAGTTAGAATGGAACGTAAAAAGACATTGGTCAATTTTTTAATATGAATGAGAAGAAAAAGACAGTGTGTTTTGATGGGTTTGGGATACCTTTATATTTGGATTTAAATATATAACTTCGGGGTAAGTCTAATAACGGAGGGAGGGGGGATTGAAAATATCATATGGGTTAGGGATAGAAAAGATATAACTAAACATCGTAACCGTATGTTATTAATAAATTGTTAAAATACAACATTGGAGGGAGGGGGGATTGAAATGTCATACGGATTAATATTGAGATAATTAAGAAATAACTAAGTTGTGTAACCATATGATATCAATAAATTGTTAAAACTCACAAAGGCCTCCTGGTCCCAGTGGTCTTTAATGCCTACGGGCACCAACTGTGTCTCCAACACGCAATGCTCCCTCTCATCACTGACCCATCCATTTGTTTAAACTGGATGGGATGGGGCAGGGCCGCAGTGGGAAGGAAGGTGGCCACATCATCCAGCTCTGGGCTCACAGTCTCATACAGGCTCACGTACTATCGTTTAGCCACCCCCTTCAGCTTTGACCCCAGGTAATCCACCCTGCTAAATTCGTCGGGGAAGGTGTTTCCCCAGTAGTGCATGTAGCTGTTAGCCTGAATAGTGAAGTACTCCACCTCTTTGGGGTCCCCATCGAAGGTTACCTCCAGCTCCCTTCCTCAACCACCTTCTTGAGGAGGAGGTGGCCCCACTGGTTGTGCTCTAGGCAGTATCGCCGAAGGTCTAGCCGCAGGCGGTTGTGGGGCTCTCCTCTGGTCTGCCGTTCTCAGGATACGGTCAACCTGCCTGTTGAATTCTCCGGCCATCATGGTGGTTATCACCTGCATCTCATCCTGCAACCCCTTGGCGACCTCTTCGACTTCCTTCCTCACCATCAAGTGGAACTCCCAGCCTATCTCCTCTTCTTCATCCCCAGAACCAGTCGGTCCCTGGGCTCCGACCGACTCTCCCTCTAGCAAGGGGGGTCGGCTTCTGTGTAGGCTGCAGCTGCACTCCCCTCCTCTCCAGGCTCAGTCGCTTCACCGTTCCCTGCCGTCATTCTCACCCAGCGCATGTGCCTGGTCAGGATGGCATCTCTGCACGCCAGAGCCTCATCCATCATTGTGGTGGATGTGCGCGGCTGCCACTGATGGGGAGTGACCGAGAGTTGTTGAATGTGGAGAGGTGAGCCTTTCCCTGCGACTCTCCAGGCGTCCAGCACGTGCCACGGTGGTGTTGGTGCTCTTGCCCCTTCTTCGGGTTCTGTAAGTTCACTGCTCACTGGAATCTTTTCAGTCATCCGGTTACAAAGTTGCCAGGGCCGTTAAACTTCTTATGGATTACACTCAAAATGTCAAGCATGCAGTTTCAATGATGAGTCAAGTGGATACAAAACTACATTTATTGATAGACTGGTATGCTCTCAATACAGGTTCTTGAGAGTAATGCCAAAAATACATCGCTACATTACTTTTAAGTCATACTTTAAAGGACTCCCAAGGGTGGGGGCAAGCGGGGTGCTCTAACACATAAACTACCATAAATGTCTACATTCTCACAATGTTATCAGTATCTCATCCTTGCTTTCCGCCAGATGTTTCACACTCACAAAGAGGAATGCATGGGAAGGTGCTGATTGTCTCTTCTCAAGTCAGTTTCGTTTCTCTCTAGTCTACTTTCACAAGCAATAAAGCAAGAGGGGGAAGGGGAAAGAATAACAGAACCAACATACCTTGGTCCCCCTGATATTTCACAGACCAGCTTTATGGGGGACCCTAAAACAATTAATTACCAGTGGAATTCTACCATGCTTGAGACAGTAGCTTTCAGAAGTGGGGGGGAGGGTCACATGGGGGGGTCACATGGTTCAGGCTTTCAGAAGTTAAGCCCACTTCTAAAATTAGTGTACTTTTCAGGATCTACTCTCAAAATAGGTTTCCTCATCTGTCTTCCACCATGCCTGTGAGAGAGCCACAACCACCATGATGGTGGCTCAGTGGTAGAGCATCTGCTTGGTAAGCAGAAGGTTCCAGGTTCAATCCCTGGCATTTCCAGCTAAAAAGGGTCCAGGCAAGTAGGCATGAAAAACCTCAGCTTGAGACCCTGGAGAGCCATTGCCAGCTTGAGCAGACAAGACTGATTTTGATGGACCAAGGATCTGATTCAGTAGAAGGCAGCTTCATATGTTCACCACTTTAAGGAATTCTCTCTTATGGGGTACTAACTTTGGTACTGAACAACAACAACAACAAACTAGGACTAGATGAGGACTGTGTAAGGTAGATTCTGCAAATGTTTGGGTGGCCCAGACCAGGTGTTAAAGGCTTGAAAAGCAGCTTGTACTGCTTGTACTCCTTACTTTGTGCACAAGTGAAGGGATTCACCCATAATGGCGTCCCACTCCTCCATTTCCGCAGGTACAGGAAGGTCCCGCCAAGAAGCAGGGCAGCAGCCGCCAGCACCACAATGACTATAACAGCTACAGAAGACCCTGTGGGGAAGGAGAGGAGAAAACATTTTGACTTCAAGGAGAGGTAAATATACTAAATATTCAGGCACTTTCCTTTTGATAGTATCATTGGAAATCTATGGGATAGCCAAATAAGCAGAGGTCAGCATTTAGGGAGTATGGCTTTTACTAGGCATCCATGCCTTCCCTCTTCTTCTGAGGACTGGAAGAGAAGAAGTCCAGCAGCCTGATCCAGTTCATATTGGTCCTTGTCATCCCCTCCCCCTTCCCTATTTCAGGTGGTATTCCAAAGTACATCACCCCTTGCACATATCTCCATTCCCTTGTCCTCTGACATAATTGCCAGCACACGGTTGTTAAATTCAGTGTTTGCTCCCCAAATTACTGCAGTTGGGTAGCCAAACAAAATGCATAATGGAACAAATATTAGTTTTCAGGGCAGTGCTGGACATTTTTAGTTTTGTTCCCCAAACCCTACGTTGTCTGTAAAATGAGCTGAAGCATGAAAGTACCTGCATTTCCTGCACACACAGCTCCTGCATACACAGCACATTGGCACTTATGGGGACCTGTGCCTTTCCCATGGCACTGATTGAGGGATGACTCTTGTCCAGTACATTTCACCTCATCCAGCAAAGCTGGTCTGAGACCAGCACCATATTGGCTGCCCACTGGTGCAGACACTGCTGCGCCACAACCCAGTTGCTGGCAGACCACCGTGGCCTCTCTAAGACTCCAGCCGGATTCACCAATGGTAGCCCAAGAGCCATTATGCTCTATCTCCACCCGCCCAGCACAGGAACTGGGTCCATTGGCCAATCGCACCTGGAAAAGACCTGGAAAACAAAGGGGAGAGGGTCACATGAGATTCCCAGATCCCATCTTAACCACATTGTCAATTCAAGCTGGAAATCCTTAACCAGTTGACCTTGGACCTTCCATTAGTAGTACATCATAAAAAAATGCCTGTCAAGTGGACATAAGCATCCTAATAAATTATATGATGTTTTTTCAAAGTGCTTGAAGTAAGTTATCTCAGGCATGGGAACCAAATGGTAGCCAGGTCATGCCCTCTAGCTGAAGTTCCAACACAGACCTGTCAGGGTACAATTTCACACTGATGTACACCATTATTCTCACTTTATTAATGGAACACCAGTGAGATATTCCGTGAATCAAGTGGCTCTAAGCAGGTGTAAAGCGCCTCTTCTAACTGTTTAGAAAGATTCCCCCATACCTGTGAGATCAGAAGACTGGATGTGAAATGTGTTGGTTTGTGAGGATACTGGTAAATAATCAGATGACAGAGCAGTGATTTACTTGTTTACTAAATTAACTAAATCAACCACTCTTCAGTCTCAAAGTACTTTATAAGTGGAAATCCTGATGAGAAGACATGATATAAAAGGAACTCAGGAGAAGGAGGGAAGAAAAAATTCAAGGTATCTGTCCCTTTGTAAGGTTGGGGAGGAGAGGATCCAAATAAAGGTCGAAGCTGCCTTATACTGAATCGGACTATGGTCCATCAATGTTAATATTGTCTACCCAGACTGGCAGTGGCTCTCCAGGATCTCAGGCTGAGGTCTTCCATGTCACTAAATAACTGATCAAATTGGTAGGTGATACTGAACAAACAGAGGAGCACTGTGCTGGTTGCACCTCGGATGCAGCCACTATTCCCACTGGATTCTGAGAGAAGCCACAGCAATTAAACCCTTCTTAGTTTAGATGCCCTCTGAAAGTTGCAGGTGTGCTTTTCTTGGATGAGTGAACCAGGCTGGTGATTGGATGAAGTAAACTTCATATGCCTAAAATGAGTAAACTTGTTTTTAGTGTCACAAGTCTGTATTCATTAACTGGAGTAACCTGAAGGGTGCTCTCAAACCTGGTCCTCACAGTTTGTTCAAATAGCATAAAATCAGGATTCTTTGGGGTGCCATTACAGTGACTCCAAGCTGCAGGGCTACATGTTCTTTAAAAAAGATTTTAATTTGGATGGGATTGTTGCACATAATATGTATGCCATGGGGCAGGACCCAGCAAAAGATGGGAGGATTTTGTAATACACCAACATCCAGCAGACACGTCATAGACCAGAATGAGGGGTACTAACTGTTGTAGGATGAGGCAGGAGAACACTTGGTGGCATGTTTAAAAGAGGGTGCAGTTTCATAAAGTGTAAGACAGGGGTGTCAAACTGATTTGTTTGAAGGGCTAGATCTGACATAATTGAGACTTTGTTGTGCTGGGTCATGTGTGTCATAAAATGTAATGCCAGGCAGTTGTCAGCTTGTGTTCTATTGATACTAACCACATTACCTGCGATGTTTATTTACTTGTAACTAACCCCAGTAGAATTCTAGGCATGCCTGAGGGGGAAAAGAAAGGGAGGAGGGAGTTGGGCGCCAAGAGCCATAAAGGTCGTTTGAAGTGCAGGAATACACGGTCGCTTCCCAGGCGCCAGCAAGAACATCAGCTAGAAGGGGGAGTGGAAATGGCTCAACCAGGGAGATAACAGGCGTGTGAATCAAACACCTCTGAAAGGCAGAATGTAACCTTATTATGAGAATGATTTAAACCCCCTAGGCTTTGATGTACCCCCATAAATGCTAGTGCTTGTTCCTTATGTGTTATCACTCTCAAAGACCTTCTGCAAGAGTAACATTGTTGTATTCAATAAATGAAACTTATTTTCAAAGAGAAAAGAGTCCTATCATTGTTGAAGCCTCGATGAACCCTGCGCTGACAGCAGTGGCAACAGAAACTTTATAAAGGACAGAGACAAACACAAAGATTTTTTTAAAAAAAACAACAACAAAATAAAACATGCTTAAAACATTAGCACTCTTGGTCTCTGATAACTGACAACTCTTGCTCAAAGCCAAGGATGAGAAGCTTGGCTCAGTAGCTCTGCTGTGCAATTGAGAGAGCCTGGCAAAGCAAGTTTTTCCTCCCCCATCCCTTCCTCCCCAAGGGAGGAGCCTCAACCAATGGAGAAAATAGAGGCTTTGTTCCTTTGCTCCTGTATGATTCAGCAAGCTTGACAAAGCAAGCTGTGACTTCCTGTTTGGCTGGAAGGCAGACTGCAGCTCCCTAGTAAGGGGGATTTTTTTCCCTCTGTTCAGGGTATGAAAGACCCCTCCGGGGGGGGGGGGTCTATGCCCATTAATTTTAGTTAAAGTTAATCTTAGTTAATCCAAGATGACGTCAAGACCCTTGAGCTGTTGATATCGGTTTTAGAAAGGTGGGGAGCTACCTTTTTCAAATCTTGATGTCCGGCGCTATTAGAGGGACGTCTAATCAACATCTGCAGAGGATTAAAAAGTCATTAACTTGACTTAAGCCTGTCGGAAACCAGACACTTAAGAAATGATTTATAATTACAAGATAATGGAAAGCTGAAGTGCAAAGAATATCTATTTAAGGTACTTTGATTTATATTCCTACTCTTGAGACTTTCTAAGCTTATCTAAACGTTGCGGAGGTTTACAAACAGATGGAATTGAGGAGTAATTGAAGGAAGATAATTGCCTGCCAGGTTTGAACTTTGTATATCTAAAGGCTTTAGCAAAATTCGGGAAAAGAGGAAGATGTTTTGAATAATTGCGGTTGGTGACGCAGGTGTTTTTTCTGTGGATGTTCTACACTCCTACAAGTTTTAAACATTGCTGGAATTTATAAATAAACTGAGTTGAAACATAATTGAATAAATGAAGATAACAGCCTGCCAAAACTGAACTTTGCTAATTTAATAGCTTTAAAAGAACTTAGAGAAAAAGAGAAAGACGTTTTGAATGTTTGCAGCTTGGGACTGGTGACGCAGGCTATTTCTACATCCCTACAAGTTTTAAAGGCTGTGATACTTGACATGCGAACAGAGCAATTTGAACCAGGAAGTAAAAGTTTTTGACCAATTATACAAAGTCTATAAGGATTACAAAAGCTGTGACATTTGAACCAGGAAGGGATTAAGACCAAGATCAAGAAGGACCTTTCTAACCATAGAGAAAGAACGATTGCCATTTTAAAAGGAAGTAAAACTGTCAAATTGGTTAAAAATCAATATCTCAGCTCAGGAAGCTAAGAGAAAAACAAAATTAGTTTTGTTCGAAACAGCAGGCTCTAAGCTACTGGACTTGGTGTTGAATTTTGATTGGAAAACCTTTTAAGTTTTGGTGGGTTTTTTTATGTCAGAAGGGAGGGTAACCTGTGCAAGGGCCCACTCATTTGACAAAATGCAATCCCAATTTGATGCCCTAGAATCTAAAATGTTAAAAGCAATGGACAAAATGCAATTGGCAATGAAAAAAGAATTTAAAAAGGAAGTTGGAGATCTTAGGAAAGATATTGAAGGCTTTAAAGATGAGGTTAAAAATAGAGTTAAAGAGGTAGAGGAAAAAGTGGATACACATGCTTCTATTTTGTTAAAACTCCAAGAGAAGGTTACTATACATGATTGCAAGTTGATGGAAACACACGTTCGTTTGAGAGGAGTACCTGAAGGGGAGGAGGCGGACTTAATGGATTACATGGTGAATATCATTACTGAATACTTAGAAGAAGATCCTGAAAAATTCAGAAGTATGTTGGATGGAGCCTACAGAGTTAACTCAGCATATGCAAAGAATAAAGGCCTACCAAGAGATATTGTTATAAGACTAAGATCTAAAGATCTAGCAGGAAAAATCCTAAACAAAGGTTTTCAAAAAGATTGGATCATAGAAGGGAGCAAAGTCAAAATAATGAAAGAGCTACCAAGACAAGTGATCAATGACAGGAAGAAATACAAGAAGTTAACAGACAAGCTACGTGCAGAGGGCACAAGATTCAGATGGATATTACCTGAAGGTCTTGGCTTTGAACAACATGGAACAAGGATTACAATAAAGAGTGAACAAGAGATGCATAGCTTTTTTGAAGAGAATAAAAAGTCTACATCATAATGGAGTACAAGTTACTATCTTGGAATATAAATGGATTATATTCACCACAAAAAAGAAGAACATTTCATTGGATTAAAAAGCAAAAATGTAACATAATTTGTTTACAGGAAGTTCATATACAACAAAAAGATCGTAAATTTTTGTGGAATAAAAATTTGGGACTGGAATTTTTTTCATTAGCGGAACAAAAGAAAAGAGGGGTAGTCTTTTATATTAAAGAACAACTACAACCAAAACTAATATTTAAAGATAAAGAAGGAAGATATATTGCATTAGAAGTGATAATTGAGGCGAAAAAAACGTTGTTATTAGGACTATATGCGCCCAATGGAGCGAAAGATAAGTTTTTTAAAAGAAATTAATCAGCAATTAGATGAAAAGACATATGACCAGATTTTAATGATGGGCGATTTCAATGGGACAATACAAAATAATATTGATAGGTCAAGTCAAAAGAAGAATGACAAAGAGGGAAAACTACCAAATTCTTTCTTTGAGTTGGTTAAACAAGAAAATTTGGAAGATATATGGAGAAAATTCAACCCTGAAGTAAGAGACTATACTTTCTTCTCAGCTAGACATAATTCTTTTTCTAGAATAGATATGTTATGGGGTTCCAAGAGTTTGGGCCTTATAACTAAAAAAGTAGAGATTCTACCAAAGGTTTGTGCAGACCATAACCCAATATGCTGGCTTACAAAATTGCAAACGAAAACAAGAAGATGGAGAATTAATGAGGACTTGCTACAAGATAAAGATATTGTGACATTTTTAGAAAAGGAAACTGCAGCTTTCTTCCAAATAAATGAAACTGATGACATGGAATTTCAAACAGTATGGGACACTTATAAAGCAGTAATGAGAGGAATATTAATCACATTGAACAATAAAGATAAGAGGGCCAAAGAAGAACGGTTGTCAGCATTACAAAATGAAATAAATAAAAAAGAAAGGGAATTGAAAAAAAGGCCTGGAAAAAAGAAATTAATAAAAGAAATTACAATATTACAATCACAAGTAAGACATTTGCTGAATAAAGAACTAGAATGGAACTTAAAAAATCTGAAACAGAAATCGTTTGAAAGTGCGAATAAACCTGGAAAGTATTTGGCTTGGCAACTGAAGAAAAAGAAAGAAAATAAAACCATTAATAAAATTATGGCTGATGGAAAAACAATAGTAGATCAAGATGGAATTAAAAGAGAATTGTTTAAATATTATGCAAATTTATTTAAGGGTGTGAAAATAAGGAAAGGAAAAATGGAAGAGTATCTACGGAATTTCCAAGTGACACCTCTGACTGAGTATATGAAAAAGACTTTAAATGACCCAATAGAGAAAATTGAAATCGAAGCAGCAATAAAAGCAATGATAGGCCAGATGGATTTACATCTAAATTTTACAAAATCCTTAAAGACGAGATAACACCCAAACTGAATAAATTGTTAAACACGATAAGAGAAAATGGAAAAATTCCAAATACCTGGAAAGAAGCTGTAATTTCTTTGATTTCCAACGAAGACAAAGATGCCACAAATGTAAAGAACTATAGACCAATTTCACTGCTAAATAATGACTATAAGATCTATACAAGAATTTTGGCAGAACAACTGAAGCAATATTTGATTAATTTTATAAAAAAAAGACCAAGCCAGATTTCTTCCTAAAAGACAGATAAGAGACAATGTAAGAGCTGTTATTAATGTTGTGGAATATTATGAGAAACATCCAGAAAAGGAAGCGGCTTTATTTTTTGTAGATGCAGAAAAAGCCTTTGATAATCTGAGTTGGGACTTTATGTTTGCAGTAATGGAAAAAATAAATTTAGGGGAACATTTTATAAAGATGACGAAAGCAATATATACGGAATAACAAGCAAAATTGTGTATAAATGCAGATCTTACAAAAGAGTTGAAGGTAAGCAAAGGTACAAGACAAGGATGTCCATTATCACCATTGTTGTTTATAATGACTCTTGAAATTCTATTACAACAAATACAAAATGACAATGAAATAGAAGGATTAAAAATCAGAGGATTCTCTTATAAATATAAAGCTTTCGCAGATGATATTGTGTTCATAATAGAGAATCCGATCCAAGTGTCACCATTGCTGTTAGCTAAGATAAAAGAATATGGAGAGCTAGCAGGATTATGTATAAATAAAGAGAAATCGAAATTTTTATGCAAAAATATGCAACCAAATAGACTTAAAGAATTGCAAACGGTGACGGGTTGTGAAGTCACGACTAAAGTCAAGTATCTTGGAGTGGAAATAACTATGAAGAATATTGACTTGTTCAAAAATAATTATGAAAAATTATGGTGTAAGATGGACAAAGATTTGATGAATCCTTATTGGGCAGGATAGCTGCAAGTAAGATGAATATTTTGCCAAGAATAATGTATTTGTTCCAAACTATCCCGATTGTGAAGGATACCAAACAATTTAACAAATGGCAAAGGAAAATTTCTGATTTTGTGTGGGCCGGAAAGAAACCAAGGATTAAGATGAAGATTTTAATAGATGCTAAAGAGAGAGGTGGTTTTCAGCTCCCGGACTTAAGATTGTATCATGATGCGGTTTGTTTGACATGGATCAAAGATTGGATAATGCTGTTAGATAAAAAACCTTTATGGTTAGAAGCTCATGGGAATAAATTCGGCTGGCACGCATATCTGTGTTATGGGAAGAATAAGATGGACGGTTTTTTCTCTCACCACTATATCAGAAATAGTTTGTTAAACACTTGGATAAAATATAAGAAATATGGCGACGAGAGAAAACCGCTTTGGATAGTGCCAGTGGAAGTAATAAAAATAACAGCTGAATCTGATGAAGAAAGAGCGATGTCATATAATCAACTGCTCAAGATTCAAGGAGACAAAATTGAATTAAAATCTGCAGAAGAGTTAAATAATAAATATGACTGGTTTCAAATGCAACAAATTAAAAGCTTGATGGAAAATGATATTAAAACGGATGGAATTAGACGTGAGCAAACAGAACTGGAAAGGGCCCTGCTTGGAGATAATGAAAAATTAATATCGGAAGTATATAAATTATTATTGAAATGGTCTACAGAAGAAGAAGTAGTAAAATCTCAAATGGTAAAATGGGCAATTGATGTGAATAGAGAAATACAAATGGATACATGAAAGCACCTTTGGAAGAACTCGATGAAGATCTCAACTTGTCAGAGTATTAAGGAGAATTGTTTTAAGATGATGTATAGATGGTATATGACTCTGAAAAAGCTAGCTAGGATGAGTAAAATGATGTCGGATAGATGTTGGAAATGTAAAAAACATAAAGGTTCTTTCTTTCATATGTGGTGGACTTGTGAAAAAGCGAGGGAGTATTGGAAGATGATACAACAAGAAATCTCCAAAATTTTGGGTTACGCCTTCAAGAAAACTGCAGAGACTTTTTTGCTTGGATTACAATTAGAAAAATTTCCAAAGGAAGACAGGACTTTAATTTGGTACTTGTTCTCAGCTGCTAGGACATTGTATGCGCAGCTGTGGAAACAAGGAACAATACCAGAGAAATGGGACTGGATTGTGAAAGTTTTATCATGGAGTGAGATGGACAAATTAACTAAAACTTTAAGAGACTATGACTTAGATTTATTCAAAAAGGAGTGGAAGAAATTCAAAGGATATAAGGAGAAAGAGTGGAACGTAAAACGACACTGGACAATTTTTTAGTATTAATCAAAAGTATTACATTTTGACAGATTAGTAGTACCTTTAGAATTAAACTCAAATTTATAACTTCGGAGAAGTCAATATTGGAGGGAGGGGGGGTGAAATATCATATGGGTTAGTATAAGAAAAAGATAATTAAATATTGTAACCATATGTTATTAATAAATTGTTAAAACACACGACAAAGCAAGCTGTGATACGGAAGGAAGCAAGAGAGAGGGAAAAGGAAGCAGATGACAGCCAGTTGCTTGGGGGCCTGATCTGGCCTTTGGGCCACATCTTTGACAACTCTGGTAAGACATACCAGTTTGGATCCATCCTATGAATGAGTTCCCTGTGTGCAAAACAGCCTGTGGCACGGTGAGTCCTTTCAAGATTAATCGGCTTCAGTGAATCTTTGTGCTAGCAGAAGAACAAGCACGTTTCATGGTGGAGGCAATTGAGCACTCGTGAAACTCGGTTGTAGAATCCAAGCTACTGCCTTAATTCACTCATTGTTGGCACTTTCCCTTATGGTCTTGGTCATTAACTGCACATTTGTAGCACAACTTTGGTTTAATTAAAAATGATTATTTGGAAATAATATGTTAAGTGCTTCTCTCATTGGATTTTTTTAAAGAAGGGAGAGAACAATAAATCTTAATTCTCTCTCCTATTTTTGTTATGTTATAGCTGTGCCTGCCCTCTGATCTAGCTTTTGCAGGCGGGATAGGACTGACACACCAGTCAGTTGACCAGTCATTTGCCCATGCCACTTAACCACATTCAAATATTCCTTAAAGCCCAGAATGTCACTGTTTAGGTGTCAGCTTTACTTTTCCAAGTTTATTATTTCTATCTGTTATAGGGTTGCCAGGTCCAATTCAATAACTATCTGGGGACTTTGGGGATGGAGCCAGGAGACTTTGGGGGTGGAGCCAGGAGCAAGGTTGTGACAAGCATGATTGAACTCCAAAGGGAGTTTTAGCCATCACATTTAAAGGGACCACACACCTTTTAAATGCCTTCCTTCCATTGGAAATAATGAAGGATAGGGGCACCGTCTTATGGGCTCAGAGAATTGGGCCCTCTGGTCCAATCTTTTTGAAACTTGGAGGGTGTTTTGAGGAGAGGCATCAGATGCTATGCTGCAGATTTGGTGCCTCTACCTCAAAGAACAGCCCCCCATAGCCTCAGATACCTGTGTATTCTCCGTTACATTCTACCTACAGGAATCAGTCTCCATAGGGAATAATGGAGTGCCCAGCAGACATCCCTCCCCCACTTTCTAATGACCCTGAAGTGGGGGGAGGGCCTCCAAACTGGGAGAGCCCCTGCCCCCACCTGGGGATTGGCAATCCTACCTCCTAACAATGCTGTGTGGTCCAAGGTCACTCAGGAAATTTGCATGGCAGAAAGGGGATTCCAACTTGGGTCTCCTAGATCCTAGTCCAACACTTTAAGCAACACACCTCGCTGCCTCTACAGGTATCTCTGCTCTTCTCCTTAAAGTTGCAAAGGCTGAACTTTCCATTTTTTTTAAAAAAGCAGGTTTCATCACAGACTACATGTAAATAAATAATGTGCAATTGAACCTGACAAGTTACCTGAGCATATGACACTTGCATCCTCTCCATGGTTACAATTATGCTGTCCCATGGACTGTCCGTGGCAGTCTTTGAGGGAATCTTCGGACCCCGTGCAGTTCATATCGTCCAGCCAGATGGGCCCAGACCCTTGTCCAAAGTGGGCTGAGTGTGGGGCTTCCAAAGCAAAGCCACAGCCCACTTGCTTGCACACAACGGTGGCATCCTCCAGGTCCCATCCGTCGTCACACACCGTCCCCCACGCCTGCTTGTACAAGACCTCGACTCTTCCAGCACAAGCATTTGGGTGATTATTTACCAGTCTGACGTCACCCACTTTTAGGTAGGATGATTCTACAAAGGGTCCAGTAGGAGTGTTAGTTGGTAAAAATGTAATTCTGTGGCTGGAGGCATTCCTATCCACTGTGGATATGGACACAGGAAAGGCAAATTGTGTCCAGCTAAGAGATTATCTGCAATAGCTGCTAACTTTCCAATGTATGCAAGAAGAAAATGTAGACCTTTCTCTAATCTTGGAGATGAAACTGAATCAGGGAGCAAGGAAAGCATAATGCTGCAAAGTACTAATTAGTTTGACATGAAGGAGGTAATATCCAGGGGGGTTTTCTTTAGCAGGAATGCATAGGAACGCAGTTCCGGCTGGCTTGGCATCAGGGGGTGTGGCCTAATATGCAAATTAGTTCCTGCTGGGCTTTTTTTCTACCAAAAACCCACCCCTGTGTGACACAATGGTGATGTCAGGGGGTATGGTCTAATGTGCAAATGAGTTCCTGCTGGGCTTTTTTTGCGAAGAAAGAGCTGGTAATATCCAAAATGCAAGCTCTGGCAGATTAATTACAAGTAGAATTGTGTAGGAAGGCTCAATGCAGGTGAAGTTACCAGGTAAAAGGCAAATGTTGGTGTGTCTAACATGTCAATAAGGATGGGAAAGAAACAAAGGCAAGTTAAAAGATTGCAACTTTGCATCCCTGTGTTATATGCTTGACAGGAATCCCACCCCCCACTTTAATGCCTGATGTCTTTTTTACATCATCCCCTTTACAACTGTATGTATTGCTTGGCTGGGCAACTGGTGGAAATCAGGATGTTCGAAATTACATCTCCTGAAATGAAAGGGGCATCTCCCAGCAAATACATTGGCTGGTTGGGTTTCTGCAGGCCTCATCCAAACAAGATATTTTCATAGCTGGGGCACAGTCACCTTGTTTGTCTGTAGGGCTAAACCAGCCCAGAAGACCAACCACAAGACTGCATGTAGTGTTTCCATGTATCCCATTGATCCAGATTCTATACAGACCCCATGGTGCCCGTCTGGGCCATTAAGCTGGTTGGATTCCCAGATTTCATTAAAAACCAAACAATATCTATCTAACTCTTATGGATCCAGATGTAAGCGTCAAGTTGTGCTGGCAGTCTTCTACTCAGTTGTGTTGTGAGAAACAAGCCAGCTCCCACTTGCCTTTGTTTCAGTCAATGTGAAAAGTTAACATCTATGACTGGCATATCTTTTCTTGATGAGAAGAAAGCATGAGCAAGCAGGTAAAATGACAGTTCCTGCAATCCTTCCCCAACTTCTTGTGGTACTTGCTGGTATCGGTCACTTTAGTGTTGATAAACAGTAAAGCAACGAATAAACTGTATTGGCATATTTTGCAAACTGTTGCACAGTATGCAGATTTGGTTGCCTAGTTATGGGATACTAGAATAGGTAAAGACTAGTTCGATAGCATGTCTGCTTGTCTGTCCAAGCCATCTAGGTTTTCTGTGTTCTTAACTCTAGGCTGCCATGCCTCTAAGTCTGAACTTGGAGGCAGAGAAAGCATTTGGATGCAAGGCGGATGTGTGTGTAGAGGGAGAGGGGAGTGCTGTGGACTTCCTGCTTCCCCATATCACAAAAGGATTTTCTGATCCTCTCACCCCCTCCCTTGGTACATTATATCTTAGCCCCTTTTTTGCAAAAATGCCATTGTCATTGATTATTACCTGAACAAATAACTGCTACATCTTGTCCATGATGACAGTTATTGTTCCCCTGAGTATTTGCACTGCATTCAGTGATAGCATCTTCAGTGCCTTTGCAGTTTATGTCATCAATCCAGATGGAACCTGATCCTTGACCAAAATGAGCTCCACTTAGGATGGCACCAGGCTTTCCACAGCCCAGCTGCCTACACACAACTTCAGCATCATTTTTGTCCCAGGTACGGTCACAGACTGTGCCCCACTGCTCACTGTGGGGTGGGCGAATCTCAACTCTCCCACTGCAGCGGCTTGAGCCATTTACAAGTCTGAGATCATCTGTGAATAAAGCAGTAAAAGGATTAATCTCATAGAGACCAGGAAGGTGGAGAGGAGAGGAGAGGAGAGGAGAGGAGAGGAGAGGAGAGGAGAGGAGAGGAGAGGAGAGGAGAGGAGAGGAGAGGAGAGGAGAGGAGAGGAGAGGAGAGGAGAGATTGGATTTATACCCTGCCTTTCACTCGAAGGTAGTTTACAATCTCCTTTCCATTCTTCTCCCCACAACAGAAACCCTATGAGGTAAGTGGGGCTGAGAGAGCTCTTTTGAGAACTGCTCTTGAGAGAACAGCTCTTTTGAGAACTGTGAGTGACTCAAGGTCACCCAGCAGGTGCATGTGAAGGAGTGCGGAATCAAAGTTTTTTTCTATTATCTTCTCGGAATCAAATTGTGATTGAAACTGTGGCTAAATTCTTGTACCTTGCATCTATAAGGCAAATAATGTATTAAAAGACTGGGCCATGACTGTTTGAAGTGTTCCTTCTTCTTTTTCCATTATTAATATAGTTGCTAGGCCAATAAAGGTTGTTGTTGTTGAGTGGGGAAATCAAACCCAGTTCTCCCAGATTAGAGTCTGCACATTTAACCACCACACCAAACTGGCTCTCCTGTCCAGATGGCTCTCAACATTTCAGGGATTCACTCTTCCACTCTTCAAAGGGAGAATAATTTGAAACAACTGGTCTTCCACTTATCCTTCCACTTATATAGATTTAACATCTATATGCGCCCCCTTGCCCAGATTGTGAGGAGCTATGGGCTGGGATGTCACCAATATGCAGATGACACCCAGCTCTATCTAATGATGGGTGGCCAGTCCGACCGTACCCTGGAAAATCTAGACCTGGCCCTTCAAGCCCTAGCATCTTGGCTCAGGTGGAGTCGGTTGAAACTGAATCCGACGAAGACCGAGGTTCTCTATCTAAGTTGGGGTGGCCCAGGAAGGAAGATCCCTTTATCAGCTCTTGACAGAGTGCCACTTATACTGGCCCCTAAGGTCAAGAGCTTGGGAGTGCTTCTGGAGTCCTCTCTGACAATGGGGGCCCAAGTTGCAGCCACTACCAAATCCACCTTTTTCCATTTTCGGTGGGCTCAGCAGTTGGCCCCTTTCCTGGAGCATGAAGACTTAGCAATAGTGATCCATGCTATGGTCACCTCAAGAATAAATCACTGTAATGCTCTCTACATGGAGCTACCTTTGACCCTGACTCGGAAGCTTCAGCTAGTGCAGAACACTGCAGCACGGCTGTTAATGGGACTCCCTCGATGGGAGCACATTCAACCAGTGCTGAGAGAGCTACACTGGCTACCTATTGTGTTCTGAGTCCATTTCAGGGTGTTGCTATTAACCTTTAAAGCCCTATATGATCAGGGGCCTGCCTATCTACAGGACCACTTTTCTCCACATGTTCCCCAGAGAGAACTGCATTCAGGGACACATCTATTGTCTATCCACGAACCAAGGGAGGCCAGGCTGCGTTCCACAAGGACTAGGGCCTTCTCAGTGGCAGCACTTGAAATGTGGAATGCCCTCCCAGAGGCCATAAGAGCTCTGCAGGATATCTCTCAATTCTGCAGGGCCTTCAAAACCAAGTTATTTCGACAGGCCTTTAACATCTAGACCAGGAGAGGACTGCCACCCTACATTGCTGAGGAATTGCGATCATTATGCGATCATTGTTAGAAAAGGAAGATCCCACCCATACTGTAGCTGAACAGAGCCATAAATTGTTTTAAAATGTTTTAATTATAGATTATTATTTTGAATTGTGATTGTGGATGTTTCAACTAATTGTTAGCCGCCCTGAGTCTGCTTGCGGAGAGTGCGGGATAAAAATCTAAAGTAATAAATAAATTCTCAAAGCTGGCAAAGACTTCTCTGGGATGAACATGTCATGTGCTTCAGATTATGGAGTGCTCAAGCAGCCATGGGCTTCCTCTGTCTTTGGCCCTCACTTTTTTGGGGGCTTTTTTTGAGCAGGAATGCACAGAAATGCAGTTCTGGCTGGCTTGGCATCAGGGGGTGTGGCCTAATATGAAAATGAGTTCCTGCTGTGCTTTTTCTATCAAAAAGCCCTAATTAAAACATTTACAGTATTTTTTGCACCATAAGACTCACTTTTCCCCCCCCCAAAAAAGTGGAGGGAAAAGTGTGTGCGTCTTAAGGAGCGAATACTGCAAAAAATTCACACAAATGCCTCTAAATTCACACAAACGGCTCTAAAAACTAGGCGCGTCTTATGCTCAGGTGCGTCTTATGGAGCGAAAAATACGGTATATCCCACAGCAGCCTCGAGAATACATTTAAAGTTATAGTTTCTTTCTTTCTTTCTTTCTTTCTTTCTTTCTTTCTTTCTTTCTTTCTTTCTTTCTTTCTTTCTTTCTTTCTTTCTTTCTTTCTTTCTTTCTTTCTTTCTTTCTTTCTTTCTTCCTCTCCCATCTATTTTCCTTCCCTTCTTCCTCCCTCCCTCCTTCCCCCCTGCAGCTCTCAAACATCTGACATTTAGCTGCTCTCGAACATCTGACGCTTATTCTATGTGGCTCTTACATAAGCAAGTTTGGCCACTCCTGTTTTACACAGAGGTTTCTGTTGTGATTTCTATCCATCAATACCCTGTGAGCCCTTAGGGTATTTGATGACCATAGTTGGCACACAGGGACATATTGAAGGAGACTGTCCTTTAAATATGGGTGGTTATGGCAATAATGCCTTTAAATATTGCCATGAGTACCCATGTACTCTTGCTGTGTTCACTTGCAGTTTTGCTGAGTGGTGGTATGAAAAGTGAAGACTGGCTAATAGGCCAGAGACTATATACTTGCAGGGCTTTTTTTGTAGCAAGTACTCCTTTGCATATTAGGCCACGCATCCCTGATGTAGCCAGTCCTTCTGGAGTTTACAGTAGGCCCTGTCCTGATAGCCCTGCAAGCTCTTGGAGGATTGGCTACATCAAGTGGTGTGGTCTAATATGCAAAGGCATTCCTGCTATTAAAAAAGCCCTGTATACTTGCATTAGAGAAGGCAAAGGTACTGTGAGAACAATGTAGGACAGAAGTCAATGATTTAAAAAAACAAAGATCAGAAATACTTGAGAAGAATGCTTACATCAGGAATAACACACTTACACATTCTAGTACCTTTTACTAGTGTAGAACTTCACATCCAAATGCGCTCACCTGAACATTCAACACTAGCATCTTCTCCATGGCCACAGTCATTGATTCCCCAGGGCCTTGATCGGCACTCAGTCAGGGCAGATTCTGTCCCAGTACATTCTAAATCATCCATCCAGATAGGATCTTCCCCCTGCCCAAACCGAGCTCCATGTGGGGCACCTATGGCGGTTCCACAGTCAAGGCTCCTGCATACCACCATGGCTTCGTTCATGTCCCAGTTGTCATCGCATACGGTTCCATATTGTTGCAAATGAAACACTTCCACCCTTCCGGAGCACCGACTCGAACCATTGACCAGCCTAATCTCTGCCGGATCTGAAATGGCAAAAGAGATGCTGAAGAAACATCCCAAACAAGCATCATTTGGAGCAGAAGCTCACAGGAGCAGAGCTCAGGAACCTCTAAATTTTATTGTGCTCTTTCTTTCTTAACCTCCCCCTCAAAAAAATATTGCTTCTGCACTCTGTTGTTCAACCCACCCACCCATCCTCCAGTGAGAATTTTGCTGAACTCTAAGATTTGACAAACTTTCTAATACTTTCCCCCATAAAAAACGTGAAAATAACCAAAACATATACAGCCATGTAGGAGAAAGTAATGTAAAAAGTATGATGGGAGTAAGGTTTTATTATGACAATTATAATTCAAGAAGCATTTTAAGGGAGATGCTGCGCTGATATAATTTAGTATTTTAGTATATTAAAAACTATATTTCAGTATATCTTCCAGTGATGTCAGGGGTGTGTGGCTTATGCAAATGAGCTCCAACACCTCTTTATCTACAAAATGACCGCTGATCCGAAGGCACCAGACACTGAAAAAAGGCTCTCAAGAAATGGGGTAAGGACTCCTTTTTGCTTACATCAGTATTAGTTGTTATTCTTTGCAGAATCGAGATTTCCAGACGGAATCTTAAGCTAGGCAGAACTCTGCCAAGCATGGGTTCCTCTCACCTGCCTTCACTGGCAACCATATAAATAAACTGCAACTGTGGCATGCACAACTCCTCAGAAAAAAAGGAGTCTCAAAATCAGCCCACCTCCTTCAGGGTGGTAATCGAAGTTGCAGTGCCAAATCACAGGTTTGCCAAACTCCAGGCAGCACCTGGAGATTATCTGCTATTACAATTGTTCTCCAGATGACCAAGGTCAGAATATCCTGACGCAGGTTATCTCTGGATCCCTTCCCCCATATGCACTGAAAGCTATGGTTGTGTGAAAGGCATAACTCATCCCAAAATACAGCTAGGAGCCTCAAAATCAGCCACAGGCTTAATGATCATGGGAGTTGCAGCGCCAATTGTGAAGGGTATCAGAACACCCTGGCCCGTACAGTCCCCATAGACCAACCTTCCCACACATGTTTTTGTATCAGAGGCTATGACCAGGCCTCAAATTCAGTGGGAGCTCACAGGAGCACAGCTCCTGAACCTTTCTGAGAGTTCCACCTCTTCCTTCTGAGAGTTCCACCTCCTTGTCCATTAAATAGTATTGCAGCTGCATAACAATCCCTGGATGAACTCCACCACCTATTTTTCTACAAAATGATCGCTGGCTATGACTATGCGTGGTAAGCATAACTAATCTGAAAATAAAACTAAAAGATTAAAAACAGGCAACGAGCTTCAGGATGATGGTGGGTCTTCAGCACCAAACATAAAGGGAAGAGTACCAATGTGACATAAATTATCTCAGTAACAAACCTCCTGTATTTGCAGTGGAAACAAAAGTTTACTCAGGGGAAGCCAGCATGGGCAGTCAACTCAGATAAGGAGAACTGAAAATATCCTCTCTTTCAAAACCAAGGGTGCTGAACGGCTTCCCTGACCTATCAGACTCTTTTTGCGGCATAGTGGTTAGCAGAACTTTTTTTGTAGAAAAGGCCCAGGAGGAACAAATTTGCGTATTAGGCTACACCCCCAGACATCACAATTGTTTCGCACAGGGCTTTTGGGGTAGAAAAGGCCCAGCAGGAACTCATTTGCATATTAGGCCACACCCCCTGGCACAAAGCCAGCGGAACTGCATTCCTGTGTGCTCCTGGAATGTCCTCTTGGTTTATTGCTCCTGAATTATTGTCTTCTTGGCAGAGCTTTTTTTTTTTAAGAGAAAGCGCAGCAGGAACTCATTTGCATATTAGGCCACACCCCCTGTTCCACACAGGGCTTTTTTGATAGAAAAAGCCCAGCAGGAACTCATTTGCATATTAGGCCAGACCCTCTGACACAAAGCCTGCTGGAAATGCCCTGGTGGTTAGAATGGAAGACCAGGATCAAGGAGATCCAGCTTGAAGCCCCCACTCTGCTACACAAGCTTGCTGGCTGACTTTGAACAAGTCACAGCCCAAGGTTTTTGTGTGTCTAAAATGGACTGGAGGAGAACAACGTAAGGGGTTTTGTTTTCCCCTTAGGGGACAATGGCAGGGTATAACGTTTGTTATAAATTTAATTTTGCCTACAGTTTGTAAAAAGGGATGAGCCCTCTTGCCTTTGCTCCCTCCAGTGTTCCTGCTGCTCCATTGTCAGGAGGCAAAACTGCTCATTCAATATTCTAGCTACTGTTATATTATCAATGGCAAGCACAGGTAGCTTTGAGTTGGTGAACAAATCAAGCAGGGGCAAAGCCCCAGTGTGTAATAATGGGAAGGGATCATTTTTAGGGGAGAACTGGGAGGAGATAGAACAAAGTAGGAGTCAAACAGCACCTTTAAGACCAACAAAGTTTTATTCAGAATATAAGTTTTTGGGTGCTTCTAGGACACGAAAGCTTACATTCTGAATAAAAGTTGTTGGACTTAAAGGTGCTATTTGACTCCTACATTGTTCTATTGCTAGTTCAGACCAACACAGCTGCCCACTTGGATCTATCTATATGGGAGGAGATACTTAACCTTTCAACTATCCTTTGCAAATGCCCTCCAAGGACATTTGTGCATTCCTACCACCATCTGGTGATCTTTTCATCTCAGAGTCTGGCTAGGGAGAAATAGTGGGAAAACATCAGGGGCAGCCATTTGCAGAGGAGAATCAGTGACAATAGGAAGGATTAAGCAAACACATCTTAGGGGAAAGATATATTTGGTATGAAAGTGAAGTTGTATGCTCAAACAGAAGACAACACAGCCAGATTGCCCTCCTATCCATCCTGAAACTGGTGTTCCCACTCTTCCGAGGTTGGATCAAAGGGCATTTTAATGTAACTGTTTTATTGTTTGGTGCACCATTGGTCATCGTATTGTTAGCCGCCCTGAGCCTGCTTCGGCAGGGGAGGGCGGGGTACAAATAAAATTTATTATTATTATTATTATTATTATTATTATTATTATTATTATTATTATTATTATTATTATTATTATTATTATTTTATAAGAACCTCCTCTCAGCAGTACTAGCGCGATGCTGCATGGCACCCTAGGCAGACTCACTGCCTGGTGCCCCCCTCCAGAGCACCTCCCGTGCCTCCCCCCTGTACCTACACCCTCCCGCGACTCCTCCCTCCCTGCTGTGCCTCCTCCTCCCCTATCCCATGTCTATTTCAATGCCAAGAATGGGGCTCTAGCACAGCATTCCCAGCTATCTAAAGGTGCACCCCCTGGCGATCAGCTGATTGGCAGGTAAAACCATGCCGCTCAGCTGTGCTCTCTGCCAGGACCAGTGTCTTGAAAGGGCGGTCCCACTGCTGCTGACTTCTCCTCACTTCCTGGATGGGAAGGAAGTAGAGAGAAGTCAGTGGCAGTGGGGCCGCCCTTTCAGGACGTGAGCGTGGCCCTGCAGTGTGGTTTTATCCGCCGATCAGCTGATCAGCAGGGGGGTGCACCTTTAGATAGCCAGGAATGGGGCACTAGAACCCCGTTTTGGCATTGAAATAGACATGGGGTGGGGAAAGGAGGGAGGAGGAGGCTGGGGAGTGGGCAAAGTAAGTGTTTGCCTGGAGGAGGGGGGGCCGAATTTGGCGCCCACGCCCTGCCGGTGCCCAAGGCAATCACCTAGTTTACCTAGTGGGCGAGCCGGCCCTGCCTCTCAGTAGCAAACATTTTAACATTGCAGCATTACAGCTATTAACTTGGGCACAAATCACACAATACAGCAGCTGGAGTCCCTATTCCTGATTTCAGAAGGGCTTATTCCTTTTTAAAGAAAAATGTCACTTCCCCACAATGTCCTTATGATGATGTCAGACACCTGTACGAAATAGGAAGAGATTAAATTGTCCCCAGACAGGTTTAGTGTGCAGATATCATTCACTACAGAGGAAGAAGATCAGTCTCCATACATCAAAAATTAGATTAAAAGGTATTGTTTTTGGATGGACAAGGAATTGTTCTTCTGTGAAGAACAAAATATATGTTACCTGCACACACAACACCAGCATCTTCTCCATGGTTACAGTTATTAAGACCCCAGTTGCTCGATGTGCATTCGCTGAAAGAAGCTTCTGTTCCAACACAGTTGACATCATCCTTCCAGATGGGTCCTGATCCTCGTCCAAAAAAAGCATTTGTAGGTGCTTTCAATGCGATGCCACAGCTCAGTTCCCTGCAAATGACTTCAGCTTGCTTCATGCCCCAGCGGTCATCGCAGATGGTCCCCCATTGGTGGTCATAGAATATCTCGACTCTCCCCGAGCAGTGACCTGAGCCATTCACTAATTTGAGTTCTAAAGGGAAGGAAGAAGATGAGAAAAAGCAGGAAAAGATTGAAGAATGCAACATGCCAGGGAAACGAATTGCCGGCAAGAGTTTAGAGTGTGTTGGTTCTGTGGCTAAGGAAGCCAGACCACGGAGTTGTACGCATGTGCTGAGGAAGCCGGCTGCCTGCTCGCCCTCCTCTTCGGTTTGGAATTTTAAAAGCTCAAAAAGAATGTAAACAGCCCTTTGGCAAGATTAATTGAAGAAGGAGCTTGCTTACGAAGGTCTGGAGAACGTAAGAATTCTTTTCTGGGGTCTCAGAGGGTAAGATAATAACTTTTATTATCGAATTAAGGAGGCAACGCCCAGCCTAATTACTCAGCGGTTGCGTGTAGCTCCAGAAGAGTGACAAATCGTGGCTAAAAACATTAAGGAGCTCTCTGAGCAACTCTCTTCTTTCCAGGTTTTAATGATGTCATCCCAGGACCAGATAAGATCTGAAATTAAGTCAGTGAGAGAGGCAGTTTCAGAACTTGCTGCTGAAATCAAAGATACACGGAGCATAGCTAACTCGGCTAATGAGCTTGCTTTATCTAATAAGCAGAAGATTGACCAGTTAAATACGCAACTTACAGAGCTGTCCGACCATAACAGAAGAGCAAATTTGATACTGGGAGGGATTTCAGAGGAGATAAATAACAAACTTCTGGAAGGAACTCTTATAGATTGGTTTGGTGAGCAGGGAGTCACGCTGCAACCGCAGGACATTGAGAGGGCTCATAGATTACAAAAGAGACAAGATGGAGGTGCCCCAAGAGAAGTTATAATCAAATTCGCAAGGGAAAAGACACAGCAGGCAGTACTCAAGACCTTGAAAAAAAAGAAGGACCTCTCCTTTAGAGGGAGGAAAGTCTGGGTGAGGGAAGACTTTTGCCAGGAAACCATTAGAAAGAGGAGGCAAATTAGACCCTTTGGACAAAAACTTTATGACAACAAGATTAAATTCTCTTGGGGGTATCCTTCCTCAATAATTATATTTAAAGAGGAAAAAAGGCTGGTTGCACGCAACCCTAAGGAAGCAACAGAACTTCTCACCCACCTGGGCATCGCCATAGACGACCTGAGAGACCAGAGAGAGGAAGAAGAAGAAGCAGTGGATGCTAATGATGACCCGGGGGAAGGAAGCTCAAACAGACAAGAGAAAAGGCCAAGGATGGACTACTAAAGGGAAGTATAAAACAATTTGAGCTAACTTTAGGTAGAAGAAAGAGGGGAAGGGTCGGGGTGCGTACACTCTGGAAGGTGGAAGATGGGATGATTGTCTCATCCAGAAAGTTGTCTGTGCCACAGGGGAAGGGAGCGGGGGGTGGGTTCTCAGTAAGAAACAAAGTTAAGTACCCACAGCCAGAGGGGCCCAAGATTGCTACAAACAAAGAGAATGGTTAGCTCTTTAAGAGTCCTTTCACTGAATGTAAATGGTCTAACATCAAATCTCAAGAGATTTAGAGTAATTAAAATGGCTAGAGAACAAAGAATCGACCTGATGTGCCTACAGGAAACCCATAAAAAAAATGACAGAAAACCATTGATTAAAGGCTTGAGGTGGCAGGTTTTGGCAGAGGCAAGAGGGTCTTCCAAGGCCAGAGGGGTAGCAACATTGATTCACAGGGATATTAAAGTGGAGGACATTGAAAAATTAATAGATAAGGAGGGTAGATACCTGCTAGTCAAATTTAAAATGGAAGGAGTAAAAATCACTATAGTAAACGTGTATGCACCAAATAAAAGGCAAAGGAAATTTTTAAACTTGGTCTTTAAGAAGATTCAACAGTTTTCAGAGGGTGAATTAATTGTGGTGGGTGATTTTAACATGGACATAACCAGGAATAATAGTATTAAGCTAAGAGAATGGGGCTTGAAGGACGCTCATGAGTTTACCGATATGAGACCCAGCCCGACACATATATCTAGTAGGCATAAAACAGCATCCTGCATAGATTATATAATCCTGGAAAAAAATAATAACATGGCTGTAAAAGAGATCAAGACCCATCCAATTTTGATATCTGACCATGCCCCTTTAAGTATAGAACTAGAACTAAAGCTATCCTCGACAAGCAGACCCTGGAGATATAACAATCTGGTAATGGCAAAAGAAGAGGACAGGGAATACTTAACGACACAGTTAAAACTATACTTTAAGGAAAACAGAGGCACGGTGCCCATTAATATATTATGGGATGCTGCTAAAGCAGTTATAAGGGACCATCTGATTAAAAAAGAAAAGGACATAAAAAGAGAATGGTACAAATCAAGGCAATCGAAACTTAAGGAACTGGGGAAGTTACAAAAAGAAATAATGGGAAAGTATAACCCTAGTTTACAGATTAGAATTAACGAGATTCAAAAACAGTTGGATGCTCTAGATACGGCAACAATGTGGAAAAGGGAAATAATGGTTAGGAATGACTTCCAGAGGAACAGTATTAATACAGCAAAAAGGTTAGCTAACTACTTGAAGGTAAAAAAGGCAAAACAAACAATTAGAAGTATAAAAATTAATAATAATACAACACAAAAGTCCAAGGAAATCACTAGGGCATTTGAGGTCTTCTATAAAAAGTTATATATGAAAAAGAATATAACGGAGGTGTGGGAAGCGCCTAAGCTAAACTTAGAGGAGGAAGCGAATGCTTTACTGGGGGGCGAGATCACACTTCAGGAAATAAAGGAAGTAATAAAAGGTCTCAAAAAAGGTAAATCACCAGGGCTGGATGGCTTTACTTCTGACTTTTATAAAGAAATGGTAGAAATTATAGCACCCGAACTGCAGGTAGTTTTTAACGAAGTCTTAAAAGGGAAGAAAGCCCCGGACACATGGAAAAAAACAGAAATAATTTTGATATTAAAACCCCAGAAAGACCCGGAAGAAGTAGGTTTGTATAGGCCCATTAGTTTATTAAACCAAGATTATAAGATCTTTGCCAAGATACTAGCAAACAGACTTAAGAGAGTTATCCCGTCAATTGTAAAAGGGGATCAATACGGCTTTATCGAGGGTAGATTTATTGCTCATCCCATTAGAAATATCTTAAACGTATTATACCATGGTCAACAGAAAAAAATAGGTTTGTTAAAGTTGGATGTTTACAAAGCTTTTGATACTCTCTCACACGAATACTTGTGGCAAATATTAAAGAAGATAGGTCTAGAGGAACGGTTTTTACAGGCCATACAGGAGATATACAAAGGAGGCAATGCAAAAGTAAGGGACAACAGTGAACATTCACACGCGCTTCCGATGCAAGGGGGGGTAAGACAAGGCTGTCCACTTTCCCCGCTCATATTTATAATAGCTATAGAACAATTAGCAGAACGTATTAGGAACGCGGGGAGAATAGAGGGGTATAAGTTGGGTAAGGAAGAAATGAAAATTAATTTATTCGCGGATGATATCATTGTAATTATGTCAAACCCTAAAGACGGTGTTAAAGAGATCAAGATTATTTTAGAAGACTTTGAAAAGTGTTCAGGACTAGGAGTGAATATGGCAAAATCAGAAATTCTATACCTTAAAGTTAATAGAGAGGAAAGACAGGAAATAAATAGGATTACGAATATAGGAATGGGGACTAAGAGACTTAAATACCTAGGAATAGTTTTGCAAAAAGATATTGATAAAATGATAAAGGAAAACTATCGTAAAGTATGAAAGAAAATAGAGAGAGATATGAATAAATGGAACCATAAAATATTAGGGATATCAGCTAGAATAAGATCCCTCAAAATGTTCTGGTTACCAAAGTTAATGTACCTATTCCAAACGTTGCCCCTAGGTTTGAGGAAAAAACAAATTGAGCAATGGAATAAAGCATTTAAAGTGTGGATTTTTAATAACAAAAATTGTAGGTTTCATAAGAGAACTTTATATAACCTTAAATCAGAATTAGGTTGGGGAATCCCAGACTTAAATAAATACTATGAGGCCTTTCAACTAAGAGCGCTATTAGAACTGAGTGAGGAAAAGGTACAGAAGTGGGCTAACTTTGAGAATGCAGTGAATAGAGGTATTGAAAGATTTGGTATCTTTTCTATAGTGTCGACAAAAGATTTAAAAGCAGTATTAGGGCCCAGAAGAGTATCTTTGGAAACCTGGATGAAATGGTATCCTCAGTGGTTAGGAAAGGTCTCAAGATGGGCACCCCTAGAAGCTATTGTTAAGGATGTGCAAGATATAAAATGGTGGGAAAGGTTAAAAAATAAAGGCTATTATAGAGTGGATGATATGTTTAGGGGCGGTAAACTAAAACCTTCACAGGAAATTACAGAAGAGATAGGTAAACAATACTGGTTAAAAATAGCAGGCTTACACAAGGCAGTCAAAAAGATCAGTGAAAAGGGAGAGCTCTGGTTAGATGCACCAATGGAAGAGATATACAAAGTTTTGACCAAACAAAGGAAGGGACTAGTGGGGTTATTATATAGAAAAATGATATCAAACAAAGATAAAACAATAGAATATTTACAAAAGAATTGGAGTCATGAAGGCCAGATAACAGAGAGGTTGGCTGGGAAAATTCTGGAAGGTCTAGAAGGGATTAAAGTAATTAAATTTAAAGAACTGGAATATAAATTCCTTACAAAATGGTATAGGACACCTGCACAACTAGCCAATACATTCCCAGGAATGAGTTCCAAGTGTTGGCATTGTAAACAAACTAAGGGTTGGTTCGCACATATGTGGTGGGAATGGTTGAGGTTAAGCCCTTCTGGCAGGAAATTATTGAAATTATCAGAAAAGTTTGTAATGTAACATTAACCATCGGCTTTAACCTGATGTTGTTAAGTACAATAGGAAGTCCGGTACTAAATAGATCCACTCAAAACCCTGCCAAGGCAATGATATTAGCGGGGAAGGCGGTCATTGCTATGGGTTGGAAAGATAAAAGTAAATGGTCAATAGATATCTGGCACAATTATTTGTTTGATTTTATACAGTCTGACATCATGGCATCAATCAATAAGGATTCAACGTGGGAAGATAAAGCCAAGGAAATCGAGTCCAGATGGAAGCTCTATTTAGATTGGATGTCGGAACAAAGAAGGAAGGACGTTCAGTGGAAGATCAAGACTTTGTGCCCGTGGCTGAGTGTCAAGTCTGCTGTATTGTTATTAACATATTGTCTAACTCTGGTTCAGAAGCAAGGGATTCTGGGCTCTTACTGAACACCGATGCTGCTAGCTACCTCTCCTCCCCCCCTCCTCCTCTTAGCTATGCCTTTGTTGTGTAGTCTGCTTTGAAATGCTGATATGTGAACAAGATTGTGGAGCCCTCTCAAGCTGGGTGTCTGTGGAAGCGTTAAGCGCCAAGGCCTTGGCTTGGGAACGAGGGAGTAACATCCTTGTGCGAAAATATACTGCATAGAGTGCCCCGCCCGTAGGAATCCTTTGATCTATACCTTAAATGCTTGGTTACTGTCCATGTACCCCAGTCCTTCAATCTCTATCATGGTCTTCATTTCTGCTTTCAATAAACTAGTTACTTTGTTTCAACCAAAGACTCGTTATTGAATTCAGCTGACTTGACATTTTGAAGGACTCCCTATTTTGGAGTTCAACCTTTCCGGCAACTGAAAAGGCAATGTCCAACCAGCCTCCGGACAACGGAGAACTCCCAACAAGAGCGGAGGGGGCCGAGACACCCTGGCACATTCACACTGCCAGAAGGACCGCGGCTTCCCCTCCCCAGTTTCAGCTGGTAGTTACTCCCCGGCAATACCAGACGAGGACCTCGACCATGCTAATGGACCAGGCCCCGATCCGCCGGGAGGTGATCATGACCCGCCACACCAGGCGGGTGCAGCTGGCCGAAGCCGCGGCTACCAACCCGGGCGAGCCAGAGGAAGGAGCCGAGGCGACCGTGACACAAGCCCCGGGCAGCGGGAGCGAAGGTGCGGAGTGTGAAGAGGAGGACGGGGGGCCGAAACCCAAGGACCCGCCCGACGAGGACTACCAGATGTTCCGGTCAATGGTCCGCCGCGAGGTCGACGGGGCAGTGAAGGACCTCAAGGAACAACTGCAGACCCTAACCGCCCAGCTGGGGAGAGTGTTGGGGGTAACCGGGACCCGCCAGCAACAGCCGGTGCCAGCGGGGCCACGAGGACGGCCGAGCCAACCTCCACCCGACGCCCCAGCGGTCCCCCAAGCGCCGGCGGCGCCCCCCGCCCCGGCCAGACAGCGAGACCTGGGGGGGGGGGTCGAGAGCTGGATGCAACTTTCGACGGGGATCCGGAGGAAGTGAACTATTTTGCAATCCAAGCGAATAGCTACATGTACTACTGGGGAGATCTGTTCCCTGATGAGGTGAGCCGAGTGGACTATTTGGGGTCGAAGCTGTGGGGTCCTGCTAAGAAGTGGTATGTGAGCCTGTGCGAAACCAACAGCCCGCTCCTGCACTTCGTGAACACGTTCGTGCAAGCTCTACTGACCCAGTACGAGGACCCCCTGCAAGAGGCCAGAGCGCTTTCAGCGCTGCGGAACATGAAGCAGGGGGCCCGATCCATCCGAGAATAGGCGGCAGATTTCCAGGCGAACGCCGCCCGAGCCCGGAACTGGAACGAAGTGATGAAGATTGAGCACTTCACTAACGGGCTGAACCCCAGCATCCTGGATCGGGCTCTCACCCAAGCCCAACCAGACACGCTAGTGGGGTGGATCCAGCTCGCGGGAGAGGTGGAAACCAACCTGAAAAGAGTGGCCATGCTGCGCCAGGCGCTGGCGGCGGGCAAGGAGGGACCCAAGACCACCCCGGGGAAGGTCGACCCCCCTAAAGCCAAGAAACCGCCAGCGGTCACGCCGGCGGGGCCCCGCCATTGCTTCCGGTGCGGCGACCCAAGTCACCTCGCCTCCAACTGCCCTCAGCCTCCCTCTGGGACCGCCCCGGCGCCGGGTTCAATTAGGCAGAGCACCCCGGCCCCCAAGAAGGCCCCTGGCCGCCCTAAGGATGCGGCGAAAAGCAGCGCGTTGATGGTGCAGGAGGAGCTGCAGGAAGAAGAGGTCCGCCTGTCCGCGGAACTGGCCGACCTCGCGTGGGAAGAGGAGCCGGCGGGAAACGACTCCGACCTGCTTTGAGCGGTGCCAACCAGCAGGTCGATCGGGAAAAGGCTCCACTAACGGTAAAAACCACGGGAAGACTGTACTTTGTGATGGTAAAACTATTGAACCCAAAATTGAAAAGATTCCTGCAGATTTGAGCCCTCATAGACTCAGGGTGCAACCGAGAACTAATCTCCCCCAAGGTGGTGGAGGCCCTGGGACTGGAGCGTGCACAACTGCCCCACCCCATGTTGTTTGAGCAGATGGACGAGTCGGTGATGGGGGGGAACCGTGTACGCAGGAAACAGAGCCATGCCCCTTGGGGACTGAGGGCCATTGGGACCTGGAGACTTTTGTCATTGCCCAAGCGTGCGGCTATCCCGTGGTGTTGGGAGTGGGGTGGCTAGAAAAACATGAGCCCCTTATCCGCTGGAAGGCACAGACCATCAGGTTCCCCGACCCAGACTATAGCGGGCACCTATGGAACCCGGCATGGGGGCCGCGAGCGCCCGCCACCCGAGAGAGGGCGTGCGTCCTGGTAGAGGAGGGGCACCAGGTCCCGAGTGCCTATCGCGACCTGATGGAGGTTTTCAGCGAGCGGGAGGCCAACCAATTACCCCCCCCCCATCGGAACACAGACTGTGCTATAGAGCTAATCCCCGGGGAAAGTCTGCCCCGGGCCAAACTCTACCAGATGGGGTGGCCTGAGAAAAAGGAACTGCGCAAATTCTTAGACTTGAACTTGAAGAGAGGTTTCATCAGACCTGCAACGGCCCCCCACACGGCCCCAGTTTTGTTTAGAAAGAAGAAGGATAATACGCTTAGACTCTGTACTGACTTTCGCGGGATAAACGCGATATCAATGTCCAATGCCTACCCCATCCCCCTCATCAAAGACTTATTGAACACGGTGGCGGGGGGGGGGAATCTTCACAAAACTCGACTTGAGAGATGCGTACTTCCGAGTGCGCATCAAAGAGGGGGATGAGTGGAAGACGGCGTTCAACACCCCAATGAGACAATTTGAGTATTTGGTTATGCCGTTTGGGTTGCAGGGGGCGCCTGGGGTATTGATGAACTTTATAAATGATGTGTTGAGAAAATTTCTGTACAAGGGGGTGGTGGTGTACCTGGATGACATCATTATTTACTCGCAGGATGAGCAGTCCCATGTAAAATTGGTGAGGGAGGTGCTGACCACCCTGCTAGAGCACCAGCTGTATGCCAAACTGTCTAAATGTGAATTTCACCGCACTGAATTGGACTACCTCGGATTCCGAGTGTCCAGGGACGGACTAGCCATGGACCCTGCGAAAGTCCAGGCGGTCTTAGAGTGGGCTCCCCCGAGGACACGTAGACAGCTCCAATCATTTCTCGGATTCTCCAATTTTTACAGAGGATTCATTGAGGGGTTTGCCCAGATCGCCCTACCCCTGACTGACCTCCTCAGGACAAAGGGGAAGGGGGAGGACGCGAAACGCCCCGGGGCCAAGCTAAACTGGACGCCTGCTTGCCAGGTGGCTTTCGACAGGCTCAAGCAACTGTTCACTAGCGAGCCAGTCCTGAGCCACCCGGATGAGCAAAAAGGCTTCGTGGTCCAATGCGACGCTTCCGACGTCGCCGTAGGAGCCATTCTCATGCAGAGGGATGGGGAGGGGAAGCTACGGCCCTGTGCCTACATCTCACGGAAGTTCTCTGACGAGCAGAGAAATTGGTCAGTGTGGGACAAGGAGGCTTTCGCAGTCATGTTTGCACTAAAAACCTGGAGATCGTGGTTGGAGGGAGCTAAGGTGCCATTCGAGATCTGGACTGATCACAAAAATCTCGAAGCCCTCACCGGGAAGAGGAAATTAAGTGAAAAGCAAATCCGGTGGGCAGGATTCTTTTCAAAGTTCGATTTCACCCTAAAACACATCCCAGGGACCCGGAATTTCTTAGCCGACGCCCTATCCAGGCTCCCGCAACACGAAAGTCAGAGGGAAGAGGTGGTTGACTCGCTAATTTCCCCCACGCAAGTGGCGGCCATGGTCACCACCCGCTCACAGAAAAGGAGGGAGCTAGACGGGCTCAGCCGCGAGCGCATCGCCTTGGAGACCGAGAGGGAGGGAGGTGGGCGGCCCGAGGGGGTGCAGAAGGGAAAGGACGGGTTGTAGTACAAGGGGGAGAAACTCTACATACCGATGTCACTGAGAAGGGAAATCTTGCAACTGTGCCATTCGTCCAAGCTGGCCGGTCACTTTGGCTATGTAAAAACCTTGCCCTTAGTGAACCGGCAGTTTTGGTGGCTGTCTCTACGAAAGGACGTGTCAGAATTTGTGACCGGTTGCCCGGTGTGCATAATGGCGAAGAAGAGGGGAGGGAAGCCCCCGGGTATCTTGCTGCCACTAGAAACAGCCAAACGCCCCTGGTCCATTGTGTCCATGGATTTCATAGTAGAACTCCCTTCGTCGAGGGGGAAAACAGTCATTTTGGTGGTGGTGGACACGTTTTCAAAACAAGCCCATTTCATCCCCTGTGCCCAATTACCCACAGCCAAGAAACTGCCCGCCCTATTCTTTGATCACGTGGCCAAACTCCACTCAATTCCAGACAAAGTTATTAGTGACCGGGGGCCTCAGTTCGTTGCCACCTTTTGGCGGGAGTTCTGCAAACTGTTAGAAATGGAGCAGGGGCTAAGCTCAGCATACCACCCCCAGACGGACGGACAGACGGAGAGAGTGAACGGGGTGCTGGAACAGTATTTGCGATGCTTTGTGAGTCAACGCCAGTCCGACTGGGTAGACCTCCTCCCTTTTGCAGAATATGCCTATAACAACAGTGCTCACAGTTCCACTAAAGCCTCCCCCTTCTCCACAGTGTTTGGGTATGAGGGAAAACCAATCCCGATGCTGCCGGGGGGGGGAAGGTCCAGGGACGGGCTCTGCCTTCGAGCAATGGCGGCAGGGACCTAGCCAGTGCTGGCCAGCTATCCAGGAAAACTTAAAAACAGCAAAAGAGGCTTACAAGAGGCAATACGACAAGTCTCACGTGCCAGTCTGGCAACTAAAAGTTGGGGACTCAGTAAACCTGTCAACGAAAAATCTACCCCTTTTCCAATCATCCAGGAAGCTGGCTTTTAAATTCATGGGGCCCTTTTAGATCAAGCGGGTAATTAACCCAGTAACGGTGGAATTAGATTTGCCTCCGGCTCTTGGTAAAATCCACCCTGTATTTCATTGCAGCTTACTTCGTCAAAGCCCGCACTCGACCGATTGGCACCAATCAGAGTCAACGAAGCACAGTTCTGAAACACAGGGCCATAATCAGGAGCAACCTCGAGCCCGCGCCGTAGGGGGGGCTTAGGGGGGCAGTATGTCAAGTCTGCTGTATTGTTATTAACATGTTGTCTAACTCTGGTTCAGAAGCAAGGGATTCTGGGCTCTTACTGAACACCGATGCTGCTAGCTACCTCTCCTCCCCCCCTCCTCATCTTAGCTATGCCTTTGTTGTGTAGTCTGCTTTGAAATGCTGATATGTGAACAAGATTGTGGAGCCTTCTCAAGCTGGGTGTCTGTGGAAGTGTTAAGCGCCAAGGCCTTGGCTTGGGAACGAGGGAGTAACATCCTTGTGCGAAAATATACTGCATAGAGTGCCCCGCCCGTAGGAATCCTTTGATCTATACTTTAAATGCTTGGTTACTGTCCATGTACCCCAGTCCTTCAATCTCTATCATGGTCTTCATTTCTGCTTTCAATAAACTAGTTACTTTGTTTCAACCAAAGACTCGTTATTGAATTCAGCTGACTTGACACTGAGGGGGAAAGATTAAGAGTAGATGGAGAGGGATGGGGGGGTGGAAGGGCTTTTTGTAAATGAAACAAACATACGTTTTAATGCTCAACATTATAAGAGTTAATAAAAATAATAATTAAAAAAAAAAGTAAGCCAGACCACTTCAGTCTAAAGGTAAGCATGTTGTTTTTTCTGTGAGCAGATGAACAAACCTTTCCTGTTCAGAACATTCTGCTGCCTTTTATTTAGCAGATGAGCAGTTTTCAGAACAAATTTCTTGAAAAAGCTACTGTTAACAAACAGACATGGCCACGGGCAGTGGTGGTATTCAAATAAATTAATGTTGTTGGGTGATGGAGGGGAAGTGGGCGGGGGAAGGAGGAGACTGGAGCCGGCAGTGAACGGAAAGGAGTCTTAGCTTCAGCAGCCCTGCGTGGCGCTGGCGGCGGCGGCGGCAGCAGCAGCAGCAAACAGCAGCCAGACAAGCAGGTGCCCCACGTGCCGCAGTAGATACACGCGCGCGGGCTGGTTCTGCCGAACCGATAGCACATTAGGTATCAGTTCAGCAGAACCGGTGCGAACCGTCTGAATCCCACCAGTGGCCACGGGCATTGTAACCAATAGTCAGCCATCACAGTTCAGGGCCCTCTGGTATCCACCCACCCCATTACCTGAGCACACCACACCAGCATCTTCTCCATGGTTGCAGTTGTGTTCTCCCCAAGGCTTTAGGCGGCAGTCCCTGAGGGCAGCTTCTGTCCCTTTACATTTGACATCATCCAGCCAGATGTGATCAGATCCCTCTCCAAAATGAGCACCACGCGGGGCTGACAGGGCTACTCCACAGTTAAGTTCACTGCAGACAACTTGGGCATTTTGGACACTCCAGTCATCGTCACACACAGATCCCCATTGCTGGTTGTGGAGTACCTCAACTCTCCCGGAGCACCGGCTCGAACCGTTCACCAATCTGATCTCATCTGGATCTGAAACAGTTAAAGGAACTGTTAGTTCTCCACACTCACCTGCAGTTCCTCATCCTCTCTTGCTTTCATTCCCATTGGCATGAGTTTAATGGTACCATTTGGCCATGTTAGATTTTATATTGTTCTTTTTCTTCTTTGTATATTTCATTCATTTGTTTTTTAAAAATTGCATTTAGTTAAAAAGAGAGAAAGGGAGAAAGCAAGTGTACACATCCCAAAGTAGATCTCTGTGATTACTGTTTCAATATTCTGTTGGCTCCTGTATTCCCCCCCTCCCTGAGAAGCTAGATTTTGTTTAAAAATATTAATCCAGATAAATTTTGACAGCTGTCGAGTGACTGTGGGTCACTCCATGTGGACTCTGCCTACAGTCCTTACAGAGTGGAGCAAAGCTCTGCATCCCCACCCCCTTTTCTGCTTTTTGAAATGCCTTTTAAATTTGCCCCAGTATACCATAGTTCAGCAGGGAAGGGGAAAGGGAAGGGGGCTGTGATGGGAAGCCAGGCAGATTATTGTCTTCTTGACAGGGTTTTTTTTCTGTAGAGAAAGCACAGCAGGAACTCATTTGCATATTAGGCCAAACCCCCTGATGTCACTACTGTTTCACACAGGTGTTTTTTTATAGAAAAGCCCAGCAGGAATTCATTTGAATATTAGGCCACACCTCCTGCCACCAAGAAGAAGAAGAAGAATTGCAGTTTTATACCCCGCCCTTCTCCCTGAATCAGAGACTCAGAGCGGATTACAATCTCCTATGTCTTCTCCCCCCCCATAACAGACACCCTGTGAGGTGGTGTAAGCCAAAATGCCCTCAAAACTGAGGTTGGGGAATTGTCAGGTGGGCACTTGACTTTAAAAGGAACAAGAGTCTATATATACAGGCTCCACGTCCAGAAACTATTGCTCAAATATACCAGGGACACTAATTAAGTAAAAACAATTAAAATTTATTCTAGAAAATTATAGATCACACACAAAAGATCAAAATACTCATGAAATCATACATACAGTCCTAAGAAAATTAGATAGAGATATAGAGAAACACATGGGTAGACGATTACCGATCGTAGTCTTCAAGGAAGACTCCAATGGCGACGAGTGAGGAATTGGGAGAGGGGACCCGAAACTTGGCCTTAGAATCGGGGATGGATCTAGACAGCGGAATTGGGATACTGCTAGAAGCACACCTGTGGGTAGCTAGTCCACAGGTTATAAGGACTATCTTGAGCCCTTAGGGAATGGGAGGTATGAGGGAGGAGGAAGGTGATCAGCTGATGCATGACCTCCCAAAAAGGGGAGGCTTCGCAGTGACCATAAGGGCTTGACTACTGCTATAGCCAATAGCAAGTTAATTGGTGGCACCTAATTGGGTGCCCATAACTGACCAATGAACAGGCTTGGGTCCTGGTTACCTGAGTGAACTCTCAGGTTGAAATGGACCAGGGTGGGGATGCTCCAAGGTGACAGTACAAAGAAGAATGGGGGAAATCACTGGAGTGGAGGTTCATGGGAGTGGTTTGAACTAGGCCGAGGTGATGACAATAGGTGGCCAAATTGTTATCTAAGATAACACCCAGTCGGTAAAAAGACACTTGGCTCCGGGTGAAGAGGTTCTTCCTCTTCTCCAATCTTCTATTGTCACAGTGTTTTGTCCAAGGTTTCGCTGGACAAAGACAGTGGCGGTTGGACAGTTGTCCACGCCTGGGGTGGGTCGATTGCCTGCAGTCACAGGTGACATATGGTGAGTACGTGAGCCGTCCGCTTCGCTGGAATGGAGTCTGGCATGGTAGGAAGATAGCTGCATGTGGTGTTAGCCCTCCGCAGTGGATTCCATGGTCGGTGCTTCAAAACCGTTCGCCTGGATAGCTCCTGGTGGCGCAACCTCCTCTGCTCCATGGCCGAGATGGACGTCATACAGAACAACGACAAGCCTTCTGTTCTCCTGGTGGGCACTCTTGTACCGGTCTCAAGTGCCTTTGTAGCATTATGGCTGCTAGTACTGCATAAGTCCCATTCGCCCCTGGATAGGTTCACTCACACTCTCTGGCCAGACGTGTGTGAGCTACTTCTCCAGGTGCTCTGGCAACCAAGTTGGTGACTACGATGTTCTATAAGGGGTTTTTCCTCACAGTGGGTGGGGCTGAGAGGGCTCTCACAGCAGCTGCCCTTTCAAGGACAACTCCTGCAATAGTTATGGCTAACTCAAGGAAGGTAAAGGAGATTGTGAGCTGCTCTGAGACTCTTCGGAGTGGAGGGCGGGATATAAATCCAATTCCAGTTGGTGCAAGTGGAAGAGTGGGAAATCAAACCCAGTTCTCCCAGATAAGAGGCCCCACACTTAACCACTACACCAAACTGGCTCTCTGGAACAGTATTCCTGTGTGTTCCTGCTCAAAAAAAGCCCTGCTTGTTAGTACTTCTGCACTGAGGTGACAGAAGCAGGGGGGAATGACAGCATGGTACGGGGGAAGCCACATGAGCACCATTCCCACCTACTAGGGTTTGCCAGGTCCACCCTGGCCACTGACAGGGGATGAGGGGGAAGAGTTGCCAACTCCAGTTGGGAAACTCCTGGAGATCAAAGAATAGAGCCTAGAGAGGCAGGGACCTCAGTGCGGTGCAGTGCCACACAGGCCACCCTCCAGAACACCAGGGGTACAGATTTATGTACTCAGGAGATGTAATTCCAGGGGATCCCCAGGTCCCACCTGGAGGCTGGCATCCCTACCACCTGCTTTTATGCTGCCTCTGCCATCTCAAGAGGCTTGTTTTCACACCCCTTTGTGGAGGCAACCTGTGTGAAGCACCCATTTCTCAGACCTCTGTTTATTTTGACTCATTGAGAGGGCAGTGGCGTTGCAATTACAGAGCTTCCTGGAGGATGCTTCTGTCCTTGATGCCCATCAGTCGGGCTTTCGCCCGGGTCATGGGATGGAGACAGTGCTGGTTGCCCTAGTGGATGATCTCCAGCGGCATCTGGACTGAGGCGGCTCGGCGGTACTGATGTTGTTAGACCTATCGGCAGCGTTCGATATGGTCGACCATCGGGTGCTGACTTGCCGTCTCGCTGACGTGGGGATTCAGGGGTTGGCTCTACAATGGCTTACCTCTTTCCTCAAGGGTTGGGGACAAAGAGTGGCAATTGGGGGTGAACTGTCCCGGAGGTACCCGCTGGATTGCGGGGTCCCTTAGGGGGCAGTTCTCTCCCCGATGTTGTTTAACATCTACATGGGCCCTCTTGCCCAGATTGCCCGGAGATATGGGCTGGGTTGTCACCAGTATGCTGATGACAACCAGCTCTATCTACTTATGGACGGACGGCCTGCCTGTGTCCCAGAAAACCTGGACCTGGCATTGCAGGCCGTATCTAGATGGCTCAGGCTGAGCGGGCTGAAGCTAAATCCGTCGAAGACAGAGGTCCTTTGCCTGGGTCGCCGTGGTCCGGGGAGGGAGATTCCCTTACCGGCCCTCGATGGTGTGCCTCTGTCAGCGGCGCACAGGGTTAGGAGCCTGGGGGTGCTATTGGAGCCTACGTTAACTATGGAGGCCCAGATAGCGGCCACTGCCAAGTCCGCATTTTTTCATCTTAGGCGGGCAAGGCAGTTGGCTCCTTTCCTGGAGGACGACGACCTGGCAACAGTGATCCATGCAACGGTCACCTCGAGGTTGGACTACTGCAATGCCCTCTACATGGGGCTGCCCCTGTGCTGAACCCAGAAGTTGCAGCTAGTGCAGAATGCCGCTGCCCGGCTGTTGTTAGGGCTCCCTAGATGGAAGCACATTCAGCCGGGGCTTCGGGGACTGCACTGGCTGCCGATAACATACCGAGTCCGGTACAAGGTGCTGGTTATGACCTTTAAAGCCCTTTATGGCCTGGGACCTGCCTACCTTAGGGACCGTCTCTCCCCACATGTTCCCCAGAGAGTGCTGAGATCGGGGTCCCAAAACCTTCTTACAATCCCTGGGCCAAAGGAGGCCCGTCTGAAAGTGACCAGAGACAGGGCCTTCTCGATTGCAGCTCCTTGTTGGTGGAATCAGCTCCCAGAGGAGGTGAGGGCCCTGCGGAGCCTTGAACAGTTCCGCAGGGCCTGCAAAACAGCCCTCTTCCGGTTGGCATACAATTAATTGTTATCGGAATGCCTGAACACTCAATCTCGAACACCAGATTATTTAATACTGGAATATTGAAGAAATGATTTAAGGAAGGTAGCATAGTACATACTGAAGTGAGCTTTATGTGTTTTTATGTATTTTATAGGTATTTTATGTATTTTATTGTATAATTACAATTATTAATGTATTATTAATGTATTTAAATTGATTTTGTTGGTTTTTATGTTGTAAGCCGCCCTGAGCCCACCTCGGTGGGGTAGGGCGGGATATAAATCGAATAAAATAAATAAAATAAAATAAAATAAATATTTGTTTCTTTAATGGGTGGTTGACGGCTAGAAGATGGTTCCTTAAATGATTGTCTCAGGCTTTTATGGGTTGAAACCATTTATTGTTCATATTATACCACCCAAGTGGGGATGAAGGAAACCATGTATGCATTTCACTATAGGTAGTCTTCATAGCTGGCTGTCACAAAGATCCCAGGGGAGAGGGGTTATGGGCATCTATTGTGGTTTTTTGTGGAAAACTGATACAGGCTTAAAATATTAATTATAGGTTGGGGGAGACTTGTCTTGGCAATAGTATGTGCAAAAAGGATCTAGGGGTCCTAGTGGATCAAACACTGAACATGAGTTAGCAGTGTGAAGCGGTAGCTAAAAAGGCAAATGCAATTTTGGGCTGTATCAACAAAATTATAGTGTCCAGATCACATAAAGTGATGGCATCACTTTACTCTACTCTAGTTAAACTTCACCTAGGCCGAGGTCAGATGCACATAAACTGACGAGATGGGCATGGATGAAAGCCAGATGCATGTCGGATTTTATGCGGTTGTCCAAACATCAGCATCTGGCAATGGTCGTTGGCTCGTTCGTGTCCCGAACTGCCATGACTGAGATGCGGACTTTTTTGATAGTACATTAAATCTGGAATAAGAATGCTTCTGACGACTCCCACGTGTACTTTCTATGTTTGAACGCTCTATTGTAGCCAACTCGTTGCAAGCGCACATCCGCTTCCCTATGAGAGCCCACTCCAAATGATATCATTGCACCAGCAATTGTTGACTCATCCTTCCAACCTTCCGAGGCTGGTAAAATATGTACCCAGTTTGCTGGGGGGGGGGGGAGGGAAGTGTAATGACCGGGGAAGGCAATGGCAAACCACCCCGTAAAAGGTCTTCCGTGAAAACTTTGTGAAAGCAGCATTACCCCAGAGTCGAAAACGACTGGTGCTTGCACAGGGGACCTTTCCTAAATGGGGCGGGAGGCAAATTGCCCACCTTTGCTGTCTCCCTGCCAGGGGAGGAAGATGACCCACCTTTGCTATCTCCCCGCCAGGCAGAGAGACAGCAAAGAGAGTTGCCGTGCTGCCCTCCCATGTAAACACCACGGCGGGGTGTTTAAATGGGGGGGGGAGAAAGATCCCCCACCTTTGCTGTCTCCCTGCCAGGCGGAGAGACAGCAAAGAGAGTTGCCATGCTCCCCCCCCCATTTAAACACCATGTCGGGGTGTTTAAATGGGGGGGAGGAAGATGACCCACCTTTGCTGTCTCCCCGCCAGTTGGAGAGACAGCAAAGAGAGTTGCCATGCTCCCCCCCCCATTTAAACACCATGTTGGGGTGTTTAAATGGGGGGGAGGAAGATGACCCACCTTTGCTGTCTCCCCGCCAGTTGGAGAGACAGCAAAGAGAGTTGCCATGCTCCCCCCCCCATTTAAATACCATGTCGGGGTGTTTAAATGGGAGGGGGGGAGGAAGATGACCCACCTTTGCTGTCTCCCCGCCAGTTGGAGAGACAGCAAAGAGAGTTGCCATGCTCCCCCCCCCCATTTAAACACCATGTCGGGGTGTTTAAATGGGGGGGAGGAAGATGACCCACCTTTGCTGCCTCCCCGCCAGTTGGAGAGACAGCAAAGAGAGTTGCCATGCCCCCCCCATTTAAATACCATGTCGGGGTGTTTAAATGGGAGGGGGGGGAGGAAGATGACCCACCTTTGTTGTCTCCCCGCCAGGCGGAGAGACAGCAAAGAGAACTCCTGGGCTTCCCCTTCCTTTCTGGGTGTTTAAATGAGGGGGGGGGCAGATCACCCACCTTTTCTGGCACTTTTTTTTTTTTAGCCAAGCACGATATTCCACGGTACTGCACTTGCGCGAGTGTGGAATGCCATCTCAAAAAATGAGGTCCGGTTGAGACCTCTGATCAACCAACGACAGGAGCAATGCTGCTTAGAACTGAAGGATGGAGGGATGTCTGATCAGGAAATTCGTTGTAAAAAAGCTGCGGGGTATAATAGCGACGGGTTAGGGTTGGATTTAATGCTGAGTGTGACCGCGGCCCTAGAGTACTGTGTTCTGTTTTGGGCACCACAATTTAAGAACGGTATAGACAAGTTTGAAGAGGGCAATGAAGATGGTGAGGGGTCTGGAGACCTAGTCTTATTAGGAGAGGCTGAAAGAGCTGGGTATGTTTAGCCTGGAGAGGAGACAACTGAGAGGTGATATGATCACCATCTTCAAGTACTTGAAGAGCTGTCATGTAGACGATGGTATGGAATTGTTTTCTGTTGGCCCAGAAGATCAGACCAGAACCAACAAGCTGAAATTAAATTATGGGTTTTCAACTAAAAATTAGGAAGAACTTTCTGACAGAGTGGCTCCTCAGTGGAACAGGCTTTCTTGGGAGGTGGTGGGCTCTGAAGTTTTTTAAACAAAATAGATGGCCATCTGACAGCAATGCTGATTCTGTGAATTTAGGCAGATCATGAGAAGGAGGTCAGGAAGGGTTGGTCCTTTCTTACATGTACAGAGAAATGCTTTTTGCCACTTTAGGGTCAAGCAGCATTTTTTCTCCAAGCCAGTTTTGCCAGTGATCCTGGTGGGTGGTTTTTTTTTTTTTTTTGTATGTATGTGCCATTTTCTGGGCATAGAGCAAGTATCCTGGGGATGTGGTGGGGGGAGGTATTTGTGAATTTCCTACATTGTGCACACGCTTGGACTAGATGACCCTGGATATCCCTTCCAACTCAATGATTCTATGATTCTACTGTCTTTCTAGCATCATTTGTGTGGAAAAAACCCTATACAATAACTAGAAGTTTCATATGAAAAGCTGAGTGTCTCGTAATAGACCAAAATGAGAGTCACTTTGATCTGTATACAGTGCAAGGATTCACTTCTGAACACAGTGCAAATAAACAAAATAAAGAAAATTCAGTTTGCAGCAGTCTCACATCTTCACAATATGAACTGGCAAGTGTCATTTTGTTGAAAAAGAGGTACTAGAGCTCATTAGCACAACTCATTTGCATAATATTTGCATGTGCCACATATCCCTGACATCACTGGAAGTTGTACTAAATTACTCTCCTATGTGGCCACAGTGGCTTGATGAAGATTTCCATCTGTCTGCTTTATATGTTTTGGTTATTTGCCCATTTTTGTGGGGGGAAATATTTGAAAGTTTGCCAGATCTTGAAGTTCATTATCACAGGGGGTTTGAACAATGGAGCCCAGAAGCAATCTTTTTTTTTTTTTTGGGGGGGGGGGGAGAAAGAAAAAGCACAATAAAATTTAGAGGTTCTGGAGCACAGCTCCTGTGAGCTTCTGCCCAAAATGAGGCCTGTGAACTGGCATGATAATCCAAGAAGTAAGACACACAATTATTACAGAAAACTGGCCAACTTCTTTTCACAAACCTCTTCCTCAGAAAACATTTAAGCCCATATGAAATATATACATTTTTTGAGAAATTTTCGTTGGCAGTCAAAGTAATGACACACAAACATAAACCTTGATCCCAGGTACTTTGAAAACTTGGCCCTGCAGTAATTAAATCATGTCATGCAAAATTACCTGAGCACTCCACACTTGCATCCCGTCTGTGATCACAGCTGTGCTCTCCCCAGGGACTTTTTGGACATTCTCTGAGAGATTTTTCTTTTCCTGTGCAGTTCACTCTGTCCAGCCAGATGGTGCCAGATCCTTGGCCATAGCGGGCTCCCCTGACTGCTGATAAGGCATTTCCACAAGCTAGCTCTCGGCACACAACTTGGACATCATGTATATCCCAGCTATCATCACAAATGGTTCCCCATTGCTCATTGTAGTAGACTTCAACCCTCCCTGAACAGCGATTTGAGCCACCCATTAGACGGACATCTGAGGAGACAGAACAAGTTAAACACAGAGTACACATGGAATAAACCTAGAAGCAGTTCCCCTGGGCACCCCATTGTGAGGATGGAATTATGAATTTGTGTAGGTACCTGGGGCAGGGGTCATTTACGTATCAAAGCCATTTCACTTTGTGGCGAGAACTCTTGAATGGTCATGGACCAAAGCAAGTGAAAGGCAGTGGTTGCTTTTCAGTATCTTTATAGGTTAGATATAACAGCCAAAATCTGTTCCCTTTGAGTACCTCAGAATCTGTAAAAGAAGGCCAGCCACAGCTATAATTTAAATTTCTGCAAAGTCAGGGGAACTGTATGAATATGCCCAGTGCCTCATTTGGAAAGAATTGTTTCCCAGATTATACAGGCTAACGTCCCATGGATTGTACGCAAACACCCATTGCAGAATTAAGCTGCTTTAGCAGTTGTTTGCTTTTCTCCAAGATGAACAAAGTTACCTGCACATATAACCCCAGCCTCTTCCGAATGGGTGCAGTCATGAGTTCCCCACTCTTTCGCAGGGCATTTGCTGATGGCACTCTCCTTCCCTGTGCAATTGATACTATCCAGCCAGATGGGGCCAGATCCCTCTCCAAAACGGGAACCTCGCGGAGCGGAGAAGGCAGTGCCACACCCAAGATATTGACACACAACTTCTGCATCTTCAAGATCCCAACTGTCATCACATATGGCTCCCCAGAGGTCTTCGTGGAATATTTCAACTCTTCCAGAACATTGATGATCACCTTGCACTAGCCTGATTTCTGGTGGTTCTGGGATGGAGAAAGACATGGACAAAGCAGTCAATATTTATGGAATCATTTTACTAAGTACGCACTCTTCTCCATCGTCTCTGTGCTCTGATACTTGCACAACACATTCTCAGTTGTGAAGGGGAGAAATCCAATGTGTATAATTTGAGCAGTAGGGCCATTGTGTCTTGCTAGTGATTTATGTCAGCTAATCTCCAATGTTAATACACATATAACCTGGATATATTCTGGATATATGCAATATGAATTTGCCTTTTATAATGCATCTGCTCACCGTTTAACACATGTAATAAGAGCTGGGGGGGGGGTTCTGGTAACGGCACGGTGCTAACAGACGTGTTTGTTGGAGCTCCGACTCTACAGCGTCTGTGCTGGTCTTTTTTGAGGGGTTCTTCAGCTGGTAAGAACTCGGTGGTGCCCCTCTTGGAGGGGCACTCGTGTGGAGGGGTGCTGGGTGTTCTGTGTCGGTTTTTCTGAGCATAAAGCCCGTCCAACATACCACTTCAAGCCCAGATAGACCAGACGCCTTCATGGCGAATTAGCTGTGAGTAGGCGAAGCGGCATTTGGAGGACAGAATAAATGGTAAAGAAGGGGGGGAGAAAGTATATCTGACCCTAAACTGGAGACATAACCGAAGGAAAGAACTTATGAAGTGAGTTGTTTTGCCCCTACTTTCGAGTGGAGTCTGAAGCTGGGGGGAAAGAGACTTGGTTTGGTGAATGCACAAAGGCAGAAAGCAGAGGAGTAGTGGAGGACTACCTTGGCAGCAACGGCGGAGGTTGGGAGTCGTAGACTGGCTGTGATTGTAAAAGTTTGTGAAGAGCACTGAGACAGAGGAGGTGAAGAAGGGGGGGAAAGAGGAAAGAAGCAGGAGATTTCTGACGATTTAAGGGGAGCCTTCATGGACTTCTTTTCCTCTCACTTTTCCCATATGCTTGTGCATGGCAATTTTCTTAAAGAGACAGGGGGTTAAATAAAGGCTCAACGGTGGTTATAATTTACAGGGTGGAAAGAAAGTCCCTGGACTTTTGAAATGAGTTGAATCTGAAGATGGGAGACTTTTGATGTAGTATAGAGTTTCCAGGAATGCAAAGGCGGAGGTGCAGTGGAGAGGCTGGAATCCCATTGGCAAAGATGTGGAAGAACAGGAATGGATTTACTGAACTGGCTTTTTGAACTGGTAGCAAAAGAGAGGAGCAGAGATTGAGATTAAGAAGAGGAAGAAAAGGGAGAAGAAGAAGAGGAAGACAGAAGGATAAGCGTTGGGAAACATTAAGAATTCAAAAGAGACAGTTAGCAAATAATTAATGGATTGAATAATTAACTATTGTTAATTTGATTACTGCTGATTTTCTATATGATTTTTTATATGTAATGAGTTAATGTGAATGTTCGGGTGAAGGGTGTTTGGTGGTAAAGAATAGTAATTTAAGGATATAAAAACCAACTGGCATGTGAGAGTGTTAAAGGAAGGTGATGTATGAATTTTGAGTGAAGTAAGGCGAAGTAGTAGTATATGAATTGGAATTGGGGTGTCAGTAAGACCTTGGACAATAGAAAAATGAGTAGGACATACAAGTAAGACAAAACAGATAGATTAGTCCCACTATTGGCAACTTTAAAATTGATGGAGGTAATGTCCTCACAGGAAGTTATAGAGGAAATGCAGAATTTTATGCAATTGTATTTTACGAATGCATTGAGTCAGGTGCAGGCAAATCTGACAGAACAATTAGATGGAGTAAATAAGAAATTAGATGGCCTGCAAAAGCAATTGATGGAAGTAAAGGAAGAGATTCATGGCTTGACACAATCTGCAAAATATGTGGAAGGAAAGTTGGAAGTAGTGAATGAAAAGTCTGAGGAGATTGAAAAAGTTCAAAAATACGAAGGGGACAGATTAATGAGAATAGAAATGGCGCAGGTAGTGCATATTTCAGGAATGCAGAATATTCCAGAGGATAGGTATGATGATATAAAGGAGGTGATAGTAGAGATCTTGACACCAGTTCTTGGTATGAAGAAAAAGAAATTGGAGAAAGATATAGAAAATGGCTATAGAACTAGCCTTATTTATTTCAAGGAACACCTCCTGCTGAGAGAGGTTTATATAAAGTGTATTAGGAGGAAAATGAAGGAATTGGTCTGCCAGACGATGAGAGACAAATCATTAAAGTTATATCGTTGGCATATTACACCAATAAAACTGAAGAAAGTGTATTCCGAAATTGCTGGTTGCTTTGTTACAGGGAAACAAATTGATACTATGCAATTCATAAACAAAGTAAGATGATTTGAAATGCCAATGGGTTTTTTTCTTTTTTTTGGACCACAGTGTAGAAGAATGAAAGTTTTTTTCCGTTAGTTCTAGACTGAGCTGAGGTAGATACTCTGATGGAGATATTAAGAGAAGAAATTAACAAATAGACAAATAGAAAGAAGGGAAATGGAACTTATTGTATGAATGGTTATGGGGGAAAGATAATAAGAATATAGTGTAAAAAGGGGTTAACTGTAGAATGTATGATTTGGGTTAGGTTAGAACAAAGGATTTGTATTCTAATGATATAAGTATATAATGCATCCCGCGGTCTACATCCCTAAGTTTATGTTTTGTGTGTGTATATATATATATATATATATATATATATATATATATATATATATATATATATATATAAAATGTTGTTAAATTTAATAAAAAGTTAAACCCCACCCCCCAAAAAAACACATGTAATAGAGCGCACAGCACATTCACAAAAGCACTGCAGCCTCCCTCTTCTTTGACCTTGGTGCACAGGTGCTTATCAGAGCTGCTAGAAGAACAGTTTGGAGTTGCATTTCCAAAGAAAAGACACTTAACAATGGGGGGGAGGGGGGAATTGGGCACATATATTTCAAATGCTTTGCTGCTGCTATTTTGTGTCTTGGATTGCTTATGACATTAACTGCCATTCCTAGTGTATAAGTATCTGGCCCTACCCTCTGAGGTCAGTTCTAACAAGAAACATCGGTACTGTGAACATGTATCTCTTCAATAAACTCCTTAGTTGATTCAAATCAAAGAGGTTGAGTTGATGAGAGCTGGATAGAACCTGACAAATTGTAGAAAAACACATGCCATGTTTTATGTAAACAGGCAAATATTGTCTTGAAGATCTCGTTCAGTGGAATCTCTTTTTGTGTGCTTAAAGCATAAGCTGGCTATCAAGTGCTTTAACTGACTGGAAGCCATTTCTCTCCCAAGAAATATCAGATCTTCAGCCCATAGGGTTGCCAGGTCTGTGTTGGAAAATACCTGGAGACTTTGGGGGTGGATCTAGAAGGGTATGGTTTGGGGAGGGGCCTCAGCATTGTACAATGCCATAGAGCCCACTCTTCAAAGCAGCCATTTTCTTCAGGGGAGCTGATCTCTGCCAGCTGGAGATCAGTTGTAAAAGTGGGAGATCTCCAGGCCCCACCTGGAAGCTAGCAACCTTAAGAGGTGGACAGGGGAAATTCAACTCAAGAACAGAACTGAATCTGTATCCAAAGAACTGACAACATATGAAGAAGCTAGGCTTACCCCACAAATGCAAAAATACCCTTATGACTCCTGCTTTATACTTCTTATTCAGCCTATGCTAGGAACCCCTTTTTTGAGCCTGCAGGCATCTTTAGTTTTTTTGGGGAAGGGGTGATAAGTGTTATCCTAAAAGGGCTGCTGCAGGAGACAGATACAAAATGGCCTCTGTAGGAGGTGAGGCTATCTATATTTTTGTTGGACACATGGTCTAGCCATAGGCTTCCCAAACCTCCCGCCCTGGCGGGGGACCCCAGGATTTCCACCCTCTTCCCCCGCTCCTCCAAAAAATGGAAGCAGGGGGAGAGGTGGGAAACGGCGCCGGGGAGCATGGCGAGTCGCCCGGAGGCCGCCGCGCCGCACCGCTGCCGCCCCCTCCCAGCCCACCGCAGTTGCTCCTTCGAGATGGGCCCAGGCTGAGCCCATCTCGGAGGAGCAGCCAAGAGACGGCAGCAGCGCAGGGGAAGGCGAGGCAGGCCAGGAGCATGGCGAGCCGCAAATCCGGGCCCTTCTAGGACCCGGACATGCAGCTCACCACGCCCCCGCCCCGCCCCTACCCCCCCACCTCTGCTTCCACCCCAGAGGCGGAGCGGGCGAGGCGGCAGCGGCGGCCTCTGCTCCGCTCGCCGTGGCTGCTCTTCCAAGATGGGCTCAGCTCCATGGCTGCTCTTCCGAGATGGGCTCAGGCTGAGCCCATCTCGGAGGAGCAGCACGGCGAGCAGAGAAGAGGCTCCCCGGCGCCGTTTCCGCCCCTCCCCCTAGCTCCACCCCAGTATCTCCTGGCTCCACCCCCAAAGTCTCCTGGCTCCATCCCCAAAGTCCCCAGATATTTCTGGGGTTCGATTTGGCAACCCTATCCAGCCGCTGAGGGGAGAGCAAGCCCGGAGAAGGAGGGCATGGCTTCTGCTCCTGAACATTCATCTCTCATGCAATAATTCAACTCCCTGGACTTTAAGACTAGAACAGGGCTTCTTGACATGCTGGTCATGTCACCACGGTGCTCACCAGTTGTGGTGCTCAGTGCCCCCCCCATCCACTTTTGGAAAAGCACAGCGGGTACCAGGAGAAGTACTAATGGGTTGCTATGGTGCCCACTTTGGGGGATCCTGGCCAGTACCCCTTTCATCGCAGTACAGCAGCAATCTTGTGAGTGAATTCTGAGGGAGGTACAGGAAGTTGGCCAACCCCAAAGGCCCTAGTGGTAGACTCCCATTATAGGGCAATAGTTGCTAATTTACCCCACTTTTCTTTTCCTACACTTCTTTCACTTTCCATCCCTCTCTCTTTCTAGCAGGGATGAAGAGGAGACAAAGTGCAATCCTAAACAGAGTTGCACTCTTTAAAGTTCATTAGGATTGCACTGTTGCCTGGGTAAGTGGTAAGCCAAGCAGGCTTCCTTGGAGAGGAGAGGCTTAGTAGCTGCTGACTGCTACTTAACTCTGGTAATGATCCAAATCTTTAAATGAGCAGATATGTCCATACAATGTGTGTGTGTGTGTGTGTGTGTAAGTGGGGGGGGGGGTGATTCTATTGATCTTTTTTCATTTTTTGGGAGTCTTTGACCATTACCTGCACACTCTACACCAGCGTGCATGTTGTGATCACAACTGTATTCTGCCAAGGGCTTTGCTGGACATTTGCGTAGGCTGTCTTCATCTCCTGTGCAGTTGACTCCATCCATCCAAGTGGGACCAGAGCCTTGTCCAAACTTAGCTCCAATTGGCGCTGTTAGAGCTTTCCCACAGCCCATTTCCCGGCATACAACACGGGCATCCTTTAAACTCCAGCCATTTCCACAGACGGTTCCCCACTGTTGGTTATGGAGGACTTCAACACGACCAGCACACTGAGTTGAACTACCAGCCAGCCGGAGCTCTGGGTAGAGGGATAACAGTAAAAGAGATACTACCAATGTTGTTGCTGTTAACAGCAGAAGCAAGCCTTACTGAGTTCAAAAGACAAAAAAATCAGCATTCACATGCTCAGTGAGACCAGGAGTCTCGCCATTTTGTGTTGGCAATTATAAAAGTGATTCTTCATTCATATTCACAACTGGGGTACAGTGATGACCTCCATTGCATTCTGGTGGTTACTAGAACTAGAAACTGACGGTATTGTCTTCAGACTGGAATTTTTAGGTCAGTTTTAATGCTGCTTTTGAAGATTCTCTGGCAATGAGATCAAAATTTGCCCCACTCATCATCAGGGATTCTTTGGGTACCAAGGATATAACAACATAAGAGAAGTCATGTTGGATGAGGTCAATGACCCAACCAATCCAACACTCTGTGTCACATGGTGGCAAAATAATCCAGGTGCCATCAGGAGGTCCATCTCAGGCCAGGACACTAGAAGCCCACCCACTGTTGCTCCCCCCCAAACACCAAGAACATCACTGCCCCAGACAGAGAGTTCCATGAATACCCTCTGCTCCATATGTTTATTCAATTCCCTCTTGAAGCTGTCTATGCTTGCAGCCACCACCACCTCCTGTGGCAGTGAATTCCATGAGTTAATCACCTTTTGGCTGAGGAAGTACTTCCTTTTATCTGTTCTAACCTGGCTGCTCAGCAATTTCATTGAGTGTCCATGAGTTCTTGTATTGTGAGAAAGGAAGAAAAGTACTTCTTTCTCTACCTTCTCTGTCCCATGCATGATCTTGTAAACCTCTATCATGTCACCCCTCAGTCGACATTGCTCCAAGCTAAAGAGCCCCAAGCGTTTTAACCTTTCTTCATAAGGAAAGTGTTCCAGCCCTTTAATCATTCTAGTTGCCCTTATCTGCACTTTTTCCAATGCTATAATTTTTTTTTGAGGTGTGGTGACCAGAATTGTACACAGCACTCCAAATGAAGCCACACCATCAATTTATACAGGGGCATTATGATGCTGGCTTATTTGTTTTCAGTTCCCTTCCTAATAATTCCCAGCATATCATTGGCCTTTTTTATTGCAGTCGCTCACTGTTTTGACATTTTCAGTGAGTTATCTACTGCAACCCCAAGATTTCTCTCTTGGTCAGTCTCTGCCGGTTCATAGCCCATCAACTTTTTTTCAGTGTCCCTCACAACTTTTCCAATTTTTCTCTTGCCCCCCCCAAAGAAACCCCCAGTTTCCTCCCTTCCCTCTGTTCCATGTTTAGAAACAAAAGAACATAAGAGAAGCTATGTTGGATCAGACCAATGGTCCATCCAGTCCAACACTCTGTGTCACACTGTGGCCAAAAAACCCTCAGGTGCCATCAGGAGGTCCACCAGTGAGACCAGGGCACTAGAAGCTCTCCCACTGTTGCCCCCCACCCCAAGCACCAAGAATACAGAGCATTACTTGCCCCAGAAAGAGAGCTCCATCAATACCCTGTGGCTAATAACCACTGATGGACCTCTGCTCCATATGTTTATCCAATTCCCTCTTGAAGCTGGCTATGTTTGTAGCTGCCTCCACCTCCTGTGGCAGCTTTACAGGCCTTCGCATTTCTCCATGCACACCCCTACTATCATATAGGCTGTGTGTGTGTGTTTGGCATCGCAAGTAATGCTGTTAATGGCTATGGTGTTGCCAACATTCCTGGACAAAAAAATGCTCTGGCCCTTTAATAGAGACTTAATATATGAGTAGTTTCAGTTGGGTAGCCATGTTGGTCTGGAGTAAAAGAGCAAAATTCAAGTCCGGTAGCACCTTAGAGACCCACAAGATTTTCCTAGTATAAGCTTTTTGAGAGTCAAAGTTCTGCCAAAGGAACGGGCTTTGACTCTTGAAAACTCACATCCTTATAACCTCTGAGAGATTTGACTCTCCAAAGCTTATACCTCAAGAAGGATTTTTTTCTCCAGGCCTGTTGGCAACCATAGGTGCCTGCTGCACTGGCTGCTTTCAGGTCCAAGCGAGGGCATGACCAGACGAGCTGTGTTGAAAATTACACTTTTGGATTGTTTCTTCTGAATAGATTCCAGCTGACACCACCAGAGGGTGCACGTTCCCAAGAAATATTTGCCCAACAGAATTTTTCTTTCAAGGTTTACAAGATTTTATTCCATCCTCAGCTTTCACAAACTATAGTGCCATTTCTTCAGGTGCAGCATTGGGTCCCCACCCAAAAAGAAAAGCTCACATCGCTCTTGTTCTATAAGGAGAGGCTAATGTGGCACTCCTGCCACCTGGAGGACAGCCCCAACAAAGACAAAAATGAACCCTCTGACCCCTTCTTTTGGGGGGGGGGCATATGCAGGGCTGGGCGATTTCTTAGGGCACCGGCCTGCTGGGGGCACCAAATGTCCGCCATGTGCATCAGAGACATATCAGTGCAGGGGGGGGGGGGGCACCAGAAGCTAGCCTTGCCTAGGGTGCCAGACAGTCTAGGGCCGGCCCTGTGCATATGAAGACATCAACTAAAAAAACAGGAATAAAATTTTGATAGTCTGTAAGGTACCACTGGGCACTTGTTTATTGTTATCTAGTAAATTAAGGCCTGACCTGGATAGCCCAGGCTAACCTGAACTCATCAGATCTTGGAAGCTAAGCTGGGTCAGCCCTGGTTAGTACTTGGATGGGAGACCACCAAGGAAGATCAAGCCTGCTTTGCAGAGGCAGGCAAGGACAAAAACCACCTCTGAACATCTCTTGCATTGAAAATACCATGGGTTTGCCCAGGGGTTGTTTTGTAGAAAAATAGGTGGTGAAGCTCATCCAGGGATCGTTATGCAGCTGCACCTACCAAAGGACAATGGGCAAGGTGGGAAGGAGGAGGTGGAACCCTCAGAAAGGTTCAGGAGCTGGGCTCCTGTGAGCTCCTACTGAATCCGAGGCCTGGGTTTGCCAAGGGTCAGCTGCACCTTGATAGCAAAAAGAGAGAGTTAATTAATCTTGCGACAATTTTCCATTATGCTTACAATGGCCTAGTGCTGCTGCCAGGTTTTGGCCTGTGTTCTTAACAGAAGATTGATTTTTATCGAGTAAAATGCTTCTTCCCATCCCACAGTTTTGCATGCTGATTACTGCATACTGAGCTATGGATAAGGTTGTCAGGTCCAGCTCAGGAAATATCTGGGAACTTTTGGGGTGGAGCCAGGGGCAAGATTGTGACAAGCATGATTGAACTCCAAAGGGAGTTCTGGCCACCACATTTAAAGGGACTGAACTTTTTTTAAATGCCTTCCCTTCACTGGAAATAATAGAGGATCAGATCATCTTCTTTTGGGGCTCATAGAATTGGACTCTCTGACACGATCTTTTTAAAACTTGGGAGTGGGGTTGAAGAGAGGCACCAGATGCTATGCTGAGCCTCCCCCTCAAAAAACCCAATACCAATGGATTAATTCTCCATTATGCCCTATGGGGACTGGTCCTCCATAGGGTATAATGGATTGCTCAGCGGACATTCAAATGCCCCCTTTCTGATAAGAAGACTGCAGATTTATACCCCACCCTTGTATCTGAATCAGGTACTCAGAGCAGTTTACATTCTCCTATATCGTCTTCCCCCACAACAGATACCCTATGAGGTGGGTGGGGCTGAGAGGGCTCTCATAGAAGCTGCCCTTTCAAGGACAACTCCTGCGAAAGCTGTGGCTAACCCAAGGCCATTCCAGCAGCTGTAAGTGGAGGAGTGGGGAATCAAACCCGGTTCTCCCAGATAAGAGTCCACACACTTAACCACTACACCAAACTGGCTCTCTGGGAGGGTCTCTAAACCAGAGAATCCCCTGCCCCCAAATGGGGATTGGCAACCCTAGCAAAGCAATACAGAAAAATTGGTCACCTTATAGGTCAAAAATGTGACTCATCCAACTGGTTCCTGAACATACCTGAGCAGACAACCCCAGCATCTTCTCCATGATGGCAGTCATTGTCTCCCAAAGGCCTTCCTGGGCACTGACTGAGAGCCGATTCTGTGCCTTTGCATTCGGTGTCGTCCAGCCAGATGCTACCGGTTCCTCTCCCAAAATGTGCTCCTAGTGGGGCTGATACCGCCATCGAACATCCCAGTTGCCGGCACACCACTTTGGCTTCTTCCATGCCCCAGTTGTCATCACAAACGGTGCCCCAGTTTCCATTATGGAGCACTTCCACTCTCCCACTGCAGCGACTTGAACCGTTCACCAGCCTGATCTCAGCTGTGTCTGGTGTTGCGGTATCTGAGCCCCAAACCACACCTAGGAAGATCAATTTTCAGAGAGCAGGGCAACAATAACTAAGAGAAGGGGGAATCAGCATTCCTACCTTGTCAAGCTAGCTGGGAAACTCTTCCAGAGCTTTGGAAAACAGAAGAGCTGGTATCAGTGTAAAATTCACAGGGCTTTTTTGTAGCAGGAACTCCTTTGCATATTAGGCCACACACCCCTGATGTAGCCAATCCTCCAAGAGCTTACAGGGTTCTTATTTCAGGGCCTACTGTAAGCTCTTGGAGGATTGGCAACATCAGGGGTGTGTGGTCCACTATGCAGAGGAGTTCCTGCTACCAAAAAAGCCCTGAAGATTCAAAACAGAGTTGGACATAAATGGGTTAACCTAGCATTTACTGGTAGGCCCAAAAACTGAATTGTCTATTTGTTCTTTCTTTCCAGTCATTGGGATCCTGATGTGGTTGGGTGTTGGGAATGTAAACAGGAAAGGCAAAGGGCGCTCTATACAAACTCTGTACACATGGAGGCACCTGGGCACGAGGTCCCTTCCTTTCTCCATATTTCTTCTACTCTGCACCTGACTCATCAGTGTACATAGAGGAAACAGGGGATTTGCTTAAGAGAAAATGTCTTGAAACAGTTAAAAAGGCCTAGCCAAGGAGACTTTTACTTCCTTTAATCTGCACATTCCATTTTTGTAAAACAAAACAAAAAAAGTCCCCCAACCTTTCCCCAAGCCCCACTTTACATGGGAAGGTGAAGCTCATGCTTTTAGATAGAAAAGATCCTCTCACCCAGGGAACTCTGATCCTTCTTTCATATCCCCTGCCTTGCTTGTTTTAGTTGTAGATTGGTGGAAACTTCAGCCTGTGCACTACAAGACAGTTCCAAAGCATATAATAAAGAAAATTACAAATCTCTTCAGCTTTTACAAGGATGCATGGAATATCAGCAGGGGTCATTTTGTAGAAAAAGAGGTGCTGGAGCTTGTTAGCATAACTTATTAGTACAACTCATTTGCCTCTGCCACACACCCCTGACATCACCGGAAGGTGGACTAAATTATACCCGCTCAGCATCTACCTTAAAATGCTTCTTGAATTATAATTGTCATAATAAACCTTATCCCATCATACTTTAAAAATTACTATGTGGCCACAGCAGCATGATGAAGATTTCCATCTGTCTGCTTTATATGTTTTGGTTATTTTCCCATTTTTTTTGTAGGGAAAAATATTAGAAACTTTGTCAAACCTTAGAGTTCAGCAAAATTTTCTCAAGAGGTTTGAACAATGGAGCCCAGAAACAATTATTGGCGCGGGGGGGGGGGTTAAGAAAGAAAGAGCATAATACAATTCAGAGATCCCAGAGCTCCTGCCCAAAATGCGGCCTGAATATCTGGTCATATATACTGTGCATAAGCCATTAATATCTAGTACTGTTTGTCCAGAACAAGCTTGTCAGATCTCCTGCTTCAGCCCCCACCCCACCCTGCCACTGCCCAGCTGGATGCTGGTGGGAGGAAATGAGGGGGTGGATGACTGGCATCATCCCAGTGCCATTATGTCACTTCTGATGTGCTCCAGAAGTGATATCATCACACTGAGTGATGCTCTAGCATTTGCCCAACATTCGATGGTTAAGCCTGCAGAGTTTGGGCTGAATGCTGGAGTGCCCCGGTAATGGGATGATGTCACTTCCAGATTGTGCTGGAAGGGGCATCAGCGCTTTGGGAGTGAAACTGTGATGTCACTGGCAAGGATCCCTTATGGATGGTGAGTCTCCCACTGGTTGACAGACTCAGTCTGCCAAGCCTAGGCCAAGCTGGTACATGAAAGGTCTCATAGACACTCAAACTGCAGGTGAGATGACTAGGGCATACTTGGGAAACTGCAAACTCTTCTTTCTTGAATCCTAGAATTATTCAAAGCAGGCCTTTCCCACCCTTCTGGTGCTGTTGGTCTCTTCTTGGGCCAGGCTGAATTGCTAGAATTTTAGGTATAGCCAACCCACTTGGGAATGCTACATATAGGGTTGGATCCAACTAGTTTTTCTGCTTTTGAAAAAAGGAAGGGGGATGTCTCCTATGATGATTTGTGGCAGTCATGGGGCCAGTGTGTGAAAAAGGTGTATGGAACAGGGGATATGGAGAAGAAGAGAACTGGCAAGAATGAATACAAAAGCTGGCTGGATCCAACCCATACTGAGTATGCTTTGATCTGTTGGCTATAGGTAGGCCAGGCACTAGGGTTTCTGGTACCCCATGCCACACCCTGCGCTGGTGCCCTGTTCTATGTTCTTCTCGGCTCGATGACATCACCGGGCCACATGTGCTTCATGCAAACACTCAGCCCATCTCTCTCTCTCTTCAAAGGGAGCCAGGAAGACGGCAGCCTCTTCCTGGCTCCCTCTGAAGAGGGAGAGGGATGGACATTGGATGGACCAGGCCACATTCAGGAGGGGCAAAGGCCAGGGCCCCAGAGGCCACCCCCTCCCTCCCAAGAGTGGTCCAATGTTGCTCCTGCCACTGCCCAGTGAGGGACAGGACTGAGCCACATTCAGGAGGGGCAGATGCCAGAGCCCCGGAGGCCGCCTCCCCCCCCCAAGAGTGGCCGAAAGTCACTCCTACTGCTGCCCAGCAAGGAACGACTGAGTCAGGTTTGGGTCAGCACAAGCAGGGAGGGGGAGGGGCACCTGCCTCACCCCTGCAGCGAAGTGGTGGCCCAGGCTTACTTCACCAACTCCCATGCACCAGCCCTGGCTATAGGAAGAGAAGTGGGTAATTGACCCAGCTCATACTGATGTTTGCAGGGGTACCGGATTCTCTTTATGCTGCTAATAAAACTGCAATGAAAGCATGAGTTAACACAACCATGAGCAGTTACTTGGATGGGCTGCTGGCAAGGTTGACATCCAAAGGCTGGCGAACCCCCAAAAGCTTTTGGTCTAGGAAAAAACTTTGCATGATGCCATGTGATGCCACAACATCACTTCCAGATTTGGTGGGACTGACTGAGCATTAATTTACAGCAAAGCGTGACATCAGTCCCCTTCATTTCTAGTGCAGCAGCAGAGAATTGGAGGCAGAAGTGGAGGTAGGAGACCATCTCCCTAGCTGGAGGGTAAAACAACCGTGTGCAAAGGGGAAAATGGCACTGTGTTTTCCCACATTGGGAGTCACCAAAAGGGTAGACTGCAAATATCTCAGGGACTATGGCTTTACCTGGCTCCAAAGACAAGGATGATAATAAAAAAATAGGTGGAATCCTAAGGGAGGAAGTGTCCCATTTAACTACCCAAGATGGCAATTCTGGCCCTTGTGGGACCTGCATGGATGAAAGACACATTAGATATAGGCTGTAATAATAAGAAGAACTGGGTGAAGCTGAGTGAACAAAAGCTGGTTGGATTCCACCTAATATTTTGCCATTTCTTTATGTACTCTAATTTTTGTCCTGGAACTTCTAGATTGTTCCTTCCTTAAGCACAGCAGTGTATTTTTGTTTTTGCTGTCCTTGCAAAAGGGTCTTTTGTCCTGCCCTCACTTGATTCTGGTCACCCTAGAAAAGAGGAGATATTTTTGAATGGAGAGACAACAGCTAGCTGGAGAAATCTCAGGGCAACCAGTTATATTGTCTGCTTTTTCTGATTTGGCTGCCCGTGTTGCAGACAAGGACCAAAGTCTCTGTTTTTTCTGCTTTCTTTACTCTCCTGGTCAATGGTTCACTGTTGGGCCTCACTCATTGGCTCTTAGGTCTCTGCGTGGGCAGGAGGAACAGCAAACACTCAAAAGATGGTAACAATCAAGGATGGACAAATCTTTAAGCATTTGAAAAGTGGGATTTATTTTTTAAAAATTTAATAATAACAAGGATCTTTGGACAATATATGGTTGAAAAGTCAATCTGGATTTTCTACAGATAAACATGTTAAAACCTACACTTTCAGGTGGATTGCCATGTTGGTCTGCAGAAGAACAAGATTTGATTCCAGTAGCATGTTAAGGACCAATAAGGTTTCCAGGGAACAAGCTTCTGAGTGTCTACACTCCCTTTGTCAGATACACACAGAGTATTTTTTTAGCAAGAACGTGCAGGAATGCAGTTCCGGCTGGTTTAGCATCAGGGTGTGGCCTAATATGCAAATGAGTTTCTGCTTGTTATACCTGCAATCTCTTCAAAGCAGGTCACATATGCATCTATCAAACTCACAGCACAGTCCTAATACATTAGTTTATGAGGGTGTAATTCTGTGTAGGACTACATTGTGAGTGAAAAGTTCCCCTTCCTATGTGGGCTTCCAAGAGCCCTTAAGAAGCATCGATACAGCTGCCAACCTCCAGTCATGGACTGGGGTTCTCCTGGAATTACAACTGCTGTTCTACAAAGATCAATTCCCCTGGGGAAAATGGCAGCTTCAGAGGCTGGACTCCATGCCATTGGTTCCCTGCTGAGCTCCCTCCCTTCCTCATACTCTGCCCTTCCTGTTATATTGTGGGGATGTTTGAATTTGGTGACATTCCCTTGTTGTGTTGTATAGTTATTTGAACATGATTCCTTCACTTTAGTTTAACTTTTGGCTGTAGTTGGTTATGACCTAGGAGGGCCCACACTAGGCCTTGCCTATGTTCTAATGAGGTTTTCTTCTGTGGTGCTATCAGGTGCTGTGAAGTTCTGACTTTCCCTGTACTTAGGGTTGCTGGCCCCCAGATTACAGCAGGGGATCCCCTGGTTTTGAGGGCTCCTCTCCACCACAGACCAGCTGGCTGCAGGGGAAACCCCTCCCCTAAACAGGGACACCGCTGTGTAAATCCCCAATGTGGTGACGTCACCCAAAAGCATTGGGGGCACTCTGTTTTTAGGTAAACTCTGTGGGTTAAGCCCAATTTAACCCTAGAGTTTGCCCAAAAACCAGAGCACCCTCCCACACAACATCCTCAGGTGACATCATTGCATCAGGGGCATTGCACGACATCCCCACCTGTCCCTGGAATGCCTCCCAAAGCCCCTGCTGGATGGGTGAGGGGACCTGGGAACCCTACCCATGCTCATTCCCCTAATCTCCAGGGACTTCCCAACCAAGAGTCAGCAGCACTGCAACAGAGGTCTGCTAGAATCCAAGAAATGTCATTCTGCACATTATTTGGATCATCAACTGAGTCCCTATCAGTGATCCAGTAGCAGGGCCCAAGTATGATTTTTTTAGTACAACCTTGTAACACACCCTTCCCTTGATACCACAGTCCCATATAAACAGAGCCATGAAGAAAGTTTGTTATAATTCTGAAACGAGTAGAATATATTTCACATTTTGGACAAATGCAAGTATCCAGGAGGCAAATAGCAAGCCCAGTCCAAATAAATATACAAAAAATTTTTTTAGCTTAAAACAGGGGGTTTGTTCAAAGGGATGTAGCTGGGGGAGGGGCTACCCCAGGAAAGGGGTGGGGCCAGATGTGGAAAAGGGACAGGGTTTAACTTGGAATTCAACAATTTAAGAAACACAGCTCAAAATTTTAAAAAAGGAACCAGTCTTCATTATATCAATTAAATACAAATGTGATATAAATAACTAATGGGACCAAGTAGAAAAATATGAAGTCTATAAACTTGTTGCTGTATACACTGAATGTATTTCTTCTTAGATCAGGCAGGAAATACACTAAACTGCAATCTGGTGTTCTTTTATTAACAGTTGACTTTATTCCAATATACAAATAAGGAACATGCTGAGAAAGAGGGTTGCCCTTGGGTTGCTAACTGCTTGGAGAGAAAAAATGTCCTGTCTCTTTGATAGAGCCTTGATGGAATGTTATTTCCCTCTCAGCTATGAAACGCTGAACCTTCCCTTTCCCACACAGGAAGCTTTTTTAAAAAAAAGGATTGGGACATCAGCCACCTACCCCAGACTTGTTGGCAGCCTATCCTCTGCAGCAGTGACAGGTTTGAAAGTAGGGCTGATTCCACAGTGAAGATTTCCTCTATTTCAGCCATTGGACTCCTGCACTCCGCCCCCCCCCCCCTTTACTGCACAACATTGTCCTCTAAATGTTTCTCATGGAAACATAAATAACGAGCCCAAGAGAACCAATGTAGAACCAGGGAATCCCGGCAGAACAGAAGCAATGTGGAAAGCCTGACAGAACCAATGTCAATCCACAGAAGCCCAGGAAAACCAAGGGCCAGTAGGGCAGCATGAGCCAAACAGAACCAATAATAATCAACAGTAGCCCAACAGAACCACAGGCAGCTAGGCAGACACACACACTAACATTGGTTCCCCCTAATGTGCGATCCCCTTTGCCTATGACAACTGCCTCCTTCCCATCTCCTGTTGCCTGGAAAACCTGGAAAGGGGGGGAAACCAAAACAAACCATACTGCCTTGGAGAGCTTTAAAGTTGAAACTGCCAGTTCTGAATATACCAGAATATATCCAGAGATATTTGGGATCAGATGTACTGGCTTTGGCAGAGATTCTCTGATCTGTATTCAGATCTGGATATGCCTGAAAAATATCATGCACATATCCTTAATGCTTACTCCCATGGCTCCCAAAGCTTCATTTTCTGATTTCTATCAACCAGGGCCCTTTTTTGTAGCAGGAACTCCTTTGCATATTAGGCCACACACCCCTGATGTAGCCAATCCTCCAAGAGTTTACAGGGCTCTTGGTACTGGGCCTACTGTAAGCTCCGGGAGGATTGTGTACATCAGGGGTGTGTGGCCTAATATGCAAAGGAGCTCCTGCTACAAAAACAGCCCTGCTAATAAGTATACTTTTATCCCACCATTCTCCCAAGAGCTCAGTGCAACATAGATGGTTCTCTTTTCCTTGTTTTAATCTCACAGTAAAGCTGTGAGAAATTCAGCTGAGAGACTGACTGGCCCAAGGTTATCCAGTAAATGTTGTGGTTGAGCAGGGACTGGAACCTACTTCTAGATCCTAGACCAATATAATAACCAAGTATACTATAGCAGCTTTCACATCAGGCTGCTGAAGAAGGCATAGGAGCAGACTAGGACAATTAGTTAACAACTCTATCCCACTGTGGCAAGAAAAGGGAATTAGGGAAGTCTGTCACGTCCTCTGATACCAAGCGATAAAGCAGGGGTGGCAACGGTAGCTCTCCAGATTTTTTTTGCCTACAACTCTCATCAGCCCCAGCCATTGGCCATGATGGGAGTTGTAGGCAAAAAACATCTGGAGAGCTACTGTTGGCCACCCCTGCAATATAGTATAACTCTAACTCATAGAGTTAGGTTAACAGGAAACTGGAGGGGTGGGAACATATGGGAGGCTCATTGGCAGCATGATGCCACTTCCAAGGAAAACCTGAAAGTACAGTTATGCTTTTCTAAGAAGTGGTAGAAGTGACACTGTGCTGTTGGACAGACAGACAATTAAAAAAAAAAAAAAACCTTCTTCTTCTAGATCCTTCTACTGCCACTCAGAGTGGGGGCTCAGCAGGCTTACCAATTCACAGGGGGGGGGGGTTGTAGCAGGAACTCCTTTGCATATTAGGTCACATCCTCATGGAGTTTACAGTAGGCCCTGTACTAAAAGCCCTGTAAGCTCTTGAGGATTGGCTACATCAGGGGTGTGTGGCCTAATATGCAAAGGAGTTCCTGCTACAAAAAAAGCCCTGACAACTCAGATGGAAAAATTTTGATTTATGCTAAAATACATACATACAGCCAGAGAAAAGAGAAACAAGCGATAGTGGAGATTTGCAGTAGAGAAGAAATCCAACTATTACCAGCATTGCTTTTGTTGTTTAAAAACAGATGAGGATATCAAGCCCAGAAAATAGACTTAGGCTAAGAGAGAAGGTGTCAAGTCTGCTTTATGTCTTATTAGTCTAGTCCCAAACCTTGGTTCAGGAAATGACTCCTGGGTAAAAACCATACTGTATTCAGATGCTGCTAGCTCCAGCTCTCCGTTCCCCCCTCCCTTCCTTTGTTATGTAGCCATGCTTTGCAACTTGAATATGGGAACAAGATTACTGTGCCTTCTCAGAGATAATCGGTGCTAAGGAAGCGCCCAAGGCCAGCCAGGTCTGAGAACGATAAAGTAACAACAATGTGTGAATGTGCCCGGCATAGAGTGCCCCACCCTAAGAAATTCCTTTGATTTGTACCTTAAATGTTTGCTCTCTGTATATGCTCGCGAGTCTCTCAATCTTTGTCTACAAGTCCTGCAACATGTTACAATAAACTAGAAACTTTTATCAAGAAGGTCTCGTTATTGAAACATCAGACTTGACATTTTGAGAGACTCCCCTTTGAGGGGTTCAACTGCTCCGGCAACTTGAAAAGCCCGATGGCTGACCAGATTCCAGGCAACGGAGAACTCCCACCCGATGCGGGACCGGAGGGAGCTACCCCGTGGCACGTCCTAGACCCCAGGAGAGCCGCGGAGTCCCCCCCCCGAGTTCCAACTAGTACTGTCTCCAAGGCAGTATCAGCCAAGGACCTCGACCACCATCATGGATCAGGCCCCGCTGCGCAGAGAAGCCATCCTGAACCACCACGTCAGGCCGATCCAGATGGCTGGAAATGAGGCCGTTAGCCCGAGCTCCGGGGAGACAGGGGAGGCGGACAGTATCATCATCGCCAGGTCGGAGAGGACGGAGGCGATAGGGCCGGGGGCCAAAAGGCCAACGGCGGGGAGCCGAGGCTCAAGGACCAAGACGAAGAGGACTACCAGCTGTTCCGCTTGATGGTCCGGAAGGAGATCGATGGGGCCCTCGGTGGGCTACGGGACGAGGTCCTCGACCTGACGATCCAACTCGGGAGAGTGATGGGCGGAACAACCTCCAGATGGCCGGTGGGGGCCCCCATGGCGACCAGAGGCCGCCCCAGTCAACCCGCAGTGGCGGCTGCTCCCCCCCAGCGAGGGCCGGTGCACCTCCGGCACTGGCCCCCCAGGCCCCGGCACCCCCGGCGGGGCTGTGGAATGTGGGGAGAGAGTTGGATGCTACGTTTGATGGGGACCCGGAGGAGGTGAACTACTTCGGGATCCAGGCGAACAGCTTCAGGCACTATTGGGGGCACTCCTTCCTGGATGAATTTAGCCGGGTCGACTACCTGGGGTCGAAGCTGAGGGGGTCAGCCAAAAGGTGGTAGGTGAGCCTGTGCGAGACTAGGAGCCCGATCCTGGATGACGTGCACACCTTTCTCCAAGCCCTGCTGACCCAGTATGAGGACCCGCTACAAGAGTCCCGAGCGTTGGCGGCCCTTCGGGACATGCAGCAGGGGGCTCGACCCATCCGAGAATATGCCGCCGACTTCCAGGCCAACGTCGCCAGGGTCCGGGGCTGGAACGAAGTGATAAAAATCGAGCAATTCACGAACGGGTTGAACGCGAGCATCCTGGACAGGGCCCTCACCCAAGCACGCCCGACCACCCTGGTGGGGTGGATCCAACTAGGGGAAGTGGAGAATAACCTCAAGAGAGTGGCCATGCTTCGCCAGCACCAGTCCGGGAAGACCCATGCAAAGGGGGGCCCCCCGAGAGTTGAGCCCCCCAAAGGAAAGAAACCGGCAGCAGCCGTGCCGGTGGGGCCCCGTAGGTGCTTCAGATGTGGAGACCCGAACCACCTGGCCTCCAACTGCCCACACCCCCCGCCACCACAGGCGACACCAGCCCCACCGAAACCGGCCGCCCCGACCCCAAAGAAGGCGCCCGGCCGCCCTAAGGATGCGGCGAAGAGCAGCGTGGCAGCGGTGCAAGAGGAGCTGCAGGAGGAGGAGGTGCTCCTCTTGGCAGAGCTGGCCGACCTAGCCTGGATCGAAGAGCCGGCGGGAAATGAGGCCGACCTGCTGCCCTGAAGGCTGCCTGGCAGCAGGTCGATCGTGATGAGACGCCGCTGACGGTGAGAGTGACGGGGAAACTGTACTTTGTGACTGTAAAATTGCTGAACCCCAAGCTCTGGAGGTTCATGCAGATACGGGCCCTCATAGACTCGGGGTGTAACAGAGAACTGATTTCCCCCAAAGTAGTGGAGGCCCTGGGACTAGAGAGCTCACAGCTACCCCACCCCATGCTGTTTGAGCAAATGGCTGGGTCGGTAATGTGCGGAGAGCCTTGCACGCGCGAGACGCAACCCTGCCCGATGGGAATCGAAGAGCACTGGGACCAAGAATTCTTTGTAATTGCACCCTCGTGCTCGTACCCGGTAGTGCTGGGGGTGGGGTGGCTGGAGAAGCCCGAGCCTTTAATCTGGTGGAGGGCCCAGACCATCCGATTCCTAGACCCAGGGTGCAAACCGCACCTCTGGAACCCGGCGTGGGGGCCGAAAGCCCCCGCGGCCAAAGAGAGGGCTTGCGTGATGGTGGAGGAAGTGCACTCGGTCCCTGAGGCATACCGAGACCTGATGGAGGTGTTTAGTGAAAAGGAGGCCAACCAATTACCCCCCCACACACACACCAGAGCACAGACTGTGCTATAGAACTAATCCCGGGAGAAACCCTACCCCGAGCCAAACTGTATCAAATGGGGTGGGCGGAGAAGAAGGAGCTGCGCAAGTTCCTAGATCAGAACTTAGCGAGGGGGTTCATCCGACCAGCCACGGCCCCCCACGCCGCCCCGGTGCTGTTCAGGAAGAAAAAAGACAACTCGCTTAGACTTTGTACGGACTTTCGCGGGATTAACGCAATTTCCATGTCGAATGCCTACCTCATCCCCCTCATTCGGGACTTGCTAAGCACGGTGGCGGGGGGAAGGATATTCACCAAACTGGATTTACGAGATGCTTACTTCCGAGTGCGCATCAAGGAGGGGGATGAATGGAAAACGGCATTCAATACCCCGATGGGACAATTTGAGTACTTGGTGATGCCGTTCGGGCTGCAAGGGGCCCCGGGGGTGTTCATGAACTTTATAAATGATGTGTTGCGAGAATACCTGTACAAGGGGGTGGTGGTTTAGCTGGATGACATCATTATTTATTCACAAGATGAGAAATCATATGTAAAACTGGTGAGGGAGGTGCTCAGCACCCTGTTGAAGCACCAACTATATGCTAAACTGTCTAAGTGTGAGTTCCACCGGACGGAACTAGACTACCTAGGCTTTCGGGTGTCCGAGCGCGGGCTGGCCATGGACCCGGCAAAGGTCCAAGCAGTATTGGAATGGGCTCCCCCGAGGACACGTAGACAGCTCCAATCGTTCCTCGGGTTCACAAATTTTTACAGGCAATTCATAAAGGGGTTCGCCCAGATCGCCCTGCCTTTGACTGACCTCTTAAAGACCAAAGGCAAGGGGCCGGAGGCCAAGCGGCCCAGGGCCAGGCTAATTTGGACAACCGAGTGCCAAAACGCGTTCGATCACCTGAAGCGCCTGTTCACTAGCGAACCGGTCCTAAGCCACCCGGACGAGCAAAGGGCTTTCGTGGTCCAGTGCGATGCCTCCGATGTGGCCATAGGAGCCATACTCATGCAAAGGGATGGGGAAGGGAAGTTAAGACCATGCGCCTACATCTCCCGAAAGTTTTCAGATGACCAGCGCAACTGGTCGGTGTGGGACAAGGAGGCGTTTGCCGTCATGTTCGCCCTAAAAACCTGGAGGTCTTGGCTCGAGGGAGCGAAACTCCCCTTTGAGGTCTGGACCAATCACAAAAACCTAGAGGCTCTAACGGGGAAAAGAAAACTGAGCAAAAAACAAATCAGATGGGCGGGCTTTTTCTCGAAGTTCGATTTCACCCTTATACACATCCCGGGGACAAAGAACTTTTTGGCTGACGCGCTCTCGCGGCTCCCGCAGCACGAGAGCCAAAGGGAGGAGGTGGTAAACTCTTTAATTTCGCCGTCCCAGGTGGCGGCCATGGTCACCACCCGCTCCCAGAAGAAGAGGGAACTAGGAGGAATTAACCATGAGCGCATTGCAGTGGAAACTGACAGGGAGGGAGACGAGCGACCTGAGGGGGTGCAGAAAGGAAAGACGGGCTGTGGTACCAAGGAGAAAAGCTCTATGTGCCCAAGCCCTTGAGAAGGGAAATCCTGCAGTTGTGTCACTCCTCCAAACTAGCGGGGCACTTTGGCTATGTAAAAACGTTGCACCTGGTGAACAGGCAGTTCTGGTGGCCTTCCCTCCGCAGGGATGTGCCCGAATTTGTCACAGGCTGCCCAGTATGCATAATGGCCAAAAACGGGGGGGGGGGGGGGGGGACCGCCCGGCTTACTGCAGCCGCTCGAAACAGCAAAGCGGCCATGGTCAATAGTGTCAATGGACTTCATAGTAGAACTTCCCCCCTCGCGAGGGAAGACAGTCATCCTAGTGGTGGTAGATACTTTCTCAAAGCAAGCCCACTTCATTCCATGCACCCAACTACTCACGGCAAAGAAACTAGCGGCCCTGTTCTTTGATCACGTGATAAAATTACACTCATTCCCGGACAAGGTCATTAGTGACCGCGGGCCGCAGTTCGTTGCCACCTTCTGGCAGGAGTTCTGTAAGTTAGTGGGAATGGAACAGGGGTTGAGATCAGCTTATCATCCTCAAACCGACGGACAGATGGAGAGGGTTAACGGGGTGCTAGAACAATACCTAAGATGCTTCGTTAACCAACGCCAGTCTGATTGGGTAGAATTGCTCCCCTTTGCTGAATACTGCTACAATAACACCATGCAGAGTTCCACCAAAGCCTCCCCCTTCTCCACAGTGTTCGGTTACGAAGGGAAGCCCCTCCCTCTACTCCCAGGGGGGGCAGCTGAAGACACTCCCACCACCTTCGAGCAGTGGTGGAAGGGGCCGAGCAACAGCTGGCCAATCATCAAGGAAAACCTAGAAGCTGCTAAAGAATCCTACAAAAAGCAGTACGACAAATCCCATGTCCCGGCGGGAGACTTTAAAGTGGGGGATTCTGTGTTCGTGTCAACCAAGAACCTGCCTCTAACCCAGCCCTCCCGGAAACTGGCTTACAAATTCCTGGGGCCTTTCCGGGTAAAAAGGGTGATAAATGCAGTGACTGTGGAACTGGACTTGCCACCCGCCCTGGGTAAAATCCACCCTGTGTTTCATTGCAGTTTGATCCGTCGAGACCCGGGGCCGTCCAGCTGGCATCCTCCACCCGCAGGGTCCGCACCTGCCATGGCCGACCACTGATGCACCATTCAAGAAGCCCCGGAACCTGAAACAACCAGGCTCCCTCCCCGTGCGGTAGAGGGGGCTTAGGGGGGGCAGTATGTCAAGTCTGCTTTATGTCTTATTAGTCTAGTCCCAAACCTTGGTTCAGGAAATGACTCCTGGGTAAAAACCATACTGTATTCAGATGCTGCTAGCTCCAGCTCTCCGTTCCCCCCTCCCTTCCTTTGTTATGTAGCCATGCTTTGCAACTTGAATATGGGAACAAGATTACTGTGCCTTCTCAGAGATAATCGGTGCTAAGGAAGCGCCCAAGGCCAGCCAGGCCTGAGAACGATAAAGTAACAACAATGTGTGAATGTGCCCGGCATAGAGTGCCCCACCCTAAGGAATTCCTTTGATTTTACCTTAAATGTTTGCTCTCTGTATATGCTCGCCAGTCTCTCAATCTTTGTCTACAAGTCCTGCAACATGTTACAATAAACTAGAAACTTTTATCAAGAAGGTCTCGTTATTGAAACATCAGACTTGACAGAAGGGGAGGGAGAATTCTGCTTCTCATTTACTTTTCACTTCCAGTTGGGGATGCCAGGGAGAGCTGGCAGGAGGTCTGAGATGGCACAGCATTTCAGCATAGTTTTTAGAAAAGAAAAAAATAAACCAAATCAACAACCACCACCACCTTATGTATTTACTAGAAGTTCTTACCAGACAGCAGAATGTTTCTCATGGGTCGTTTTCGCACTCACCTCCAGCCGCCGCGACCCCCCTCTTCACCGCGCAGGATCTGCGCAGATTTCGCACTAAATGCCGTGGAGCAGCCTTTTGCGCCGGAAACTCCCGTCGCAAAAGCCGCGCAAACGGAAACTGCTTTTTGGCGGTTTACGTTTGAGCGGCTTTTGCGCCGGGAGTTTCCGGCGCAAAAGGCTGCTCCGCGGCATTTAGTGCGAAATCCACGCAGATCCTGCGCGGTGAAGAGGGGGGTCGCGCCGGCTGGAGGTGAGTGCGAAAACGACCATGCTGTCATTTACAACAGTGTGTCCACATGCACCGTTTGGCTGTTTCCATCAGCCGTCATGGAGACGTGTGTTGCTTCATGACTGATGGTTGGTGGTTGGATTGATATGTACCGCATTGCATCTGTGCCATGTCTCTGCACCTTGTCAAGAGATTTCTCTTTTATATATAGCTAGAATGCTACAAGATACCAACTAGTCAGCACCAACTGAGGGAAAGTGGAGTGGTGTACTGTATCCTGATCCCATCAGATCTTGGAAGCTAAGGAGGCTTCATACTTGGATGGGAGACCACCAAGGAAGACTCTGCAGAAGAAGATGATGGCTTTCACTTATGTTTCTCACTTGCTTTGAAAGCCTCTTGGGCAGTTGCTCTAAGTCAGTTGTGATTCCATGGCACTCAGGGCTTTTTTTGATTGCCCCCCGTCGGAATAAAGAGGCTAACAAAGTATGTTGGATAACCGGGCCACGTAAGAACATAAGAACTTAAGAGAAGCCATGTTAGATCAGGCCAATGGCCCATCCAGTCCAACATTCTGTGTCACACAGCAGCCAAATACACACACACACTGTGGCTAATAGCCACTGATGGACCTCTGCTCCATATTTTTATCTAACCCCCTCTTGAAGGTGGCCATGCTTGTGGCCACCACCACCTCCTGTGGCAGTGAATCACCCTTTGGGTGAAGAAGTACTTCCTTTAATCTGTTTTAACCTGTCTGCTCAGCAATTTCATCGAATGCCCATGAGTTCTTGTATTGTGAGAAAGGGAGAAAAGTACTTCTTTCTCTACCTTCTCCATCCCATGCATTATCTTGTAAACCTCTATCATGTCACCCCTCAGTCGACGTTTCTCCAAGCTAAAGAGCCCTAAGCGTTTCAACCTTTCTTCATAGGGAAGGTGTTCCAGCCCTTTAATCATTCTAGTTGCCCTTTTCTGAACTTTCTCCAGTGCTATAATATCCTTTTTGAGGTGCGGCGACCAGAACTGCACACAGTACTCCAAATGAGACCACACCATCAATTTATACAGGGGCATTATGATACTGGCTGATTTGTTTTCAATTCCCTTCCTAATAATTCCCAGCATGGCGTTGGCCTTTTTTATTGCAAACGCACACTGTCTTGACATTTTCAGTGAATTATCTACCACGACCCCAAGATCACTCTCATGGTCAGTCTCTGCCAGTTCACACCCCATCAACTTGTATTTGTAGCTGGGATTCTTGGCCACAATATGCATTAGTTTGCACTTGGCCACATTGAACCGCATCTGCCACGTTGACGCCCACTCACCCAGCCTCAACAGATCCCTTTGGAGTTCCTCACAATCTTCTCTGGTTTTCACCACCCTGAAAAATTTAGTGTCATCTGCAAATTTGGCCATTTCATTGCTCACTCCCAACTCTAAATCATTTATGAACAAGTTAAAGAGCATGGGACCCAGTACCGAGCCCTGCGGCACCCCACTGCTTACCGTCCTCCACTGCGAAGACTGCCCATTTATACTCACTCTCTGCTTCCTATTACTCAGCCAGTTTTTGATCCACAAGAGGACCTGTCCTTTTACTCCATGACTCTCAAGCTTTCTAAGGAGCCTTTGATGAGGAACTTTATCAAAAGCTTTCTGGAAGTCAAGGTAAACAACATCTATCGGGTCTCCTTTGTCCACATGTTTGTTCACCCCCTCAAAGAAATGTAACAGGTTAGTGAGGCAAGATCTTCCCCTACAGAACCCATGCTGAGTCTTCCTCAATAACCCGTGTTCATCAATGTGCCTACTCATTCTGTCCTTGATAATGGTTTCTACCAACTTTCCCGGTATTGAAGTCAGACTGACTGGCCTGTAATTTCCCGGATCTCCTCTGGAACCCTTTTTAAAGATGGGGGTGACATTTGCTACCTTCCAGTCCTCAGGAACAGAGGCAGATTTCAATGAAAGATTACAGATTTTTGTTAGAAGATCCACAAGTTCAACTTTGAGTTCTTTCAGAACTCTCGGATGTATGCCATCCGGACTCGGTTGTCAGAACTTGTAACTTTACTAAGCACTGTTAGCATAACTGACTCCATGCTGTAACCAGAAACTAACCCAAGATGCTTTGCATTAGGCCACTAACACAAATTCATGTGCATTTCAAACAAACTGTGATCACTGAAGGATGGCATATAACCCCTGGTCAACATCTGCAGGTGGCCTTTGAAGCCAAGCCGAATGGGCCTTCACAGCGGGACGCTATCCTCCCTCCTGATAACAATCCCTGGGAAGGAGACAGTCGTCTCTAAACCGTGTGAAAGATGGTTTTATTATTGCTTCTAGTATTGCTACAACAACCGCATAAAATTGTAACAAATGCCTGGCTGGGCATCAGTGTTATCTCGTACCTCTACCTCTGTAGTTCTCAATAAAGCCTATACTTTTGTAACAAGTTTGGGCCTTGATTGAAGTTTCTCCAGTTCTGACATTATAACACTGATCCCTTTGTTCTGGGACTTATCCGAACTGGCAACCTGGCTGGATGGCAGCAAAGGCTCCAGACGATGGAGATCCCACTACCCCAATAGAGGACAGACCCTTGGAGCCCGGGGTGACCGCGGTGAGACGCAAAATCCGAGACCCGGCTCCCTTCTCCACGGACGTCTTCCCCTCGTGGAGCTGGAGCCCGCAAAAGTCCACCAAGCTAATGGACGAGGCGGAAGAGAGATACAAGGCGCTCACCGGCGGAGCGGGAGAAGACGACTGGGAAGGCGATGGGGACGAGTACCGAGACCCCGGGACAGGGGACCCCGCGCAAGCGCTTCGCAACGAGTTGTACCAATGGGTGAGAGAGATCCACGACCAGGTCCACGAGACCCGCATTATGCTGGCCCAAGAGATGCAGCTGCAATTGGGGGTGCCTCGTGACCAGATCCGCGCCCCGGCAGGCCTGGCTGGACCCCCCGGGGGGCCCGCACCCCCTGGGCCGCCCGCCCCGGGGGTCCCTGCAGCACCAGCTGATGGGAGGCAGCCGGGAGGGCCCCCCGGCGCAGGAGGGGGGCCCCGGTTGGACCGCCCGCGCCCGGACCCCCAGGCCCCACCGCCCCGGTGGCACCGGCCACGCCGGTGGCGCTGGTTCTCCCCCAGCCGCCGCCGGTGCCGCCACCTGTGCCACCCCCCGCCGTGCCCGGGGGGGGAGACGGCGGGAGGCCACACGAGCTGCAGATCATGTTCGATGGTGACGGGGACGAAGTGGAATACTTCACCATCCAGTGCAACAGTTTCTTCACGCACTGGGGAGCCGGCTACCCAACGGAAGCCAGCCGAGTGGATCACATAGCGTCCCGGCTGAAAGGAGCCGCCAGAAGATGGTATGTGGGGCTGTACACCAGGCGGAAGCCCGAGCTAGCCACGGTGGCGGAATTCCTCCAGGCGATGCTACGGCAGTACGGGGACCTCCTCCGAGAGGAGAAGGCCACCGAGGCCATTCAACGGATCGAACAGGGGAACCGCACAACACGCGAGTACGCCACCGAGTTCATGACCCACTGCACCGCGGTGAGGGGTTGGAGCGAGCTGATGAAGTGCGCGGCGTTCAAGAACGGGCTGAACGCGAACATACTCGACCGGTGCTACCATCAAGGGAGACCCGATACCCTGGTAGGATGGATCCAACTGGCGGGCGAAGTAGAGACGAACATGCAACACGTCGGGATGCGCCGCCAACAGCAGCTGGGGAAGAGGGCGGGGAAGGCAACCCCAGCAGCACCCAAAACCGAGACCAAAAAGCCGCTAGCGACCTCCACACCCACCGGGGGAGGCCAGAGGTGCTTCAGATGCGGGGATCCGGGGCACCTGGCCGCCAACTGCCCAGTAAGAGCGCCCGCGGCCACCCCACCACCCAAGTCATCCACCGGCACCTCGAAGAAAGGAGGGGGCTGTGCCAAGGAGCCCAGCCGGGGCGCCGTCGCCACATCCATGGCGATTGACAAGGAAACTATAACCATCGGCGAGTGAAGCGAGGAGTCGTGGGAACCCGAGTCGGTGGGAAACGACAGCGACCTGCTTTAATAGGTGCCGCAAAGCAGGTCCACGAAACGCCGGCACCGATGACGGTGAGAATTACTGGGGAACTTTTATTTATGGCAGTGACCCTTCTAAACCCCCACTTGAAATGCTTCATGCACGCCCGCGCACTAATCGATTCGGGGTGCACGAGGGACATCATGACCCCGTGCCTAGTAGAGGTCCTGGGGCTAACCAAATCCCCCCTGCCCTGACCCATCCAGTTCGAACAGATGGATGGGTCAACGATGAAAGGGGAGCCCTGCACTGAAGAAACACAAGCGGTGCCAATGGGGACCGAGGACCACTGGGGGATAGAAGTGTTCGTAGTGGCCCCCTCGTCCTCGTTTGACCTGGTGGTGGGGGCGGGATGGTTAGCAAGGCACCAGCCAGACATACGATGGGAATACCAAATAGCACGATTCCCGGACTGGAGGTGCGAGCACCACCACTGGCGAGCAGAGTGGGGGCCCAAGGCTCCGCCACAAAATGAGCGGCTCTGCTTGACCATAGAGGAGGTGAGATCGATCCCCAAGGAGTATCGGGACTTGAAAGGGGCTTTTAGTGAACGGGAAGCGGACGAGCTCCCCCCCCACCGCCCCACCGATTGTGCTATCGAACTGATACCGGGGCAGGAGCTGCCAAAAGCGAAACTGTACTCGATGGGCTGGGCGAAGAAGGAAGAACTCAGAAAGTTCATAGACAAAAACTTAAAGCGGGGTTTCATCTGACCTGCCACAGCCCCCCACGCAGCCCCGGTGTTGTTTCGTAAGAAAAAGGACGGAAGTTTGAGACTTTGCACAGATTTTCGCGGGATAAACGGGATTTCAATGTCCAATGCCTACCCGATCCCGCTGATAAAAGACTTGCTAAGTACGGTGGCCGAGGGCAGGGTATTCACCAAGCTCGACCTGCGCGATGCGTACTTCCGAGTCCGCATAAAGGAGGGGGATGAGTGGAAAACGGTGTTTAACATGCCGATGGGACAGTTCGAATATCTGGTGATGCCGTTCGGACTACAAGGGGCACCCGGGGTGTTTATGAATTTTATCAATGAGGTCCTCCGGGAGTATCTGTACAAGGGGGTGGTGGTGTACCTGGATGACATCATTATTTACTCGAAAGACCTTGAGTTGCATGTGCCCTTGGTGCGAAAAGTGTTAACTACCCTGTACCAAAATAAGTTGTATGCCAAACTGTCCAAATGTGAGTTCCATCAGACGGAACTAGACTACCTGGGGTTTAGAGTGTCCGCGGAGGGATTAGCAATGGACCCCGCGAAGATCCAGGCCGTCCTAGACTGGGAGCCCCCCAGAACCCGACGGCAGCTACAATCGTTCCTCGGGTTCGCAAATTTCTACCGCGGGTTCATCAAGGGGTTCGCCCAGGTCATGCTGCCCCTCACTGAACTCCTCAAGACAAAAGAGAAGGGGGAGGAGGCGAAAAAACCCGGGGCACACCTGGCCTGGTCAACCAAATGCCAGCGAGCCTTTGATGAGCTGAAGAGGCTGTTCACTAGCGAGCCGGTCCTGGCCCACCCTAACGAGCTAAAACCTTTTGTTGTGCAATGCGACGCCTCCGACGTCGCGGTGGGGGCCATATTAATGCAGAAAGACGACAAGGGGGGGCTCCGGCCATGCGCGTACATCTCCCACAAATTTTCTCATGAGCAAAGGAACTGGTCGGTCTGGGACAAAGAGGCATTTGCGGTCACTTTCGCCTTAAAAACATGGCGATCCTGGCTAGAGGGGACGAGAGTCCCATTCGAAATTTGGACAGATCACAAAAACTTGGAGGCCCTAACTGGCCAGCGAAAAATGACCGCGAAGCAGATCCGGTGGGTGGGATTTTTTGCCAAATTTGACTTTGTGTTAAAGCACATCCCCGGCACCAAGAACTTCTTAGTTGACGCGCTCTCGCGCATGCCCCAACATGACAGCCAGAGGGAGGAAGTGATAGACTCCCTCGTTCCCCCCTCGGCGGTAGCAGGGGGGGTCACCACCCGATCCAGGAAACAGACCGGGGTCCCAGAGCCCAAAGAAAGGGAACGATTCGTGGCCGAGACGGAAGCGGAGGGGGGGGGGGACGGACAGACGGACGGACAGACGGAGAGGGTGAACGGTCTTTTAGAGCAATACCTCCGCTGTTACATCAATTACCAACAGTCCAACTGGGTGGAGCTCCTAGCCTTCGCTGAATACGGGTACAACAACAGCTTGCACAGCTCCACTAAAACATCCCCGTTCCAGATTGTGAATGGCTATGAGGGGAGGCCCTTCCCGCACCTCCCCCTCCAGCAGGTTCCCCGGAGCCCACTTCCTGTCAGCAGTGGTGGGAGGGGGTGCGAAAAGGCTGGAAAGTGATTCAGGACAACTTGGAGGAGGCCAAACAGAGTACAAGCGACAGTTTGACAAGAAACACCCCCCACAGTGGGAACTCAGGGAAGGGGAGAAAGTCTTTTTATCCACCAAGAACCTCCCTCTTCCCCAGACTTGTCACAAACTCGCTTACAAGTATCTAGGGCCATTCAAAATAAAAAGGGTGATAAATAAAGTGACCGTGGAGCTGGAATTGCCGAAGCTGCTTAGTAAGATTCACTCTATTTTTCATTGCAGCCTTCTTCGCAAAGATCCTGGAGCTACATCCTGGCACCCTCGCCCTCCAGAGCCACCTCCTACTCGAGTGAAGGGCCAGAGCCACCATGAGGTGCAGGAGATTCTAGACTCCATGGTCAGGCGAGGGGTACTGTACTACCTAATCCGATGGAAGTATTTTCCCCCGAGTTGTGACGAGTGGGTCAGAGCTAGCGATGTCTCAGCTCCACAACTGCTAAAGAAATTCCACCTACTGTACCCACACAAGCCCGGGGCGAGGCCGTAGGGGGGGCAGTATGTCAGAACTTGTAACTTTACTAAGCACTGTTAGCATAACTGACTCCATGCTGTAACCAGAAACTAACCCAAGATGCTTTGCATTAGGCCACTAACACAGATTCATGTGCATTTCAAACAAACTGTGATCACTGAAGGATGGCAGATAACCCCTGGTCAACATCTGCAGGTGGCCTTTGAAGCCAAGCCAAATGGGCCTTCACAGCGGGACTCTATCCTCCCTCCTGATAACAATCCCTGGGAAGGAGACAGTCGTCTCTAAACCATGTGAAAGATGGTTTTATTATTGCTTCTAGTATTGCTACAACAACCGCATAAAATTGTAACAAATGCCTGGCTGGGCATCAGTGTTATCTCGTAGCTCTACCTTTGTAGTTCTCAATAAAGCCTATACTTTTGTAACAAGTTTGGGCCTTGATTGAAGTTTCTCCAGTTCTGACACCGGTGACTTATTAGTTTTTAATTTGTCTGTTAGTTGTAGGACCTCCTCTTTTGTCACCTCAATCTGACTCAGGTCTTTCAACACCCCTTCTAATATTAGTGGTTCTGTGGCGGGCAAACACTTCTCATCTTCCACGGTGAAGACAGAGGCAAAAAAATGCATTCAGCTTCTCAGCCATTTCCCCATCCTCCTTCAGTAATCCTTTTACCCCATGGTCATCCAAGGGCCCCACTGCTTCCCTGGCTGGTTTCCTACTTTTAATATATTTGAAGAAATTTTTATTGTTGGTCTTTATGTTTTTTGCAATATGCTCCTCATAGTCCCTTTTTGCCTGCCTGATCACAGTCTTGCATTTGATTTGCCACTGCCTGTGTTCCCTTTTACTAATCTCACTTGGACTGGTTTTCCACCCCTTAAAGGAGTCCTCCTTACCTTTTACAGCTTCCATTACTTTGTTTGTTAACCATGCTGGCCTCTTCTTATACCTGTTTGTGCCTTTCCTAACTTGTTGTATGTATTTTATCTGAGCTTCTAGGATTATAGTTTTAAACAGTCTCCAAGCTTCCCCAAGGGTTTTGACCGTATTTACCTTTCCTTTCAGGTTCCTCCTCACATGCCTCCTCATCTCAGAGAATTTACCCCTTTTAAAGTTAAACGTGGTTGTGCTGGTCTTTTTGGGCAACTCCCTATTTATACAAACGGTGAAATCAATAACATTATGGTCACTATTCCCAAGCGGCGCAATAACTTTTACATCTCTCACCAAGTCTTGGGCATTACTTAGGACCAGATCCAGGATCGTCCCACCCCTGGTAGTTTCTGAGACCATCTGCTCCATAGCACAGTCATTGAAAGCATCAAGAAACTCAATCTCTTTCTCTCGACCAGAACACATATTGACCCAATCAATCTGCGGGTAGTTAAAATCACCTATTACAACACAGTTTTTACGTTTAGCCGCTATCTTTAAGCCTTCCATGATATTATAATCGTCCCCTCTCTTTTGATTTGGTGGGTGATAACAAACTCCCATAGTTAAATTTCCTTTTGGGCCCTCTATTTCAACCCAAAGCATTTCTAAAAGGGAATCTAATTCTCTGACCTCAGTCTTACTGCACTGTATATCCTCTCTGACATACAGAGCCACCCCACCTCCAACCCTTCCCTCCCTATCCTTCCGATATAACTTATATCCAGGAATCACCGTGTCCCACTGATTCTCCTCATTCCACCAAGTTTCTGAAATTCCCACAATGTCTATGTTTTCTCCCAACACTAAACATTCCAATTCACCAATTTTACTTCGGACACTTCTAGCATTTGCATACAAACATTTATAATTTCCCAGGCAAGCTAGGCCCGCCACCTCCCTCCTGCTGCCTCGAGACTCTGGCAGACAGTCCATACTGTTTGTCACCATCACAGTGGACAACTCTGATCCGTTACCCGGTAGAAAAATAGAAGCCCACCCTTCATCTCTTTGAGATGAGTCCTCCCGAACCTGTCGGCTTTCCCCCAAGATTTAGTTTAAAAACTGCTCTGCCACCTTTTTGATTTTAAGCGCCAGCAGCCTGGTTCCATCTGGAGACAAGTGGAGACCGTCTCTTTTGTACAGCTCCCGCTTGTTCCAGAAAGCATCCCAGTGCCTAACAAACTTAAACCCTTCCTCCTTACACCATCGTCTCATCCACACATTGAGACTTCTAATTTGTGCCTGTCTCTCCTGCCCTGCACGTGGAACAGGTAGCACTTCCGAGAAGGCTACCTTGGAGGTCCTGGCCTTAAGTCTCCCACCTAGCAGCCTAAATTTCTCCTCCAGGACCTCACGACTGCATTTCCCCACATCGTTGGTGCCAACTTGCACCACGACCACAGGCTCCTCCCCAGCACTGTCTATCAGCCTATCTACTACACGCGTAATGTCTGCTATCTTCGCACCAGGCAGGCAAGTCACCATATGGTCAATACACGGTTTTGCCACCCAGCTGTCTACTTGCCTAAGGATCGAATCACCAGCTACCAAGACCCCCCCCTCTCCCCCTGCCCAGGGATGGTTCCTTGGCGCGAAAGGATACCCGCTCACCAACCGAAGAAGAGGTCCCTTCTGAGGGTGCATTCCCCTTATCCTCAGCAAGGTGCCCTGTTCCCTCTCGACCCTCACGCTCTCTGGCAGCAACGGGGCTGCCACGCTTTATTAAATGTAACTTAAACCACTAGAATGGCAAGGGGTATAGGCCTAACAGGACAAGCTCTGGGGTCAAATGCAGGACCCCACCTTGTCCTTAGAGGGCGAGCCACCCTGCCCCCAGCATGAGCCAAATATTCAAAAAGGCCGCACCTCAAAAAGGATATTATAGCATTGGAGAAAGTCCAGAGAAGGGCAACTAGAATGATTAAAGGGCTGGAGCACTTTCCCTATGAAGAAAGGTTGAAACGCTTGGGACTCTTTAGCTTGGAGAAACGTCGACTGCGGGGTGACATGATAGAGGTTTACAAGATAATGCATGGGATAGAGAAAGTAGAGAAAGAAGTACTTTTCTCCCTTTCTCACAATACAAGAACTCGTGGGCATTCGATGAAATTGCTGAGCAGAAAGGTTAAAACGGATAAAAGGAAGTACTTCTTCACCCAAAGGGTGATTAACATGTGGAATTCACTGCCACAGGAGGTGGTGGCGGCCACAAGTATAGCCACCTTCAAGAGGGGTTTAGATAAAAAATATGGAGCACAGGTCCATTAGTGGCTATTAGCCACAGTGTATGTGTGCATATAAAATTTTTTGCCACTGTGTGACACAGAGTGTTGGACTTGATGGGCCGTTGGCCTGATCCAACATGGCTTCTCTTATGTTCTTATTCTGGCTGGTGCTGAGCTAGGGTTGCCAAGTCCAATTTAAGAAATATCTGGGGACTTTGGGGGTGGAGCCAGGAGACTTTGGAGGTGGAGCCAGGAGACATTAAGGGTGGAGCCAAGATCAAGGCTGTGACAAGCATAATTGAACTCCACAGGAGTTCTGGCCGTCACATTTAAACGGATGGCACACCTTTTCAATGCCTTCCTTCCATAGGAAATAATGAAGGATAGGGGCACCTTCTTTGGGGGCTCATGGAACTGAACCCCCTGGTTCAATCTTTTTGAAACTTGGGGGATATTTTGGGGAGGGGCACTAGATGCTATACTGAAAATTTGGTGGCTCTACCTCAAAAAACAGCCCCCCCAGAGCCCCAGATACCCGCGGATCAATTCTCCATGATTTTCTATGGGAGTAAATCTCCACAGGGAATAACAGAGTTCCCAGCACACATTTCCCTCCCCTCCCCCCGCTTTCTGATGACCTTGAAGCGGAGGGAGGGCCTCCAAAGTGGGGGATCCCCTGCCCCCACCTGGAGATTGACAACCCTAGAGAAGATAAAGGAAATGGTGAGCCCCTCTGAGTCGCTGATTCGGAGAGAAGGGCGGGGTATAAATCTGCATTCTTCTTCTTCTACACTAGTCTTCCCTCCACAGTCTGGGGCTGCTTTCAGATCCACCCCATCTAGGAATGCTTCTTAGCCCCCCATCCCCACAATGCTGTGCCCATCTTTTTTTTTCTTTTGGCAAAAGTAATTTTTAGTAGATTCAGATTGTATTCTCTTGTATTACATATTACAGTGTGCCACACATTTGTATTTAGGTCCCATTAATATGCAAAAAATATATACTCGGTCTTCTAGATGCCTGGGAGCAAGCCAGAAAGGGGGAGTGGGAGGAGGCAAGTGTCATCTACTTCTGCACCCCTTCCCTTTCTCCGCCTTGCAGCTTCCCTGTAAGCACCAGGGTGAAGATCTGGGTAAGAGTCCAGGAGCAGAGTTTGAGAGAACTAGGTTTGAATTCCCACTCCTGCCCCGAAAGCTCACTTGGGCCAGACACACACTTTCTGTGTAACCTCCCTCACAAGGCTGTTGTGAGAAAAAATTGAGGAGAGAATGATGGAAGCTGCCTTGGATTCTTACTGGGGAGAGCATAGGCTATTAATGAATTGAATAAATTAATATATTCTGAACCCCTCTCCCCAAAACACTGCCATCCTACACAGAGTCCCCACCCCTCGATCCATTGAAATCCATACAACTCTGTTTTATGCACTGAAAGGTGCCTAAATAGAAATGTGACAGTCAACTTTGTGGTGATTTGGGGGACCCTGAAAGATATGGATAATCATGGATAATGCCAGCTCCAGGTTGGGAAACTCCTGGAGATTTGGGGATGAAGCCTGAGGAGGAAGGAACCTTAGCAGGGTACAGTGCCACAGAGTCCACCCTCCAAAGCAGCCATCTTCTCAAGGGGAAACTGATCTCTGTCATTCAGGGGATCCTCGAGTCCTACCTTGAGGCTGGCATGCCAAGCCAAAAGTACCCCCCTTATGTTTCCTCCCTCCCTCCTCTCCCCCAAGTTTATTTGCAGCCCAATCGATGTTAAGCAAAGAGGTTAAAACCTCAGCTGGGATTCCTCTCTCTCTGACACTGAAGGGAGGCTTTGCTCCAGGAGCTGAAAGCTCCTTGCAACCAAATTGGCTAACTCTATCACTTTCTTTCAGAAGATATGCAGGCCATTTTTAAAGAGTTTCTTTTTTAAAAGAAAAGAAAGCAAGTGCAACTTTGAAAAGGGATCTAGGGAAGACTTTTTTTTTAAAAAAGCCATCCTTGAAAAGCAGCATGGTGGCTTGTTAGGAAACGGCAGAATGAACTTTTTGCAAACCTTTCTTCGCTCTCTCTCCCTCTCCCCTCCTCCACTAGCAGATGACGATCACACGGGCCATGCGTCCACCAAGGCAGGGAGGGAAACAATGCATCCGGGAGAAAGCAGAAGGGGGGGTGGGGCATGGAAAGCAGAGAAGGAAAAGGAGATGAGGAAGGCTGGCAGGGAAACAACATGCCTACAAAAAAGCTAGAAGGGGGGGGCGTGACAGAAAGCAGGAAGGTGCAAAGGAAGAGAAGACGGGGGAAGGCTGGGAGGGAAACAACTGTACCCAGGAGAAAGCAAAAGTGGGGGTGACAAAAAGCAGGAAGGAGTGAAGGAAGAGGAGAGGGGGAAGGCTGGCAGGGAAACAATGTGTGCGCGAGAATGCAAGGGGGGGGAGAAATCAGGAAGGAGGGAAAGAAGAGGAGATGGGGAAGGCTGGCAGGGAAACAACGTGTGCGGGAGTGTAATGTACTGAGAACCAAGACAGTTTGAAGGAAACATAGTTTATTCCGTAGCACATTACAAGAGAGGGAAAACGTGGGCCGGGCCCTGCTTATATACAGTACCCGGAACAGCCCCCTCATCTGACCAGGCCAATCCTGGTCAGTCAAACTTCCCGCCACAGATCTTGATGGGCGGGGCGAATGGCGAGCTCCATCCAGGGACCTAGGGGGTCGCCTTCAGTAGCGATCGCCATGTGGCCGGGTAGCTTATGTTCAATACATAACACTCCTCCCCCCCTAGCTCAGGACATATAGTCCCGCAACTACGTGGTAGGCCACCTTGGCTGGTGGAGTCGGAGTGGTTGCCGGAGATGCCGGGGCCACGGCCACTGCCGCAGATGGGGCGCCCGTCTGGGTTTGTCTGCAGCTTGCAACGCGTCTGGTGTCCCTGTTCCCTGGGAGTCGCCCTCACTACGGTTGGGCTCTACCTCCCGATTGGGTGGAGCATTCAGCGGTGTTGGGGTAGATCTCTGTGGGGGCGCGGCTGTGAGCTCCTCTTCGCTCCGTATTGTGGCTGGTTCTTCCGGCAATGTGCGGCGACGTATTTGGTCTATATGCCTCCGCAATACATTGCCTCCCACTGTGGACACCTCATAATGGCGGGACCCTATTACTCACAGCACCCGGCATTCTACCCATTCGGGGCCACACCCATAGTTCCTAGCGTATACTGGATCCCCTGGGAAAAATCCTCTTGCTGCTTCTCTGATCTCTGGGGAATTGCGGATGTTGGTGGCTCGGTCGGGGTGCAGCCTATCTAATCTAGTGATTAGCTTTTGTCCCATTAAAAGCTCGGCTGGGATTACCCCCGTGACTGGGTTGGGAGTTATCCTATTATCGAATAGGCGGAGGAATTCAGCAACCGGCTGCAAGAAGTCCTCTGCCGTTTCCAAGAGGCCGGTCTGAAAGTCAAGCGTGAAAAATGTTCCCTTGGGGTACCGAGGGTGGAGTTTTTGGGGTTCGCGGTGGACGCTGCGGGGATCCACCCAACGCCGGACAAGACCAGGGCCATAGTGGAAGCCCCCACCCCCAAGAGCAAGGTGGAGCTACAAAGTTTCTTGGGGTTGTTAAATTTCTATCATTCATTCTTACCCCAGGGCCCCGTCAAACACCTCCGGGAACTCCCGGCACACGTTTTCGAATCCCCGCGTCCCCAGCTGTTGCACCCCCACGATCTTTATTCCCAGCGGCCGAAACCAGGCCAGGCCCAACAAGGTGGTGAGATGACTCCTTTTAACCACCAAGATGTCGAGTTTATCCCTAAACCTGTTGTACTCCACCCCCACCATTGCCCACCCCAGGACTTCCACTGGATTTTTTTGAAAGTCCCGAAGCACAAAGCTTGCCGGTTACAGTCTAGGCAGGCCATGTGGGGACAGCTTCCTTAAGGATTCCTCCGAAATTATGGAGTTGGAGGAACCTGAGTCCAGTTCCATCAGGCAGGGGTTGCCCTCAATGCTGACCAAAACCTTGACCTTTGGGGGGGGTATTGTTGGGCAAGTTCATTACCTGCACGGAGGTTGAGGCAATCGAGTGGTCCTCGGTCAATTCCTGGTGGGTGGCCTGGTGGCGGCGGGTGCACTTGGCCCTGCAGGCCCTCACAATGTGGCCCATCTTGCCGCAGCTTCTGCAGACCACGTTGCGGTAGGGGCAGTCCCGTCACTCATGTTGGTCTCCACAGCTGGTGCACTTGGTGGCGGCTGGTCTGTCAGTTGCTCGGGGTCACTGGGGCGCTCGTGGGCCCATCCCCGTCTGGCGGCATAGCTAGAGTGCCTCTTCCTCGTCTGGTTGGCTGGGCCCCATCTCTTCCTGATGGACGGCCTCGGCCCTCGTTTTGGGGAAGGTCTTCATGGTCTGCTCGAACGCAACGGCCTCGTTGAAGGCGCTCTGGAGGGTGAGCTGTTCCCTCACGAAGAGCTTCTGTTGCAGTCTTTCATCCCTCAGGCCCCAGGCAAAATGGTCCCTCAGGGTCTCTTCCAGCTTTTCGTAGCTGCAGTTGCCCACGATTTGGTGGAGGGTGGTCAGGTAGTCCGCTGCCGATTCTCCCGCCTCTTGATCCCTCTTGTGGAAGAGGAACCTGCGGGTGACGAGTGAAGGTTGGGGCAAGAAGTGCCCAGTGAGGAATCTGATTATCTCCTCGAAGGTCTTCTTCGTGATCCTTGCGAGGGCCGAGAGACCCTTTGCGATCTCGAACGTGGCCTCTCCGCAGATGCTCAGGAGGACGTCCCTCTTCAGGCTGTCCTCCGTTATCCTGTTCGCTCGCAGGTAGCACGTGACCCGCTCCATGTAGGTCTCCCACCTCTCCGGGGTACCGGGGTTGAATTCTTCGAGCCAACCCGTGCTTCCGCTCTGGTTAGCCATTGTGGCTATGGCGGCGAGTGTGTCGGTCTACAATTGCTTGCCTTCGACGTCTCCGGCTGGATCTGCGAAGCCCCTCTGGAATGGGCTAGCTAGGATCCCACCTTCGTTGCCACTGTAATGTACTGAGAACCGATATGGTTTGAAGGCAACATAGTTTATTCTGTAGCACATTACAAGAGAGGGAACACGCGGGCCGGGCCCCACTTATATACAGTACCCGGAACAGCCCCCTCATCCGACCAGGCCAATCCTGATTGGTCAAACTTCCCGCCACAGATCTTGATGGGCGGGGCGAATGGCGAGCTCCATCCGGGGACCCGGGGGGTCACCTTCAGTAGCGATTGCCATGCGGCCGGGTAACTTATGTTCAATACATAACAGGGAGAATGCAAGGGGGGGGAGAAATCAGGAAGGAGGGAAAGAAGAGATGGGGAAGGCTGGCAGGAAAACAACGTGCCCACGAAAAAGCCAGAAGGGGGTGGGGGAGCGCAACAGAAAGCAGGAAGGTGCAAAGGAAGAGGAGACGGGGGAAGGCTGGGAGGGAAACAACTGTGCCCGGGAGAAAGCAAAAGTGGGGGTGACAAAAAGCAGGAAGGAGTGAAGGAAGAGGAGAGGGGGAAGGCTGGCAGGGAAACAACGTGTGCGGGAGAATGCAAGGGGGGGGAGAAATCAGGAAGGAAGGAAAGAAGAGGAGATGGGGAAGGCTGTCAGGGAAACAACGTGCCCAGGAAAAAGCCAGAAGGGGGTGTGCAGGCGTGACAGAGAGCAGAAAGGTGCAAAGGAAGAGGAGATGGGGGAAGGCTGCGAGGGAAACAACTGTGCCCGGGAGAAAGCAAAAGTGGGGGTGACAAAAATCAGGAAGGAGTGAAGGAAGAGGAGAGGGGGAAGGCTCTCTGTTTGAGAGATTGGTGCCGCCCCCCCTTCCCCCCCCCGCTTCCGGATTTTTGGAGAGCGGGGGAGGAGGCTGCTAATTCGGGGGTCCCCCGCTAAGGCGGGGTTTTTGGGAAGCCTATGCTGAGCGGCCAGACCCAAACTCCACCTTCACCTAGGCCAGCATCAATCCCTCTGGAAAGATCTGTCCCAGTGAGGCTTTGTCATGATCTGCACTCCCAGCAGTGAGCCGTACAGCCCATCTGCAGTTTATACAGACCATCTGCACCTACTGGTACAGGGCCATAGGTGCTCCCCTGAACAAACACTGTGGCCCATACCTCATCCTGCCCAGCGACCAAATGAATAAACTCCTCCCCAAAACTTCTAACACTATCAGGCAGTACAAGGTAGGCGAAAAACAAATTCACATGGGCCAATTCTGTGAAAATGAAAAAATTCCTACCTGGCCCCTAATAAGGCGACTGGTAATAACCTGTACTGCCAAAGGGGTGGGCGGGCAGGCGGGCCGAGAGCCGAAAGGCAACTACGACACGCTGGGCAGGGCCGGGGCCTTTATAGCCCCGACGCCACGCCCAACGAGCCTTCCCGTCCGTCGTATGAGGCGGGGCCAGTCTTCCCTCCTTCTGGGAGGGCAACAGCAGCCCCCAGCCTCTAGCCAGCGATACTGGCGCGGCTGGGAAGGGGCCGATCGCAGGAGTTCACAGGAACGCAGTTCTGGCTAGCTTGGTGTCAGGGATGTGGCCTAATATGCAAATGAGTTCCTGCTGAGTTTTTCAACAACACTGATGGCACATGTATGTAGTAGTGCATGCCAGTGCTGGCAATAGCACAGAAGCATCAGGGGTGCCAGGGATGGTGTGTGTCTTAGGATGGGGCTGTCAAACCTCTTTCCCAGAAAGAAGACTGAGCACTTTCCTATGGTTTATCCATAAATCATTTCAACCCAATCTTCATTTTCAACAGGTCTGGGATGTGGTGGATATACACTATTGTGGATCAGGTCCAGAATTTCCATGTGACCTACTTATGGCTTGGTGGTCACTCAGAGAGACTCATGTGTAGAGCCCCCTCCTTCTGACCTGAATCTTAAAGGCATACATAGGGTGTTGGTCCCAGCTGAAGGGTAAGGAATATGAGGAGGGTAAAGAATACTAGTAACTATGCCCCATTCCACAACTACCAGATTTGGTAGTGTGTGATTAGGATCAGGAAAACAGGTTTGTGTGTGTATGTGTGAAATTAAACCTGTCTCTCCCAAGTGCTCATCCTCTGATCCCATTCAAAGCCCTGCCTGCCCACCTTGCAATGAAAATGGTGGGATAGCCAGGTCTGCCTTAAAAGTTTTAGTTTGGTCCTAGGTAATTTCTAAAAATGACAGAACTAGGGGCTCCAGCAAATTTGGAGGACAAGCTGTACAAGCCTTATATCAGTTCCACCTATTTCCTGGTTAAGTCTATAGGATTCTGCTGCATAAAATGATTCTATAGGGATGCTCATGGCTGATCCTGCTTTGAGAGGGGGGGTTGGGCTAGATCAGGGCCAGATCTAGGGGAAGCAAAGGGGGGTGCTTGCTCCAGGCACTGACAGAGGGGGGGTGTGCCAAATTGGGTATGGAGTCCATTGTATTCTATGGGACCATAACATAGAATGGCCCAAAAGGAGATGTCATTTTTTAAAACATGTAGATCCCCTCAAAAAAACATGTAGATCCGGTCCTGGGCTAGATGACCTGTCTGGTCCTTTCCAACTATTTGAACGCAGGAGAAAAGCCTCAATATTGTGGCTTAAAATGTCCTTTTCACCCTTCTCCCTGCCTTTTTAAACAAACAAACCAGCAAACATCCAGCCTGATGAAGAGCTCCAGAGAACTCAAAAGTGTATGCGCTGCTATGTGTCATTTTTGTTCATTGTCAAACATTGCTATTGTTTGAGGTTTTGCTTTGCAGCAACACCACTACTTGGTATCCAGATGAGCTATAGAAACCAGTTCTGAACAGGTGTACTTGAGGTAAATCTCATTTTATTCAATAGAAATTACTAGAGTTGCCAATCCCCTGGTGGGGACAGGGGATCCCCCAGTTTGGAGGCCCTCCCCCTGCTTCAGGGTTATCTGAAAGTGTGTGTGGGGGGAGAGAAATGTCTGATGGGCATTATTCCCTATGGAGAATGATTCCCATAGGGTATGATGGAGAATTGATTTGCTGGTATCTGGGGCTTGGAGGGGGGGGGCTGTTTTTTGAGATAAAGGCAGGGCATCCAGTGCATTTCCCCAAAATACCCTCCAGGTTTCAAAAAGGTTGGACCAGGGGCCCCAAAAAAGGTGCCCCTATCCTTCATTATTTCCAATGGAGGGAAGGCATTTAAAAGGTGCGCAGTCCCTTTAAATGTGATCACATTGTGATGGCCAGAACTCCCTTTGGAGTTCAGTTATGATTGTCACAACCTTGCACTTGGCTCCACCCCCAATATCTCCTGGCTCCACCCCCAAAGTCCCCAGATATTTCTTGAATTGGACTTGGCAACTCTAGAAATTACTTCCAGGAAAGTGTTCTTAGGATAGGAATGATAACAGGAACATTTTGTGAACAAAATTGTACACTAAATGGGCCTTTGGTCAGATCTAGTATGGTTCTTCTTATTTTGCATGTGCTCAGATACCCCTCTATTGTTTCATTTACTCCAGGGCCAACCCCTAGGGGTCTAATACAGAGATGAGTTGATCTAATTATTTATTACTAGAATAGTTGTGGTTTATGAGCACGTCTTATAAACCAAGCACATGCTCCAGAACTTCTAAGAGTGAAGGCCTAAATAATCCTGAGTATGAACCCTTGTTTTAAGACTTGGTTCAGATGAAGATCCACCTAGCACAATATTGTTTTTTAAAATTTTATTATTACAGTCTTTCTAAGTAAGAGAAGAATGTACAGAAGCAGAAAAAAAAATAATTAAAGCAGAGTTCCTGACAAAGGAAGTTATGCACCCAAGTAGCTCTAATAGGACTTTCATCAACACAGAACAAGCATATTGTTTCAACAAATTTAGCAGACTACGAAGAACCTTTTTGGCATCATAAATGAAAAACAAATATCATTCCAGACTGGCTGTTTCTAGCATTCAACACAAAGCAATTTTGGCATTCCACAAAAAGGCTGAACTCATTTCCAAGCATTTTGCAAGAACCCAGAAGATTTTAGGTAGACTAGTGAAAACTGACTAGTGGACCATGATCTGCCTTCTGCCCACTACTACTTTAATCTTATCTCAAATAAACAAGCGGTGTGAGGAGCTGCAAAAAGTAGGAATAGGGGAGAAAGGTATCCATTTGCTAGAGCTGAAGGAAAAAGCACTCACCCCAAAGGCTGGTCAGGAGAAGAAGGATCACTGTCATTTCTCTGATACCCCCTTGTAGATATCTAGCAGGGATAGTGAAGGCAACCATTGCTCCAGGGATTCCTTCCTTAGACAGAGTGTCCAAGGTGTGGGTACTTTGCAATGACCCTGAGAGATCAATGCCATGGGCAAAGGTTGGGACTGGAAACAAAACTCTGGGAAAGGGCTGGTGGAGACTGGGAGGGAGGAGTCTGATCAAGCGGGGGAGAGGGAGGAGTCTGACAGTGATGCTTTCTGCATGTTTAAAATTGTGGCAGAACTCTCAGTTCTCTCAAGTGGCTCTTTTGACAGTAGTGCTCTTGGGGAGCGCAAGAACCTGTAATCCAAACAGTGAGAGCAGGTGACTTGAGTCCTCTCCTGCAGACACCCTTAACAGGCTGGTGCAGAAGGAAGGCAGCATGGATAGCCCAACCCTGTCACTCAGACATCTCCACAGTTTACTCAACAGATTCCTATTCCTCATGGAAAGACCAAGTGCTCTCTCACACAGAAGACTGAGAGAAGTGGAGGAAGAATACTCAAAGGAGCAGTTTTTTGTGAGCCAAGGGAATCCCAGCTTTTTGTGAGGCAAGGGAATACGCTGTCATACCCACTTTAGCACCAGGGCTTTTTTTGTAGCAGGAACTCCTTTGCATATTAGGCTACATACCCCTGATGTTGCCAATCCTTCTGGAGCTTACAGTAGACTCTGTAGTAACAGCCCTGTAAGTTCTTGGAGGATTGGCTATATCAGGAGGTGTGACCTAAAATGCAAAGGAGTTTCTGCTACAAAAAAGGCCCTGTTTAGAACAATGTGAATTTTTGCACACATCATTGTGCACATGTGTGCAGAACAGTGCAAGTGGCTGTGTTGCTTTGCTCACAGTTCTTTGGAAGGAACCCATAGTAAATATCTTCTTTTAAGAGGAATTTCATAGGTCGAGTGTCTGCATAGCATTCTTCTACAGAGACTGGATAGAGAGTATTTTTAACTTAAATAAAAAAGAAAATAGACTCAGTTTATTCAACTGGATTTAAAGTAACCGATCCTATGACAAAAGGATAAGAAATACATTAATTCTCTACATGATGCTGAAAAAGAAGAGAAAACCGATTATCTATTTTACTGTCATTTGGGGACAACAGAGCAAGAACTCTTCATTGATTCATTCATTTATTAATTCATGCACACATCTATTAATCAGGAAGGTTCCATTCAGCATTTGAAACTTTCTGGTTAATATTTCGCTTCCCCCCAGGCAAAGTAAGAGTTGATTTAAGATTTCCAAGTGTACCAGAGGAAGTTAGTGCCAAAGTTAAATATATCAAAGAAATTGTGTGTCTGGAATCCATGAGAGTTTAAGCCTAATAATGAATTTAATGGTTGTTCCCCATTTGGAATATATAGGTTCTGCTGAGCAAGTGGTTAAAAATCCCTCTCAGTGTTATTGGGGATAAATCTGTTAACACTGGCGCCTCCTGATTTTCTATTGAGATATCTGTGATCCCCCCTATAAGTTTTATAAATGCTCTTTTGTATTTAAACTCTGAAAAAAAACACCTTAGGATCTCTATTGAAAACCTGTTTTTAGATAAAGTCATCTTTTGTCCTGTAAACATTTTCTACAAACAATGTTTTCATTAAAATTTGACCACCAAAAGGAAAATGCTCTTCAAGAATATGATCAAATTCTCCCCCTTGGTTCCTTCTTAGTGATGGGCATGAAATAGCTTACAAACTAAAGTCTGTCATGAATTTTGGCTGCTTCATGGTTTGTGAAACCATGTTCACAAACTGAAGAGCTGCCACGAACTTCCACAAATTTTGATGCAGATCATGGCAGTCCATGAAGGCCACAAAGCAGAGGGTTAAGCCATTTAAATCCCTGTTTTAAATCCCTCCAAGCCATTTAAATCCCTGCTTTCTGCTCTTCATGAAAAACACTTCCCTGCCACTCAGCTGTTTGATTTAAATGACTCTGAGGCATTTAAATTTCTGCTTACTGCTTCCCACCACTTTTGTCAGGGAGCAGAATACAGGGGTTTAAACTTTAAATGGCTCACAAACCCATACAACACAGTTTGGTTCATGAACCAACCAGTGTTCCCTCTAAGTTGAGTTAGTGTGAGCTAGCTCACAGATTTTTAGCCTGCAGCTCAACTTTTGGGTTTTTTGGGAAAAGATTCTTTAATAGATAGAGTTTATTACCTTATAACAAATAAGATTAAATAACAATATGGGGACGCTTATTAAGAGGTATGCACTGCTGGGGGTCACAAAAGGGAAGGGGTGGGAAGAAAAAGTTATAAGTGTGTACTAACATTTAATGATAAATGATATGTGGATACAGTATATTACAGTACAATAAAATTGTTTTTACACAGATTTTTAGCCTGCAGCTCACACATTTTTGCCTTAGCTCAGGAAGAATGACCCCAGTGTCAAGTCAGCTGAATTCAATAACGAGTCCTTGGTTGAAAACAAGCTTCTAGTTTATTGAAAGCAGAAAAGTAGACCATGATAACAATTGAAGGACTAAGGTACAAGAACATTAACCAAGCATTTTAAGGTATAGATCAAAGGATTCCTACGGGCGGGGTACACTAAGCAGCAGGTTTTCACACTAGGATGTTAATCTCTCATTCTCACACCAAGGCCGCGGCGCTCTGTACTCCCACAGCCCTTTTGGCCTGAGAAGGCTCTAACATCTCATTCCCATATCAGCATTTCAAAGCAGACTATACAACAAAGGCATAGCTAAGAGGAGGGGGGGAAGGAGAGTTAGCTAGCAGCATTCGGTGTTCAGTATGGACCCAGAATCCCTTGCTTCTGAACCAGAGTTAGAAAATATATTCCCAAAAATACAGCAGACTTGACATACTGCCCCCCCTAAGCCCCCCCTACGGTGCGGGCTCGAGGTTGTTCTTGATCATGCTTTCGTGCTTTGAAGCTTGGGGGGGCTCTGCACTCCCCCCTGCCCGAGATGGGCGTTGATTCCGTTTGATGCCAATCGGTCGAGGTTGGGCTTCGACGCAGCAGGCTGCAATGAAACACAGGGTGAACTTTACCAAGGGCCGGAGGCAAATCTAACTCCACAGTTATTGGGTTAATCACTCGTTTGATCTTAAAAGGCCCTATGAATTTAAAGGCCAACTTTCTGGATGGTTGGGAGAGAGGTAGATTTTTCGTTGACAGGTACACTGAGTCCCCAACCTTTAGTTCCCAGACTGGCACATGAGACTTGTCATATTGCTTCTTGTAAGCCTCCTTTGCTGCTTTTAAGTTCTCCTGGATGGAGGGCCAGCATTGGCTAGGTCCTTGCCACCATTGCTCAAATGCAGAACCCGTTTCTGGGCTCTCCCCCCCCCCCGGCATTTCCCTCATATCCCAATACTGTGGCGAAGGGGGAGGCTTTGGTGGAACTGTGGGCGCTGTTGTTGTAGGCGTACTCTGCAAACGGGAGGAGGTCTACCCAGTCTGACTGGCGTTGGCCCACAAAGCATCGTAAATACTGTTCTAGCACCCCGTTCACTCTCTCCGTCTGTCCGTCTGTCTGGGGGTGGTATGCTGAACTTAACCCCTGCTCCATCCCTAATAGCTTGCAGAACTCCCGCCAGAAGGTGGCAACGAACTGAGGCCCCCTGTCACTAATTACTTTATCTGGGATTGAATGGTGTTTGGCCACGTGATCGAAGAATAGGGTGGCCAGCTTCCTGGCTGTGGGTAGTTGGGCACAGGGAATGAAATGGGCTTGCTTGGAAAACGTGTCCACTACCACCAAAATGACCGTCTTCCCCCGTGAAGAGGGGAGCTCTACTATAAAATCCATAGACACAATGGCCCAGGGGCGTTTGGCTGTTTCTAGCGGCTGCAGAAGACCGGGGGGCTTCCCCTCTCTCTTCTTCGCCATTATGCACACTGGGCAGCTGGTCACGAATTCCGACACGTCCCTTCGGAGGGATGGCCACCAGAACTGCCGGTTTACTAGGTGCAGCGTCTTTACATAGCCAAAGTGGCCCGCCAATTTAGATGAGTGGCAAAGCTGCAAAATTTCTTTTCTCAGAGTCATCGGGATGTACAGTTTCTCCCCTTTATACCACAGTCCATCCTTCCCCTTCTGCACCCCCTCAGGCCGCCCGCCTCCCTCCCTCTCGGCCTCTAGAGCGATGCGCTCCCGACTGATTCCGTCCAGCTCCCTCCTCTTTTGCGAGCGGGTGGTGACCATGGCCGCCACTTGTGTGGGGGAAATTAATGAGTCGACCACCTCTTCCCTCTGGCTTTCGTGCTGCGGGAGCCTGGACAGGGCATCAGCCAAGAAGTTACGGGTCCCCGGGATGTGTTTCAGAATGAAATCGAACTTGGAAAAGAACCCCGCCCATCTGATCTGTTTCTCACTGAGCTTTCTTTTCCCCGTGAGTGCCTCCAGGTTTTTGTGATCCGTCCATATTTCAAATGGCACTCTAGCCCCCTCCAGCCACGATCTCCAGGTCTTAAGCGCAAACATGACTGCGAAGGTTTCCTTGTCCCATACTGACCAGTTCCTCTGCTCATCTGAGAATTTTCTTGAGATGTAGGCACAGGGTCGCAATTTCCCCTCCCCATCCCTCTGCATGAGAATGGCTCCTACGGCGACATCGGAGGCGTCGCACTGGACCACGAAGCCCTTGAGCTCGTCTGGGTGACTCAGGACCGGCTCGCTAGTGAACAGTTGCTTGAGCCGGTCGAAAGCCGCCTGGCAAGCGGGCGTCCAGTTAAGCTTCGCCCCCGGTCGCTTTGCGTCTTCCCCCTTCCCCTTTGTTTTGAGGAGGTCTGTCAGGGGCAGGGCGATTTGAGCGAACCCCTGAATGAATCCTCTGTAAAAATTGGAGAATCCGATGAAAGATTGGAGCTGTCTACGTGTCCTCGGGGGGGCCCATTCTACGACCGCCTGCACCTTCGCGGGGTCCATGGCTAGTCCATCTTTGGACACCCGGAACCCGAGGTAGTCTAATTCGGTGCGGTGAAACTCGCATTTAGACAGCTTGGCATACAGTTGGTGCTCCAGCAGGGTGGTTAGCACCTCCCTCACTAGTTTCACATGGGACTGTTCATCTTGGGAATAAATAATGATGTCATCCAGGTACACCACCACCCCTTTGTACAGAAATTTTCTCAATACATCATTTATAAAATTCATGAATACCCCAGGCGCCCCCTGCAACCCGAATGGCATGACTAGGTACTCAAATTGTCCCATCGGGGTGTTGAACGCCGTTTTCCACTCATCCCCCTCTTTGATGCGCACTCGGAAGTACGCGTCTCTCAGATCAAGCTTTGTAAAGATCTTCCCCCCCCCCACACCGTGCTCAGCAAGTCTTTAATGAGGGGGATGGGGTAAGCGTTGGACATGGAAATCGCATTTATCCCGCGAAAATCAGTGCAAAGTCTAAGCGTATTGTCCTTCTTCTTTCTAAACAGCACCGGGGCCGCGTGGGGCGCCGTGGCGGGCCTGATGAAACCCCTCTCCAGGTTCAGGTCTAGGAACTTGCGCAGCTCCTTCTTCTCGGCCCACCCCATTTGGTAAAGTTTGGCCTGGGGGAGGGTTTCCCCGGGGATCAGTTCTATGGCACAGTCCGTGTTCTGGTGGGGGGGTAATTGGTTGGCTTCCCGCTCACTAAACACTTCCATGAGGTCCTGATATACACTCGGGACCTGGTGCATCTCCTCTACCAGGACGCACGCCCTCTCTCGGGCGGCGGGCGCCCACGGCCCCCACGCTGTGTCCCACGAGTGCCCGCTGCAATCAGGGTCGGGGAACCGGATGGTTTGTGCTTTCCAGCAGATAAGGGGCTCGTGTTTCTCCAACCACCCCACTCCCAACACCACGGGGTAGCCACAAGCCGGGGCGATGACAAACGTTTCCATGTCCCAATGGCTCCCAATCCCCAGGGGGCATGGTTCTGTTTCCTGCGTGCAAGGCTCCCCCGCCATCACCGACTCGTCCATTTGCGCAAACCGCATGGGGTGGGTAAGTTGCAACCGCTCTAGTCCCAGGGCCTCCACCACCTTGGGGGAAATTAGTTCCCGGTTGCACCCCGAGTCTATGAGGGCGCGGATCTGCAGGAACCTTTTCAGTTTTGGGTTTAGCAGCTTCACCATTAAAAAGTACAGTCTTCCCGTGGTTTTTACCGTTAATGGTGCCTTCTCCCGATCGACCTGCTGGCTGGCACCGTTCAAAGCAGGTCGGCGCCGTTTCCCGCCGGCTCCTCCTCCCACGCGAGGTCAGCTAACTCTGCGGAGAGATGGACTTCTTCCTCCTGCAACTCCTCTTGCACCATCAGAGTGCTGCTTTTCGCCGCGTCCTTAGGGCGGCCCGTGGTTTTCTTCGGACCCGGGGTGCCTTGCCTGTTCAGCCCCGGCATCGGGGCGGCTCCTGCGGGCGGCTGGGGGCAGTTGGAGGCGAGGTGGTTGGGGTCGCCGCAACGGAAGCAGCGGCGGGGCCCCGCCGGGGCGGCCGCTGGCAGCTTCTTGGTTTTGGGAGGCTCGACCTTTCCGGGTGTGGTTTTGGGTGCGCCTCTTCTGGCAGTCAGTGCTTGCCGCAGCATTGCCACCCGCTTCAGGTTGGTTTCCACCTCTCCCGCGAGCTGGATCCACCCCACTAGCATGTCTGGGTGGGCCTGGGTTAGCGCCCGGTCCAGGATGCTGGGGTTCAGCCCGTTGGTGAAGTGTTCAATCTTCATTACTTCGTTCCAATTCCGGGCCCGGGCGGCGTTAGCCTGGAAATCCGCCGCATACTCCCGGATGGATCGGGCCCCCTGCTTCATATTTCGTAGCGCCGAAAGCGCCCTGGCCTCTTGCAGGGGGTCCTCGTATTGGGTCAGTAGAGCTTGCATGAACGTGTTCACAAAGTGGAGGATCGGGCTGTTGGTCTCACACAGGCTCACATACCACTTCTTGGCAGCCCCCCGCAACTTCGAGCCCAAATAGTCCACTCGGCTCACTTCATCGGGTAACAGATCTCCCCAATAGTACATGTAACTATTCGCTTGGATTGCAAAGTAGTTCACTTCCTCCGGATCCCCGTCGAATGTTGCATCCAGCTCCCGGCTCCCCCCAAAGTCTCGCTGTCTGACCGGGGCGGGGGCCGCCGGTGCTTGGGGCGCCGCCGGCGCTTGGGGGGCCGCCACAGCGGCGGTTGGGGGTTGGCTCTCCCGGGTTGGTAGCCGCGGCTTCGGCCAGTTGAACCTGCTTGGTGTGGCGGGTCATGATCGCCTCTCGGCAGATCGGTGCCTAGTCCATCAACGTGGTCGAGGTCTTCGGCTGGTATTGCTGGGGGATGACCACCAACTGGAACTGGGGAGGGGAAGCCGCGGTCCTTCTGGCAGTGTGGATGTGCCAGGGTGTCTCGGCCCCCTCCGCTCTGGCTGGGAGTTCCCCGTTGTCCGGAGGCTGATCGGACATCGCCTTTTCAGTTGCCGGAAAGGCTGAACTCCAATAAAGTGAGTCCTTCAAAATGTCAAGTCAGCTGAATTCAATAACGAGTCCTTGGTTGAAAACAAGCTTCTAGTTTATTGAAAGCAGAAAAGTAGACCATGATAACAATTGAAGGACTAAGGTACAAGAACTTTAACCAAGCATTTTAAGGTATAGATCAAAGGATTCCTACGGGTGGGGTACACTAAGCAGCAGGTTTTCACACTAGGATGTTAATCTCTCATTCTCACACCAAGGCCGTGGCGGTCTGTACTCCCACAGCCCTTTTGGCCTGAGAAGGCTCCAACATCTCATTCCCATATCAGCATTTCAAAGCAGACTACACAACAAAGGCATAGCTAAGAGGAGGGGGGGAAGGAGAGTTAGCTAGCAGCATTCGGTGTTCAGTATGGACCCAGAATCCCTTGCTTCTGAACCAGAGTTAGAAAATATATTCCTAAAAATACAGCAGAATTGACACCCAGAGCACCCTAATTTATGCAGTAGCTAATAATGTTAATGCCAGTAGCTCACAGAGTAGAATTTTTGCTCACAAGATTCTGCAGCTTAGAGGGAACATTGGAACCAAGCTCCTGGTTCATACTGGTTTGTGGTTCCTGTCAAGTCTGCTATGAATTACTCAATACCTGTATTAAGTTTGGTTCTGAAGTAAAGGAGTCTGGGTACTTTACAGTGTACACCGATTGCTGCTAGCTCACTTTCCTGCCCCCTCACTAGAGAGGCCTTTGTTGTGTAGTCTGCTTTGAAATGCTAACATGTGAATAAGATAAGGGCGCCTTCCCAGCCTTGTTCTCTGTGGGAGGATGGGGCGTCGAGGCTTCGGCCTGGGAATGAAGGGAGTAGCATCCTAGTGCGAAAATGTGTTGCATAGATTACCCCCACCGTAGGAATTCCTTTCATCCATACCTTAAATGCTGGTTTAGTGCCTATGTATTTCAGTCCTTCAATCTCTGCCATGGTCTCTAGTTCTGTTTACAATAAACTTGTTACTCTGTTTCACCAAGAGACTCGTTATTGAATTCAGCCGACTTGACATTTTGAAGGACTCCCCTATCTTGGAGTTCAACCTTTCCGGCAACTGAAAAGGCGATGTCCGAACAGTCTCCGGAGAACGGAGAACTCCCAACCAGAGTGGAGGGGGCCGAGACACCCTGGCACATCCATACTGCCAGAAGGACCGCGGCCTCCCCTCCCCAGTTTCAGCTGGTGGTGACCCCACGGCAATACCAGCCAAGGACCTCCACCACGCTGATGGATCAAGCCCCGATCCGGCGGGAGGCGATCATGACCCGCCACACCAAGCGGGTCCAACTGGCCGAGGCCGCCGCCGCCAACCCGGGCGAGACGAGCGAAGGCGCCGGAGCTGCGGGGACTCAAGACCCTGGGAGTGTAGGCGAAGGGGCTGAGTGTGGAGCGGATGATGGAGGGGTGAGACCCAAGGACCAGGCCGATGAGGATTATGAAACGTTTCAGGCGATGGTCCGCAGGGAGATCGACGGGGCGGTGAGAGACCTCAAGGACCAGATGCAGACCCTGACCGCGCAGCTGGGCAGAGCGCTGGGGGTGACCGGGGCTCGCCAGCAGCAGCCAGCCCCGGCGGGTCCACGGGGACCGCCGGTTCAAGCGGGCCCTGCCGCCCCTCCACCCGGAGCGGCCCCGCAAGCCCCAGCGGCGCACCCCCCTGCCCCGGTCAGACAAAGAGACCTGGGGGGAGGCCGGGAGCTGGACGCCACGTTTGACGGAGACCCGGAGGAAGTGAACTACTTCGCGATCCAGGCGAACAGCTACATGTACTACTGGGGGGGCCTATTCCCCGATGAGATGAGCCGCGTGGACTACCTCGGGTCGAAGCTGCGGGGCGCAGCAAAGAAGTGGTATGTGAGCCTATGCGAAACTAACAGCCCGGTCCTCCACTTCGTAAACACCTTCGTACAAGCTCTACTGACCCAGTACGAGGACCCCCTGCAAGAAACCCGAGCGCTGGCGGCGCTGCGGAACATGAAGCAAGGGGCCCGAACCATCCGAGAGTACGCGGCCGACTTCCAGGCCAATGCTGCCCGGGCTCGGAATTGGAACGAGGTGATGAAGATCGAGCACTTCACCAATGGGCTGAACCCGAGCATCCTGGATAGGGCGCTCACGCAAGCCAGCCCCGATACCCTGGTGGGGTGGATTCAGCTGGCGGGGGAGGTGGAGACCAACCTGAAACGAGTGGCAATGCTGCACCAAGCACTAGCCGCCAGCAGGGGAACGGCGAAAGCAGCCCCCGGGAAGGCTGAGCCACCTAAAGTCAAGAAGCCGGTGGCGGCTGCTCTGGGGGGGCCCTGACGTTGTTTCCGGTGTGGGGACCCCAACCATCTGGCCTCCGGCTGCCCCCAACCAGCCACCGGGGCTGCCCCACCGCAGGGAGCCACCCGCCCGGGCACCCCCGGCCCCAAGAAGACCACCGGCCGCCCTAAGGATGCGGTGAAGGGCAGCGCGCTCCTGGTGCAAGAGGACCTGCAAGAGGAGGAGGTGCATCTGTCCGAGGAGCTGGCCGAGCTGGCGTGGGAAGAGGAGCCGGCGGGAAACGACGCCGACCTGCTTTGAACGGTGCCAACCAGCAGATCGACCGGGAGGAGGCACTGCTAACGGTGAGACCCACGGGAAGGTTGTACTTTATAGTGGTCAAATTGTTGAACCCAAAGCTAAAAAGGTTCCTACAGATCCGGGCCCTCATAGACTCGGGCTGTAATAGAGAGCTGATTTCCCCCAAGGTGGTGGAGGCTCTGGGGTTGGAACGCTTTCAACTGCCCCACCCCATGCACTTTGAACAGATGGATGAGTCAGTAATGGGGGGGGAACCCTGCACGCAAGAGACTGAGCCGTGCCCCCTGGGGATTGAGGACCACTGGGACTCAGAGACGTTTGTGATTGCGCCCGCCTGCGGCTACCCCGTGGTCCTGGGAGTGGGGTGGTTGGAGAAGCACGAGCCCCTCATCTGCTGGAGAGCCCAGACCATCAGATTTCCCGACCCAAGTTGCAGCCAGCACCTTTGGCAAGCGGCATGGGGGCCACGAGCGCCAGCCGCTCGGGAGAGGGCGTGCGTCCTGGTGGAAGAGGCGCACCATGTCCCAGACGCCTACCGTGACCTAATGGAAGTGTTTAGTGAGCGGGAGGCCAACCAGCTTTCACAAAGCTTGACCTGCGGGACCCGTACTTCCGAGTGCGCATCAAAGAGGGGGATGAGTGGAACACGGCGTTCAACACACCGATGGGACAATTTGAATACTTGGTCATGCCGTTTGGATTGCAAGGGGCACCTGGGGTGTTCATGAATTTCATAAATGATGTATTGCGGAAATTTCTGTACAAGGGGGTGGTGGTGTACCTTGATGACATCATTATTTATTCTCAAGATGAACAGTCCCATGTGAAACTAGTGAGGGAAGTGTTGGCCACCCTGCTGAAGCACCAGCTCTACGCCAAGTTGTCGAAAAGCGAGTTTCACCGCACGGAACTAGACTATTTGGGCTTCCGGGTGTCTGGGGATGGGCTGGCCATGGATCCAGCCAAAGTTCAGGCAGCTTTAGAGTGGGCCCCCCCGAGGACACGTAGACAGCTCCAAAGTTTCCTCGGATTCTCCAATTTCTATAGGGGATTCATTGAGGGGTTCGCCCAAATCGCTGTGCCCCTAACAGACCTCCTGAAGACGAAGGGGAGGGGGGAAGAGGCAAAGCGACCAGGGTCCAGGCTGAATTGGACACCGACTTGTCAGGCGGCTTTCGACCGGCTTAAACAACTGTTCACAAGCGAGCCGGTCTTAAGCCACCCAGATGAGCGGAAGGGGTTTGTGGTCCAATGCGACGCCTCCGATGTCGCCGTAGGAGCCATTCTCATGCAGAGGGATGAGGAGGGGAAGCTGAGACCCTGCGCTTACATTTCGCGAAAGTTCTCGGAGGAGCAGAGGAACTGGTCGGTGTGGGACAAAGAGGCTTTCGCTGTCATGTTTGCACTGAAAACTTGGAGGTCCTGGTTGGAGGGAGCCAGGGTGCCCTTTGAGATATGGACGGACCACAAAAATTTAGAGGCCCTAACAGGGAAAAGAAAATTGAGTGAAAAACAAATCAGGTGGGCGGGCTTCTTCTCCAAATTCGACTTCACCCTGAAGCACATCCCGGGGACCCGCAATTTTCTAGCGGACACCCTGTCCAGACTCCCACAGCATGAGAGCCAGAGGGAGGAGGTGGTAGACTCCCTGATCCCCCCCACGCAAGTGGCGGCTATGGTCACTACCCGCTCACAGAGAAAAAAGGAATTGAGTGGGCTAAGCAAAGAACGAATCGCCCTAGAGGCCGAACGGGAGGGAGGTGGGCGGCCAGAGGGGTTGCAGAAAAGAAAAGACGGTCTTTGGTACAAGGGAGAGAAACTGTACATCCCGGAAACCTTAAGGAAAGAAATTCTCCAACTGTGTCACTGCTCCAAGCTAGCTGGGCACTTTGGCTATGTCAAAACCTTGCACTTAGTGCACCGGCAGTTCTGGTGGCTGTCTCTAAAGAAGGATGTGTCGGACTTTGTGGCTGGTTGCCCGGTGTGTGTGATGGCAAAAAAGAGGGGGGGGGAAACCCCGGGGCTCCTACAGCCGCTAGAAACAGCGAAACGGCCATGGGCCGTAGTGTCCATGGACTTCATAGTCGAGCTGCCATCCTCCCGGGGGAAAACAGTCATACTGGTGGTAGTGGACACGTTTTCAAAACAAGCCAGTTTGGTGTAGTGGAGAGCCAGTTTGGTGTAGTGGTTAAGTGTGCGGACTCTTATCTGGGAGAACCGGGTTTGATTCCCCACTCCTCCACTTGCACCTGCTGGAATGGCCTTGGGTCAGCCATAGCTCTGGCAGAGGTTGTCCTTGAAAGGGCAGCTGCTGGGAGAGCCCTCTCCAGCCCCACCCACCTCACAGGGTGTTTGTTGTGGGGGAGGAAGGTAAAGGAGATTGTGAGCCGCTCTGAGACTCTTCGGAGTGGAGGGCGGGATATAAATCCAATATCTTCTTCTTCTTCTTCACTTCATCCCCTGCAGCCAGTTACCCACAGCCAAGAAACTAGCAGCTTTATTTTTCGACCACGTGGCCAAACATCACTCCATCCCTGACAAGGTCATAAGTGACAGGGGGCCTCAGTTCGTTGCCACCTTCTGGCGGGAGTTTTGTAAATTATTAGGGATGGAACAGGGGCTAAGCTCTGCCTATCACCCCCAGACGGACGGACAGACAGAGAGAGTGAACGGGGTGCTAGAGCAGTACCTACAGTGCTTTGTAAGCCTACGCCAATCAGACTGGGTGGACCTCCTCCCCTTCGCAGAATACGCTTACAACAACAGCGCTCACAGTTCCACCAAAGCATCTCCCTTTGCAACGGTGTTTGGGTATGAGGGGAAGCCGATCCCCATGTTGCCAGGGGGGGAGGGATTGACGGGCTCAAGTTTCGAGCAATGGTGGCAAGGTCCCAGCCAATGTTGGCCAGCCATACAAGAAAACCTGAAGCTGGCCAAAGAGGCGTATAAAAGACAGTACGATAAAAGCCATGTGCCAGTCTGGGACTTGAAGGTGGGGGATTCTGTATTTCTGTCAACAAAAAACCTGCCTCTGGCACAACCATCTAGGAAGTTGGCTTTTAAGTTCCTAGGGCCATTTAAGATCAAGCGGGTAATCAACCCGGTGACAGTAGAGCTAGACCTCCCCCCTGCTCTTGGTAAAGTCCACCCTGTTTTTCATTGCAGCCTACTGCGCCGATCTCCGGAGCCGTCCAAGTGGCACTCACAAGATTCACCAACCCTCCCCTCGAAGGGGGGGTGCCGGAGCCTCTCGGGGCCCGAGCTGCTGAGCCATAAATGTGAACCGCCCTCCTCGCAAGCCCGCCCGGCAGGGGAGGGGGCCTAGGGGGGGCAGTATGTCAAGTCTGCTATGAATTACTCAATACCTGTATTAAGTTTGGTTCTGAAGTGAAGGAGTCTGGGTACTTTACAGTGTACACCGATTGCTGCTAGCTCACTTTCCTGCCCCCTCACTAGAGATGCCTTTGTTGTGTAGTCTGCTTTGAAATGCTAACATGTGAATAAGATAAGGGCGCCTTCCCAGCCTTGTTCTCTGTGGGAGGATGGGGTGTCGAGGCTTCGGCCTGGGAATGAAGGGAGTAGCATCCTAGTGCGAAAATGTGTTGCATAGATTACCCCCACCGTAGGAATTCCTTTCATCCATACCTTAAATGCTGGTTTAGTGCCTATGTATTTCAGTCCTTCAATCTCTGCCATGGTCTCTAGTTCTGTTTACAATAAACTTGTTACTCTGTTTCACCAAGAGACTCGTTATTGAATTCAGCCGACTTGACAGTTCCGCCATGAACCAAAACCCGAACTGAACTGCAGAGATGCTGTTCATGCCAATTCCTATTCCTTCTATTAAATTTTGTCTCTTCAGTGATCAATGTCTCTTATCTGTGACTCATCCTCAAGTATGTTACTTTTGTTATTCTGTTTACAGTCAGATTTTAATTGTTGGTTTTATAATTCCAAGTGATCTGGTTTTTTTAAGCAAATTCTTTAAGCAAATTCCTTTATCTACTATGATTCTATGAAATGATTTATTTAACTTTACAAAATTTCCAAGACTGTTTTAAATTTAGCCAAATCTAATTCTGTCGTTAAATTCTGTCCAAAATTTGTCAATACCTGCTAAAATATTTGCCTAATGATGTCTAATACAGACACTTAAGCTTTCTTATCTGAATTGTTTTTTTAAAGTATATTGAGTATTCATTACTTTTTTTAAAGAGGTAAAGGTAGTACTCTATGCAAGAACCAGTTGTTTCCAACACTGGGGTGATGTTGTTTTTACAACGTTTTCATGGCAGACTTTTTACAGGGTGGTTTGCCATTGGCTTCCCCAGTCATCTACACTCCCCACCCACCACCCACCACCCTAGCAAGCTGGGTACTCATTTTACTGACCACAGAAGGATTGGAAGGCATTTTACTGACCTCGGAAGGATGGAAGGCTGAGTCAACCTTGAGCCTAGGCTTCCCAATCCTCAGGTCCCAGCGGGGGTTCCCCTGGTTTGACAGGCTTCCCCCCTCCCCCAGGCAGCTGGCCGGCGGGGGAAGCTCCACCCCTGCAGCCATTATGCACCTCCAGGAACAATTCCCATAGGGAATGATGGGGAATTGATCAGCGGGTGTCAGGGGCTCTGGGAAGGCTGTTTTTTGAGGTAGATGTGCCAAATTTTCCATATAGCATCTAGTGCCTCTCCCCAAAATACCTCCCAAGTTTCAAAAGGATTGGACCAGGGGGTCCAATTCTATGAGCCCCAAAAGAAGGTGCCCCTATCCTTCATTATTTTCTCTGGAAGAAAGGCATTCTAAAAGGTGTGCTGTCCCTTTAAATGTGATGGCCAGAACTCCCTTGGAGTTCAATTATGCTTGTCACACTGTCAGAACTTGTAACTTTTACTTTGCTTGCATTGACCAAACTGACTCCATGCTGTAATTTAGAGTGCCTGACAACGGTCATTAACCCTGGCCCCTCTGCTATGCCAAATATTTAGGGCAGTAGGGCAGGCGGCAGATAGTCTCTGCTTAGCATCCACAGGTGCCCTTTGAAGGCAGACCGTTTGGCCTTCACAACAGGGGAGCATCCTCCCTTCTGATAACGAAAGCTGGGAAGACGAGACAACTGTTTGAGACCGTGTGAATAATTGTTTTATTGTGCTTTGCTGCTGGCATAAAATGTAACCAACTGCCAAGAATCGCCATTACTGTTATTTCGTTACTCTAGCACTGTAGTTCTTCAATAAAGATCCTAACTTGTAACAAGTATCGGACTTGACTGAAGTTCATCCAAGTTCTGACATTATAACAGTAATCTCTATTTTGGACTTATCTGTACTGGCAACCTGGCCCGATGGCGGCAAAGGCTCCAGACAACGGAGAGCCCAACATCCCACCCGACGAGGAACCCCTCGACCCGAAGGTAACCGGAGCGAGGAGGAAGCTTAAAGTCCCCGCGCTGTTTTCCGTTGACGCCTTCCCCTCCCGGACCTGGAGCCCGAGGAAGTCTATGGCCGCTATGGAGGCCGCGGAGCAACGCTACCGAATCCTCGCTACAGGCGGCGGAGAGGACGAAGGGGACGAGCCCAGAGACGAGGGGCTCGGCACCTACGGCGGAGGGGACCCGATCCGAACACTATGCAACGAGTTGTTCGATTGGGTGAAGGAGATCCACGACGAGGTCCATGCATCTCGAACCTTGATGGCAGAAGAGATGCAGCAGAACCTGGGGGCGATTCGCGACTAAATACGAGCGCTCCAGGGGGCAGTGCCCGTGGGTCAGATCCTGGGCGGAGGAGGTCCAGCAGGCCCCCCAGAGGGTCCTCCAGCCGGTCCTCCGGCCGGCCCCCCCGCCGGACCTCCCGCGGGTCCTCCAGTGGGCCCCCCCGGCGGGCCCTCCAGCCGGTCCTCTCGCCGGCCCCCCGGCAGGTCCGCCCGCAGGGCCGCCCACCGGTCCCCCGGTGGGCCTCCCAGCCCCGCCACCCGGCAGACCGGTTGCTCCGGTGATACCGGCCCCTGCCGCCCCGGCCGGGGGCGACGGGGGGGAACCAGGGAACTAAAAATCACGTTCGATGGGGACGGAGACGAGGTGGAGTACTTCACGATCCAGTGCAATACGTTCTTTACGCACTGGGGAGCGGGCTACCCTACAGAGGCGAGCCGAGTCGACCACATCGCCTCCAAACTACGAGGGCCGGCTCGGAAATGGTACGTGGGACTCTACACGGGAAGGAAACCCGAGTTAGCCACGGTGGCCGATTTCCTGCAGGCGATGCTCCAGCAGTATGGAGATCCCCTACGAGAGGAGAAGGCCATCGCGGCCCTGCAAAGGATAGAACAGGGCAACCGCACCACCCGCGAGTACGCTACTGAATTCATGGGCCTCTGCGCGGCAGCCAGGGATTGGAACAAAGTCATGAAATACACCGCGTTCAAGAACGGCCTGAACGCGAACATCCTAGATCGGTGCTACCACCAGGGGAGACCGGACACCCTGGTGGGCTGGATCCAGCTGGCGGGAGAGGTGGAAACAGACCTCCAGCATGTCGGGATGCGACGCCAGCAACAAGGCAAGAAAGGGGGGAAGCCGAGCCCATCCCCGAGTAAAGCGGAAGGGAAGCGAGGCCCCGCGACTTCGACCCCCTCGGCCACAGCTCGGAAGTGCTTCAGATGTGGGGACCCCAACCACTTGGCCGCCCACTGCCCGGTGAAACCGACGCCGACACCGCCACCGCCCAAACCGGCGTCCACCACACAGAAGAAGAAAGGCAGCCGCTCGAAGGAGCCCAGTCGGGGTGCCGTCGCCACCTCCTTGGCGATTGACGAGGATGTTACCACCGTAGAAGAGTCCAGCGAGGAGTCCTGGGAGCAGGAGTCGGCGGGAAACGACAACGATCTGCTTTAATCGGTGCCGCAAAGCAGGTCAAGAAAACGCCGGCACTACTAACGGTGAGAGTTACCGGGGGATTATTGTTTATGGCAGTCACCCTCCTGAACCCCAACCTTAAAAGATTCATGCACACCCAGGCGCTGATCGATTCCGGGTGCACCCGAGACATTATCACCCCGCGCCTAGTGGAAGCGCTGGGGCTAGCCACGTCCCCCCTTCCCCACCCCATCCAATTCGAACAGATGGACGGGTCGAGTATGAGAGGGGAACCTTGCACCCTAGAGACCCAGGCTACCCCTATGGGGACGGAGGAGCACTGGGGAATAGAAACTTTTATTATAGCCCCATCCTCCTCATTCGACGTAGTGGTGGGGGCAGGGTGGCTGGCTAGACACCAACCGGACATTCGGTGGGCTGAGCAAATTGTGCGATTCCCGGACTGGCGGTGTGAGCACCACCACTGGAGGACCGAGTGGGGCCCGAGAGCGCCTCCCCAGAACGAGAGACTCTGTCTCACCCTTGAGGAAGTAGGGTCGATCCCCAAAGAGTACAGGGACTTGAGGAAAGCCTTTAGCGAATGGGAGGCGGACGAGCTCCCCCCGCACCGCTCTACAGACTGTGCTATCGAACTGATCCCAGGGCAAACCCTACCGAAGGCAAAACTGTACTCAATGGGGTGGGCAGAGAAAGCGGAACTGAGAAAATTCATTGACAAAAATTTGAAGCGGGGTTTCATCCGGCCGGCACGGCCCCCCATGCAGCCCCGGTCCTATTCCGCAAGAAAAAGGACGGGGGGCTTAGACTTTGCACAGATTTTCGCGGGATAAACGGGATTTCCATGTCCAATGCTTATCCGATCCCGCTGATAAGAGACCTATTGAACACCGTGGCTGAGGGAAAAATCTTCACCAAACTCGACCTCCGAGACGCGTACTTCCGCGTACGGATTAAAGAGGGAGACGAGTGGAAAACAGCATTCAACACACCCATGGGACAGTTTGAGTACTTAGTGATGCCCTTCGGGCTGCAAGGGGCACCGGGGGTTTTCATGAACTTTATAAATGAAGTGTTAAGAGAATTTCTGTATAAGGGGGTGGTGGTGTACCTTGATGACATCATTATTTATTCGAAAGATCTCGAATCGCATGTACCCTTGGTGAGGAAGGTGTTGGCTACCTTGTGCAAGAACAAATTGTATGCTAAATTGTCTAAATGTGAGTTCCACAAGACGGAACTAGATTACCTGGGATTTCGAGTATCGGGGGAGGGACTGGCCATGGACCCCGCCAAAATTCAAGCGGTTCTAGATTGGGAACCTCCCCGAACCCGACGGCAGCTACAATCTTTTCTCGGGTTCGCAAATTTTTACCGTGGATTCATTAAGGGGTTTGCCCGGGTGATGCTCCCCCTTACAGAGCTTCTTAAAACGAAGGGAAAAGGGGATGAGGCAAAAAAGCCCGGCGCGCGCCTAACATGGACGCCGGAGTGCCACCAAGCTTTCCAAGAGCTCAAACGACTCTTCACCTCTGAACCAATATTGGCTCACCCCAATGAATTGAAACCCTTCGTGGTGCAATGCGACGCTTCCGATGTCGTTGTAGGAGCCATATTGATGCAGAGGAACGAAGAGGGGGAACTATGTCCCTGCGCATATATCTCTCACAAATTTTCAAACGAGCAAAGAAACTGGTCGGTCTGGGACAAGGAGGCGTTTGCAGTAATGTTTGCTCTAAAAACATGGAGATCCTGGTTAGAGGGAGCCCGAGTCCCCTTCGAGATTTGGACCGATCACAAAAATCTGGAGGCTCTCACCGGCCGCCGCAAACTGACTGCCAAGCAGATCCGATGGGCGGGGTTCTTTGCTAAATTTGACTTTGTGCTAAAATATATCCCCGGCACCAAGAACTTTTTGGCCGATGCACTATCACGCCTGCCTCAGCACGAAAGTCAGAGGGAGGAGGTAGTCGATTCTCTCATTCCCCCCTCAGCCGTCGCGGGGGGGGGTCACCACCCGTTCGGGGAAGCAAACTGGGGCCCCTGAGTTACCACAAAAGGAGCGCTTCGCCACAGAGGCAGAGTTGGAGGGAGGCGAACGCCCTGAAGGGCTCGAGAGGGGTGAGGGGGGAATCTGGCTTCACAAGGGGAAAGTCTACGTGCCTAAGTCCCTGAGGAAAGAGGTTTTGGAACAGAGCCACTCTAACCGCCTAGCGGGTCACTTCGGGTATGTGAAGACCCTCAATTTAATTATCAGACAATTCTGGTGGCCCAAACTAAAGAGGGACGTTTCTGAATTCGTGCTCGCATGCCCCACTTGCATCATGTCCAAACGGCGGGGAGGGAAGCCCCCGGGTCATCTCGTTCCCCTCCCCACAGCAAATCGCCCATGGGCAGTGGTGTCAATGGACTTTATAGCAGAACTCCCTCCCTCCCAAGGGAAGACAGTGATATTAGTAGTAGTCGACACTTTTTCCAAACAAGCCCATTTCATCCCCTGCAAAAAACTCCCCACAGCCAAGAAGTTGGCCCAATTATTCTTTAATCACGTGGTCCGACTACACTCGTTCCCGGAAAAGGTCATTAGCGACCGCGGGCCACAGTTCGTTGCCAACTTCTGGCGGGAGTTTTGCAAACTAGCAGGCATCGAGCAGGGGCTTAGCTCCGCGTACCACCCGCAAACGGACGGACAGACGGAGAGGGTGAACGGGCTTCTCGAGCAATATTTGAGGTGCTATATCAACTACCAACAAACGAATTGGGTGGAGCTCCTCCCCTTCACAGAATATGGGTACAATAACAGTCTCCATAGCTCCACGAAAACTTCCCCGTTCCAAATAGTCAATGGGTATGAAGGAAAACCCTTCCCCAACCTCTCTCTACCATCCGGACCCCAGGAACCCACTTCATGCCAACAATGGTGGGAGGGACTGAGGGAAGGGTGGAAAGTGATTCAAGAAAATCTGGAGGAGGCAAAAAGGGAATACAAACGGCACTTTGACAAAAAGCATGCCCTCCAGTGGGAATTGAAAGAGGGAGAGACAGTGTTCCTGTCCACCAAAAACCTGCCCCTTCCGCAGGGGTGCCGCAAACTTGCGCTAAAATACCTGGGTCCGTTCAAAATAAAAAAGGTTATCAACAAAGTGACCGTGGAACTAGAGTTGCCCAAATCCTTAAGTAAGATCCACCCTGTTTTTCATTGCAGCCTTCTTCGCAAGGATCCTGGAGCTACGCAATTTCATCCTCGCCCCCCGGAACCGCCTCCGACCCTAGTGAAGGGTCAGAGTCACCATGAGGTGCTGGAGATCCTGGACTCTAAAGTCCAAAGGGGGGTATTGTACTACCTTATCAGGTGGAAATACTTTCCCCCTAGCTGTGACGAATGGGTGAAAGCTAGCGATGTATCTGCCCCGCAACTGCTTAAAAAGTTTCACCTACTGTACCCACACAAGCCCAAGGCGAAGAGCTTAGGGGGGGCAGTATGTCAGAACTTGTAACTTTTACTTTGCTTGCATTGACCAAACTGACTCCATGCTGTAATTTAGAGTGCCTGACAACGGTCATTAACCCTGGCCCCTCTGCTATGCCAAATATTTAGGGCAGTAGGGCAGGCGGCAGATAGTCTCTGCTTAGCATCCACAGGTGCCCTTTGAAGGCAGACCGTTTGGCCTTCACAACAGGGGAGCATCCTCCCTTCTGATAACGAAAGCTGGGAAGACGAGACAACTGTTTGAGACCGTGTGAATAATTGTTTTATTGTGCTTTGCTGCTGGCATAAAATGTAACCAACTGCCAAGAATCGCCATTACTGTTATTTCGTTACTCTAGCACTGTAGTTCTTCAATAAAGATCCTAACTTGTAACAAGTATCGGACTTGACTGAAGTTCATCCAAGTTCTGACACACACCTGGCTCCGCCCCAATGTCTCCTGGCTCCACCCCCAAAGTCCCCAGATATTTCTTGAATTGGACTTGGCAACCCTACTTGAGCCAGCTACCTGAACTCAGCTTCTGCTGGGATCGAACTCAGGTCATGAGCAGAGCTTAGGACTGCAGTACTGCAGCTTTACCACTCTGCGCCACGAGTCTCACATTACTTACTCTGCCTTAATTCTGAGTGTCTTTTTTCTCTGCAATTTGTCCCAAGTTAAAGACTAGTAAATTAGCATAGCATTCTAATTATTCTTTTATCTGTATAGATATGAGCACATTCCAATATCAACATATTCAGAAACCATTTACCGTACTTGAACATTGTACCTGCTCCCACCCTTTTGTATTTCCTCTGGAAGGTCAATGCTAAAAGTCCCTCACTCTTTATGCAGTGCACTTCATGTGCGGCCTGAAGCATACATCAGCAGCTGTTGTAGTCTCTACTGTCTGGGTGCTTCATACAGCTATCAGCTTCTGTCTGTCTGTTGGGCTTTAGTCCACATTGCATCTGTGAGGTTGTTCAGAGTTGTTTTCCATGCAGTTTGAAAATATCACATGAATAGTTTCAAATCATTACTGGGGTAGCTGCAAGATGGCTCCAAGACTGGGTCCTGTCCAGTACTGGTTAGGGTTACCAACCTCAAAGTGGTGTCTGGACTGATCCCAGCATGACAGCTGATTTCCAGACTACAAATACCAGTTCCTCTGAAGGAAATGGCAGCTTTGGATTACAGTTTGTGCTTTTAACTACTACACCAAACTGGCTTACTGGCGGCAGAACACTGTTCTCTTCTACTTGACAGGCCCTGGCTGACAATGGACCTTTGGTCATGGCTATCTGCTAGCTATGCCTCCCAGACCCAATTCCTTCTCAGTATATGTGTGCGGTATTTTCTCCATTTTACCCCCTGAAAAATTCATGAAAACATAGAACTGTTTGGGACAGTACCAGACATCTTGCAACCCTAGTTCAAATCCATATCCCCCAACATCAAGAAAAGAGAGGAACACAATTAAAATTTAGAAAAGATTTGTTACAATGAAAACATTTCCCATAATGGTCACAGGGTGAATAAGAGGAGGAAAGAAGAAAGGTGGTGGTAGGGGAGAATGGGGGTTCATTGGTGGCTCTCTGGCTAGACAAGTTTCAGAAATTCATTGTTTCTGTTTTATGGGGGCCCAGAAAAAATGAATCATTTTGTTATATCTTGCTCAGTCCCCACCCCCATGGGTGTCCCTCAACCCATTTTCTAAATCTCTAAGAGGAAGTGACTTGGCCTCTTTATCTAGCCCAGACTTGAGGTGCTACACAATATCCCCTAGTGACAGTTTGTCCAGTCCCCATTGCACCCCCCCCCTTTTGCATCTGTAGTGTGTGTGTTAATGGTTCTGCTGGGTACAGTTCTCATTTCTATTTTTTCAAGCAGGGTGAGGAGAACTCTCTACATCAAAGGTTTCCCCAACTTATTTGGCCTAACTCCCCCTTTTCAGAAAAAAAATTACTCAGCACCCCCCTGGAAATCTACTTTCAAGAAGTGGACTAAAAGTTGCAGTGACATATTTGCACACAGAGTAAGCAAAGGTGTTGTAAGAAGACACTTTGAAGCATGCAATTCTAAAATTATTTTATAAAATCAACTATAGTAGCATTTGCATTCACAGAGAATTTTTGAAATTTCAATTCCAACTGTCAGGAGGCCATCTAGTTTGACAGGTATTTGACAGTAGAAGATCTAGATGGGCCCAGCTAAATTGGTTGTTTTGTACCAATCTAAATTGGTTACACAATTCTAGCTCCTTGACAACCAGTCAGGGATATATGTGGATTAGTAAAATATCAAAACTCAAGAGGAACAGAAGACCAGCACCGGCACTAGGGGTTCTACCAACCTAGGAAGAACCCCCGCCCTCCCCCCCATCCCGTTTGCTCCTAAGAGGGAGATATTCTTCACATGCCAGTGATGATGTCATCATGCCAGCCAGCAGGCAAGCCCAGAGCCCTGGGTGATGCACACAAGTGCTGCCATAATGCCGCTTTTCGTTACAGGGCAAATGTTGTCTGTGCTTGTCAGAGGAAGCCTCTGAAGAGAACCCAATTTTACTGCTGCCTGCTGCTTTCGGATTGAAAGCAGCTGGGTGGGCGGCACCTTCCCATTGCGCTTGTCAGCTCTAACTAGTACAATGGGAAGATGCTGCGACCCAGCCACTTTTAACCCAAAAGCAGCAGGCAGCAGTAAAATGGGGCACTCTTTGGAGGCTTCCTTGGAAGCCTTCAACAAGCACAGACAACGTTTGCCCTGCGAAGAAAAGGCAACATTTGCCCTGCGAAGAAAACCGCCCAGGGCACTCGGCTTGCCTGTTGGCTGGCACAATTGTGCCACATGGGAAGAGGGAGTAAGGGGGCACCCAGCAGAATCCCCTGGCAGGGTGGCACCCTAGATGGTCGCCTACCCTGCCTACTCCCATGCACTAGCCCTGCAGAACACACTGTGTCTGGGGCGCTGCAGTTGGCTGAAATCAACAGAAATAATCAACTGGCAACCAGAGGACTGTAAGAAGTTTGACGCTCTGCAGAAAACTTTGTGAGGAGAAAGCCACAGGTTGGAACTCTTCAGAGAGGTTACTACAATTGCCTCAGTGCTTCCACTGTCCTGATTTAAACTTTATTGCTGAGAGAGAAACTGCAAGCAACCTTGAGGAGCTGCTAGCTGTAACAAGTATTGGCTAGGATAGACTAGTAAGGTTTTTTGTTTCTGTGTGTCAAGCATTGTTTATTGTAATTTTTTAATTCTTTTTTCATAAAGTTACCAGAATATAGAAATGTTACTAACCCTGTGTCCCGCCCAGCCCGGGCGAGGACTGCACGAGGGGGACCCCCCCGGCACCTGCCAGCCGTTCTCGGCCCCCGTCACCGCCCCGAGAGCCTCCCACACCTTCCCAAGCCCCCGCGGCGGCCCCACCCCTCACCTGGGCTGATGGGGCGCCAACAGCCGCCCGAGCAACGCCTCACAGCCGATGAGCCCGTCTCCGGGTCCGAGGAGCCTGGCCAGAGCGAGACATCGGGGAGCAGGAGGGAGAAGCTGAGCCCAGCGCTGGGGAGAGAGGAGGAGAGCCGCCTGACCCGTGGTGGCGAGGGACGCCACACCCCAGCGCGCTGCAGAGGTCCAGACGCCCGAGGCACGCCCAGGCAGCCCAGCCTCGGCTCACCTCTCCCGGGCGTCTGGGGCTTTGAAGGGGGGGAGGAGCCAGAGAGGGGTGGAACACAGGAAGGGGGAGGATTGGGACGGGAGGATAAAGGGAAGGGAGACAGGAGGTCGGGGAGGAAGCTGGCCGGTGCTTATTGAGGCTGCCTCGCGCGAGAGAGGGACAGGAGCCGCAGCACAGCCAGGAGGGGAACGGGGGCCTGTGGTGAAGTAACCCGGCTTCCACCCCCTGTTTCTGAGACCTCTGGGGAATGCCCCAGAGTGCCCAGGAGGGGCGACGGCGGCACCGGGAGACAGGGAGGGGTGCCCAGGGTGCAACAACGTGGTGGAGTATGAGGGCCCTCTCCCGAGCCTAAGACGGCCACGCCCCATATTCCGGCCCCGCCCGCGTGGCACTCAGGTCGAGTGGCGACCCCACCCATCAAGCCGGAGTCCAGCGAATCGTCAACAGATGAAACGAGCGAGGACTCCATGATAAACCTGGAACTGACGTCCGCTATGGACACTAACCCTGCCCCCGTGGATTTGGCCCAATTTGAGCAGTGGCTCACAGACCACCAGGCGCAGCTCCTACGGGAGGTCACCCAGCAGCAGACGGCGGCTCAAGCCACCCTCGTGCGGGACCTCCACCAGGCGCTCCTGGCCCGCCCGGAACTGGCAGGGCCAACACCATTTGGTGCTGAAAGGAGCCCCTGGCCCCCTCTGATGAAGCTGGGAGCGGAGGACGATGTCGAGGCCTACCTGGAGGCGTTCAAGCAAGTGGCTGAGGCTGCTCGTTGGCCCAAAGAGCAGTTGACCTTTATTTTGGGACCCTACCTGACCGGGGAGGCCCAAGCTGCCATGAAAGCCCTGGAGCGGACCCAGGCTGCGGACTATACAGTGCTCAAGGCAGCCATCCTAGACCGCCTGGAGATCACGCCCGAGGCCCACTGCCAGAAGCTGCGTTCATGGCTTCCGACGGGGGAGACTCGACCACGCTCGGAGATAGCGACCCTCAAGGACGCTGCCACCCGTTGGCTCAGCCCCACCACCAGCGACAGGCGGTGCATCGTGGAGCTGGTGGTAGTGGAGCAGATGCTGCAGGTGTTGCTGCCGCGTACCCGCCATTGGGTGGCCTGCTGGAAGCCAACCTGCCTCAGTGAGGTCCAGGAGCTGTGGGAGAACTTTCAGGCCGCTGACCACCGCAGCCTGCCCCCCCGTGCGGAGGGCGGCAAGCCAGGGAAGGGCTTTCCCAAGCCTGGCGGACGGGTACTTCAGGAGCAACACCAGGAAAGGCGCCCGGGACCAGAGACCACGGAAGCCGGGCGCAGCTGCCGCCAGCCCACGCCACGCCTAGATGGTGGGGGCCCGGAGGACGCCCGACGTTACCCGGATCGAGTCTATGCCCCGGAGGCCGCGAGGGGGAGAAAGAGGGGCGCCCGCCGCCAGAGGCCCGCCGGTCGGCGGAAGACGTAGGGCCCTGCTTCACCTGTGGCCAGTGGGGCCATTTCAAGCAAGAGTGCCCCCTGATGGAGTGCGACGTGAGCTGGGAAGAGTCCTGGCAGACGGCCGAGGCGGGGGCTCACCCCACCGGATGATTCCGGTGTCCCTGGGAGGACGGCAACTGCATGGTTGACAATGGCAGCTCACTGTCCGTGATACGGGCCCACCTGGTGACCGCCCCGCTGCCTGTCATCTGCACCACCACCATCAAGTGCGTCCATGGGCACATCGAAAGGAGCCCAGTGGTGTCCATCCTGCTGAAGTACTTGGGCCGCTACTGGAGCGTGCCGGTTGCCAAAGTAACCAGCCTGCCCTACCCAGTACTGCTCGGGCAGGATGCTCCGTGTTTTGGCGACATAGTAGAGGCAGCAAACCCCGGCCAGCCGGGCCAGCCTGCCGGGGCCGGCTATGACGCCGCCGCCCCCGCTGGGGAGACAGAGGATACCGACCCCGGGGAGGGCCCGTCCACCACAGAACATCCCACGACGGGCGGCCAAGAGATGTGGCCAGCAGACCCGCAGTTCATGGAAGCTCAGGCCGAGGATGAGGAGATGGAGGCGTTGCGGCGTCACGAAGCAGTCCGGGACGGGGTGGTCATGGATGAGCACCGGACCCGGCGCCTGCCTCGGATCATTAGGGAAGAAGGCGTTTGGTTCAGAGTGGTAAAAGGGTGGCTGGGCCCCGGGAAACAGCTGTTGGTCCCTCACCGGTACAGGCCCGAGGTCCTGAAGGGTGCCCATGACCACCAATGGGCAGGCCACCAGGGGGTGAAGAGTACTCTGACCCGGGTGTTAACCAACTTCTTCTGGCCTTCCGTAGCGTGGGAGGTCCAGGCCTACTGTCGCTCCTGCGACATCTGCCAACGCCTCACATCTAGGGCAGAGTTGCAAGCCCCCCTAGCCCCCTTGCCAGTAGTGGGGGTTCCGTTCAAGCGAGTGGCCATGGACTTTGTGGGGCCCCTACCCCGCACCCCTCGGGGGGCCCGCTACATCCTGGTCCTCATGGACTATGCCACCCGTTATCCTGAGGCTATTCCCCTGCCCACCATGAAGAGTGCTGGCGTGGCCAGGGCCTTGATGCATTACTTCGCACATGTAGGGCTGCCCCGGGAGATACTCACAGACTGGGGCACACTCTTCACGGCGAGCCTCATGCGGCAGGTGTGCCAGACGCTGCACATCAAGCAGCTCTTCACTGGAGGAATACGTCAGACAGCTGAAGGAGCGCCTGGAAGATGTGCGGCGGGAGGCCTGGGAGAACCTCACCCAGGCCCAGGAAGCCCAGAAGAGGCATTAAGACAAGGGCGCTAAGGCCCGGGGGTTCCAGGTGGGGGACGACGTCCTGGTCCACAGGGGAGCGATGGGCCAGAACCAAGGGGACCCGTGGCGGGGACCCTTCCAAGTCACCCGAGTCCTAGGTCCCCTGACGTACGAAGTCCAATGTGGGCCCCAGGCCCGCCAAAGGAAGACCCTCCATGTGAACAGCCTAAAGGCCTGGGTGCAGCGGGAGGCGGGGACTGAGCAGGGGCTCTTGGCCGAAGATCCGGGCGAGCTCCAGAATGGAACCCTGCCCTGGACGACCGCAGAGGGTGCCGGGGGAGGCCCAGTGTTGGACACCACTCTCACCCCCAGCCAGCGACGGGATCTGCAGAAGGTCCTGGCCGAGTGCCCGACGGTGTTCTCCAACCAGCCGGGCTTAACCATCCTGGTCAAGCACCGCGTAATAACCCCTGCAGGCCAGGTGGCTCACGCCCATTTGAGGCCCGTGCCACAGAAGCGCTGGGACGTCATCGCCCGGGAGGTGGAGGAGATGTTGCGCCTCGACATCATCGAACCATCACAGAGCGAGTGGCGCAGTCCAGTGGTCCTGGTGCCAAAGCCCGATGGCAGCGTGCGCTTCTGTGTGGACTATCGGGAGGTGAACAAACTGGCCAAATTCGATGCCTACCCGATGCCACGGGCAGATATCCTGATTGACCAGCTAGGGGATGCCCGGTACCTATCCGCCTTGGACCTCACCAAGGCCTATTGGCAGGTACCCATGCACCCGGCTGACAGGGAAAAGACCGCCTTCGCCACCCCACGGGGTTTGTTCCAATTCAAGCACATGTCCTTTGGCTTGAATGGGGCTGCGGCCACGTTCCAATGGCTGGTGGACAAGGCACTGGCCCAGTGCGAGGGTTTCGCTCGGGCCTATATTGACGACATCGTGGTGTGTAGCCCCACCTGGGAGGCCCACCTGCTCCACCTCCGCCAGGTGCTCCAAGCCCTGCAAGCCGCCAGGCTCCACGCCAACCCGCGAAAAAGCTGCCTCGGCTTCCAGGAGCTAAAATATCTAGAATTCCTAGTGGGGAAGGGCCAACTCCGAACCCTACCGGAGAAGGTCGTCATCTTGGAACAACAGCCCCACCCACGCACCAAGAAGCAATTACGGCGCTTCTTGGGATTCGCGGGCTACTACTGAAAGTTTATCCCCAACTTTGCGGCGGTGGCCACCCCGTTGACGGACAGCCTGAGGAAGACGTGCCCGAATGTCCTCCAGTGAGGGCCAGTCCAGGATGCAGCGTTTGAGACGCTGCGCACTAGCCTCTCCCGTGACCCAGTGCTGCGCAACCCAGACTTCTCCCAGCCCTTTGTGTTGCACACTAATGCTTCGGGGACCGGTATCAAGGCGGCCCTGCTCCAGGGGAACCCCGGGGACGAACGCCCGGTGCTATTCATCAGCCGCAAGCTCCTGCTCGCTGAGCGGACATACTCCACGGTAGAGAAGGAGGCCCTGGCGGTCAAGTGGGCCATCGGGGCATTGAAGTTCTACCTCACCAACAACCCCTTCCAGTTCATGGTGGACCACACCCCCCTGCTGTGGATGTCAAGAATGAAGGACTCCAACAACCGTGTCCTTCGTTGGTATATGTCTCTTCTCCCCTTTTCCTTCACAGTGCACCATCAAGCTGGGGCAGACCACCGCGTGGCTGACTACCTCTCCCGGATCTTCGAGGAGGAGGCTGAGAAGCAAGGGACACCAGGGGGGGGGGTGTCCCACCCAGCCCGGGCGAGGACTGCGCGAGGGGGACCCCCTGGTGCCTGCCAGCCTTTTCTGGCCCCCGTCGCCGTCCCGAGAGCCTCCCACACCTTCCCAAACCCCCGCGGTGGCCCCATCCCTCACCTGGGCTGACGGGGCGCCAACAGCCGCCCGAGCAACGCCTCACAGCCGATGAGCCCGTCTCCAGGTCCGAGGAGCCTGGCCAGAGCGAGACATCGGGGAGCAGGAGGGAGAAGCTGAGCCCAGCACTGGGAAGAGAGGAGGAGAGCCGCCTGACCCGTGGTGGCGAGAGACGCCACACCCCAGCGCGCTGCAGAGGTCCAGGACGCCCGAGGCACGCCCAGGCAGCCCAGCCCCGGCTCGCCTCTCCCGGGCAACTGGGGCTTTGAAGGGGGGAGGAGCCAGAGAGGGGCGGAACATAGGAAGGGGGAGGATTGGGACGGGATGATAAAGGGAAGGGAGGCAGGAGATCGGGGAGGAAGCTGGCTGGTGCTTATTAAGGCTGCCTCGCACGAGAGAGGGACAGGAGCCGCAGCACAGCCAGGAGGGGAACGGGGGCCTGTGGTGAAGTAACCCGGCTCCCACCCCCTGTTTCTGAGACCTCCGGGGAATGCCCCAGAGTGCCCGGGAGGGGCGACGGCGGCACCGGGAGACCGGGAGGGGTGCAGGGTGCGACACCCTGAATCAAACTTGTGCACATCAAAGTAGGAGAACTTCCCCTCCCTCCTTTTGCTTTACTAACAAATGCAGGAATGCGCTCTTTGAAGTAGAACCTCCGGGGACCATTTCCCAGACTAGCAAGGTCAGAGCCCCGCAATATGTGAACTTTCACACGTGAACAGAGAATCGCTTTGAGAATGTAGGGTTGTTTATAGAACCTTTGATGTGTCATCTTTAAGTATGCATTTCACTGTTATTATGTATCAGTTCCAATCCCTAGCTCGGCTGAGACACATGGATTATCGATAAACTAAACTTTGTTTCATTAATTCAAAGATTGGTTACTTTGAGATCCTATGAACTCACATGCTTGACACTATGTTTGTCTGTACACCTCTATTTTTTTTATTCTGTCTTGTAAATAAAATGCATCCTTATTATATTTTAATTGGACACAGTTCTGGTCCTCATTACTAGTCTAACTGGGTGAATTCGCACTCTCTCTCTCTCTCTCGGCTTGACTTTGCGAACGAAGATTTTAAAAAGGTGCAGTAGTCCACGTCTGTTGCAGGCTCGCTGGTGGCTGACAAGACCAATGCAGGACAGGCAGGTCTGGCCACAGTGGCTGCAGGGAAAAGTCTGATTTGGGGTTGGTGCTGTAGCAGTACGATTCTTCCTCGATCTCCTTTTGTCCTCAAGACCAGCTATGCGTGTGTTCTCAAAGGAAGAGACAGCCTGGTGGATGGTGTGCCTCCATGCTTTGCGATCTGAGGCTAGGTCAGACCACTGGTGATGGTTAATGCAACAGGTACCAAGGGATTTCTTCAAGGAGTCCTTGTACCTCTTCTTTGGTGCCCCTCTATTTCAATGGCCGGTGGAAAGTTCGCCATACAGGGCAATCTTGGGAAGGCGGTGGTTTTCCATCCTGGAGATATGCCCTGCCCAGCGCAGCTGCGTCTTCAACAGCAATGCCTCGATGCTTGTAACCTCCGCCCGCTTGAGGACTTCAGTGTTGGTCACAAAGACACTCCAGTGGATGTTGAGGATGGTGCGAAGGCAGCGCTGATGAAAGCGCTCAAGGAGTCGCAGGTGATGACAGTATAAAGCCCACGATTCAGAGCTGTAGATGAGGGTTGTCATCACAACCGCTTTGTTGTGATCTTTGTGCCTTTTTTCAGATGCTTGTTGCTCCACACTCTTTTATGCAGTCGGCCAAATGCATGGTTTGCCTTTGCCAGCCTATTGTCAATCTCCTTGTCGATCTTGGCGTCTGAGGAGATGATGCACCCCAGGTAGCTGAACTGCTGGACTGTCTTCAAAACTGATTCACCCACAGTAATACAAGGAGGGTGATAATCTTCCTGGGGTGCAGGCTGGTGGAGAACTTCTGTCTTCTTCAGACTAACTACTAGGCCGAATAGCTTGGCAGCCTCTGCAAAGCAGGACGTCATATGCTGCAGAGCTGATACCGAGTGGGAGACAAGTGCAGCATCATCAGAAAACAGTAGCTCTCGGATAAGTTTTTCCATTGTCTTGGAGTGGGCCTTTAGTCGCCTCAGGTTGAACAGGCTGCCATCGGTGCAATAGCGGATGTAGACACCATCGTCAACATCTAAATCTACTGTGGCTCTTTGAAGCATCATGCTAAAAAAGATCGTAAAGAGAGTTGGCGTGAGAACACAGCCTTGCTTTACACCTGTGCCTATTGGGAAGGGCTCCGAGAGATCGTTGCAGTGTCTGACTTGGCCTCGCTGGTCTTCATGTAGCTGGATGACCATACTGAGGAACCTTGGGGGACATCCTAAATGTTCCAAGATTTGCCACAGGCCGTTCCTGCTAATGGTATCAAAAGCTTTGGTAAGGTTGACAAAAGTCACATATAGACCCTTGTTCTGTTTCCTGCATTTCTCTTGCAGCTGCCTGAGAACAAATACCATGTCGGTGGTGCTCCTGTTAGCTCTGAAGCCACACTGGCTCTCTGGGAGGAGTTCTTCTGCAATGGTGGGCACCAGTCTGTTCAGGAGTATTCTGGCAAGGATTTTGCCTGCGATGGAGAGCAGGGTTATCTTTCGGTAGTTGGAGCAGTCTGACTTTTCCCCTTTGTTCTTATGTAGAGTAATGATGATTGCATCGCGAAAGTCCCGTGGTAGTTTGCCTTGTTCCCAGAAGGTGACAAGTACTTTGTGAAGTCTACAATGTAGTACTATGCCCCCATGCTTCCAGATCTCTGGTGGAATTCCATCAACTCCCGCTGCCTTGCCACTTTTCAGTTGCTTGATGGCTTTAAAAGTTTCTTCTAGGGTGGGGATCACATCCAACTCTGTTTTCACTGGTTGAAGTGGGGTGAGGTGGATTGCTGAATCTTGAACTACGCGATTGGCACTGAAGAGATCCTGAAAATACTCCGACCACTGGTTCAGTATGGATGCCTTGTCTTTGAGGAGCACTTGGCCGTCTGCACTACGCAAGGGGCTCTGAGCCTGATATGATGGACCATATACTGCCTTCAAGGCTTCGTAGAAGCATCTTAAATCATCAGTGTCTGCACACAGCTGGGTTCTCTCTGCAAGCTTGGTCCACCACTCATTCTGAATGTCTCGAAGCTTGCACTGGAGGTTGCTACATACAGCGCGAAAGGTTGCTTTTTTCCTGGGACAGGAGGGCTGAGCAAGATGTGCTTGGTAGGCAGATCTCTTTTTCGCCAGTAATTCTTGGATCTCTTGATTGTTCTAGTCAAACCAGTCCTTGTTCTTCCTTGTGGAGAACCGAGGATTTCTTCAGAGGTCAACAGGATGGTAGTTTTTAGGTGTTCCCAGAGTGCTTCTGGAGAAGGATCTGTGAGGCAACTGGGGTCCTCAATTCTTGTCGGGAGTTTTGCCTGGAAAGCAGCTTTAACTTCGGCTGACTGAAGGCTGCCAACCTGAAACTTCCTCCGGGGGATACCGCTCTCCTGAGTGTAGATTTAAAGTGAAGACGGATATTGCAGCGTACAAGACGATGATCCATATGACATTCTGCACTGGGCATTACTCGGGTGTGTAAGACATCTTGAAGGTCTCTCTGACGCACCAGAATGTAGTCAATAAGGTGCCAATGCTTGGACCGTGGGTGCATCCAGGTTGTCTTCAGACTGTTCTTCTGCTGGAAGATAGTGTTGGTAATGGTGAGCTGATGCTCCGTGCAGAATTCTAGCAGGAGGCGCCCGTTATCATTGCAGTTGCCAATGCCGTGTTTGCCAAGTACTCCTTTCCAGGCTTTCGAGTCTTTACCTACTCTGGCATTAAAGTCGCCAAGGATGATCACCTTGTCCTCTGTAGGGGTCTTCCGTACGAGGTTGCGTAGATCAGCATAGAACTTGTTCTTTTCTGCAGGATCTGCTTGAAGGGTTGGAGCATACACACTGAAGAGTGTTGCATGCTGCTTGTTTTGAAGTGGGAGGCGCATAGACATGATGCGATCTGAGTGACCTGTTGGCAGGTTTTCGAGTTTAGAGGCAATGGAGTCCCTGACCATGAAGCCAATGCCAGAAAGGCGGCTCTCAGCCTTTGACTTACCCGACCAGTAGAGGGTATAGCCAGCACCGTGTTCTTGAAGACTACCTTCCTCAGGGAAACGGACCTCACTGAGAGCTTCTATGTCGATATTCAACCTGAGAAGTTTGTGGGCAACTAGAGCAGAACGTCGTTCAGGGCGACCACTGTCTACTGTGTCAAGCATGGTTCTGATGTTCCAACACACAAGCTTTAGTCTTTGCACACTTTGTGAGGCAGGTGCATGCCTTTTCTTTGTTGTTATTTTTTGACCACAAGTAAGGATGCCCGTTGACCGCAGCTAGCCAACTGGGGGGGGGGGGGAGACAAGCTTTGTTTAGGCCACCTTTTCTAGGCCCCTCTCCATACGGAGCAAGCAGTGCTGTCTTTAAATAATGCTGCTTGGTCGTTCAGGGTGCTGCCGAAAAATGCTTTCGTCTCCGGGTCAGCATCAGGCGACCAATACCCTGAACCGTCTACATGCAGGATCGGGACTGCGGCTTCCAGTGGCATCTTCCACCTGCCGTTTCGCCTCTTGCCCATCGCTGCAGGACTTGGTATGTTGTGGGTTGTGGATGTGGATACCCTTCAGGCCTGCGCATAGGAATTTTTAGGTGAAGCACAGTGTGCGCAGTACTGGCTCCATCCTTTCACCATGGGGTCATCTGCCATGGCCCAGTAAGCCGGGATGCCGGCAGCGAGTCCTCCAGGTGGTAGGTGTTACATTAACGAGCTCTGTCTGCCCGGGCTTGATGTTAGAGTTTTCCTTCTCTTGGCTGGCGAGGTTGGTGAGCCCAGCCTGCCCATCCGGTTATACCGCTGGACATTCGGTCACACCATAACGTGGCAAACTCTGTGAAAACAGGGGGGACCAGCGAGAAGGTGTTGCCATGGATGCAGTAATGGTGGTTCCGGAGCAGGCAAACACTTCTCATCTTCCACAGTGAAGACGGAGGGAAAAAATTCATTTAGGTTCTCAGCCATTTCCCTTTCCTCCTTCAGTAATCCTTTGACCCCTTGGTCATCCAAGGGCCCCACTGCTTCCCTGGCTGGTTTCCTGCTTCTAATATATTTGAAGAAATTTTTATTGTTAATCTTTATGTTTTTTGCAATATGCTCCTCATAGTCCCTTTTTGCCTGCCTGATCTCACACACACACACACACACACACACATATACACACACTGTGGCTAATAGCCACTGATGGACCTCTGCTACATATTTTTATCTAACCCCCTCTTGAAGCTGGCTATGCTTGTAGCCACCACCACCTCCTGTGGCAGTGAATTCAACATGTTAATCACCCTTTGGGTGAAGAAGTACTTCCTTCTATCCGTTTTAACCTGACTGCTCAGCAATTTCATTGCCCACGAGTTCTTGTATTGTGAGAAAGGGAGAAAAGTACTTCTTTCTCTACTTTCTCCATCCCATGCATAATTTTTTAAACCTCTATCATGTCACCACGCAGTCGAGGTTTCTCCAAGCTAAAGAGCCCCAAGCTTTTTAATATTTCTTCATAGGGAAAGTGTTCCAAACCTTTAATCATTCTAGTTGCCCTTTTTCTGAACTTTTTCCAATGCTATAATATCCTTTTTGAGGTGCAGTGACCAGAATTTTACACAGTATTCCAAATGAGACCGCACCATCGATTTATACAGGGGCATTATGATACTGGCTGATTTGTTTTCAATTCCCTTCCTAATAATTTCCAGCATGGCATTGGCCTTTTGTATTGCAATTGCACACTGTCTTGAGATTTTCAGTGAGTTATCTACCACGACCCCAAGATCTCTCTCTTGGTCAGTCTCTGCCAGTTCACTACTGAGGGAAGATGTCCATATGACAAGGTGGAGGTGTGGGTTCAGTTCCCTATTGGAGGGATCCTGGCCAGAAGGCAAGCTCGACATATGCCCATTAGCAGATGGAGGAGGAGGAGCATGCCAGACTAGAATCTCATACACTCAGGAGCAGGTTTCTGACCACTCACTCAACTGACTGCTAAGGAACAAGACATGGCATTAGGTACCCCCAGCAGCTGTGCCATGAACAATAGTCTTATAGTAGAGGGAAGATTATGGCTTTCAGGTGTGGATGCTCATTATGTATTTCCTTGATCTCCCCCCACCTTGATTTTTCCCTTCTACATGTGCTGTCAGAACTTGAAGAACTTCAAACGAACCACTACTTTGTTGCAAAAGTATAAGGCGTTTATTGAGAACTAAGTTCATGGAGGCACGAATTGACTCTGATAAGAGGCTCAACAATTGTTACCACTTTATGCAGTTTGTTACAGAAACAATAAAACCATTTCTCACACTTTCTGAGACAGAGGTCTGTTCCCAGGGTCCCTTATCTGTATAAAGGGAGGAAGGAGTCCTGCTGTGATGTCCTAGCGGGCTGGCTTCAAAGGACACCTGCAGATGTTTCCCAGAGACTATCTGTCACCCTTCAGCAGTTACAGTTTGTTTGAAATGCAAAGCATTTGGTTAGTGAATCTAGCTACAAGGGGAAAGGGTTAGTTCGAGGTTACAATATGGAGTCAGTCAGGCTAACATTACCAAGCTCAGCATACATGATAGGTACAAGTTCTGACATGTGCTTTGCAGTGTTGGAGGGTATAGTTGTCATGGGTGCTGCCACAACTTGCCACCCCTTGTGTCTTTTCCTTCATATTTGCATGATAGTACTAAAGTGTTCTACCATCTGAAATTCTGTGCTTTTTGCTCTCTTTGTCTGATATGTGGAGAAAAGATTGCATAGTGGAATCTGAAAGTACTAGATTTATAGTAAATTCTCACTTCCCCTCATTTTCTTGCTTCATTGTGCTCTTGTGCTATAGCACTATGGCAATAGATTGCTGTAATGTTATAGCACTATAGCAATTATTGATTATTTAAAAGCAGCCAGGAAAACATTCAGGAAAAAATGGTGGTAAAATGGTGCCAATGTTGGCAGGGGTTTTGCAGGTCAGAAAAATAGAGGAACGGATGAAGCAGAACTGGCCATTGTTCAGTCAGTTTTACTATGAGTTGAACAGGCACCCTAAACTGAATAGACATCCTGGAAGAAAACATACCACACCCAGTGCCTGGCATTCAGGTAATCAGTCAAGAACCCCAGCAATTTGTTGCTGTTATCATTTCCAAACATGAGATCTGCAGCCATATATGGATAAGGATCTCTCTTCCTTCCATTGAGGACTATATGTCCAGCAGATCCAGTTTGTCTAATATGAATTGCCCAAATAGTCCAGCTTTGCAAGGTGCTGCTCACCACCAGTTCCACTTCAACTGCTATTTGCCCACCACTCCCTGCCCCCCCACCCATGAACAGCATGGAGAACAGGACTGGAGGAAATGCCAATGGAGGAAAAACTCCTGGTAAGGACTTTAAAGTAGACAGAAAGGAGGGGAAATTCCCAGCCTGCACATGCTGTTCATAGCACAGCCTACATGGGGTAGGATTGCCAAGTCTGATTCAGGAAATATCTGGGGACTTTGGGCGTGGAGCCAGGAGAAAGGATGTGACATCACTTTGTGATGTCATAACCTGTGATGTCACTTCCAGGTCAAAGGTCAAGTGATGTAATTTCCCAAGCACCACCCCTTCAAATGATGTCACTCCCAGAACATTGCACCCAAACGCCTTCCTGTGATGTCATTTCCCTCTTCCATATTTAATTTTCTCACTTTACATTGATTTCTGACCCTCAAACCTTTGTTGTAATAGCAGGGGATTTCCAGCCACCATCTGGAGACCGGCAATCCTGATTTATACCCTACTTTTAATGGGAACCATCAGAGGTTGAGAGTATTCCAATGTTACCCAGCAAGCTACCTTAGCAAGTTAATTGGTGGCACCTAATTGGGTGCCCATGACTGACCAATGAACAAGCTTGGTCCAGGGGTACCTGGTTGGACTTTCAGGTTGCAATGGACCAGGGTAAGGCTCCAAAATGGGGGAAAGGATGGGGGAAATTACTGGGTGGAGGTGTGCTTGAGTTTACCAAACTTATCTAAAAAGGTGACAATAGATGGCCAAATTGCTACCTAAGGTAACACCCAGTTTACACAAAGGAACTTGGCTCTGGCTGAAGATGGTCTTCCTCTTGTTCAGTCTTCTTCTTGGCACCAGTCTTTGTCTTGAGTTCTGTTAGACAAAGGCTTAGGCGGTCTGGCAGGATCCACGCCTAAGATAAGCTTGATTGCCTTATGCAGAAGTTGAAGCAGCTGTTGGATATGGAGTAAGGAAAACAAGATGGATTCTGGTGGTGTTAGCCTTTGGTTCACGGAAACAGGCTGGAAACTGTTTGCCTGTACAGTTCATGGTGGCGTGGCTTCTTCTACTGCAGTGGCCTAGACTGGGCATGCAAGGAGCAGCTGGAAGCTCATCTGTAGTTCTGGCTAGCACCCATCCAGAGATGTAGAATGCTGCTGCAAAGCTGAGGCTTATAGTATCCACATAAGCCTTAGAAACCATGGGCAAGGTCCACTTCTTAGAGCAGATGTGTGCGAGTCAAAACTCCAGGCACCCTGGCAACCATACTGGTGATCACGATGTCCATGTGTATGAAAAGTAGGGAGCTTTTTCTTACACTTGGCAAGGTAGAGATTCAAACCCAGGTCTCCCAGACCCTAGTCCAGCACTCTAGGTTAGACTTTACCCTTTTAAAGCTGGAATCCAAAGGATGGGTACATAATTTGAAGGGAAAGAACTACTCCATGCACAGCAGGAGCTTTGCTTGTACTCTTCACTACAGGAATTTCTTTTGCTAACCAGGCAAGGTGTACTGAAAACTGCACAGAGGTTTGTGTTTAAGGGCATTTGGAACTAATTGATGCGAGAACACTGAAATAAAATTCCAACTACACAGGCAGTTCTTTTTTCATTTCATTTTCATTTTATTTGATTTATATCCCGCCCTACCCCACCAGAGCGGGCTCAGGGCGGCTCACAACATAAAAGTTCTAACAATAAAATTCAAGAATTAAAATACAATAGTAATTTACCTAATTAAAACAACTAATATATCAATACATATGTCAATGTCAGTGTGCTATCTTATAGTCTTCCTTCAGAATATTTCAATGCCGGTCAGTTATAAGCCAACCGGAAGAGGACTGTCTTACAGGCCCTGCGGAACTGTCCAATGTCCCGCAGGGCCCTGACCTCATCCGGTAACTGGTTCCACCAGCAAGGGGCTATGATTGAGAAGGCCCTGTCCCTAGTTGACTTCAACCGGGCCTCCTTTGGCCCGGGGATTACAAGCAGATTTCTAGAGCCAGATCGCAGCACTCTCTGGGGGGCATATGGGAAGAGACAGTCCCTAAGGTAGGCAGGTCCTAGGCCTTATAGGGCTTTAAAGGTAATAATCAGCACCTTGTTCCGGACTCGGTATATTATTGGCAGCCAGTGCAGTCCCCAGAGGCCCGGCTGAATGTGCTCCCGTCTAGGGAGCCCTAATAACAGTCGAGCGGCGGCGTTCTGCACTAGCTGCAACTTCCGGGTTCGGCACAGGGGCAGCCCCATGTAGAGGGCATTACAGTAATCCAACCTTGAGGTAACCGTTGCATGGATCACTGTTGCCAGATCGTCCTGCTCCAGGAAAGGAGCCAGCTGCCTCGCCCGCCTAAGATGAAAGAATGTGGACTTAGCAGTGGCTGCTATTTGGGCCTCCATAGTTAAGGCAGGCTCCAATAGTACCCCCAAGCTCCTGACCCTGTGCGCCATTGTCAGTGGCACACCGTCAAGAGCTGGTAGGGAAATTTCCCTTCCCGGACCACAGCAACCCAAGCAAAGGACCTCTGTCTTTGCTGGATTTAGTTTCAACCTACTCAGCCTGAGCCATCTAGCCACGGCTTGTAGTGCCAGGTCCAGGTTTTCTGGGACACAGTCAGGCCATCCATCCATGAATACATAGAGCTGGGTGTCATCAGTGTACTGGTGGCAACCCAGCCCATACCTTTGGGCAATCTGGGCAAGGGGGCGCATGTAGATGTTAAACAACATTGGGGAGAGAACTGCCCCCTGAGGCACCCCGCTATCAAGTGTGTGCCTCTGGGACAATTCACCCCCAATTGCCACCCTTTGTCCCCGACCATCAAGGAAAGAGGAGAGCCATTGTAGGGCCAATCCCTGAATCCCCACGCGGCGGCCCTGAATCCCTGCGTCTTCTCTTCTTTGATTTCTATATAGTTAGCAAAACTGATTTACTGTCTCTTCCCCACATCCACCCCCAGCTCCAAACGGCTGTGGAATATCTTTGCTGACCATTGGAGAAGGATGAGCTGCAAGGTGACAAAAGATACAACCCATGCCTGTCACCTTCTCTCTCCAGGACTCCCCTGCTCATTTGGTATTCTAAAACCACCAAACCAAATTTTTGAACCAGCCCTGTATTTTTTAAAAACAGTATTCAGAAATATAGAGATGAACAGAGTCAACTCAGCATATGCAAAGGATAAAAGCCTGCCAAGAGATATTGCTCTAAGACTAAGATCATAAGAATTGGCAGGAAAAATTCTGAACAAAGGTTTCCAAAAAGCTTGGATCATAGAAGGGAGCAAAATTAAAATAATGAAAGAGTTACCAAGACAAGTGATCAATGACAGGAAGAAATACAAGAAGTTAATGGACCAGCTGCGTGCAGAGGGCACAAGATATAGATGGATAATATGCGAAGGTCTTGGTTTTGAACAACATGGAAAAAGGATTACAATAAGGAGTGAACAAGAGATGCATAGCTTTTTTGAAGAGAACAAAGAATCAGCATCATAATGGAGTACAAACTATTATCTTGGAATATAAATGGACTAAATTCACCACAGAAAAGAAGAACAACATTTCATTGGATTAAAAAACAAAAATGTAACATAATTTGTTTACAGTAAGTTCATATACAACGCAAAGATTGTAAATTTTTGTGGAATAGAAATTTGGGGCTGGAATTTTTTTCATTAGCAGAACAAAAGAAAAGGGGAGTAGTCTTTTATATTAAAGAACAACTTGAACCAAAACTAATATTTAAAGATAAGGAAGGAAGATATATTGCTGTAGAACTGACAATTGAGGCAAAAAAACATTGTTACTAGGACTATATGCGCCCAATGGAGCGAAAGATAAATTCTTTAAAGATATTAATCGGCAATTAGAGGAAAAGACATATGATCAGATTTTGATGATGGGCGATTTTAATGGGACAATACAAAATAATATTGACAAATCAAGCCAAAAGAACAACGATAAAGAAGGAAAATTACCAAATGCCTTCTTTGAGCTGGTTAAACAAGAAAATTTGGAAGATATCTGGAGAAAATTCAACCCTGAAGTAAGAGACTATACCTTCTTCTCAGCGAGACATAATTCTTTCTCTAGAATAGACATGCTATGGGGTTCCAAGAGTTTGGGCCTCATAACAAAAAAAAAATTGAGATTCTACCAAAGGTTTGGGTGGACCATAATCCAATATGCTGGTCTACAAAATTACAAAAGAAAACAAGAAGATGGAGAATTAATGAAGACTTGCTACAAGATAAAGACATTGTGACATTTTTAGAAAAGGAAACTGCAGCTTTTTTCCAAATAAATGAAACTGACGATATGGAATTTCAAACAGTATGGGACACTTACAAAGCAGTAATGAGAGGACTATTAATCACACTGAACAATAAAGATAAGAGGGCCAAAGAAGAAGGCTGTTAGCATTACAAAATGAAATAAATAAAAAAGAAAGGGATTTGAAAAAAAGGCCATGAAAAAAGAAGTTAATAAAAGAAATTACGATGTTACAATCCCAAGTTAAACACCTGCTGAACAAAGAATTAGAATGGAATTTAAAAAGTTTGAAACAGAAATCGTTTGAAAGTGCGAATAAAGCTGGAAAATATTTGACCTGGCAATTGAAGAAAAAGAAAGAAAATAAAACCATTAATAAAATTATGGTAAATGGAAAAGCAATAGTAGATCAAGAAGGAATCAAAAGAGAATTTTTTAAATATTATGCAAATTTATTTAAAGGTGTGAATATTAGGAAAGAAAAAATGGAAGAGTATCTACGGAACATCCAAGTGGCACCTTTGACTGAGTATATGAAAAAGATTTTAAATGACCCAATAGAAAAAATTGAAATAGAAGCAGCAATAAAAGCAATGAAAGAAGGTAAGGCCCCTGGGCCAGATGGATTTACATCTAAATTTTACAAAACTCTTAAAGATGAGATAACACCCAAACTGATGAAATTGTTAAATACGATAAGAGAAAAAGGGAAAATTCCAAATACTTGGAGGGAAGCGGTAATTTCTTTGATTCCTAAAGAAGATAAAGATGCCACAAACGTAAAGAACTATAGACCGATTTCATTGTTGAATAATGACTATAAGATTTATACAAGAATTTTGGCAGAACGATTGAAGCAATATCTGATTAACTTTATAAAAGAAGACCAAGCCGGATTTCTTCCTAAAAGACAAATAAGAGACAATGTAAGAGTTGTTATTAACGTTGTGGAATACTATGAGAAGCATCCAGAAAAGGAAGCGGCCTTATTTTTTGTAGATGCAGAAAAAGCCTTTGACAATTTGAGTTGGGACTTTATGTTTGCAGTAATGGAAAAAATTAACTTAGGGGAACATTTTATAAAAATTATGAGAGCAATATATATGGAACAACAAGCAAAATTGTGCATAAATGCAGATCTTACCAAAGAATTGAAGGTAAGCAAAGGTACAAGACAAGGATGTCCGTTATCACCATTGTTGTTTATAATGACGCTTGAAATTTTATTACAACAAATACAAAATGATAAAGAAATAGAGGGATTAAAAATCAGAGGATTCCCTTACAAATATAAAGCTTTTGCAGATGATATTGTGTTCATAATAGAGAATCCAATCCAAGTGTCACCATTGCTGTTAGCCAAGATAAAAGAATATGGAGAATTAGCAGGACTATATATAAATAAAGAGAAATCAAAATTTTTATGCAAAAATATGCAACCAAATAAAATTAAAGAATTGCAAAGGGTGACGGGCTGTGAGGTTACTACTAAAGTTAAGTACCTTGGAATAGAGATAACCATGAAGAATATTGATCTATTCAAAAATAATTATGAAAAATTGTGGTGTAAGATGTAAGATGTAAGATGTAAGATGAAATGGAATAGACTTAACCTGTCCTTACTGGGCAGGATAGCTGCAATTAAGATGAATATCTTGCCAAGAATAACATATTTGTTCCAAACTATTCCGATTATAAAAGATACCAAACAATTTAACAAATGGCAAAGGAAGATTTCTGATTTTGTATGGGCCGGAAAGAAACCAAGGATTAAGATGAAGATTTTAATAGATGCCAAAGAGAGAGGTGGTCTTCAACTCCCGGATTTAAGATTGTATCATGATGCGGTTTGTTTGACATGGATTAAAGATTGGATAATGCTGTTAGATAAAAAACCTTTATGGTTAGAAGCTCATGGGAATAAATTCGGCTGGCACGCGTATCTATGTTATGGGAAGAATAAAATGGACAGATTTTTCTCTCACCATTATATTAGAAATAGCTTACTAAATCCCTGGATAAAATATAAGAAATATGGAGACGAGAGAAAACCGCTGTGGATAGTGCCAGCAGAAGTAATAAAAATAACAGCTGAATCCGATGAAGAAAGAGCGATGTCATATAATCAACTGCTCAAGATTCAAGGAGACAAATTGAATTAAAATCTTCAGAAGAGTAAAATAATAAGTATGACTGGTTTCAAATGCAACAAATTAAAAGCTTGATGGAAAATGATATTAAATCGGATGGAATTAGATGCGAGCAAACAGAATTGGAAAAAGTCCTGTTTGGAGATAATGAAAAATTAATATCAAAAGTATATAAATTATTATTGAAATGGTCTACAGAAGAAGAAGTAGTAAAGTCTCAAATGGTCAAATGGGCAATCAATGTGAATAGAGAAATACAAATGGATACATGAAAGCACCTTTGGAAGAACTCGATGAAGATCTCAACTTGTCAGAGTATCAAAGAGAACTGTTTTAAGATGATGTATAGGTGGTATATGACTCCGAAAAAACTGGCTAGGATGAGTAAGAAAATGTCAGATAGATGTTGGAAATGTAAAAAACATGAAGGTTCTTTCTTTCACATGTGGTGGACTTGTGAAAAAGCGAAAGAATTCTGGATGATGATACAACAAGAAATCTCAAAAATGTTGGGTTATGACTTTAAAAAAACTGCAGAGACTTTTTTGCTTGGATTACAATTAGAAAAATTTCCAAAGGAAGACAGGACATTAATTTGGTACTTGCTCTCAGCTGCTAGGACATTGTATGCGCAGCTGTGGAAACAAGAAAAAATACCAGAGAAATGGGACTGGATTGTGAAAGTTTTATCATGGAGTGAGATGGACAAACTAACTAGAACTTTAAGAGACTATGATCTAGATATATTCAAAAAGGAGTGGAAGAAATGTAAAGGATATATGGAGAAAGAGTGGAATGTAAAAAGACATTGGACAATTTTTTAGTATTGATGAGAGAAAAAAAATATTGAACTTTGATTAGTTAGCGGTACCTTTAGTATTGAACTTAAATCTATAACTTCAGGGAAGTCAAGCATGGGAGGGAGGGGGGATCGAAATATCATATGGGTTAGTACAGAAAATTTATAATTAAGTTTTGTAACCATATGTTATCAATAAATTGTTAAAACATGAAATATGGAGATGAACACTTAATAGCAAAGAAATCAAAGTATGCTAGTTAGACATCAACTCATAGAAATAAGCCCTCCTATTAATTCTGAAGTTCACAACGTTGTATGCACTACTAAGACAGCAAGAAGAGGAACTGCTGAGTTCCCTGAGACAGTAAAATCTTGAGAAAAAGATGACAATAGTAGAGCTGTAATGAAATTCATTGCTTTATAAAACTTTGTTAAGTTCAATCAGTAGTAATGTTTTAACACAGTAGCCAATATATTGTTGAAGTAAATGGAGGAATGGCTTGAAATCTGTTGCTCTTCAGTTACAGACTTTTTATTTCTATCTACACTTTAACAAACTTTTTAAAAAAGCTAAACATGTAATTAGTATCCCATAAGTATTTTAAAAGGAAAACCAATTGTTCTAATTGTTTGCAATGAAATACTAGGGAGTGAGGGTGAGATTTTGAAATAAAACTTTCCTCTTCTAAGTATAATTAGAGGCACTTTAAAGTGTCTCCTCTCTCCTGTATTACTAGGAGACTCAACTGCAAAAAATTATTAGACCAGGAGCAACATGTGGCGCTTTCATACATATTGTGTGGCTCCTGAAGCCCCACTGCCCCTTTGGTCAGCATGGAGAGGACATTTCTCTCTTTTAAATAACTGCTCCAAGTCAAGCAAGCCAGCAGCTTGGAGAAGATATTTAAAGTTAAAGTTGTTTTCTTTCCACCCCCTTCTCTCCCATCTTCCTTCCTTGCTTGCTTCCTTCTTTCTGCTTGCAGCTCTCAAACATCTGACATTTATTCTGTGTGGTTCTTACATTAAGTAAATTTGGCCATTCCTGGATTAGACTCTTGATTTGACAAGGATTTACAGGATTACTGTACATACCAAGACTTTGGGATGATGTTGTTTTGTTTCACCTAGAAGGCTGGTTGCATCAGTGAATACTAAATTTACAATGGCTAGAAAACAAATTAATCTGTGGATATAACAACATTAAAAAGTTTATTCAAAGATAAAGGCACCTGAATAATATCATTTTATACGGTGTATTCTCAGCAGCTATTTCTGGCAGCTGAGAGGGCACACAATATACTAGTCCAAATTAGCAAATTCAAATGCACAAACCAGAAATGCAAAGCATTCAGAATTCAGGACACACAGAATTTTAAAAACACAGAGAATAAAAATGAACACAGCCAGATATGCTGAAACAATTTACCATCCACTACACACGCACACTCAGGGAAGATAAATAAAACATTGTTGATCTTAAAGGTGATACTGGATCAAACAGAACACCCAGATCTTCCCTGAGTGAGTGACAAGGTGGTCTATAGGAAACAATAGCAGAGCCTGAATTGTCCAAAAACCTGGAATGGATTATTTCAGGAAAGTCAAAAGATATTACAAGTGTTCTGGAATAGGATTGTCAGGAGGAGGGTGGGTTGCCACACTCTGGGACTGCATTGCCAGGGGACAGGGTAGAAGGGCAGCCTCGAGGACTGGAGGTTGGCAAACTACCTTTTCCCGTCAACCCAGTCCTAGAGGCTGGCAGATTAGTTTTTCCCCTGTCAATCCAGTCCCCTGGCAAGGCAGTCCCAGAGTGTGGCAACCCACCCTCCCCCAGGACACTTGTAGTATCTTTTGACTTTCCTGAAATAATCCATTCCAGGTTTTTGTTGCAGGTTTCTGTGCTTCTATGTATTTCAATGAAGCCCATGCAAAATCAATGGACAATCTTCTCTCCCATTATATCCTATGGACAATCCAGGCTCTGCTATTGTTTCCTATGGACAATCTTGTCATTCGTTTTAGTATATCCCTGTCGGGGGTGGGAGGGGCTCTGCTTACCATTCTTGTTTCCCCTCCTGGGTGTCCTGTTTGATCCAGTATCACCTTTAGGATCAACACACACTCACTCAGGGAAGATCTTTGTTGATTTTAAAGAAGCTGGAACAGGGGGAGAACTTAAAGGCGCTGGAACGGAAGGGGGAGAAACAGAGATGACATAGCCTCCCCTCCAACACACACACAAACAAACAAATACCAGAAGATTTTTGTTGATCTTAAAGAAGCTAGAATGGGATATTGAGGACACACACAAACAAATCAGGGAAGATCGTTGATTCTAAAGGAGCTGCTGGAACCGGATGTTGAGGGGGAGAAAAAGGGCACCTCCAAACACTCACTGAAGGGGGGGAAAACTTTGCTGGTGCTTCAATGGAATGGAGGAGCGGAAAGGAGAGTGAGAATGCACGACTTCCACACACCCCTTCCATCTCCAGCTTCCACATGCTGGCCCCTTAGCAGACTCTCTCACTCACTCACACGTGCACACACACAGAGAAAAGAGAATGCGCTTGGCCTCCCCACCCCCGGCTCCCTTGTGGAATGGCCTGGGGATAAGGGTGAAAATCTAATTCCCCCACCATCAGCTTCTTTAGGGATTTAACTTCTCCGTGGCCATGCAGGACTGGACGCAGCAACCCTGATGGCTCAAAGACTCTGGATTCCAAGGTGCGGTAGCCTATGCTGCCAGCTCTGCAAAGAGTTCCCACCAGCAGCACACTTGCACGAGCTTGCTGGGGGGGGGGGGGTTCTTTAACCAGGAAGGCAGGGCAGGCCTGCTCTCTGGACTTGCAAAACACACCAAGGAGAGCGAGGATGTTAGTCCTCCAGCAGCGATGCTCTAGTGTGTTCCTTAGTCTCTATGGTGCCAATGTACACCATTTTATCCCCTGCTTCCGGATGCTCCAAAAGCAGGGGCAGAGCTTTCAAACCAGGGGATCCCCTGCCCCCGGCGGGGGTTTGGCAAGCCTAACATGGGGTGAAGTGGGGAAATCCTTTCCCAGCCTCATTTGTCTTCCAAGCCAGCTCAGTGCATTAATGCTGTAAAAGAATTCAAAATGGTGGATATCCTTCTGGTGGTGACTTCAGCTTCCTTCCTCAGGAAAAAAAAATGGTTGATGTTCTGGCTCTGGGAGATAACCACCTAAAGCAGCACTGAAAGATCAAGTTGGGGGACTGGATTAACAACTGTTAGAATCAGAGTTAGGCTGGGAGAACCCAAACAATAAACATTAGAAATTGAAATACATATTTGCGCCTTTAAGACTGCTGGGCTTCTGGAGAGGGTTTTAGTTTTATGAAGAATTATTGTCTCTGTTGGAATATTTTAAAAGGCACTTTTCTATCCATTCTGATTCACAAACAGAACATTGCTCTTTCACAGAACTTTCAAGACACATATAGTTCTACTCAGGGCTCTTTTGCTGGGGGAATGTGGCGGAACAGAGTTCCAGAACCACTCTGTGGAAACAAAAGTCTCAAAAAATGTTTACAAGTTCATGAGGGCACCCATGTGCTTCTCCTTCATTTTCCTCTTCCTCTATTGGTTGTACTTCAAACAATATCCTTTTACCTTTTTGTAGGCTCAGCAGTACATTATAGCTTGCTGTTACATTTCATGTTTCATTTGTCTTGAAATGTTAGCTTCTGCAACTGTATAACTCACAGAACTTGTGTTATTTTCTCGTTAGATTTGGCTTGACATTTATAGTCAGTTGTAACTTTTTCTGTATTTTCAATCTTAGTTCTTTATCATTGATATGTCTTGTATTCATTGCACTTCTAAAATAAGAAAACCTTCAAATGGCAGCAGCACCCCATGGCAGATATGGCCATAATGATATGTATTCTAGCACTGACTCATGACTGTGACCACTTCCATAGTGATGTGAAAGACCTGTAACCAGAGTCTAGAAAGCCACTACAAGGCAGATAAACAATACTGAGTTTAGTTGCCTAATGGGCTATTAAAGAGATACCACACTGGCAGTTCTAAATATATTTCTGTGGCTCTGTGACTCTGAAATACCTAAATACAGGTTGAGCACAATTCTGGAATTTAATTTCTACAAGTTTAATATTTACACTTTGATTCAGACTGCTGTAATCCCAGCCTTCTACATTGTTTGTTAGATGTCACATCCTATTGATTATGTTGATTTACACTGCATAATCTGCCATTTGTCTCAGTGGAAAGAGTAGACTTACGATATAAACAGTGACACAATAAATATAACAATTAATTTATTTGAGTTTATTTGAATCATGATTCATGCCTAAAACAGCTGATTTGTGGGTCGTTTTGAATCAGTTTGGGCATCCATGCTATGCAAGAGTCGCAAAACAAAGTGGCTTGTTTGGAGGGGTGGTTCATCTGTGTTGCTATGGGGAGAATCCCAGTGTGATGATGTCACCCAGAAGTGATGTTATCACACCAATGCCTGGTTTGATAATGTCACTTCTGGGTGATGTCATCACACCAGGCGCATCATGGCACAATTTCTAGCGCTCCTGAACCAATGAACCACAAATCATTTGGAACATTTTTTTAAAAAATGAACTGAACCAAACCACTGAACTGGGCAAACCAATAAACCATAAAGCGAAAAGAACCACCATTTTCATGTTCATCCCCATCCCTAATCCCTAGTTCTTTTTTTTATATGGAGCTATGGATGTCTCTTGCATCACTAGCCTATCAAGATAATTGGTGAAATAGTCAGTTATAGCTGAATTCAAGTGACCACCACTGCTTGGAATACCACACTGTTCTGTTCACTTCTCATTCCCTGTTCCCCTTCCCTCCCCAGAATTATTTCTTACCACGGTTATCCAACCTCCTCAAAACAGCCCTGTCCCCCACCCTTTCTTCCTATAGTTCAAATGTTCACTGTGAGAAAATCTGCAGACAGTCATGAACCTCTGCCCTAGACTAATGTAATGTAGATTTATGCTCTGCAAAGACCTTGATATTCTGTGTGAGATTTGCAAAATGTACACAAAATAAATAAGTAATTGTTATATAAGGAAAGAGCCCCGTGGCACAGAGTGGTAAAGCTGCAGTACTGCAGTCCTCCGACTCTGCTCATGACCTGAGTTTGATCCCAGCGGAAGCTGGTTCAGGTAGCCAGCTCGAGGTTGACTCAGCCTTCCATCCTTCCGAGGTTGGTAAAATGTAGGGTGGCCATAATGTCTGAAGGCCAGCCAGGGACACCTTTGGGGGGGGGGAAGGTAGGGGTGCGCGCGCGCGAAGCGCGTGCGTCGCCGGAAACAGGAAGTGATGTCACTTCCGGTGATGTCATGCCACCGCCGGAAACAGGAAGTGACATCACTTCCTGTGACATCATTCCCCCCGCGCCACCTGCCGGAAACAGGAAGTGACGTCACTTCCGGTGATGTCATGTCACCGCCAGAAACAGGAAGTGACATCACTTCCTGTGACATCATTTCCCCCAAATGCCACTGCCGGAAACAGGAAGTGACTTCACAGCACTTCCTGTGGCGTCCCCAAAAATCCCCCAAATATCACCGCCGGAAACACCAAGATTATTTATAGAGAGGGAAAGGGGGAAATAAAGTTAAATAAAACTCTTTTTTTACTTTTTTCAACGTGAGAAGACTAGAGAGAACGGGTTCCACGCTTAGAAGCCAGACAGCTTCCAGTGAGATTCCAGGGGAAGTTCTCCAAGAGAGTTATGCCTACACTATTAGTACAGTGTAGTGAAGCAGAATTACAGAAATCCTGACTGTCATTTGGAATAAAAAGAGAGCCATCTCTTAGAACGGGATGGTGGTGCAAATGTAAAAAGGAGCTCCTTTGATGTATCACTACTGCATTTTTACATGCAAAACTGGTATGAACCTCTCTCTGGGTGCACACTACTTACATACAACTCTCTATCACAGATCTGTAGGAAAAACAGTATGCTAAGACACTAGGGTCAGGTTCCCTGCATAAGAACATAAGAGAAGCCACGTTGGATCAGGCCAGTGGCCCCTCCAGTCCAACACTCTGTGTCACATAAGAACATAAGAGAAGCCATGTTGGATCAGGCCAGTGGAGGGAGGGAGCTCCCTCCAAGTGGGAGAAAAAATCAAGAAGGTAGGCTGGAAATGGGGCCTGCAAACCAGAGCAGCACGTTCTACCACACTCTCCATTCTCTGCATGGTTCTGCCTAGAGTCACATGTCTTTACAGGTCTCTCATGTAAAAATAATTCCGTCATGCTTCCAAGCACATAGTGCCAGATTTAGCTTGTGATAGGTGCTCTTGAGATTAGTGCCCTTTAGATTGTTTTAGAAATGCTCTTTAGTTTAGGCTTCTTTCTTTCCTTTCAACTGCAACCTGAATGTGAACTGAATCTACTTTAATAAATGTAATCTTTATTTTGTAATATTCTTCTTGGGAGATTTATTTTCTTCACTCAATATCACACTTCTGTGACTGGACGAACTCTGCTGTATTAACCAAATATCACAATAATAACACCCAATGAGGCTGATGGGCAGTAGATTCAAGACAGACAAAGGAAGCAGTTTTTTTTAACTCAACAGGTGATTTAAATGTAGAATTCATGACCAGAGGATGTAGCAATGCCCACAAGCATAGATAGCTTTAAAAGGGGAGCAGTTAAATTATAAAGGCTAGGTCTATCAGTGGCTACTAGCCATCATGGCTGAAGAGCACCTCCATGTTCAGAGGCAGTAAACCTCTGCATCCCAGAGCCAGGAGGCAACTATCAGGGGAAGGCCTCAGCCTCTGTGCTCTGTCATTGGACCTCCAGAGGAACTGGTGGGCCACTGTGTGAGGCAGGATGCTGGACTAGATGGACCACTGAGCTATGGCCTCTTTCCAAATTCAATTAATTTGAGTATATTAAAAATTGTACTTGTACAAAAAAACCTGTACAAATTGTAAGAATATCAGAACTGATGACAGTAAATAAAAGAAGCCACTTCAGTCGACCATCATCCCCTCCAGCCATTAAAGAATTATGGAAATTTTAATTTCAAAACACAAACACCATTGCTTGCCTCTGCATAGCAACCCTTTCTAAATAGTCTCCTGATCCCCATCCAAGTAAAAACTGGGATAACCCTGCTTAGCTTCATGAAATCTAATAAGACCAGGCTAGCCTATCTACACAGGTCAGAAATATGAGGACTTTAAGAAACTGGTCAACATCAGCCCAAAAGCTGTTAAGACTGGTACTGCACAAATGACAACATTCTAACAGTCACATTCACTCAAAACCACTGCTTATAAATGAAATCTCAACCCTTTTATACAAAAGAGAGACCTGGGAATATAAGATTTCATTAAAAGGCACTTTTTTGCGACAAGTTAAGATATTTTACCATGCAAGTATTGATTCAGTTGAGGATTGTGTGGCAAAAATATGAGCTAGCTCTACAAAATGCAAAATACACACACTGGGGTCAGTTCCATTATAGGGCATCTGACCTCTCTAAGGACCTGCTCCATTTTTTGGAGAGTGCTGCATGACACAAAGCACAGGTCATTTGTCTGTCTTCCTCTCCTCTTCAAAGTCCATCCATTTGCAGTTTCCCTCACTTGCTAAAATTTAAAAGGAATGTCCATCTGGGAAACCCAAGAAGCCTCCCAGTCTCCAGAATCTACCTTACATCAGATGGCAAAGTTATAAATATCAAAACATTCCGTATCTAGCAGAACTCAAAACAGACAAGCTGCATGCTGTCTGTTCTGCTTAAAATACCACAATGCATTTGATAAGCAGCATTTATTTCAATTCCAGGAGATGCATGATCAAAATGCAAGCTTCAAGCCCCCACAGTGCATGCACATTGAGAATTACCAGTCCCAACACACTATTTATTTGCTGTTTTCAGCCTACTATCACATCTGAGCCTGGCTTAATGGAAATAACTTGTTTCATCTACATCCAAGCTCATGAGGAGACAACTAATGGGACAAATGAAGTCTATTTGCACTCAGTTCAGAACAGATAAATGAAAGCAGATACAGTGGAGGAAAGCTGTTGCCTTCAACAGGGCTTTTTTGTAGGGGGGGAAGCAGGAACTCATTTGCATATTATGCCACACACCCTGACAACACCATTGTTTCGTTCAGGGCTCTTTTTTTTTTAGAGAAAGCCCAGCAGGAACTCATTTGCACATTAGGCCACACTAGGGTTGCCAAGTCCAATTAAAGAAAAATCTGGGTACTTTGGGGGCGGAGCCAGGAGACTTTGGGGGTGGAGCCAGGAGACATTGGGGGTGGAGCCAGGAACAAGGATGTGACAAGCATAATTGAACTCCAAAGGAGTTCTGGCCATCACATTTAAAGGGACGGCACACCTTTTCAATGCTTTCCTTCTATAGGAAATAATGAAGGATAGGGGCACCACCTTTTGGGGCTCATAGAATTGGACCCCCTCGTCCAATCTTCTTGAAACTTGGGGGGTATTTTGGGGAGAGGCACTAGATATTATACTAAAAATTTGGTGCCTCTACCTCAAAAAATAGCCCCCCCAGAGCCCCCAAAACCCACGGATCAATTCCCTATTATTCCCTATGGGAATCGTTCTCCATAGGGAATAATAGAGTGCCCAGTAGACATTTCCCTCCCCCCCCACGCTTTCTAAAGCGGGAGGAGGGCCTCCAAACCAGGGAATCCCCTCCCCCCTCCCTCTCACACACACAAATACTTACCAGATTGGGGAACTCTACTTGCTGTGAAAACGAAAGGGAAAAAAAGGGAGGGGCTGTTCTCCGAAGCTCTTCCTGCCCAGCCTTAAAGGAGCCACACATTTTACAAACGGCTCAGGATCTCAACAATATGAAGCCTGCAGGTATGTTCTCCCCCCCCACCCCCCCTTCCCGATTTCTGGGGGGCGGGAGATTAGGCTGCGAACCCAGAAGTCCCCCGCCAGAGCAGAGGGGGTTGGGAAGCCTAGGCCACACCGCTTTCAGCCCCCTCCCTGCCTGCCGGGGGGGGGGGAGAGAAAACAAAAACAAACAGAACTCCCCAGAAAACAAAAAGCTTACCTTCTTGCAGGCAGGGATATAGATATAGCCAGCAGGCGGGCGAAGCGGGAAGGGAAGGGAAAGGAAAGGCAGGCCGGAGACTGCTGGGCTGCCGCCCGGCCCAGGCAGCCACCCAGCAGGCGGGAGGGAAGGGAAGGGAAAGGCAGGCCCGAGACCGCTGGGCCGCCGCGCGGCCCAGGCAGCCATCCAGCAGGCGGGCCGGGGTCTCCTTCCCCGTGGAGAGACCCCCTGCCCGCCCGGAAGCCACGGCTCAGCGCCGCCGCCTCCTTCTCCTCCGAGGCCGCCCCAGCATGCCCCTTGCCGCCCGCGCAGCAGAGGGGCCGGGCGCCGGGCGGAGAAGCGAAGCAGGCCCACGCATGCCGCCTTTGCCCCTGCAGAGAGTGGAGGGGCGGGGCGCAAGTCCGGCCTGCTCCTGCTCCTCCAGCGTTGCTGCTCAGGGTCCTAGAAGGACCCAGATTCGGGACTTTCCACGCTTCTCCGCAGCTGCTCCTCCGAGATGGGCTCAGGAGGAGCAGCTACGGAGAAGAGGCAGCAGCAGCAGCGCAGCCTCCACCCGCTTCCGCCGGCTCCTCTCGCTGGCTGGCTAAACCGGGACTTATAATGGTCCCGGTATAGCAAGCCCGGGAGGCGGGAATTGGGGCCCAAAAGAGGGACATTCCCGGCTGACCGGGACGATCTGGCCACCCTAGTAAAATGAGTACCCAGCTTGCTGGGAGGAACGTGTAGATGACTGGGGAAGGCAATGGCAAACCACCCCATAAAAAGTCTGCCGTGAAAACTTTGTGAAAGTAACGTCACCTCAGAGTCAAAAATGACTGGTGCTTGCACAGGGGACTACCTTTATATAAGGAAAGGCCGAAGATAAGGATTAACATTTGTTGATGTTTTGAGGCAAAACTTGTACAGTTTTATTTCTAGCATAGTGTTATGAAGTTCTGAGGTAAAAGTTGTACAGTTGTACTTCTAGCTTTTTCCAGCATCTTCAGATAGATGTCCTAATGAGGAAGAATTTATTTCTGACATTAACAGTAGTGACAGTTCCTTCAGTAGTTAGAACAACCAAGAAAGAGCTTGGCCAGAATAAAGAATCTGGAGTGTAGCAAGCAGGTGCTTTATAATGGAATACTGAAGTAAAAATAAACATTAGTATGCCAATTTTGCCAATGATATTTCCATTATAAATGCTATGCTAGGCTTTTAAAATAAAAGCCACAGTAAAATCTTAGATGACATTTCCTCCCTTGCATTTAGTTGTAAGAAATAAAGACAACAATCCTAAACAAGTCTACTGAGTATCCTACGCAGAAAGTATTGCTTGCACAGCAGATGATGTCTAGTTTTCTGTTATGGAGACTTTACTTTTTAAAACAAATATATTTTAGATTGTTATATATTTGATTTTATTTGTATCTCACGCATCTTCCACAGTGCTCAGAGGAGGAGGGGGAATAATTTATTGCAAATGGCCAAAGCCCATTACAATCTTGGGTGAAACTGTGAATACAGAAAACATATAAAGGAAATAACAATAAAAGCAAATTAGACAAAAATGGATTGTGAACAATAAAGATAAAAATTCCTAGCTCCTCAAATTAACAAAGACAACAACAACAAAAACACAAACCAAACCACAGCATGTTGGGCCACAATTTTTCATAATCTTCAAAGCATATAAGGAAACCATGAGTGACATGTGGGTCTACAATGGCTAGATGGCTTAGAATTTTCTTTGCCACTGTTCACCAAGCCTAGGTAAGACAGCCATAGGAAATTTGAATCTAGGTTACAAGTAAAGAGGACAGAACAAACATAGTGTAGGATCACACTTGTAATTTGCTGTGGTAGTCCCTCAGCTTAAAAACAGCTACTTCAGAAAGAGACACTACAGGGCAATCACACTGCACCCACGATAGGCACTGGCCATACACTCATGTAGAGGAGCATTTACACTGCTCCTGCATGAGCAGGACACATGAATGGCACAACCTAGCTGTTCAGATAGGAGGGAAACACACCGGGCATGCACTTCAGCAATTTGCTACTGGGAAGTTCCAAACTGACTAGGAGATAAGAGGCAGTTCCACTTCCCAAATAAATCAGATTTATCTTGCCTTCTAGTCTCAGAAGATATATGTAGCATATGTAGAATGATTTCCTATTTACTAGGGGAGAAGAGCCTGTCGTCTTCTGGTTCTGGCAGGTAGGGTCAGACCATCATTAAGTGCAATGATCAGTAAGGAAAGTAATAATTTCCAAATACATCCTCCAAAGCCCTATTCCAAAGAAAGAAAGAAAGAAAGAAAGAAAGAAAGAAAGAAAGAAAGAAAGAAAGAAAGAAAGAAAGAAAGAAAGAAAGAAAGAAAGAAAGAAAGAAAGAAAGAAAGAAAGAAAGAAAGAAAGAAAGAAAAAAGAAAGAAAAGGCATCATCCTTAAGGTTTGTTTCTACTGTCATGTCTTTGTGCCCCCATAAGCTAGGACAACCCCCAAACCCTATCAAAATATACTTAGTCTTTGAATTTTTGCATTTGCACTAACTGTACAACCTTCCTCTGTGACTGAGAATGCTGAGCGAACTATCTTCTGGTGGATCTTGCCAACTTTGGAGTCCAGCCCTCTTCCCCTGCCCCTCAGTTAATGTGGTCTGGGGAAGAGGCAGAGTCTTCTTTCACTAAGCGGGCAGTGTCACAGTCCATCTCAAGTGTAGCTTGTTCTCCTCCCTGAGTATATATTTCTGGAGTGCCATTTACTGTACGAGACCCAATTGAAATGTCTTGCCTGAATCCATCTGCAAGAAAAAGAAAGAGTTTTGAGCCATTTGCCTTGAGAGCAGGGCTTCCCTCACAAAATAGTGAAATGCAAATATGGACAGTTTATTTTATATTGTATTCTTTAATTATCTTTATAGGTTTGGTCAAGTTGTTTCAAAAATCTCTTTTAAAGATGAAGCCCCTGACAAAATACTAACTTTGATCATATCTAACTGGACCTCAGTGGTGACCTGGGGTTCTTTTTTTTTTTTTTTACTACAGTATAATGGGTCACTGGAAATGTGTTACGTTTGGCTGGAAGGTACTTTCCTTTTGTGCCTAAATGAAAATGAGCCATCATTAATCTTTCCCTCTTTCACAAATGCTTAGTAAGCCTTATTGCCTATGGTTGTTCAATTCAACTTTCATTGGTTTAAAACAGATAAAAAGAATGTGTTTTGTTTACCAGAGTGTTAAAATGTAGGTTTTTAATTGTCTTGAAACACATACATTTGATCCTCTGACTAGTAAAGAACAGAGCTATGAATAATTATGGATCTTCGAAGATCTCTAGGGAGGCAGCCAACAGAACTGAACTGAGTGCCATTATCATATAATAGCAGTAGGGCTGCCAGCACTGCCTCAGCTAATGCCAGATTTTGATCCTGGGGAGGATGGAGTTTGGGCAGGATGCTCTATGACAATGGTCTATGAATTTCCCCTAATCACTATGGTATAGATCATGGAGTCATAACAAAATTCTTAGAACATCGTTATTGTGGTCATTTCCTGACCATTTTCTTTTTCTCACACTTCTCAATTGCTCAAGGGTAGGGGATGCAGGGTGAGAGTGGGGGCTTACCTACCACAGGCAGGCAAATAGGAAACATAAATAGCAGGATTAATTAAAGCCACTAATGGCCATTACTTGGGCTTTTCTATAGTCATTGGCTTCCATGATCCTGGAGATTATCTGTCACAGTTATCCATTTGTTTGACAGAATTTCAGACTTGGAACCAATGTGGTTGGATAGTGTCAGGCTCTGTTCATTTATGATATTAATAAAAAGCTGTTACTAATCATAGTGAGTAATGCATAGAAATGCCTACTAACACAGAAGCTGGGGTAGAAAGGAGGGAGGGGGGAAGAGTAGAGAATAACTTCCCAGGAATATCAAAGGTTGCCAAGGTCTCTTTGATAGTATGTGCCAAATTCTCACCTCCTCTCCGGAGGCCCCAAGGACGTTGCCTCCAGGAAAAGTAACCACCAACTGAAAAGATAAGGGGGGGGGTGTGTTGGGAAAGGTCTCACATGCAAAGCAATTTTTTGTTTTGGGAATTAAGGGGTAGAAATGATTGCTTTGATGTAGAAGGTTAAATGACAACGGTTCGAGCTGATCTCCATCAGTTCCAATGCCTGCCTTGCTGGAGTAACTCTGAAGTATCCAATAAATGCAAATTTGTTTCAAAATACCAAGTCTGCTTATTTGTGAGCTTCAACGAACCCACACCTGACATTTTGGAACTGATCCCGAAGAAGGTTTATCAGTGCGGGTAACTTTGTAGTGGATGGCTGAAAAGGCACCCGACGACCGAGAACCTTCAGAACCAATTGACATCCCGGGATCCCTGGTACGGCACGTCACCAAGAGGAGGCTGCCAAATTAGGGGGAACGTGGCACATACAAGAACTCTTTATCACCCCGAAAGCATGGTACCCCCGCACCTCAACCACCCTGATGGACGAGGCCGCGATCCGGCGCGAGGCCATCCTCAACCGACCCGGACCGAAGGGGAACCCGGGGAGCAGCGGCGGTTCGCCACTGGGCACATATCAGGGGGAGCGATCCTCCACCCCGGAGGACCAGCAGCAGGGATCGGAGTTGGAAGACGAGGATGAGGGACCCTCCCCACGGGGCCCAGAGCCCGTGGAAACGCTGCAGGGAGAGATGTCCGCCCTAGCCTGAGACCTGAGATGGGAGATGAAGGAGAACATGGCCCTGATGCTTAAAGAGGTCCAGAAGCAGATCGACCAAACCTTGACCGAGGGTATCGGGAGATTGACCAGACCGCTGCCAGCAGCCCCTCCGGCCGCCCTGGCCAGGGCAGGAAGGTGAGCAAAGTCCCGCGAGCTGGATGCCACATTCAATGGGAACCCTGAGGGAGTGGAATAATTCATAATCCAGGCAACTAGCTACATGCGCTATTGGGGGGACACTTTCCCCGACGAATTCAGCCAAGTGGACTACTTGGGGTCGAAGATAAAAGGAGCTGCCCAGAGATGGTACGTGAGCCTGTACGAGACCAGAGGGCCTGAGCTAGACACCGTGGGGGGCTTCCTCCAAGCACTGCTGTTGCAGTACGAAGACCCTCTACAAGAGATGAGGGCCATCACCGCACTCCAGAGCCTGCAGCAAGGGACGATGTCCATCCGGGATTACACAGCAGAGTTCCGGACCCACTGCGCTAACATCCGGGGATGGAGCGAAATGATGAAAATAACGGCGTACCGACGGGGCCTGAATGCCAACCTGCTGGACCTGGGGCAAGCAAGACCCACCATGCTGATCGGGTGGATACAACTGGCGGGCGAGGTCGAGACCAACATGAAGATGGTGGCCCCCCAGCGCCAGCAGCAACAGGGGGGCAAAACCATGCGAGAGTCCAGACCAGGCGCAAAGCCCGAGACCAAAAAGGCAGTAACCCCCCTCTCGACCCGCAAGTGTTACCAGTGTGGGGACCCGGGCCACCTGGCAGCCAACTGCCCGTAGCCCCCTCTCTGCGGGCCCCCGGGACCCCCAAGCTGGGACCGGCGGGGGCCAAGAAGCCGACCAGACCTAAAGAGCAGAGCCAGAGCAGCACCGCCCTATTGATGGTGCTAGACGAGGATTCTATAATATTGGAAGACCTGGGAGAAGACCCCTGGAAGGCCGAGCCAGCAGGAAACGGGAGCGACCTGCACTGATGGGTGCCAGGCGGCAGGTCGTTGAAGTCACGGCACCACTGAGGGTGAGCATATCGGGCTCCCTTTTGTTTGTCCCATTGACTTTATTGAATGTGAAGCTGAAGAGGTTCGTGCATGCCAGAGCCCTTATAGATTCAGGGTGTACGAGGGAAATCATCACCCCCCGACTGGTAGAGATGCTAGAACTGCCCTGGGAACCCCTCCCCCGCCCGATCCAATTCTAACAAATGGACGGGACAGTGATGAAGGGTGAGCCCTGTGTGGAGGAGACCCAGAGGATCCCGGTGGGGATTGACGATCACTGGGACTTGGAAATATTCGTGATCGCCCCCTCCTCGTCCTTCGACCTAGTGCTCGGAGTGGGGTGGCTAGCCCGGCACCAACCGGACATCCAGTGGGGGGAACAGACCATAGACTTCACCGACAGGCACTGCAAGTCTCACCTCTGGTGGGAGCAATGGGGCCCCAAAGCCCAGCCGAACAACGAGAGGCTGTGCGTGTCCATCAAAGAAGTACAAAGCATCCCTCATGAGTACCGGGACCTGCAGGGGACGTTTAGCGAGGTTGAGGCTGACGAACTACCCCCCCCCCCCACAGAGACACAGATTGCACCATCGAACTAATCCCGGGCCAATCCCTCCCCAAAGCCAAGCTGTACTCCACGGGGTGGGCGGAGAAAGCGGATCTAAGGAAGTTCTTGGAAAAGAACCTCAAGCGGAGTTTCATCCGCCCCGCCACAGCGCCTCACGCCGCGCCGGTCCTCTTCAGGAAGAAGAAGGACGGGAGCCTTAGACTTTGCACTGACTTTAGTGGGATAAACGGGATCTCCATGTCCAACGCCTACCCGATCCCCCTAATTAAGGACTTGCTAAGCATCGTCTCAGAAGGGTCCATCTTTACCAAGCTGGACTTACGAGACGCCTACTTCTGAGTAAGAATTAAAGAGGGGGACGAGTGGAAGACAGCATTTAACACCCCCATGGGCCAGTTTGAGTACCTAGTGATGCCGTTCAGACTGCAAGGAGCCCCCGGGGTGTTTATGAACTTCATTAATGATGTGCTAAGGGAGTACCTGGATGACATAATTATTTATTCTAAGGACCTCCCCTCACATATAAAGCTGGTGAGGAAGGTCCTGACCACCCTATATCAGAACAAACTGTACGCTAAGCTGTCTAAGTGCAAGTTCCACAGAGAGAAACTGGATTACCTGGGGTTCAGGGTGTCCGGAAAAGGCTTGGCCATGGATCCAGCTAAAATACAAGCCGTGCTAGACTGGGAACCCCCGAGGACACGTAGACAGCTACAATCATTTCTCAGGTTCGCAAATTTCTATAGGTCGTTCATTCAGGGGTTCGCCAAAATGGCCCTGCCCCTCACCGACCTTCTAAAGACAAAGGGGAAGGGACTGGATGCTAAAAAACCGGGCGCCAAACTAACATGGACCCAGGAATGCCAGAGGGCGTTCGACACTCTTAAGAGACTATTCACGAGCGAATCGGTGTTAGTGCACCCTGATGAACATAAGCCCTTTGTGGTTCAATGTGACGCTTCTGACGTGGCCATAGGAGCCATACTAATGCAGAAAGATAAGGGGGGCCAACTGCGGCCATGCCATATATCTCTAAAAAATTTTCACAAGAGCAGCGCAACTGGTCATTGTGGGACAAGGAAGCGTTTGCAGTGACTTTTGCGTTAAAAACTTGGAGGTCCTGGTTGGAGGGAGCGCGAGTGCCTTTTGAGATTTGGACAGACCACAAAAATCTGGAAGTGCTCACGGGGCGCCGTAAACTAACAGGGAAGCAAATCAGGGGGGTGGGCTTCTTTGCCAAGTTTGACTTCACCCTGCGGCACATCCCCGGAGCAAAGAATTTCCTAGCTGACGCTCTCTCGAGGCTCCCGCAGCACGAAAGCCAGCGAGAGGAAATAATATACTCGCTAATACCCCCGGAAGCGGTGGCTGGGGTGGTGCAAACCTGATCAAAGGCGAAACCCAAGGAACCGGGTCCCTGGGGGGGAAATAGGCTGATAGTGGAAAGCAAGAAGGAGGGAGAGGGACGGCCAGACGGACTGTTGAAGGGTGAGGGGGGGTTCTGGTACTACGAGGGAAAACTGTACGTTCCCAAGAACTTGCAGCTGGAGGTCTTGCAACACTGCCACACTAACAAGCTTTCCGGTCACTTTGGCTACGTAAAAACCTTCCACCTGGTGAACCGGCAGTTCTGGTGGCCCCAGATGAAAAAGGACATTTCCGACTTTCTGCAGACCTGCCCAACCTGCCTCATGGATAAAAGAAGGGGGGGGGGGGTAAAGTGCCTGGGCAACTGCAGCCCCTCCCCACGGTGGAGAGGCCCTGGTCTGTGGTGTCAATGGACTTTATTGTAGAATTGCCCCCTTCTCAAGGGCGGACGGACATGTTTTCTAAGCAAGCTCACTTCGTCCCGTGCTGCAAACTACCCACGGCTAAGGAATTAGCGTACCTATTCTTCCTGCACATGGTTTGGGTCTACTCCTTCCCTGATAATGTCATTAGCGACTGCGGGCCGCAGTTCGTTGCCAACTTCTGGCGGGAGTTTTGCAAATTGGCGGGAATGGAGCAAGGACTAAGCTCAGTTTACTACCCGCAAACTGACAGACAAAGTGAGCGGGTGAATGGGCTTTTAGAACAATACTTAAGGTGCTACATAAACTTCCAACAGTCCAATTGGGTGGAGCTGCTACTATTTGCCGAGTATGGATATAACAATAGCCCTCACAGTTCCACCAAAATGACTCCATTCCAGGCGATTAATGGTTATGAGGGGAAGCCGTTCCCTTCGCTGCCAGGGGGGGGGGGCGGACGACTCCAAGCCCACAGACAGTCAGCAATGGTGGGGCCGCCTGGAGAAAACTTGGAAAGTGATCCAGGAAAACCTAGTGATAGCAAAAAAGGATTATAAAGCTCAGTTTGACAAAAAGCACAGCCCCGGCTGGGATTTCAAAGTGGGGGAGACTGTGTTCCTTTCAACTAAGAACTTACCGTTACCCCAAGCTTCCAGGAAACCGGCTTACAAATTCCTGGGGCCATTCAAAATAAAGAGAGTGATCAACCAAGTGACTGTAGAACTGGACTTGCCCAAACTGTTTAGTAAAGTGCACCCTGTTTTCCATTGCAGCCTTTTGCGTTGAGATCCGGGTGGGTCGAGGTGGCATCCTCGTGGCCCGGAGCCCAAGCCCATCTTGGTGAAGGGGCAAAAGCACCACGAAGTCAAAGAGATCCTGGACTCTAAGATCCAGAGGGGGGTGCTTTACTATTTAGTGCGCTGGCGCTACTTCCCGCCCCGCAGCAATGAATGGGTTAAAACTTCTGACCTAAACGCTCCGCAACTGCTTAAGCAATTTTACCTACTGCACCCAGACAAACCCCGAGCAAGAGCTTGGGGGGGGCAGTATGTCAGGCTATATTAATAAAAAGCTGTTACTAATCATAGTGAGTAATGCATAGAAATGCCTACTAACACAGAAGCTGGGGTAGCAAGGAGGGAGGGGGAAGAGTAGAGAATAACTTCCCAGAAATATCAAAGGTTGCCAAGGTCTCTTTGAAGTAGACAGTATGTGCCAAATTCTCACCTCCTCTCCGGAGGCCCCAAGGACGTTGCCTCCGGGAAAAGTAACCACCAACTGAAAAGATAAGGGGGGGGGAGTGTTGGGAAAAGTCTCACATGCAAAGCAACCTTTTGTTTTGGGAATTAAGGGGTAGAAATGATTGCTTTGATGTAGAAGGTTAAATGACAACGGTTCGAGCTGATCTCCATCAGTTCCAATGCCTGCCTTGCTGGAGTAACTCTGAAGTATCCAATAAATGCAACTTTGTTTCAAAATACCAAGTCTGCTTATTTGTGAGTGTCAGACATGTAATTTAGCTTATCTATTATACTGAATCTATGTAACTGCTTGACATGACTAACTCCATTTTGTAACCTGCTATGTGACCCCTGCCTTCTACTAACCCTGGGAACAGAATCTTGCATTTTAATTCAAAGCAACTAGTAACCACAAAGGGAGGAATTTCACACTGGGCATAAAGAACATTTGGAGCCTTTGAAGTTAGCATGCCCAAGGTAACCAGCGGGGTTCCTTCCCTGGGAAGGAGATAAGGGCGCCTGGGAAGCGTCAACTGTCTCCAGTGGTGTGAGAATGGTTTTATTGTTATGTTTAATCACAATGTACAAAAGCCCAGGGCTCAGCGTTGGAAGTTATCAAACTCAACTTGCTTCTAACCTGACTGCTTGTTCTCAAATAAATGGATTAATTTTGCAACAAAATGATTCATTCTTGTTTGAAGTTCCACGTCTGACAGTGAGCTTCAATGAACCCACGCCTGACAGATAGTCCTCAACATATTGTAGACTTCTTGTTCCCTCCACTTGTCCCTTTCCATCTTTTTGTACGGATATGACATTTATTGGCAATGAAGCATCTTAAGTATTTCAGTATGACAAACTGAAGTTTAGACAAATTGTACTTTCTAGTGGTGGTACTTTTTAAAAAATAATCTGGTGCTGAATAATTTTTTGAAAAAATACTATGCATGATGGAATTAAACACTTCCTCTTTATTTTTCTTTCTTTATTTTTTTTTATTCTGATTGTGATGTGTAAAAAAAGATTGAACCATGACTGGGATTTAGGAGAATGTTGTTTTTTGTCTCAATAAATATTTTATTTAAAACATTTTTATCCTACCTATCCATAAATATTCTTGAGGCAGCTTACAAAAAAAAAATAAGGAAATAAAATGTTATAAGCAAAACCAGCTGTATAGTGGGTATCAAACCAGTAATAGTTTGTTAACAGGAAAAAAAAGTACCATTGCAAAAATCATAAATAGCAACAGCTACCGTGTTTCCTCGAAAATAAGACACTGTCTTATATTTGTTTTTTTTCTCAAGAAGACACACTAGGACTTATTTTCAGGGATGTCTTATTTTTTATTAAGTATGATACAACAATCTACATTTATTCAAATACAGTTTAGTCATCTTCTGGAATATTGTCATAACTCTCCAGACCCGGAATTCCATCCTGAATTTTTTGCGACGCCCATCACTAGGTCTTATTATCGGGGTAGGGCTTATATTTAACAAATGCATAGAAATCCTGCTAGGGCTTATTTTTTGGGTAGGTCTTATTTTCAGGGGAACATGGTAGGCATCAGATTAAAATACTCTTTAAAATACCCCTTAGGGCATAAAACTAAAAACAGTACTGTAGGAGGACGCAAAACTTCAAAAAAGGAAAAGGTTCATCTAAAAGCCTGGGGAAATAAATGTGTTTTTACCTACCCCTTAAAATATATCAAGTTTGGTTGTAAACCTGTGGGGAGAGGGAGTTCCAGAGTTCCAATACCAGCAGAAAGCCCAAACAATGGAGTGAAATGTACTCTTACCCTACCACTCTACTGAGTAAAGGTTTTTTGAAATATATAATGGCCAATATATATATATATATATAGATGAAAGTTACTTAGGATGGAGATACACCCCAGTGGGATCAATTAAGGGACTCCACTTTTCCTTTTGCTCCAAGTGTGAAGCCTTGCTGTGATCTAAGAAGCCTGTACAGAGTCCCTTAATTGATCCCACTGGGGTGTATCTCCATCCTAAGTAACTTTCATCTAGTTTAAGTGACTATTCCTCCAATAAGACTCTGTTATATGAGGTGCTGATTTAGGTATTATTATAGAAAAGCAAGGAAGGGTTAAGATTGGGAATGCTGCACATACCATTTGTGCCAAAAATTGAGTCCCTCTAGCCCAATTGAAGAGACTCAACAGCCAGAGTTCCAAGTGAGTTGATCTGGAGATTCCTTTATTACCACCAGTGGCAGGAGGAAAACCCGTATCTTTCTATACTACCATCCTTCCTGCATTTTTCCTCAACCTATCTTTACAAAACATGACATATTTATACAATTTCTGATAACAAAGCAGGTCTCGTTGATTGGTTACAAATCCTCACTCTTGGCCTTTTGTGGTATCTCATTGGCTTAAAGAAACCCGTTTCTACCAGGGTGAGGTAATTCCTTGGTGATTTCTTTGTTCTCCAGTCCCCATCTCCCATCCTTCTGGCATCTAGTATCTGCCCGGTTTCTGGTTTTGTTCCAAAGAATGTGTTAGTAAATACAATCTCCACTGCGTGGGCGAGATGGCTCCTTTCAGACTAGGAGGTCCTTTCTTGAGGCAGGGAGAAAAGCTTTCCTTATCAAAGGATGCTAACAGAACTTTGATAATGTTCTCTTGCTAGAAAAATGTACTTTGAGATATGTAAGCACTCTAATAGAAGCCTACTGTCCATTGTTAGGACCTTGGAACCAAATCATGGCAAAGGCCCTATATACTTTTAAGACAAGTTCAGCAAATATAATACTCTAAATGTAATGGTTTTGTTACAACTGTAAAGGCAGATTAGTGCAAATGAGTTCTATAATCAGGATTAGTGCAATTCTATTTGGCACTCTGTCCATGCTCTAATGCAAATCTGAATTTACATTCTACAGGAAGGACATGGTCTTGTGACAGCACAAATTTCTCTCTAGCAAAAAATCTAGTTAGGATAGGAAAGCCTTTGGATACTGAGTCAGGGGATAACAAGTGCAAAAGTAATCTGTCTTCCTTACCATGTCTACGAGTAAAGGGAAATGCCACAAATGATCTTCCCGTCCTCTTTCTTCGCAGGTAGAAAAAGGACAAACCAATAATCAGGGCAACAGCAGCCAGTACCAGAACCACAGCAATAATTACAGAAGAACCTGCGGGGAAAGAAGTGAGATTCATAGGGCAGAAGAGGTATTAGCTCCCCTAACTGCTATGACAACTGCTTTCGGTGCTGTTTTTAGAAATGGGGGCATCCATCTGTCCCCTTCCATCTTCTCCAGAGACACTTCATGTATTTGTGTTGTTATTACCCTGAGTGGGCTACAGGATTCTGCCAGCAATGTCCAAAATAGCTGTGAACAATGAGGTAAAGTGAGTCATACCTTCTACCTAGAGCAATGGACAGTGGAAGCAGTAGATTGGTCTGGAGGCCACATGTGACTCTTAAGTGGGTGGTTGCTGCTGGGGATGTTAAGCAGCCTTTTGACCCATACCAGTGGCTGTGGTAGAGAGTGTTTCCCACCACTAATCACTCAACATTACCAGGGACACATTGTATTTGTGTGTGTATGTGGGGGGGTTCCTCCCCTGACTGTCTGTGATTAGGCAGTGAGACTTACAGCCTGAGGCCAGAACAGCTGCAGCCAAAGAGGGAAATCTCACTCACTATTTGGAGTATTGACTAACAGTGATAGATTGATCTAAAGAGGTTGCAGACAGCAGCTATGCATCACCTTCTTGAGGCCAAGAGTGCCATCGGGACAGAAACCAAGGTCAAATGGTTGAAGGACAACTTGCAGCAGATTAATTTCGACAGGATGGAGGTGATGCCTTAACCTTGAGACTGGACTATTGTAATGCACTGTAGCTGCCCTTGAAAATAACATGGACGCTTCAGTTGGTGCAGAATGCTAAATTGTTGACTGTGACTAAGCATACTGCACATATTTCCTTAAGTTTAAGATAATCACACTTGCTGCCAGTTTGCTTAATTATTCAATTCAAGGGCACTTCAAGACATAAGGCTCTCTTCTCTGTGGGATAATCTCTACACATACAGGAGCTCTGAGCATCAAATCAGGAATCATCTATTTCTTCTCTCAGGAACTATTTCTGCTGGGGCTTTCTTAGCAGCTGCTGCTATTCCATGAAGTAATCCCTCTGAGGATGAGAGGAAGGGCCCAACCTTGCAAAGATTCCAGAAACTCTTTAAAATGGGGCTTTTCTGACTTGCTTTTTCTATTTTTTTTTAAATCTGCTTTGCATTCATTTATCTTTGATTTGTAGAGTTAGAGTATCTGGCAGTACAGTGTATGGATTTCATTGTAAAACAATAAGCAGGAATAACACACCCCCCCCCCCAAAAAAGAAAAAATAGTTAAGCTGTAGAAGAGAAACAGACCAGTGGCATGACCCAGTACAAAATAGCTCTTTACAACCCTTCTTGCTCTCTTCTCTTTGCATCTAGTATTCCAAATTCCCACAAAGCTTTCATTAAATCTTCATTCTTGTATATCTAGTCCTATAACTTAATTGTCCATAGCAAACAACTATTAACTATGCTGGCTTTGCTACCCAATCCACAAATGCCCTTAAGAGAATGGGCCAAATTGCACAAGTACCTGTTTTTCCTTCACACACTGCTCCTGCATAGGAACCACAGATGCACTTTTTGGAACCGGTGGGCATAGCCTGGCATTGAATGAGGGATGACTCTTGTCCAGTGCATTTCATCTCATCCAACAAGGCTGCCCCTGTAGGCATGCCATATGTGGTGCCCACTGGTGCAGACACTGCTGCTCCACAGCCCAGGTGCCGGCATGCCACCGTGGCCTCCGTAAGATCCCAGCCAGAGTCGCCAATAGAAACCCAGGAGCCATTATGCTCCAGCTCTACTCGCCCAGCACAGGAATTAGGGCCACCAGCCAATCGCACCTGGAAAAGACCTGGAAAAATAAGGGGAAGAGAGACAAATTATGTTCCCAGTTTGTGCAATATGTGGAGCCTGTCCCAATCACATTCAGTTGGATCTAATTTAAAATACAACCCCAAAATCACTCAACACTTATATCTGGAATTTGTGTAATAAAGAAAATAATCAAGAATGTGTTGCTTTAAAGTGTTCAAAGCTCATATATGATCTCAGTAATGGGACATCTTTTGACATAGTCCACTACCAGCACTTCCAGCAGTAAACTGCTGGTAAAGTTACTCCTGATCGCTGAGAAATCACAGCATGAACCCATACATGAACTCGGCATGAGTCTGTAGTTTTGTTTGTTATGAATTATTCTCTTTATATAATTAATAAAATGTCATCTATGTACATGGCTTGAGAAACATGTAATATTTGACAGTGTCAGGGAAAACCAACAAAAAGGAGAAATGGGAAAAAGTGGAAAGCAAAGAGTAATTTAACAATGAATGTGAGCAAATGCAGGTATGTAGGCTTTGTTTTGCTGAGGTTTAATCAAATATTGCATAGAAAAGTGTACATTGAGGGGAAGCTGAAATGGAGGAAATTATGTTAGAGATCCCTAATCCTTTGGTGTAGTGGTCAAGTGTGTGGACTTTGGTGTAGTGGTTAAGTGTGTGGCCAGTTTGCTGTAGTGGTTAAGTGCGTGGACTCTTATCTGGGAGAACCAGGTTTGATTCCCCACTCCTCCACTTGCACCTGCTGGAATGGCCTTGGGTTAGCCATAGCTATTGCAGGACTTGTCCTTGAAAGGGCAGCTGCTGTGAGAGCCCGCTCAGCCCCACCCACCTCACAGGGTGTCTGTTGTGGGGAGAGAAGATATAGGATATTGTAAGTCGCTCTGAGTCTCTGATTCAGGAAGAAGGGCGGGGTATAAATCTGCAATTCTTCTTCAATTCTTCTTCTTTGGCAGAACTAAAAACTAAACAGCCCCTCCCAGCCAAGCTGGCATCACCAGCATTCAGGCTGGGGGCCATTAGTTGCCGGTCCAGAAGGAGGAGGGGGCTTACGGCTGATCCCGGGCATCCAGGAGCTTGCTCTGGGTGTGGTGTTGGGGCTATATAAGCCCCGGCCCTGCCCAGAAGCACGCAGTTTGTTTTTTGGCTCTCTGGAAGGGCAGCGCTTGCGAGGTGCTTTACCTGGGCGAGGCTGCAGGGCGTTTGGAAGTGCAGCGGTCCCGCGAGGCGTGAGCGGCGGTGATCTCGGAGGTCCCGGGTCCTTGCGGCACGAGGCTCAATTTGCTGGGTATCTGGGCCTGGGTGGCCCTGGACGGTGGTGTCTGCAGGGGTGTTTGGGTGGGCATTCATAGACCCCCCCTCCCCTTTTCATCTCATATGGCAGGGATTAAGAGTGGGTCCTTTCCCCCCTCCACCCCTATTGTCATAGTATCTGGAAGCAAGGGGGTTGTTTGGTTGGGGAGTGCTTGATTTCCTGCCCCCTCCCCACCCTCACTCCTCGCTCCCCCCTCACCCCCTGGTCTTAGTCTACTTGTGTGGCACAGTGGTAGGGTCAGTGGGGTGAGTGTGTGAAGTATTCATAAGCTAAGGGTCTATAGGGGGAAGGTCGCTTCTTAGTGAGCTTGGGGCTGTTGAGGTCCGTGTGGTGTTTTCTCGGGTTCACCAGTATGGCTCCGAAGAAGGGCCAGGGCACCTCTAGAGGTAAGCAACCTGCCAGGCTGCTCAGGGGCGGGGTCAACAACCCGGCCCCACTTGACGTGGGTCAAGAGGCTCAGGTAAGGCAAGCTATTATGGGTCAATTGGAGGCGTTGGAGCAGCAGAGAGCTGCTGCAGGAGCCCCCATATGCGAAGTGCATCGCAGAGCAACGGGGCATTCATCGCGATTGACTTTTGAGAAGGAGGTACTGGCCCGTATTTCTGCATTACAGGGTGGAGCGCCCGGGGTTGACACATGAGCAGCCGGTCAATGAGCCCTTGGATATCGGGGCGGTGGGAGATGTCGTACAGCAGACTCCAGCGGTGGCAGTGGCGGTTAACCCCCCGGGTGATGTTGGTAAGCACTTGTTACAACAACAGCCTCAGGCATGGCCTTGGGGCCCATCACAATTCTTGTCTCCTCCAACGACAGCGGTGGGAGCACCGGTGATTCCAGGGCAGAGTGGACCTTTGGTACCCCAATGTGTGGCAGGGCTGTCATGGGCTTGGGGTACCCCTTGTGTATTGCCACAAGGCCAAAGTGGGGGGGGAGGGTTCTGTTTCACAGGCCTCTGGGCAGGTAGCCACCCCGGCTGCATCACAGAGTGCCCCAGCACAACAGGCCCTGCCTGGGGTGCTGCCTTGGGGTGGGCAACAGCAGTTACAGATGTATGGTGGGTGGCCGGGTTATCAGCGGGGTATGTAAAGTTACCCCCCAAATCCTTATGGGTCCATACCTTTTCATGTGCTTCCATATGGCAACACGGCGTTGCCATTGGGGGATCATCTGTCGTGGCTATATGTGAAAAGATTTTGAGGGGTGAAAACGTGAATGTTTTCAGTCTCCTCTTTAGGGAATTAGAAAAGAAGGATAAGGAAGAGCTGGATGATAAGGAAAAGGAAAAGCTGAAGCACAGAAAAGTGGACAGAACTTGGGCGAATTGGCTACCCGGCTTCCTTATCTATGCGGGTGTCATAGCAAGGGCGCAACCTTTTCACGCAGCCGCGCTTTTCCAGTATTTTTACATAGTGTACCGTGCATACACTGATTTTGTCGGTGCAGCTTGGTTGCAATATGATGAGGCCTTTTGGATGAGGGCCGCTGTCAACCCGGGGCTGCCTTGGGACCAGATTAATCAGCAACTTTGACTGCAGTTGATGTCCCTGCCAAAGCCAAATTTAGGTGATAGGTCAGATAGTGGACACTTGGTGCATAAGCAACAGCTTGCTGCAGGGGCCCGCAGTACGGCGGGCCAGTCGGTTCAACCCCGGCTGTTATGTTGGGAATTCACATCAAAGGGCGTGTGCTCCAGAAAGCCCTATAAATTTAAGCATGAGTGCCCTCTCTGTGGTGAGTCACACGCCTTCTCAGCTTGCAGCCGGTCAAAACCCAGGGCAGGTGTTAAATGCCCCGGTGGGGGGGGGGGGGCAACCAGCAGCCACCTGGTAAAGGGGCCCAGCCCCATTCATCTGAAGGTACTCAGTAGGTTGCTTGGTAGATATCCACATAAAGCTGATAGAGAGTATTTATGGGAGGGTTTTTCTTTCAGGTTCCAGATTCCATACATGGGTCCTAGGGTACCTTGTTTGGCTCCCAATCTCCATTCGGTGGTAGGTATGGAGCATGTGGTTAGGGCAAAAATAGCCAAAGGGTGTCTGGCGGGGAGGGTCTTAGGACCCTTCGAGGCTCCGCCAGTGCCTGCTTTACAAGTATCCCCCTTGGGGGTGGTGCCCAAGAAGGCGCCAGGGGAATACCATTTGATACACTATTTGTCCTACCCCAAGGGTGCATCAGTGAACGATGCCATTCCTGATGCTTTATGTTTGGTACGGTACACTTCATTTGACCAAGCGGTCAAAGTAGTTCGGGGGTGTGGTGTTGGGGCTGAGACGGTGAAATGCGACATTAAGTCGGCATTTCGCCTCTTGCCAGTTCACCTGGAGGATTTTGAGCTTCTGGGCTTCAGTTTTGAAGGAAAGTTTTACATGGACAGGGCTTGAGCATTTCAGTTCCTTTATGGAATGGGCTCTGCAGGATAGGTCGGGGCTAGGTGACACGGCACATTACCTGGACGACTTCCTTTTTGTGGGCCCGGTGGGGACTGGGCAATGTGTCAGGCTATTGCAGTCATTTCATGAGCTGGCGCGGGAGCTGGGGGTGCCATTGGCGCATGAAAAAACTGAAGGGCCTAATTCAGCACTTACATTTTTAGGTATTGAGCTGGACACCAATCAGCAAGCTTCACGGCTGCCTGAGAATAAAGTGGCTGATCTTAGAGTACGGTTAGCCTCACTTAGGAGGCAGCGCAAAGTGTCACTGCTTGAACTCCAGCAGGTGGTGGGTCACCTCAACTTTGCATGTAAAGTTGTGGCACCAGGTAGGGCCTTTTAAAGATGTCTTTGTGATGCCATGAGGCACTTGCGGCTTCCTCACCATCGAGTCCCAGTGACCGCAGGCATGCGTAGGGATCTTGAGGTTTGGGAGGAATTTCTGGAATCGTTTAATGGTATTTCATTTTGGCGGGAGGACTTAAAGATTGAAGTGGAGCTCCAGATATCTTCAGATGCAGCTGGAGCCGCCGGATTCGGGGTATACTTCCGGGGCCACTGGTGTGCAAAACAATGGCCCGCAGGTTGGTTGGCCAGCGGGCTCTGCAGGGACCTCGCCTTTTTGGAATTTTTTCCTATTTTAGTAGCCGTCTGGCTTTGGGGGGAGCAGCTGGCCAACCATACTGTTCATTTCTGGTGTGATAACATGGCTGTAGTACATGTCATCAACTCCTTGTCCTCCAAATCTGCACTGGTAATGAACCTGGTGAGGGCGTTCACATTGCGATGCCTCCGGTTGAACATTTTATTCCTTGCAAGGCATGTTTCAGGAGTGTGCAATGGGGTGGCAGACACTCTATCTCACCAACAGATTGAGCGTTTTCGGCAATTCGCTCCGGAAGCGGACCCGTGGCGAGCTCAAATGCCCCAGAAACTATAGCAGCTTGGGAGGCTGAAGCCGGTAGGGCAATTCATTTAGCATTGGCACCGAGCACCCGAAGAGCTTAAGATAGGGCAGGATTACAATTTTGGGGGTTTAGGAGCGCCGCTGGATTGCCTGATAGTTGGCCGGTTCCTGCGGCACATATCATGCAGTTTTGCATACATCAGAAGGAGAGAGGCTTGGGGCTTAAGTCAATTAAGGGTCAATTGGCAGCACTTTCCTTTATGAGTAAAGTGCAGGGGCTCCCCAAGAATACGGGTGATTTTAGAGTTAGGAAGATGCTGGAGGGTTGGGCAAGGGAGCGTGGGCAGCGGGCCGATACCCAGCAACCCATATCTCCTTCAGTGCTTAAGGGGTTGTATAGAGTTTGGCTGGGGATATGTTCTTCTTCTTTTGAGGCTGCGCTGTTTCATGCGGCCTCTTTGGTTGCCTTTTTTGGGGCTCTGTGCATTAGCGAGTTGGTTGTACAGTCCAGGACTGACAATTCTAACCGAGCGCTGTGTGTCAGGGATGTTAAAATTGTGCAAGGGCAAATTCTTTTGACAGTTCGGCGGTCCAAAATGGGGGATGATTAGCATCAGAAGGGGATGATTATTACAATTGGTGAGTGTGCCTTACCAGATTTAGGGCTTCCGGTGTGAGTTTCCAACAGAGCTGTCATCTCCTGAATAAGGGGGAAACTTAATCCTTTGTTCAGGGTAGTATGGAGCCTTAACGGACTCCCTGCCTGCATTTCTCAGTTAGAGATTTGCCCAGGATTACGTGCAAAATACTTTGAGCCATTGATCTCAGCTGATGATTGATTCCGAAGGGGATTTTTCTGAAGCTTTGAAGATCTGGCGTGGAAAAGGAGCGTCGTTCAGCATCTACAAAGGATTAAGAGCCATTCAATTGGCTTAAGCCTGTCTGGATCTCACTCTCTTTTGGGACTGATAAATATCTGAAAGACTAAGAAGACCGAAGTTTAAAAAGCATAGCCGCTAAGGTACTTTGATCATTATCTCTCACTCTGGGACGTTTCTAAGCTAATCTAAATAACAGTGGAAGGTGGGAAAGCGAGGGGAGGAGAAGAAATTTTGAAACTTGGACTCTGTTAAATTAAAGGCATTGATAGAATTTGGGAAAGAAGAAAATTGTTTTGAATACCTGTGGTCAATGACATAGGCTTCTGTGTTATGGCTCTGTACTTGCAATCAACATAACAAGTATTTAAAGACTGCAATATTTGGAGAACGAGAGCTGGGCTCAGTGAACCAGGAAGTAAAAGCTGAAGGTGTACTGGCAATCAACATAACAAGTATTTTAAAGACCGCGATAGTTGGAGAACATGATCTGGGCTTAGTGAACCAGGAAGTAAAAGCTGAAGGTGAGAGGAGCAAGAAGAAGGTCTTTGCTAGGGATTTTTAACCATAGAGAAATTACGATCGCCATTTTGTAAGAGGAAAAATTGCCAAAAATTGTTAAAAATCAATATCTCAGCCCAGGAAGGTAGGAGAAGGATGAAATTAGTCTTATTTTAAACAGTAAGTTCTAAGCTACTGAACTTGGTGCTGGATTTAGAATTAGAGCCTTTTGAGTTTTTGAGGGGGTTTTTTATATCAGAAGGAAGATTAACTCGTGCAAGATCTCATTCTTTGGACAAAATGCAAAGCCAGTTTGATACCATGGAAGCCAGGATTATGAAGGGTGTGGAGAAGATGATAACAGCTAGCAAAAAAGAGCTTAAGAAGGATATTGGAGACCTTAAAAAAGAAGTTGAAGATTTTAAAGATGAACTGGGTATGGTTAAAAACAGGGTCAATGAGGTTGAAGAGAAAGTTGATATACATGCTTTCACCTTATTAAAACTTCAAGAGAAGGTAACAATTCATGACTGCAGATTAATGGAAACTCAAATGTGTCTGAGAGGAATACCTGAAGGGGAGGGAATTGACTTAATGGATTATATGGTGAAAACAATTGCTGACTATTTAGAGGAAGATCCTGAAAAATTCAGAAACATGTTGGACAGTGTCTTTAGAGTTAATTCATCATATGCAAAAGACAAAGGCCTACCAAGAGATATAGTTATAAGGCTTCCACGGCAGCAGCAATGGGGTACTCCCCCTCCACCATACAGAGTATTGGCCGGTGGCGGTCAGCAGCTTTCAAATCCTATGTGCGCCCATTGGTCACTTAGGAGGGTGCAGGAGCAGCTTGATTGTTTTGTTGCCCGTTAGCATATTTCCGGGTGTTGACATTTTTTTGTTTTCCAGGTGTTGTGGCTCGTAGGGAGAGGCATCGGATCCTCATCTGCGGGCACAGTATGGGCAGTCTCCAGGTCTCCAGTGGGCACCCAGCTGGGCCTCAGAGAGTGGGTAACGGTGGAGTGGCTGGGTCGCCGGGACCTGCGTTGGCCGAGGATCATGCCACTGTTGTTCAGGGAGAGGTTGGCACCTCCTCCTCACATCCTAGTCATTCACCTGGGTGGTAATGACTTGGGATTCATGAAAGGGAAGGCCCTTTCTTTGCAGGCGCAAACAGATCTTCGGGCAATTAAGTGAAGATGGTCAGGCGTTATCCTTCTGTGGTCGGCAATATTGCCACACAAGGTTTGGCGGTCCACCCTTTCCCCTGGGGGGATGGAACGCGCCAGGCGTAAGACCAACCGAGCCTTGCAGAAGGTCATGGAGAGGGGCCTAGGGATATTTCTCCCACATCCGGCCATACGAGTCGAGAATGCTGACTTGTATAGGCCGGATGGGGTTCATCTGTCTGAGTTGGACAACTGGGCCTTTTTGGAGGAGCTTTGGCAGGGGTTGCGGTCAGCTCTGGGCTGTCCGGTGGGCGCTAATGCCTAAGCAGAGGCTTTGCACTGGCGGTAGCAGGATGAGGTATTGGCCACAGTGTTTTTCAGGGGAGCACCTATGGCTCAGCATCAGGTGTGCGGGTGGTCTGTATGAACTGCAGATGGGCTGTACGGCTCAATGTGGAGAGTGCAGATCAAAGCAAAGCCTCACCAGGGCGGATCTTTCCATGGGGGATTGATTCTAGCCCAGGTGGAGGCGGGCTTTGGGCCTGGCCGCTCAGCACCAGCCAGAATATGGGGCTTGTGCTGGGGGCAGGGTGGCTCGCCCTTCCAGGACAAGGCGGGGTCATGGGGTTGACCCCAAGGCTTGTCCTTTTAGGCCATACCCCTGCTAGTTATAAGTTTGCTCAAGTTTGTTTCCAATTAAGCGGCCCGGTTTTTATCCAACACACTGTGTCAGCCTCTTCATTCCGACTGGGGGAGCAACTTACTTACCAAATAAAATTATTTACTTCTGTTCACCTGAAAAATCATGACTAAGAAGTATGAGATATCATAAGAAAGGTGAGAGGTGGGGAGGCTAAAAGCAAGCAAATTCAAGTTTATCAACCCCTTCATAATGTTATATTATGACATATGGCTCCTAGAGATTGTTTTGGAAGGAGAGGAACCCAACAGAAGTTGGCATGTAATGCTGAGCAAATGGAGAATACAATGTTGGTTTTGTCTTTTCCTTCTAATAGAGGCAAGTGGAATGGCCACTGGTAGAGACAATTACTGGTCTGTGGGAGAAGTCATGACAATTATAGAGATGCCCTTAGGAAGGCTGCAGGTGTTACTTTTTTTTTTTTACAAGTGAACTGAATTGGTGAATAAAATAAATGCTAGGGATGTATCTAAACTGAGAAAAGGTATTTTTACCACTCCATGTTCACAAATTGATTAAAATACCTTAGAAGGTTTTACCAGTACCAAACAGGACAGTTCAAGATACAATGCAAAAATTCAATTTGGAGAACTACCTGCCATCTTACAAGACCAGGATTTAGCCTTCTGCATGCTGCTTCAACCAACCCACTGTGCTGGTTGTATGGAAATAGGGTTGCCAAGTCCAATTAAAGAAATATCAGGGGACTTTGGGGGTGGAGCCAGGAGATATTGAGGGTGGAGCCATGAGCAAGGTTGGAACAAGCATAATTGAACTCCAAAGGGAGTTCTGGCCATCACATTTAAAGGGACCACACATCTTTTAAATGCCTTCCCTCCACTGGAAATAATGAAGGATGGGGCACCTTCTTTTGGGGCTCATAGAATTGGACCCCCCGGTCCATTCCTTTTGAAACTTGGAGGCTGTTTTGGGGACAGGCATCAGATGCAGTACTGCAAATTTGGTTCCTTTACCTCAAGATATACCCCCTCAGAGTCCTAGATACCCATGGATCAATTCTCCATTATTCCCTATGGGAATCATTCTCCATAATAGAGTACCCAGTAGACATTTCCCTCCCCCACCCCACTTTCTGATGACCCTAAAGCAGGGGGGGAGTCTCCAAACCTGGAGATCTCCTGCCCCCACATGGCGATTGGCAACCCTATATGGAAATTACTATTGGATCAGGGCTTTTTTTTTTTTCTGGAAAAAGCAGTGCCGGAACTCTCAGGAGGAAAATGAAGAAGAAACACGTGGTTGCTTCTCACAAATTTTTAAACATTTTTGAGAATTTTGTTGCACCAAGAGGTTCTGGGACTCCATTCTCCCCCTCCATCCTCATGACATTTGCAACTGCTTTGCATTTACATGGCACTCACTTCCTGCATCCTTTCCCCCTCTCCTTACTACCTATATATCTCTGGCCAGTTTCGACATACCTTCCATGCATCTGACAAAGAGAGCTGTTTCCCTTGAAAGCTTATACTACAATAAATTTTTTTAGTCTTAAAGGTGCTACTGGATCCTATACTATCATGTGTTATTCACCCAGAGGTACCTGAGCACACCACACTTGCATCCTCAGAATGGCCACAGTTGTGCTCTCCTACAGGACGTCCTCCACATTCTTTGAGGGAATCTTCTGACCCTGAGCAGTTCACATCATCCAACCAGATGCGATCAGGTCCACGCCCAAAGCGTGCTCCATGTGGGGCTTCCAAAGCAATGCCACAATTCAGTTGCTTGCACACGACACCAGCATCCTTCAGGTCCCATCCATCATCACACACAGTTCCCCACTGCTGCTGGTAGAACACCTCAATTCTCCCAGCACAGGAGTTTGGGCCATCTTCCAGTCTGACGTTAGCCACATTGGTGATGAATTTGTCTGCAAAGAAGTCAGGAATAATGTTATTCATTAAAAGAATGACATGGTTGGAAACACCCTCATACATTCTGACTAGGGTTGCCAAGCCCCCCGGGCCGGATGGGGGTTCTCCTGACCTGGAGGTTCCCAACCCGCCAGCCCAACTCACAAGTGATGTTGTGTGCTGGCCGCTCTAGGAGCTTCTGAAAAAACTCTATGGTTTTCCCAGATGCTCTAGCAATTTGGGAGGGAAAACTCTATGGTACCTTTAGGGTTGTCAGCTCCCCCCAGTGGAGGCAGGGATCCCCTGCTACTAGGCCCTAACACTCACCAATCAGCTGGCTGGCAGGGGGACTTACCAGCAGAGAGAAGGAGACCCAGGCGACTTCAGCAGCAACATGGCAGTGTCACTTGCAGTGTGCACAAGTGACATCATCATGTTGACAATATCCAAGTGGCACTCTGGTATTTGGGCAAAATTCCTATGGTAGAAGCCATTTTTGCTTTAGAATTTTGCTTGAACACCAGAAATTTGCCACAAAATTGGAACCCTAAGAAAGCAGAAGGAACTGGCAGCAGCAGCCCTAGGAAAGTGTACTGTACTTCCTGTTTGTCAAGAGACTAGGCCTATTTCATAGTCTCATTCAAAATTCAAACTGACTGAGGCCGAGAAATAAAATAGAAAGTTTTTGATCCCTAGGTAATCAAGGTTGAACTGACTGTTTCTGGCAGGGAAATATAAGGAGTATGGAAGGTATTCAGATGCATTGGGTGCTTCATCTCCTCTTGTAGTTTCAAAGACACCAAAGGAGGCCTACACATTCCAATTTGTTAATGCAAAGATTTGTGGTGCTTGCTTAACTGGATATGATACAGCTGCAGAGTGTTAGAGACTAGCCTACCTGATTGATTGAATCATCTAGGCCAGTTAGGTTACAACCTTGGGCCTTCATTTGATTGGTTAGCCAAAATCATGCCAACACAGGTCACTAAGCTTAAAGGAAAGATCCTTTGTTCTAGCTTTCCCTTTTGACTGGAAGACAACCAGATTTGGAACCCTTTTGATTCTAAGTGAACTACCATGTCTGAGCCCTTTTGATTTGTACTGTAGAATTATCTTGGATTCAGTCTTGTTAAAGTAACATCTAAATATGGAACCAATGCTTGTAACAATGCCTCCTTAAGTTATCTAGCTTTCTTATTTTTCTCCTCACTGTTTACTAACCTTTTATGGAATATTCTTGCTGCACAATCTTTTAATAAAACACTTTATTTTAGTGATGTTCTTGAATTCAGGAGGCTTCAATCCAGTATTTTGGTTTACATTGACTAAAGCTAGCCAAGAAACTTATTTTGAAATTCTCCTTGTAAAGGCACAGCCTTGCAAGGGTGACTTTCTTTGTTTTAGACTAGGGAGGACTGGAGGCTTTGTCCCTTGCTTTCTAGCTGGCTGGGTAGCAAAATGGCTGGTGTGGGTCATATCCTGGAGTGTATGGGCCCACACTTCAGCCTTTTTCTGGTTCTGTCTTGCCTGCCTGCCTGACGTGGGGCTTTGGGCTGTAAGGCCTGATTGCTTCTTTTTGACAGTCCTGTGCAATGGTATATGTTGAGCTAACAAAAGAATAACTGAGAACTATTTTTATTTTAATTTTAATGCCTATATTGTCTTTTCTTCCTCCCCTTTATGCTTACGATCATGGCCTAGATTGATGGTTTCTGGAAATAAAAAAATTCTCAGTCACATCTCCTGGAATTTAAGGGATATTGCACAATTAACAAACTGTCAAGATGCCCATGTGGCCCTCGTTTATAGGAGATATTTATAAAGTTGAGGTCCGCTGAGTTGAGGATACATTGCTTGGTTGCCCATAGTCTTGGCATGGCAGAAAGTATGGACCCCTAGCTAGCCCAGGTTCCATTTTTTTTTATTTTAAAAGTGAGGCTCTAGGCTTTGAGGAGAAATCACAGCTGCAAATGACAGGCTTGCTATTGTTTCTCTTGACAAGCTTTGTAGATGTCTGAGAGGAAAGCATGAGCAAATCCTGGCATGATCCAATGGTCAGAAAATGCAGCAATTATCATTTAATAGGCACATTTAGTAAACAATGGGCATGATATGCACATTAGACCATCTAGCAAGCCTTGTGAGTTGACACCATCTAGCAAGCCTTGTGAGTTGACACGTGTGGTCATCAACACAATCCATCAAGTTGTAAACTGGAGATTCTGCCTGTCCCCTTAAGCACATTGAGATTAAGAGGGCTACTTTGGAGAAGTGTGGAAAGGAGCCAATGTTTTGGACTTCCTAGTCTCCTATGCCTTCATCACATACCTCATTTTCTATGTCCTCACCCCTTCTCTTGGTACATTATACCTTAGTCCTGTTTTGCAAAAATGACACTGTCATTGCCCATTACCTGAGCAAATAACTGCTGCATCTTGTCCATGATGACAGTTATTGTTCCCCTGAGTATTTGCCCTGCATTCTGTGATAGCATCTTCCGTGCCTTTGCAGTTGATGTCATCCAACCAGATGGAACCTGATCCTTGTCCAAAATGAGCTCCACTTAGGACGGCACCAGGCTTTCCACAGCCCAGTTGCCTACACACAACTTCAGCATCATTTTTGTCCCAAGTACGGTCACAGACGGTGCCCCACTGCTCAGTGTGGGGTGGGCGAATCTCAACTCTCCCACTGCAGCGATTTGAGCCATTTACCAGTCTCAGATCATCTGAAAATAAAGCAGAAGGATTACTCTTATGGAGAACAGATGGTTTTCAGCATTGTAGAGATTCAATGTTTCACTAGCCAAAGGTAGAGCAATTCAACACAACCTGGGCTGCACTCAGATGGGCATTTTGGCTCGACATAGCCACCCCCATCCCCAGATTTAAAAAATGCATTTACACCCACACATCTGGACCAAGAGCCACAAGTGCATCCACCTCATCATCTGATGGCTCTACTTCACCTCAAAAATCCACCATGTACTTCCCAGTGGCAAACTGCTGAAGTGTTTCCCTGGCATGTTTCCAGACTGTCTGAATGCCCAGGGCATGCCATGGAAGTGCCTTGCATGTGCATAAGTGGTGTGGCCACTCCTCCAGGGGGCACTCATCATGGGCCTCTCTCAGAAACTAGGCATGCACCATCTGCTCGTGGTGGGGTGCCACAAACTGCTCTGACTTAAAAAAAAAAAAAAAAAAGCAGAGAGGCTGGTGCCACAAGTTGCCCATCTGAATCCAGCTCTGGTCTTTCACTGATCCTCACAAGCTGGAAGAGACCAATATGGACTGAATGGTTAAACAGATGGTTCCTTGTGATGAATGTGTCTTGCAACAGATTACAGGAGACACATATAACAGACCGCCATTGGGCCCATCTCTCTTTGACCTTCAGTGTAAATGGAAGGCATTCTGCACAGCTGGGCTCCATGATCCTCTATTCCTCTTTACCGCAGCTGTTGCAAATGCTTGCAATTTTACAGGTGACTGTCAGCCTCCCTCCTATGAGCTGAATGGAGACTCTGCTTTTGATTGATGTCAGATTGCCTCCTTTAATTGAACCACCATTGTCAGGAGAAGACATTAGAAAAATAATGTGGGACGGAAGTCAGTGTTGAAAAAAAATTAGTTTAGATACCAAAGAGTCGGAGTACATGCAGTGCCCCCTCTAAGTTGAGTTAGTGTGAGCTAGCTCACAGTTTTTTAGCCTCTGGCTTACACATTTTTGTCTTAGCTCAGGAAAAATGGCCCCAGAGCAAACTAATTAATATGGTAGCTCACATTAGTGCCAGTAGCTGATAAAGTAGAATTTTGCTCACCTGACTCCACATCTTAGAATCATAGAATCATAGAAGCATTGAGTTGGAAGGGACCTCCAGGATCATCTATTCCAACCCCCTGAACAATGCAGGAAACAAACACCTCCCCCTAAATTCACAGTATCTTCATTGCTGTCAGTTGGCCATCTAGCCTCTGTTTAAAAACCTCCAAGGAAGGAGAGCCCACCACCTCCTGAGGAAGCCTGTTCCACTGAGGAATCACTCTGTCAGGAAGTTCTTCCTCATGTTGAGCCGGAAACTCTTTTGATTTAATTTCAACCCATTGATTCTGGTCCTACCTTCTGGGGCCACAGAAAACAATTCCACACCATCCTCTATATGACAGCCCTTCAAGTACTTGAGGATGGTGATCATATCACCTCTCAGCCACCTCCTTTCCCAGTTAAACATCCCCAACTCCTTCAACCTTTCCTCATCGGACTTGGTCTCCAGACCCCTCACCATCTTCGTCGCCCTCTTCTGGACCCATTCCAGTGTGTCCATATTCTTCTTAAAATGTGGTGCCCAAAACTGAACACAATACTCCAGGTGAGGTCTTACCAGAGCAGAGTAAAGCAATACCATCACATCATGTGATCTGGACACTATACTTCTGTTGATACAGTCCAAAATTGCATTTGCCTTTTTAGCCACCACATCACACTGTTGACTCATGTTCAGCGTATGATCCACTAAGACCCCTAGATCCTTTTCGCACATACTGCTGCTAAGACAAGTCTCCCCCATCCTATAACCATGCATTGGATTTTTCCTACCTAAATGCAGAACTTTACATTTATCCCTGTTAAAATTCATTTTATTGGTTTTAGCCCAGTTTTCCAGCCTGTCAAGGTCATCCTGTATCCTGTTTCTGCCTTCTACTGTATTTGCAACCCCTAGCAATTTAGTATCATCGGCAAATTTAATACGCATTCCCTCTATTCCTTCATCCAAATCATTTATAAAGATATTGAACAAAACAGGTCCCAGGACAGATCCTTGAGGCACTCCACTTGTTACTCCTCTCCAAGTGGATGAGGAACCATTCACAAGCACTCTTTGGGTGCGATCTGTCAACCAGTCACAGATCCACCTAACAGTAACAGGATCTAAACCACATTTTACCAACTTGTCAACAAGGATAGTATGTGGAACCTTATCAAAAGCCTTACTGAAATCAAGATAAACGATGTCTGCAGCATTCCCCTGATCCAGCAAGGTAGTCACTTTCTCAAAAAAAGAGATCCAGTTAGTCTGACATGACTTGTCATGTCAGAGAGAGCTTAGAGAGAGCATTGAATAGGCGAGGTTAATGTTGGCAAATAATGACCCGCTTTCCTTTTTACTATCTTTTTTTTTCTGCTGTAGAACACATCAAAAGAGATTACCTGAACACACAACACCAGCATCTTCTCCATGGTTACAATTATTTACTCCCCAAGGCTTCGCATTGCACTCAGAGAGGGAAGATTCTGTTCCTGTACATGATACATCATCCATCCAGATGGGATCCATTCCTCGCCCAAACCGGGCTCCATGTGGGGCTGATATGGGCGAGCCACAGTCAAGGCTCCTACAGACCACTGTAACATCATTCAAGTCCCAGCTGTCATCGCACACAGTTCCATATTGTTGCAAATGAAACACTTCTACTCTTCCAGAGCACCGACTTGAGCCATTGACCAACCTTATCGCTACTGGGTCTGAAACAGTAAGAAAGATATTGTAGAAAAGTCACAAGGCAATAGTCATGGAAAGAAGAGTTTCATGGAATAGTATAATTTATGCTAACGTAAGCTGTTTCCCCAGTGCCTTTGCAAAACTGGGATCTCCAGACTAAGGAACAGAGGTCACTGCAACATATGTGCATGGCTAAGGATGGGAAACTATGTGCTAACTGCGAAGATCTCTTTGCTAATGGTGCTGACCATGAGTAAGCTGCCCATTTGAAATGGTTCCAGGTTTTGGGAGCACCTGGGCAGATAATGGCCAAAGCTCCTGCATGTCCACTACCATATCTCTCTTGCCTACCCTCCTATGTACCCCCACCTGCTTGCACATCATTCTCTTGCCTACTCTCAAGCTTTCCCATCACCTGCAGTAACAGATGCCCACAGCTCCTGCAAGTCCTTTCCCTGATGGTGTTGACTTGTGGCTTCAGCAAGGAGTGCCATTGACACTTCCACCAGGAATGCGGGTGCTTTGTGCACCACCCACATGCTCTTCTCCAACAATGTTAGGTAATACATGCAACTGGAAGTACAGGTGATAAAGCTCTCACAAGCAGGAAGTAGAAGGCTGTGAGTGTAAGCATGAGAGGAAAGTAGGGAGCCAGTAACAGTGGGCCCTACCAGATGCCATAGGCTCTGGCAGTTCCTCCACATGAGGGTATGCTGATACTTGCCCTGGAGAAGTTCTGGTTTTGATCCAACCTGCATCATGAGATGCATCTTCACCCAGAAGAAATTGTGAATACAAGAGCACAGATTAATGTAATAGGAACTAGTATAAGGACATATAAAACTGTCCTACATCAGGTCAGATGTAGACCCCCAGTCTGCAGAACTCTCTACGCAGACTGGCAGTGACTGTCCAGTAGGGTTGCCATGTCCCTTCTGGCAACTGGCAGGGTGTGTGAGGGACTTATCTGTAGAAAGAAGAAGGCCTAAACCATGTCGCTAGCATTGCACAGGAAGTGACATCTTCATGCCAGCAACTTCTGGGTGATGCTCTGGAATTCGAGCAAAAACTGTGGCTGTAATCATGCACACTAAATAATGCACTTTCAATCCACTTTCAATGCACTTTCCAAATGGATTTTGCTAGGTGCACACAGTAAAATCCAGTTGGAAAGTGCATTGAAAGTATGTTGAAAGTGCATTATTTAATGTGTGTGATCGCAGCCTGTGCTAAAACCAGCTTCTTTATTTTATTTATTTATTTTGCGGATTTCTAGTCCGCCCTTTCCCAAGTCAGGCTCAGGGCGGATTACAACATAATAAAACAATTAAATCACACAATAAAACAGTTAAAATTAAACAATTAAAACCATTAAAATGAAATAAAATAACTCAGCATCAGTGATATGAACATCATTCATAAATGATTTCATAAAGCTTTTGTGCAAATACCAGAATATCACTGAGAGGTCACTGGTGTGATGATGTCACTTCCTTTGCCATGCTAGGCCTAGACCTTCTTCTTCTACTGGTAAGTCCCCCTACCAGCCAGCTGATCAGTGGCTGGGGGAGCAGGGCCAAGCAGTTGGGACCCCCACCTCCATAGGAGGGCCTGACAACCCTACTGTCCAGGTTTCTAGACAGCGACCTTTTTCTGGCTCTGTTATTTATTAACTCCTGGGATTCTTGAGGCAACTAAATGAAGAAAGACAAAAATGTTTTGAAACAAGTTCTGAATGCAGATTTCCATCCCAAATATACAAGAAGAGAAATTAAGCGAAGGGCTTTCTGTTCAGAGGGTATTGTTTCTAAAAGTAACTTTTTGGAAATAAAGCTTAAAATTTGTGTTACCTCCACACTCAACACCAGCATCTTCTCCATGGTGACAGTTATTAAGGCCCCAAGCGCTTGATGTGCATTCACTGAGGAAAGTTTCGGTTCCAATACAGTTGACATCATCCTTCCAGATGGGCCCTGATCCTCGTCCAAAAAAGGCATTTGTAGGGGCTTTTAAAGGAACACCACAGCCCATCTCCCTGCAGACAACTTCAGCCTGCTTCATGCCCCAGCGGTCATCACAGACGGTCCCCCACTGGTGGTCATGGAATATCTCAACTCTCCCAGAGCAGCGATTTGTGCCATTTACCAGTCTGAGTTCTAGGAAGAAGCAAAATTTTGAAGAATAGACCACATAAAGGAAAAAAAATCCATTCTTTGAACCTCTCACTTCTTTTGGCTAAGAAGGCTGGACCATTTTACTCCATAGGCAAATATCAGGTGGTTCTTTTTCATAAGATGTAAGTATCTTTCCTTCTTTAATACACAGACTTCAGAACTGTTGGATCTATCTGAGAATAATGACTCCAACACAGAAGTTGAATTCTTTATCCCTAGATCACTTGGTTGGGAAAACAAACAATCAATTCCACCTCCCACAATAAGCCTGACCATTCCCCAATAAGCAGCCCTGCTGAAAACTTTCATTGTTTACGAAAGTGCTCTTCTTCAGGAACTGAACACATAATGAAACTGCCTTTTGCTGAATGAGACCATTGGTATTGTCTACTCAGACTGTCAGCAGCTCTCCAAGGTCACAGGCAAAGGTATTTCACTTCACCTATTGCCTGGTCCTTTAAAACTGGAGATGTCAGGGATTGAACCTGGGATCTTCTGCATGCAAAGCAGAGGCTCTTCCACTTGCCATAGCCCCTCCTCTGCAATTGATGGAACCTTCTTAGTGAGGAGATCCAGCATATGATATGGTCCAGACATTGCATGTAAATTGCATTGTGAGGGAGGTGAAGTGCTTTTGAAACAAGAAGCCACTTTCCAGTGATCAGTCACTGACCTCCACCCAGGATTCGGTTTGCTAACAACTTTTCCCAAGATTGAGAAATGAGCTTCTGTAATCATTTCCCATCTTTCTCTCACACACACCATCAGGGCCGGCCCTACCACTAGGCAAACTAGGTAATTGCCTACAGCACCGGCCTTCTGGGGGTGTCAAACTGGGCTCTTCCATGTGACTTCGTAATGTTATCAGTGTTTTGGGGTGTGCCAGAAGTTAGTCTTGACTAGGGTGCCAGACAGTCTAGGACCCACCCTGCACACCATAGCTGAAAGACAGAAAAAGGAACCAAAATTCTTAAATTAGAAGAATCCTTGGACACGTGTGACTGTGACAAATATCTTTTCTACAGCACAAGAATTCACAGATGCTCCATCTGTTTCCATGTATGTTACTTTCCAGGATTTTAGCAAATACCATTCTGCATGCAGGGCTCTGAGGCTGGGTGAGTAGGGGAATTTTTTTTTTTTTTTTGGTCGGAGTGCTTTGGTATTTTGTATATTTTAGGTGCATGTTCCCATCTGTTCCTACTAGTTCCCATCTGGCCTCTGAACCAGTTTACTACAGAAGAAATGAGGAAGGTGTCTAGATCTATTTGTATATGGATACAATGATGCCGATTTATCTCTCTCCAAAGAGAAGAAAACAGTGAATTAGTAGTATGCTATGGGCTGGAACTGCTTCAACCTGTTTAATAAGGTAACAATTCATGCAGTTAATGGGAGAATAGCACAAGAAAGTATGTGAGAGAAACACTGTTTCCTTCTTTAGTGTTTTCAGTAGCAAGTCTCATGTTGCAAGTAGCAAGTCTCATGTTGTCAAAGAGCTGGGGGTCATTCACACTGTATCCAGTTTCCAGGGCTTTGTTTGTAGAAAACTCATTTGCATATTAGACCACACCCTGATGTCACCATTGTTTTGCACAGGGCTTTTTTGTGGAAAAAGCCCAACAGGAACTCCTTTGCATATTATGTCACACCTCCTGACACCAAGCCAGCCGGAACTGCATTCCTGTGTGTTCCTGCTAAAAAAAAACCCTGCCAGTGTCCCATATAGCATTATCAAGTTTCCATTTATCCATTACCTGAGCACACCACACCAGCATCTTCTCCATGGTTGCAGTTGTGTTCTCCCCAGGGCTTTAGGCGGCAGTCCCTGAGGGCAGCTTCTGACCCTTTACATTTAACATCATCCAGCCAGATACGATCACTTCCCCTTCCAAAACGAGCGCCTCGTACAGCTGATACTGCTTTTCCACAGCCTAGTTCTCTGCACACAACTTCGGCATTGTTGATATCCCAGCCATCATCACACACAGTCCCCCACTGCTGGTTGTGGAGTATCTCAATTCTCCCAGAGCAGCGGCCTGAACCATTGACCAGTCTGATCTCATTTGGGTCTGAAATGGTTAAAGGAACTGTTAGTTTTCCAATCCTCACAACCAGGGCTTTTTTTTTTTCAAGAAAAAGAGATGCCAGAATTCTGAAGAGGGAAACAAACAGGTGTCCCTCATAACTTTTTAAACATTTTTTTCTTCGTCCAAATATTTTTATTGTTATTGTAAATATAATCGGGTGGAAACAGGAACTTTTACAGAAAGTTTTAAAGATGGCTGCACCATTTAAACCTGAATTTTTTTGTTAAATATGATGTCACAAATTTTTAAACATTTTTGGAGAATTTTGTTCCCATGAAGAGGCTCTGGAACTCTGTTCCACCATGTTCCCCCAGAAAAAAAGCCCTGCTTACAACTCATCATCTCTTGCTTTCATTTCCAGTTTTTTTTTTTGGGGGGGGGGGACGACCATTCAACTGTGTCTACTCAAATGGGCTGCTGGTAGTAGAAGCAATGCAGAAATAAAGCATTCATTAGATCTAATCCCAGGAAAGAAGAAGAAAAAGAAGGAGAGGAGAAGGAGTTAGTTTTACATCCTGCCCTTCACTCCCTGAAGGAGTCTCAGAGCAGTTTACAATCACCTTCCCTTCTTCTCCCTACAACAGACACACTATGAGATAGGTGGGGTTGAGAGAGCTCTGAGGGAACTGTGACTGACCCAAGGTCACCTAGCAGGCTTTTTGTGGAGGAGTGAGGAGTCAAACCCAGTACTCCAGATCAGAGTCCTCCACTCTTAACCACCACACCAAACTGGCTCTCCACTAGATTCATTATCTGAAAGTCTTAAGGGAAAAAAAGATTGTTTTCTAACCCATAGGCCCTGGTTCAAAGTGAGCTTGACAGTGTAAAAGCCAAGAAGTGGTAGTTCTCAATCTCATACTGATCCCTCTTTAATCAGATATACCAAGCACTCTGAAATGCTAGATACAACTAAATACATACGTATGCACATATCTGAAGTTGTTCTTTCAGTGGCAGCGGATGGTTGGAAGATATTTGACCAGTGATAGCTTTTAATTGCTGGTAGCCACTGGCTGTGTGTCCTAATCTGTCTTCACAGTTGAGGTCTGAAGGAATTTGTTTTTTACTTTAGATAATCTTTTGGAGCTAATGGGGGGGTAGGGCAGGAGAGTTTTGCCTTCATCCACACATCGTTGAAAATTGCCTTATCTATGCACCATAGTAGCATTTTGCACTCAGGATAATTCTGTGGATTGGTTTGTCCACACAGAACAATCCAGTTGTGAAATACTGCAATGTGAACTATCGCAATGACTGCACACTGACAGAGCCAGTGTGGTATATCCAAGAGCCAGTACGGCATAATGGTTAGAGTAATGGAAAAGGGTCAGGGAGCCCCAGGTTTAAATCCCCTCTCTGGGGGATGACCTTGAGCATGTCAAAAGCTCTCCCTGTAATGTAACTCACAGGGTTGTTGTGAGGATAATATAGAAGAGAGAATGGATCCTCCTTCGGGAGAAAGGTGGAGTATAAATGTGGTAATAGTCCAGAATGAGGGGATGCAAGTCAGTTGTGTGCTCTTGGTTTCTGATGCTGTTGCATCTTTTGTAGGCAATAGCCAACTTCTTGCAGAACACTGTGCAGTTTTAAACAAGACAGTTTGCTTTTCCAGATCCACCCTTTAGCTGACTTTAGGTAGTCTTTTATTTCTACTGAACACAGAGTGAAGGTCATCAAATTGGTATCCCCAGAGAATGGGCTGTAACCTAACACTCGCAATACACTTCAGCTATTTTTCTTTATGCATTGCTCAGAAGATGTCTGCAATATCAGCTTGGAACATAATCACCCCCAAAAATCTGCTTCGAACCCTTCAGTCTTTTGGAAACTTTGTAACATCCTATCTGTTGAAGTGTTATAACAAGCTCAAAAGCTTGCACAAATTTTTGCATCAAATTGGCATGACATGGGTTTTAATAAAGAACAATATCAATTCTCTCAACATAGGATCGTGTATTGTTCTGCAAGATTACCTGAGCACTCCACATTCGCATCCCTTCTGTGGTCACAGCTGTGCTCTCCCCAAGGCCTCGCTTGGCATTCTTTCAGGGATGCCTCTTTCCCTGTGCAGTTCACTCTGTCTAGCCAGATGGCACCAGATCCTTGGGTAAAGCGCGCTCCACCTGTTGCTTTTAAAGCATTTCCACAGTCCACCTCCCGGCACACGACTTCTGCATCCTGCATATCCCAGCCATCATCACAAATGGTCCCCCACTGCTTGTTGTGATACACCTCAACCCTCCCTGAGCAACGAGTGGAGCCATTCATTAGTCGGATATCTGAGAAGACCAAAAAAAAAAAAAAAAATCCACATATTTAACATAGTAGCACACCCATGGAGTAAAGGATTAAGAATCCCACCGAAATACCCAAGGGCAGGAGGAATTCACAACCCCAAAAAACATATCAGATATATTTACAGTGTGAAGAATCTAGGGTTGCCAAGTCCAATTAAAGAAAAATCTGGGGACTTTGGGGTGGAGCCAGGAGACTTTGGGGTGGAGCCAGGAGACATTGGGGGTGGAGCCAGGAACAAGGGTGTGACAAGCATAATTGAACTCCAAGAGAGTTCTGGCCATCACATTTAAAGGGACAGCACACCTTTTTAAATGCCTTTCTTCCCTAGGAAATAATTAAGGATAGGGGCACCATCTTTTGGGGCTCATAGAATTGGACCCTCTGGTCCAATCGTTTTGAAACTTGGGGAGTATTTTGGGGAGAGGCACTAGATGCTATACTAAAAATTTGGTGCCTCTACCTCAAAAAATAGCCCCCCCCCAGAGCCCCCAATACCCATGGATCAATTCCCTATGGGAATCATTCTCCATAGGGAATAATAGAGTGCCCAGTAGACATTTCCCTCCCCCCATGCTTTCTAAAGGGGGGGAGGGCCTCCAAACCAGGGAATCCCCTGCCCCCTCCCTCTCTCACACACACTAATACTTACTAGATCTTCTTCCTGCAGAACTTTACTGGCTGTGAAAACGAAAGCAAAAGAAAGAGAGGGCCCATTCTCCATGGAAACTATTACTGATTCTTTCCAATGAAGCCCTTCCTGTTTCCTGCGCAGCCTTAAAGGCACACATTTTACAAACGGATCAGTTTGCAGGTTTCTAAACCTGCAGGAGCTCTACAACTACATGATGCCTACACGCATGTTCTCCCCCCACCCCGCTTCTGGATTTTTGGAGAGTGGGGGAGGACGCTGCAAATTCGAGGGTCCCCTGCCAGGGCGGGGGGGGGGGGTTAGGATGCCTAGCTTTATTATGCAGGTAACATGGGTACAGTGTTTGATTCATGCTGGGTGTTTTCTGTGACATAGGCAGAAGGAAGGAGCATTGGCTCAAAATTTGCCCTGTATATGGGGCTATAAGGAATGGACCAGACAACTGCAAAAATCCTCTTTCTCACCTATACCTGCTGCGCCACTAGAAAAGAGTCACAGATCTGAGCAGGAGCAATGAATACAACAAGCAATGAATACAACAAGCACTCATTTTTAGTGCAGCTGAGATATGCTTGTCTTTGCTGGCTTTTGACATTGGTGCACCTCAATTACTGCAACTAATCCCTTGATTCTTAAAGCATTCTGCTAAGCTGCCCCCATGGGGAGTTGAACCCCACGATGGTGCATCAGAGCTTTCTCATCACAACTTCATAACAGAACTTCATAACTACCCTGAACTTCATAACTTCATAACTACCCTGGCTCAGTTCAAAAAGCTCAGGAGTCCACCACCACCCCTTTAATGATAATGTGCACATTGAAAAAACCTCAGCCAATTATTATAACACTGAGATCTTCAGTCAGCAGTTTTCAGCATTCTCACAACAGCACAATTGATTCTTTGGGCGTAAACTACATCAGTTAAAACAGTATGAAACAGATAGCAGTGTAGATGTCACCCCTAATGTAAATGTAGATGTAACCTCAGCTTCTGCTCTATTGTTTGTGCTTATAGATGGGGTCACTTGCTTGAGTCATCTGAAGTGACTTGCTCTGTAGGTGCAATAGTGAATGAATGATCCAGCAAGTCAGGTAAGTGCTGATCAATTTTTAAATGGTAGAACTGAAAGTAACTTCCATATTATTTTGGTTGGTTTTGAACACATGTCTCTTACCAGTACATATAACACCTGCATCTTCAGTGTGGGTACAGTCATGTTGCCCCCATTCTTTAGCTGGGCAATTACTGATGGCTTTCTCCGACCCTGTGCAGTTAACACCATCCAGCCAGATGGGACCGTTTCCTGCTCCAAAACGAGAACCTCGTGGAGCTGAAATGGCACTTCCACAGCCAAGATAATGACACACAACATTGGCATCCTCAAGGTCCCAGTCGTCATCACATATAGTTCCCCAAAGTTGTTCATGGAATATTTCGACTCTGCCAGAGCAGTGAGTAAGGCCTTCTGCTAATCTGATTTCAGGAGCCTCTGAGAAGAAGAAGGAAGACACAAGCAAAGAAGGAACCTTTCAGAAGCTGAATGAAGTGTGTTTTTCTGCCTTGTCTCTGCTACAAGCATACTTTGATCCTAGTTGAATAGGGCCTGCAAAGAGTGCACATAATCTGAGCACTATCGCTGCAATAATAGTCTTGCTGCATTTTGCTCACATATACAAATCTTGTTTTGAGGTTTATGTGCAGGGAAAACAGCTTCTTAGGGCTTGGCACAGAAGTCTGCTGTTCAGTGCTCTGATTTACTGGAAACTCTGATGTAATAACAACATCACCTCCTCTTCCCCCTGCCTGGAGTTTTCAATTATAAGGATGGTAAGTTTATATGAAGTCTAAGCATACCTGTAGTAGGATGGAGGCCATATGGTTCTTCCTTTAAAAAAGCAATTGAAATGTAGTTTGCTTTGCTCCTTCAAACTCTTGTTTCTGGACAGTGCCATTCAGATTGCAACTGGGCGTGTCACTCAAAATCATCATCAGTGGTCAAGGGCAGATACAACTAGATCCCCCAAGCTGAAAGATTCTGTCCCTGTTACGCTGGCACGATTGAGAGGACAACACATTTTACAACATTGTTCGCTATACAGCAAATTTTGCTCATCTTGTATCTCATTGCTATCAGAGAAAGGCTCTGAAATCTCCGATGTGGAGATTGTTAATAAGCTTCTCTCGGATGTGAATATGGAAACTACAAAAATAATAATAATAATAATAATAACGCAGTTTTGTGCTCAAGCGATAAAACTGTGCTCTATATTTCTCAAGTAAATATGGGATCCTAATTTGCCAATCTGCTTTTATTAGAGTTGTAAATTTGTGTTTCTAATTGTAGGAATGCTTTCTTTTTTGTGTGTGATTGTTGTAGTACCTTTTTGTGCATACTGGCCATGAGCCGTTAATAAATTTGAATCTGAATTTGGGTGTTTCACATATTAATTATTCTTCAAGGTTGTTTTTTTTAAAAAAGGCCAGAGTTGTAGTCTTCTCCCAAACATGCAGCTGCAGGCTTAGTATCTGATTACTACCACTCAGCCTAAGCCACATGACAAAAGGAAATGGAATATGTAAAGCAGGTATCCCCAACCTTGTTGAGACTGTGGTCACCACAGGAGTTTCCAGAACTGATAGTGGACAACACCAGCTGTTTCCCTGCAACTCTGCACACAAAGACAGTATCTGAGAGCATCAGAAACATAGGACCAAATCCCTCCACAAATACCCACGCATTGCACATCGAGTGCTGGGGGATTATTGAGGAAGGCAAATTTAGGGAGCTTGACTTGAAAAGCAGTGGTTCATAGGGGTTCTTTTGACCATAGGCAGAAATCATAATTGGTGAGTGGGTTTGCTTTACAAACTTTGACATTGAAATTGATCTCAACCATGATATTTGTAGTTCTGGATCTGAGGCTTTAAAATGTTATGTTAACTCAGAATGGTCCATTGATTAATGTTAGGAGGTAATCCCCTGATTGCTGAGAGAGAAGGCTAGTTATTTTGGAAGGCATTCAAAGCTTCAAGACTGGGATGAATTCAACAGCTTTAAAGAATTTGCTTGAAAGGAAAACACTGCAGAAAGTTGGGGATTTTCTGCTATCCTAAATAACTCCAAAAAATCAAAAAATAACTCCAATAAATCCAAAAATTAAATTAAATTAAATAAAACTTGTTATCTGAAATTTTTGCAGTCTTATTGTTTTATCTGACTCTAGACTATTTATGAAAAAATAACCATCATTGCTCCTAGCACAAATACTATGGTTTTCCCTGTTTATTTCCCTGTCTAGGAAATAGTCTTACCAATTCCTCACTAGCAGTCACTCTGCCCACGGGATTGTGCTTTCCTTGGAGCAACTGACCGATTCACCGCTAGTCATCGCACAGCTGCATTTTGACTTGTGGCTCCCTCCAATTTCCCTCACAGCTTCTGGATCTCCAAAAAACAAGACCAAGTCACTTCAGGGGAAATTGGAGAGAGCTGCAAGTCAAAATGCAGTGCTGCAGCAACTAGTGGGAAATTGGTTGCTTGTTCCAAGGAAAGCAGAAGCCCGGGAAGCAGAGCAACTGCTAGTGAGGAACTGGTATCTCTTTGCTGATCATTCTTTTGTCATGTTGATGACTTGGAATGATCTGGTGATGTTTCCTCAATGTGTGTTTATTGCTTAGAGATAACCCACTAATTAGGAAAATAAAAAGAGGGTTGGTTTGTATATGGAATTACAGAAGCAATTTGTATTGCATATTATGCAAGCAATTTGAATTATAAGCCATTTGTGCTTAAACTGAAAAGAGTTCAGCAGTTAATGGGAGAGGAACTATTAACTGATTTATTAATTTAATAAAGAATTGCTGGCTCAGCAACATGCACAAAATAGGAACAGAAGATGTGCTAAGAAGTCATATTAGAAGTACTGAACATTGCAAAGCTTGCTTAAATTATTTGTGGTGAAGCAGGGAGTGCTGGTTCGCATGCAAAAGATTCTGTCTCAGTTCTATCTGCTTCCTTCTTGCCTTCTTTGAGAAGACCCAACTCAGGCATGTTTTCAACTACTGTTGTGAACTGCTGGCCACCATGTACCTTTTGGTTGGTACCAGCAGTGCCTGTGGGTGAGGTAATAAACATATATTTTATGCAATGTACATCACTACTTGGTTCATAAACATAACCAGAGATCTGGCTTCATCCCACTAGAATTTTATGAAGAATCTGGCCACTGTCACCTGCTCAGAAGAGCAGAGTACAGTGTAAGAGATATCAGGTGCTCCTCATCCCTCATCATTGCCCACCTTTTCTAATTGTCTCTTAGTTTTTCCATTTACTCTTCTGATAATCAAAAACTTCTGTTTCTGCTGAGCAAGAGACAATGCATTTGACAACTTGTAGATCAGACAGCAACTTTCCAAGGGACGCTGGTCCAAATTGTCGGCACTGGCCATTCTTGGAGAAGTTATTGTATTTCAGTGAGCTAAGTGAACAGCTGTGTAGGGGATCTTTGGATGATGGACAATATGTTATTATGGGTTTTTTCATATTATTACAAGCTTGCACTTTGACTACTGTCCTCTGATTATTTTCAGTCTCTCCTATATGACACAGGAATGGTAATTTTCTCATTGACAACAGATACCTACACAATGAGCCTTAAGTGTCAGAAGAGAGCTCTGGCAAGTGTCCATTGGGGCTTGGAAGAGGTGAACCCCCTTCTTGCTGAAGGAATGGTAGAACACAAAAGAGAGGGAGAAGATTGCAATACAAAGCTAAGTAAGTAACAAGAAGCCAATGGCTGTCTCAATTAATATTACCAATACACTTAACCCTATAAAGAAATTTTAAATATGATACAATTCCAAATCCATTCAATTCATATATAGTATACACCTGTACAACTATCAGCTTCAGCAAAATCTCTTATCGCCATGAATTGAGTCAACACAGTTCATGTTCTTATATAATACAATGTCCCAGCTTAGACACAGTCTCTTTTCAATCACTGAATAGTTCAAAACAATTCAAATGGAAATAAATCCACAGAATGCTGATGCAGTGACAGTACTCTCTTCTCAAATGGAAATTAGTCCATTAATCCAGACTCCTGCCTTTCCTGCTTGAAATAATGAGCCTTTGGGCAGAGTTGGAGTATGAGCAGCGGTCCTGAAGATCTTTGGATTATTTTCTATTTAGAAGGTACTGAAATATTTGGATTAATTTCCATTTGAGAAGAGAGTACTGTCACTGCTTCGACATTCTGTGGATTTATTTCCATTCTAACTGTTTCAGACTATTCAGTGATTAATAAGATACTGTGTCTAAGCTAGAACATTGTATTTTAGAAGGAATGGTAGAGACAGGAGTTTTCATGAAAAGAAAGCCTGATTTTGATGCTGGAAGAGAGCCTGATTTTGAAGTTTTAAGAGGTTTTAAGCAGGATGACCCACAAATAGTCATGTGAAGAAAGCCTGATGTTGATGCTCTGCTTCCAATCCTTCCCCCGTTTCCGTGTTGTGCAGAGAAAAGCTAGCCTTGAAGACTGACACAAGCTACAAAGCCTGAGTTCCGTTTTACTGGTCCTGTTTTTTACAGGACACCAAAATTAAACTCCTCTTGTGGATATTTAAAAGGATGAAAGAAGTTCACTGGCTAAATATCTGCACAACAGGTTGCTTTTAAAGGCATGGGAAACACAGCCAGTAAAAAACTGCAAGCCCCTCATAAATATCCTTTTTGGGATAACTGCAGAAAAATTTGTATGAACTTCATATAACTTGAAATTAATTCATTAATCGCAGTACAATTTCTGCTACCTTTCACAGCAATTTCCCAGTATTTCAGTCAAGAAAAGTATGAAAAAGAGCTGTCAAAATATTTTCTTGAAACCAAGCAAGCTTGGTTGTAGCTCGAGGCAGAGTTCCAGTAGTAGCAGCTGAAGGAAGGGCCTACTAAATGTGTCAGCATATTTTGAGGTAGAGCAGTTGCCAGGGCCCAGTGTGGGTGGTATACAGTGCTGGCATTCTTGATGGCAATGGGAACAGCACTCCCAAATGCATACAATGGCCAGTACTGTCAAGGAAGGGGTGTGTAGGTGGTGTAGGGAATTGAACACGGGCATTAGAAGTGCTTGCAAGCTGGAGAAGAACACACAAACAGATAGGTGCTTGCAGGTGTGGGAGTGGAAAGAGGACCCTGGGAATGTATGAAAAAGTTGTAGACTGCCCACTTTCCAACCCCATTTTGGCTCAGCATGAGTTTCAGAGAGATTTTTCTGAAAACGAAGCTACTTCAGAAGAAGAGGCAGGTTTGGGGAAGTGCCCTGAAAGTGACATCACAGGAAGTGGTGGAATTTTGGTTCAGTGTGCCCCGGAAGTGACATCACTTGGCCCTTGACCTGGAAATGACACTGCAGGAAATGACATAATTCCTGTCTCCTGGCTCCACCCCCAAATTTTACTGGTCCACAAAGGAGAAGTGTAAAAATAACCGGACCATGGGGAAAAAGAGTTTGGGAAATCCTGCCCTATGGGAATTGGTTTTTATAGAGTACAGTGGAGTGCCTAGCAGACATTTCTTCTTCTTCCTTCCCCCCCTTCCCCTGCTTTCTGATCACCCTGAAGCAGGGGGAGAACCTCCAAACCAGGGGATCCCCTGATCCCAATTGGGGATTGGCAACCCTAAGAGGATGCAGGACCTCTCTGGGAATCTGATGTGGAGAAGTGAATCTGCTACCCTGCAGAGGTTTCTTTCTCTTTTTTTGTCTCCCTCTGTGCTGTATTTGTCAATAAAACAAATAACACAAAATCACTATAAGTCTCCAGTGCTCTCTTCTTCAAAGGGAACTAACCCAGGTAAGCATTGCCCTAAACAAGACTGAATGTAACAATATCTATGCTTCTTTAGCAATTACCTGCACATTCCACACTGGCATCTTGGCTATGGTCACAGCTATGTTCTGCTGATGGGTTTGCTGGGCATTTACGTAGACTTTCCTCTGATCCTGTGCAGTTGACTGCATTCATCCAAGTGGGACCAGATCCTTGTCCATATTTAGCTCTACCTGGTGCAGCTATGGCATCTCCACAGCCCACTTCCCGGCACACAACACGGGCTTCCTTCATGTCCCAGCCATTTTCACACACTGTTCCCCATTGCTGGTTTTGGAACACCTCAACCCGGCCAGTGCAGGGAGTTGAACCACCGACCAGCCTTACTTCTGTTAAGAGAGAAACAGAATGACAGTCACAACCAATGCAATTCGTGTTGAAGCAGCATGTTTCATACCAAGCTTTCCGGGCCTTAAAAGAAACAATGTTTTTGTAACATGCAAACATAAGCCTTCACAAGCTCAGTGAAAACCACTAGTTTTACCATTCTATATCTGGCGATGGTCAACTAGATTTTTCATTCACATTCAAATGAATGGTGACAGTATCCATTTTCTTCTTTTTGTACCTAGAATACTGAATCAGGAGGTGTATTGTCTCTAGATGTTTGCCCACATTTAGAAGAATGGGAAAATAAACTTGCTGAATATGTAATAATGGCAATATTAACAAGCTACTTGAGAAACAGGTCTATAACAAAATCCCAGGAGAGATAGAATGTATTACATGTACTATGCTAGCAGGAGAAAAACTTAGAATAAGAAGCAGTCTATAATATTATATACAAATTTATTGTGATGTAATATTAGTAGAATTAAAATCTGTTTTAAACATAACATCTCAAATATGGGTTCTTGATATGAGATATATAATGGACCTTTCTTTGCACCTTGATATATTTTAGGGGGGGTGGGGGGGTGGGGTCCCTCTGGGTATCCTACCCCCCCAGGGAAAGTGTATGCGCAATACATAGCCTCTCCTCTCCCGGTGTAGTGAATGCCGCGTGGTCACTGTCTGGCTATGCCTGGCAGATGGTCACTGCAATGGCCTCTCCTGCATTACTGCATCCGTAGCAACACCTTCTCGCTGGTCCCCCCCGTTTTTCACAGAGTTTGCTACGTCATGGTGCGACCGAATTGTCCGGCGGTATAACCGGATGGGCAGGCTGGGCCCACCAACCTTGCCAGCCTAAGAGAAGGAAAACTCTAACATCAAACCCGGGCAGATAGAGCTCGTTAATGTAACACCTACCACCTGGAGGACTCGCTGCCGGCGTCCCGGCTTACTGGGCCATGGCAGATGACCCCCAGGTGAAAGGGTGGAGCCAGTACCGCGCACACTGGGCTTCACCTAAAAAATTCCTCTGCGCAGGCCTGAAGGGCATATCCACATACACAACCCACAACGCATCAAGTCCTGCAGCGATGGGCAAGGGGCGAAACGGCAGGTGGAAGGTGCCACTGGAAGCCGCAGTCCCGATCCTGCATGTAGGCGGTTCAGGGTATTGGTCGCCTGATGCTAACCCGGAGACGAAAGCATTTTTCGGCAGCACCCTGAACGACCAAGCAGCCTTATCTAGGGACAGCACTGCTTGCTCCACACGGAGAGGGGCCTAGAAAAGGTGGCCTAAACAAAGCTCGTCTCCTCCACCCCAGTTGGCTAGCCGCGGTCAACGGGCATCCTTACTTGCGGTCAAAAAATAACAACAAAGAAAAGGCATGCACCTGCCTCACAAAGTGTGCAAAGACTAAAGCTTGCGTGTTGGAACATCAGAACCATGCTTGACACAGTAGACAGTGGTCGCCCTGAACGACGCTCTGCTCTAGTTGCCCACGAACTTCTCAGATTGAATATCGACATAGCAGCTCTCAGTGAGGTCCGTTTCCCTGAGGAAGGTAGTCTTCAAGAACACGGTGCTGGCTATACCCTCTACTGGTCAGGTAAGTCAAAGGCTGAGAGCCGCCTTTCTGGCGTTGGCTTCATGGTCAGGAACTCCATTGCCTCCAAACTCGAAAACCTGCCAACAGGTCACTCAGATCGCATCATGCGCCTCCCACTTCAAAACAAGCAGCATGCAACACTCTTCAGTGTGTATGCCCCAACCCTTCAAGCAGATCCTGCAGAAAAGAACAAGTTCTATGCTGATCTACACAACCTCGTACGGAAGACCCTACAGAGGACAAGGTGATCATCCTTGGCGACTTTAATGCCAGAGTAGGTAAAGACTCGGAAGCCTGGAAAGGAGTACTTGGCAAACACGGCATTGGCAACTGCAATGACAACGGGCGCCTCCTGCTAGAATTCTGCATGGAGCACCAGCTCACCATCACCAACACTATCTTCCAGCAGAAGAACAGTCTGAAGACAACCTGGATGCACCCACGGTCCAAGCACTGGCACCTTATCGACTACATTCTGGTGCACCAGAGAGACCTTCAAGATGTCTTACACACCCGAGTAATGCCCAGTGCAGAATGTCATATGGATCATCGTCTTCTACGCTGCAATCTCCGTCTTCACTTTAAACCCACACCCAGGAGAGGAGGTATCCTTCGGAGGAAGTTTCAGGTTGGCAGTCTCCAGTCAGCCGAAGTCAAAGCTGCTTTCCAGGCAAAACTCCAGTCAAGAATTGAGGACCCCAGTTGCCCCACAGACCCTTCTCCAGAAGCACTCTGGGAACACCTAAAAACTACCATCCTGCAGATCTCTGAAGAAGTCCTCGGGTTCTCCACAAGGAAGAACAAGGACTGGTTTGATGAGAACAATCAAGAGATCCAAGATTTACTGGCGAAAAAGAGATCTGCCTACCAAGCACATCTTGCTCAGCCCTCCTGTCCTGGGAAAAAAGCAACCTTTTGCGCTGTATGTAGCAACCTCCAGTGCAAGCTTCGAGACATTCAGAACGAGTGGTGGACCAAGCTTGCTGAGAGAACCCAGCTGTGTGCAGACACTGGTGATTTACGAGGGTTCTACGAAGCCCTGAAGGCAGTATATGGTCCATCATATCAGACTCAGAGTCCCTTGCATAGTGCAGACGGCCAAGTGCTCCTCACAGACAAGGCATCCATATTGAACCGGTGGTCGGAGTATTTTCAGGTTCTCTTCAGTGCCAACCGCGTAGTTCAAGATTCAGCAATTCACCTCACCCCACTTCAACCAGTGAAAACAGAGTTGGATGAGATCCCCACTCTAGAAGAGACTGTTAAAGCCATCAAGCAACTGAAAAGTGGCAAGGCAGCAGGAGTTGATGGAATTCCACCAGAGATCTGGAAGCATGGGGGCACAGTACTACATAGCTCACTTCACAAAGTACTTGTCACCTGCTGGGAACAAGGCAAACTACTACAGGACTTTCGCGATGCAATCATCATCACCCTATACAAGAACAAAGGGGAAAAGTCAGACTGCTCCAACTACCGGGGGATAACCCTGCTCTCCATCGCAGGCAAAATCCTTGCCAGAATACTCCTGAACAGACTGGTGCCCGCCATTGCAGAAGAACTCCTCCCAGAGAGCCAGTGCGGCTTCAGAGCTAACAGGAGCACCACCGACATGGTATTTGTTCTCAGGCAGCTCCAAGAGAAATGCAGGGAACAGAACAAGGCTGTGTATGTGACTTTTGTCGACCTTCCCAAAGCTTTCGATACCGTTAGCAGGAAAGGCCTGTGGCAAATCTTGGAACGTTTAGGATGTCCCCCAAGGTTCCTCAGCATGATCATCCAGCTACACGAAGACCAGCGAGGCCAAGTCAGACACTGCAACGACCTCTCGGAGACCTTCCCAATAGGCACAGGTGTAAAGCAAGGCTGCGTTCTCGCGCCAACTCTCTTTACGATCTTCTTTAGCATGATGCTTCAAAGAGCCGCAGTAGATCTAGATGATGACGATGGTGTCTACATCCGCTATCGCACTGATGGCAGCCTGTTCAACCTGAGGCGACTAAAGGCCCACTCCAAGACAATGGAAAAACTCATCCGAGAGCTACTGTTTGCTGATGATGCTGCACTCGTCTCCCACTCGGTATCAGCTCTGCAGCATATGACGTCCTGCTTTGCAGAGGCTGCCAAGCTATTCGGCCTAGAAGTTAGTCTGAAGAAGACAGAAGTTCTCCACCAGCCTGCACCCCAGGAAGATTATCACCCTCCCTGCATCACTGTGGGTGATTCAGTTCTGAAGACAGTCCAGCAGTTCAGCTACCTGGGGTGCATCATCTCCTCAGATGCTAAGATCGACAAGGAGATTGACAACAGGCTGGCAAAGGCAAACCGTGCCTTTGGCCGACTGCACAAAAGAGTGTGGAGCAACAAGCATCTGAAAAAAGGCACAAAGATCAATGTTTACAAAGCGGTTGTGATGACAACCCTCATCTACGGCTCCGAATCGTGGGTTTTATACCGTCATCACCTGCGACTCCTTGAGCGCTTTCATCAGCGCTGCCTTCGCACCATCCTCAACATCCACTGGAGTGACTTTGTGACCAACACTGAAGTTCTCCAGCGGGCGGAGGTTACCAGCATCGAGGCACTGCTGTTGAAGAGGCAGCTGCGCTGGGCAGGGCATATTTCTAGGATGGAAAACCACCGCCTTCCCAAGATTGCCCTGTATGGCGAACTCTCCACTGGCCATCGAAATAGAGGGGCACCAAAGAAGAGGTACAAGGACTCCTTGAAGAAATCCCTTGGCACCTGTCACATCAACCATCACCAGTGGTCTGACCTAGCCTCAGATCGCAAAGCATGGAGGCACACCATCCACCAGGCTGTTTCTTCTTTTGAGAACGCACGCATAGCTGGTCTTGAGGACAAAAGGAGATTGAGGAAGAATCGCACTGCTACAGCACCAACCCTAAATCAGACTTTTCCATGCAGCCACTGTGGCCGGACCTGCCTGTCCCGCATTGGTCTTGTCAGCCACCAGCGAGCCTGCAGCAGACGTGGACTATTGCACCCTTCTTAAATCTTCGTTCGCGAAGCCAAGCCGAGAGAGAGAGAGAGAGAGAGAGATATTTTATGTGTTAGAGATTCTAATGTATATATAGAAGTGGAGAAAATATGTAATATTGAATACATAGTAATGATGAAACTAATGATGTAGTCAAAATAGATTAGCTATGAAGTTTGAAACATAAAATCTGAACAGAAATAAGAACTATTGTATATTATAGATCTATAGATCCCACTGATCAGACCTGATTTACTAAAACTGGAATGATGATGCCATCTTAATGTCTGTTATTGTGGTTTAATTGATGTAATTTTAGATTTTAGACATGGTTTGTATGAATCCTTTTATTGTAACTCTCCCTGAGTCCACTTCATCAGGAAGAGGGAGATAATAATAGTAACAATAAACAATAACTATAATAATAATATCAAAAAGTTATAATGAAAAGTATGTAAGGGAAAATATTTTCTGTCTTATACATTTTGTATTACATGATAGTTCTAAACAAATGCAATGATATTGTATAGCCCCCCCTTTTTTTCCTTTCCCTTTTCTTTTCTGTATCCACACTGTCTTCCTAAATAAATAAATATTTTTAAAGGAGTATTGTCTCCAAACACTGTCTTGGAGCCAGCAATGCACAAAATAAAAAAAAAAAAATGATTTTAGCACAGTTCTTATGAAACACCTATCTCTTGCAGGGGTGGCCAACGGTAGCTTTCCAGATGTTTTTTGCCTACAACTCCCATCAGCCCCAGTCAGCATGGCCAATGGCTGGGGCTGGTGGAAGTTGCAGGCAAAAAATATTTGGAGAGCTACCGTTGGCCACCCCTGTTATAGTGACAAGAAACTGGTTGCACACAATTTTGCACAAGTTTAGGATACAACAAGGGTTCATTTAAATATTAAGTGTGATCCAAATTGAGCTGTGGGTTTTCCAACCCAACTTTCAGTACATGAAATATCAAGAAAATCCACTTCCAAAGTGCTGCAGGGCTTGTTTTTGCTCATGAGCACAATGTGCAGCAAGAGAGAAACACTTCCTTTTTTCCCTTCTGCTCTATTTTCTTGAGCCAAAGCAGCCATGGGAACCCTGTTTGTCCTGCTCTGGGGCTCATAAAGCTCCAGAGGAGGGCAAACATGTGCAGAGACTGGCACTGCAGCTCTTGGGAAGAGAGTTCCCAATTTAGCACAAGCAGCTAGTGTCACTCTCAAGTTGCAGCCAACATGCAGCATCATAAGGTTTCCAAGGGAAAAGAGGAACAGATATTGTTTGCCATTGCCTGCCTCTGTATAGCAACCCTGGACTTTCTTGGTGGTCTCTCATCCAAGTACTAATCAGGGCAGAGACTGCTTAGCTTCTGACATCTGACAAGATCAGGCTAGCATGAACCATCCAAGTCAGGGCCAAAAGCAGCAACTGAGGTCTTTTTCTTGTGTCATTTTTGTGTGTGTGTTGATTCAGTGTATGCAGCTACCATGGCTGTTTCCTATTGGCTTGAGCAACAGCTATAACACAAACAGAAATTTTGCATGGGATCCAACTCAGCGGGGTGGGGGGGGGGTTGGTTTGTGTGACTAGATTCTTTGTCTTTCAGTTATAATAACTGCAAGTTGACCCCATGCATTTATTGTGTTCTTTTTATTGCCACATAGGCTAACAGACATCGAAACTTCCTGTGGCAATGTCCTCCATATGTTTATTCCCCTTTTATTTAGTTGCCTATAAACTCATTCAAGAAACTCTGGGAGCCTGAGAAGTTGAGGTGGATAAGGAAAGCGGGCTCCTATCAAGGTAAGAGGTCAGCAATGAAAATAAAGTGATAGGACTTGGTTTCCTCCTTTGTCAATGCCCAATCCCTGCACCTTCCTTTTCAGTTGTTCACTTTAGAACAAGAAGGAGGTGAAGTAATGTTGGGCTGAGCTAAGAGCCTTTCATGACAGATTTCCTTTATTCACTGGCTTCCCTTAACCATCCCAAGCCTGTGTTATGTTTACCTCACTTCAGGGAGATCCTTCATCAATTCTCTCAGGATGAAATCTACCTCCTCTCCAAAACTGTTTTTTTCCCTTTTTTTTCACAAAACTTCCCCTCAATGTGGACAATAATATCACCAAATGTGGTAGCACATTATTAGGAAAAATTCACCTTATTACCTTTGTTAAACTATTTAATTTCCATATGTTTAGGATTGCCAGCTTCTGTTAGTAGCTTCCTTAAGAACATAAGAAAAGCCATGTTGGATCAGGCCAATGGCCCATCTAGTCCAACACTCTGTCACACAGTAGCCAAAAAAAACACCCAAGTGCCATCAGAAGATCCACCAGTGTTACTAGAAGCCCTCTCACTGTGCCCCCCCCCCCCAAGCACCAAGAATACAGAGCATCACTGCCCCAGACAGAGAGTTCCAACAATACACTGTGGCTAATAGCCACTGATGGACCCCTGCTCTATATGCTTATCCAATCCCCTCTTGAAGCTGTCTGTGCTTGTAGCCACCACCACCTCCTATGGCAGTGAATTCCATGTGTTAATCACCCTTTGGGTGAAGAAGTACTTCCTTTTATCAGTTCTAACCCGACTGCTCAGCAATTTCATTGAATGTCCAGGGAGAAAAGTACTTCTTTCTCTACCTTCTCTATCCCATGCATAATCTTATCAACTTCCATCATGTCACCCCTCAGTCAATGTCTCTCCAAGCTAAAGAGCCCCAAGCATTTTAACCTTTCTTCATAGGGAAAGTGTTCCAGCCCTTTAATCATTCTAGTTGCCCTTTCCTGCACTTTTTCCAATGCTATAATACCTTTTTTGAAGTGCAGTAACCAGAATTGTACACAGTATTCCAAATGAGACCGCACCATCGATTTATACAGGGGCATTATGATACTGGCTGATTTGTTTTCAATTCCCTTCCTAATAATTTCCAGCATGGCGTTGGCCTTTTTTATTGCAATCGCACACTGTCTTAACATTTTCAGTGAGTTATCCACCACGACCCCAAGATCTCTCTTGATCAGTCTCCGCCAGTTCACATCCCATCAACTTGTATTTATAGTTAGGATTTTTGGCCCCAATGTGCGCTACTTTGCACTTGGCCACGTTGAACCTCATCTGCCATGTTGACACCCACTCGCCCAGCCTCATAATCCTCTCTGGTTCTCACCCCCCCTGTTCCTTGTTTTGCCTTTAACAGCAATTTGATGTGCAAATGAAAAATATTTATTTCCATGCTGTGCAAAGCTTCCTTTGTGGATTCCTCAATACCAGGCCACAGTATTTTTGGCCAGGTGAAAAAACACACACATTAATTTAAGAAGTAAAATGTGAATCATCAACCCACAGATAACAGAATTTACCTGCACATATGACGCCAGCATCTTCTCCATGGTTACAGTTGTTTTCTCCCCAAGGCCTTGCTGGGCACTGACTGAGAGTTGTTTCTGTGCCTCTGCATTGAACTTCATCCAGCCAGATGCGGCCAGTTCCTTGTCCAAAATGTGCTCTGGATACAGCTGATAGTGCTGCTGAGCAACCCAGCTGCCGGCACACGACTCTGGCATCTTCCATGCCCCAATTATCATCACAAACGGTGCCCCATTGGCTATTGTGCAACACTTCCACTCTTCCGCTGCAGCGACTTGTGCCATTCGCTAGCCTCACCTCAGCTGTGTCTGAGGCTGGAGGATCTGCGCCCCAAACCACACCTAGGAAGATGAATTTTCAGAGTGAAACAGAAAGAGCTTCTCCCTTGAATTATTGTATGAGAAGCAGCATTAGGACAGAAAAGTGGCTCGGGGGAACAGGCCAGGTCCACCTGGTCCAGGGTCCTTTCTCTAACAGCAGCCAACTTCCAGTTGCTAAAATGAAGGCAATGGACATTCTATATTCATTCTCATAGAAGTCTAGCAGTTCATGAGATGATGTCTCTTTTTTTAGGGGTTCTATTTAGCTGTTATATCTAAAAACATCAGGCAGAACTATCATCAATGATATGTTCTCACCAGGGGTTGTTTTGTAGAAATTTAGGTGGTGGAGCTCATTAGCATAACTCATTAGCAAATGCCGTCACCACACCACCACCCCCAGCCAAAAGCAACCCGATGCAAGAAAGGAGATCCCTGGGTGAGCAAGGACTGCTTGAGCTGGCTAGAGATCCAGCCAGCCCAAGCAGACCTGGGGTTCTCCTGGGCAGCCCTCCCCAGTCAAAAGGTCAGCAAGCCACCTGCCACCCAAAATCACATAAGAAGTGGAGAAAGGGTGGCATGGGCTTCTCCAGGGGTTAATGAGAGCTGCTGGGGGTATGGCAAAGCCCCTGGTGACTGGCTGGCTGCCTGCTCTCCTAATCCAGGGATTGTTATGCAGCTACACCTACTATTCAATAGACAAGGTAGGTGGGGAGGAAGAGGGGGAACCCTCAGAAAGGTTCAGGAACTGTGCTCCTGTGAGCTCATGGTGAATCTGAGGCCTGGTTCTCACCTTTTTAAAAAGCCACATAAATTAGCAGTAATCACTGTATCTTCTGGCAGTGATTTCTATAAATGAATTACACTTTTTTTAAAAAATTAAGTCCTTCCTTTTGTCAGTCCTGACCCTGATGCTTCATAAGGAGACTTTGACTTCACTACCATAACCCTCTGTCATGTCCTACTTGGTGTCTGTTGGCTAAATTAGAAAGCCCCAAATGTTTTACCCTTTCCTGGTAAGGAAGATGCTGTAAGAGCTTGATTGTGTTCAGGCATTCTTGTCCTGCACTTCTTTCTTCCCAGTGTGGATTTTTTTTATTGGGAAAACTTTTAAGCTGGCTCTCTTATTGAGAGATCAAGGCAGATTGCAACAACAAGACAAAATATCCATAGCATTTGCGCAATACAGCAAACATTTAAGAACAAAGCATGAATTTGAAACACTTAAAACCTATGCATCTTGTCATCAACTTCAGCTGTCAGCTGAAAAAAGTGCTTCCAATCACTTTGATACAGTATAATAAAGTATTATACTGCATCAAAGTGATTGGAAGCATTGGCATTTGAACTATATCCTTGTAAATGTCTTTTTGAAGCTCGTAGAACCGAAGCAAAATGTGGGGACAAGTACAACCCCATTGCATGATATATTCTTGCCTGGCTTGTACTGGATACTGTATTAGTGTGGAGCGCTGGATTCTGGTGAAAACTCTTTACCCTTTAGAAAGCCTCCTGGACCCTTCAATTGGAATAAGTTGGCATTGATTGCATTTTGAAAGACTTTGGGTTTGGCTGGTATCAGCGTTCTTTACTTTTTATGAATTTCAGAACTTCTATGTCTAGTTAAATAAGAATTTGGATTTATACACACACACGCGCGCGCAGACCCACATATGCGCATACATACATATTCATAGAAACCTGAAGTTTGTAATTTTTGAGGCTGGTTTTCACAGAGGCTCCGTGTAGCCTTTATCCCCTGTTCCAATTTTCACAATACTCTTTTTGGGTTGCTTATGAACTTCTTTAAAGGCAAATATCAACACTTTTCATTGAAACTGGAAACACACTAATAATCAATGTAAAAACTGCAAAATAGATGCAACCTCAGATTAAAATTAGGCTGTTGTATTTTGTACTATGAAAAAATGGAGAGTATGACACTTTCCAATGAGTCAGACTTGCTTGAGATATACATATCTCAGCTCAGATATCATAATCTGCAATGCACTGCCTGGCCTAAAATGACACAAAATGGATGCCAGCCAGGTACAAGTCTAGACATGTAGTTTAGAAGTATGTGAGAAAGGTAAAGGTAGTCCCCTGTACAAGCACTGAGTTATTACCAACACATGGGGTGATGTCACATCATGACGTTTTCACGAAAAAAATTTTTGATGGGATAGTTTGCCATTGCCTACCCCTGTCAGCCTGGGTATTCATTTTACTGATCTCAGAAGGATGGAAGACTGAGTCAATCATGAGCCAGCTACCTGAATCCAACTTCCGCTGGGATCGAACTCAGGTTGTGAGCAGAGCTTGGACTGCAATACTGCAGCTGACCACTCTGTGCCATGGGGCTCCAGTGTGAGAAAGACTGGCTGGCTAACTAACAACCTCCTACCACCCTAAAGAGATGCATACTTTTGGATAATGGGTCTTCCAAAATAGATTGTCTCATCTTGGATTAACCTCATCCACACCCAGCCTCCTTTCTCCTCACTCAATTACCCTAATTATGCAACACTTAAACACTATGCACCAAACCTGATAGCTTTCCCATGTGATACTTAGATGGTCATCAAGCACCATTAGCATCTATAGTTCACCTCAGATAACTCATCAAGGTTTTCCCAAGTCATTGTTTACCTCCAAAATCCTCCTCAAGATTGTTTGGGGGCAAACATCTCAGATTGCTCCAGGGAGCATTTTGCCCTATAAAGTATGGCATCCTGCTCCATAGCAGTATATATTGTGTTCTCAACCTCACATTCCCACTTGCTTGTGGACCTTCTCTCTTCTCTGCGAAACGCTGGTCATTTTGCAGCTGCCTCCACAGACATTACTCTTTGAGACTGGTGATTATAGCCTTCCCCAGGATTGCTTTCTCCTCACTCCTTCCTGATCTCTTCTTATCTAGCTTGTGTGTTTTCCATGTTTTTGGTTGAGTGTGTTTTGTCTTTTTATTCCTATTTCAATAAAGCCCTTTCCAGTTGAACATCTGGCTGGTTTATTTTGAGAGTTCTCTATGGGAATGATCCCCATATGCATAGATGGAGAATCCCAGTTACCCCCTCTCATTTTGTCTCCTTTAATGCTAATTTTCCCCAATTAAATAGGAGACTGCCTCTTTGGGTCAGGGGTTGTTTAGTATAAAAAGAGGTGCCAGAGTTCATTAGCACAACTCATTTGCACAACTCATTCACATATGCCACACACCCCTGACATCACCAGAAGGTGTACTAAATTAAATCAGCTCAGCATTTACCTGAAAATACTTCTTTAATTGTATTTATAATAATTGTATTTCTCCTATGAGGCCTCAGTGGCATGGTGAAGCTATCCATCTGTCTGATTTATGTGTTTTGGTTATTTTTTCCATTTTGTGTGGGGAAAAATATCAGAAAGTTTGTTAAATCTTTAGGACCAACTAAGTTTTATTCAGAACGTAAGCTTTCATGTGCTCTCTAAGCACACTTCATCAGATGAGGGGATCAGGTATTGTGGGCAGAAATACAAGCAGTTTGTTGATTAAGTATGCAGACTGATCACATGGTAAACCAGTGTGGCTTGGCCATTTGGTCTGGATAGCCATAAAAGGTAATAAAGTCCTCTGCCAATTGGTGTTTCTGTAAATCTAGGTGAATCACAAAAGGACGTGTATTACAACTACAACTAGGAAATACACATCCTTTTGTGATTCACCTAGATTTACAGAAACACCAATTGGCAGAGGACTTTATTACCTTTCATGGCTATCCAGACCAAATGACCAAGCCACACTGGTTTACCTTGTGATCAGTCTGCATACTTAATCAACAAACTGCTTGTAATTCAGCCCACAATACCTGATCCCCTCGTCTGATGAAGTGTGCTTAGAGAGCACACGAAAGCTTATGTTCTGAATAAAACTTGGTTGGTCTTAAAGGTACAACTTGACTCCTGTTTTGTTCAACTACTTCAGACCAACATGGCTGCACACTTGGATTTGTTAAATCTTAAGAGTTCAGCCAAATTCTCACAATGGTACAGGAGCCCAGAACATTGAACAATGGAGGCCAGAAGCAAGTATTTGGAAGGGGGCAAGAAAGAAAGAGCACAATAAAATGTAGAGGTTCTGGAGCTCTGCTCCTGTGAGCTCCTGCCCAAAATGAGGCCTACTTTGAATAATACCTGGCCAAGGAGAAATCAAGTTGCTCTTGGTAGCTTACATAAATAAAGACATAAGTATCATCAGCATATTGATGATATTGAGCTCCAAAGCTAAGGACAATCCCATTTAAAGTTCTTTCATAAATAAACATGGACAAGAGCAGTCACCCCTATGAAGTTCTACCAATCAAATCCATGTAGACTGACAAGGAGGTCCTCAGCTGACATTCTCTACAGACAGTCTGATAATAATTTAATCCAATTAAATTCTCCCTTTGATTCTACCAACTCGGTAACATTGAGTAAACAACCATATCAAAGGCTGCTAACCAAATCAACTAGGAAGCATAGCCTTTATCAATATCCAGATTAGATTGTCCACTAAAGCCAACAATGCCAACCCTGGCTATTCCATAGCCAGGCCTAAAAACAGATTTAAAATGCTCAGGATCAAATGTATCATCCACACACAAGTGGCATTTATGGTATGAGGCTATCACAACCAAAAACACACAAGAAAAGAAACATAAAATGAAAAAATAATGGTATATAGTAGATAAAAACATTTAAAAATGTTTCATCCTGGAAATGCCAGCGCTGTTCATTTACTGCCCTGTCAATTACCTTCTGAAGGAAAACCAGCCTGGAAACTGACTCTCAAAACCAGATACCCTTGTTGGTCTCTAAGGTGCTCGTGGGCTCAAATCTAGTAGTTCTGTTGCAGACCAATAGCCTCCCTCTGAAAATAGGAAAATCAAGCAGGTCTTCTGTTTCCTTTTATTTCACAACAGAGGTGGTGAATTTCTCAACTGGTAACCCTCCTTAATTATTCCAATATACATGGCATTTATGTAACGACATTATCATACTCGCTGTTGACTTTCAGTTCCTTCCCCAATAACAGATTTTCCTGTTTCACTGCAAGCCCAGAAAACGGAAATACCATTTCCAGTTAGCTTTGTACCCCTGCCTTGAGACTGGATACTGACAGCCACTTCATGCCCATCAAAGAGCACATGGTTAAGATTTTCAATTCCATTTTTGTTACATTTTCACTAAGTTTGGAGAGATTTTTTGGAACATAATTTTCTTTTTGGCCATCTCCACCTTCATCAGGGAACTGTGTTTCTCGAAAGCTTATGCTACAATAAGCTTTGTTGGTCTTAAAGCAGCAACAGACTAACATGGCTAACTCCTCTGGATCTATGAGGTGGGAGAGGGCTCCTGTACCTTTAATATCAGAAAGACCACCTCCTCTTGCTCACAGTGAAGATCTTTGTCTCAAGACCTTCCTCTCTATGTCATGAAATGGAGGTGGGTGGCAGCTAGATGCATGTTTTATCAATGATAGCATCCATCACCATTCATATGGTGACCATCTTTAGGCATCTGATCAAATGCTGTATGGCCTGCATTTAACTTGGTTTTATGCTAATTTTAGCCTGATTTTATGCTGTTTTAAGCTGAGATGCTGCTGGCTTGGTTGATAATGGATGGAAATTTTGCTGGAAGTGTGTTTGGCTCAAACTCAAAGTTAGAAAAAGAGAAATGTTTTGTTATTTCTTTACACATTATGTTTTGCTCTGAGCAGGGCTTTTTTTTTAGCAGGAATGCAGTTCTGGCTGGCTGGGCATCAGGGGGTGTGGCCTGATATGTAAATGAGTTCCTGGTGATGTCAGGGGGTGTGACCTAATATGCAAATGAGTTCCTGCTGGGCTTTTTTGCTAGAAAAAGCCCTGGTTCTGAAAATTCCAGGTAATTCTTAGTGGAGCACAAAATTTGCACTTTGTGCTGCTGCCCTAACTAAACAATAAAGGCCTGTGTCAGGGGTGGCCAACGGTAGCTCTCCAGATGTTTTTTGCTTACAACTCCCATCAGTCCCAGCCAGCATGGCCAATGGCTGAGACTGATGGGAGTTGTAGGCAAAAAACATCTGGAGAGCTACCGTTGGCCACCCCTGGTCTATGTGACTTTGCATCTGGTTTCCTTAAAAATGAGGAGGTATTTTGATGGCCTTACTGTGAAGCTGACTGGAGAAGTCTCAGAGCAACCAACTAATGTTTATATGCTTTTGCTATTTTGGCAGCCAATGTTACAGACAAGGATCAAAGTCTGCATTTAGCTATTTTCTTTACTTTCTTTTTTAAAAAACAGCCAGGAAGCAGCCATGGTCATTGGTTCCCTGTTCTCTGGGGCTCATGAAGATGAGTTCCAGGATTCCATGCCACCTGTGCATTCACAGGTTCTCTGGGAGTGAGAGAGGTAGTGAATGACACTGGGTGGGTCATGTGCACCAGGCACGTTGCCTCTGGCATGTGGGGTAGAAATAGTTATGAAAAGAGCTTTTTTTGAGCAGGAACGCACAGGAACACAGTTCTAACTACCTTGGCACCAGGGGTGTAGCCTAATATGCAAATGAGTTCCTGCTGGGTGTTTTCTACCTAAAAGCCCTGTGTGAAACAATGGTGGTGTCAGGGGGTTTGGCCTAATATGCAGATGAGTTCCTGCTGGGCTTTTTCTACAAAAAAGGCCCTGGTTATGAGCACTTAGTGGCAACAAACCAGTAAGTGGCAACAAACCAGTAAGGGAAACATTCAAATATTTCTACTCTATCTGGCTGACTTCATCTCTCTGGTCCATGAGGAACTTCAAAGCCTTTTTCTCACTCTCTAGAAAGAACTCACAGTACTACTGCATTCATCAGGACAGTTCAGGAGTTAAACATTTTCTCCCCAAATTCTTTGCTACGATTGTGTGTGTGAAAGATCCAGTTACAGGATCCACTGAAACTTTACTCTGATCTTTAATATTTTCTAGAATAAGACATTTGGGGCTCAAGCACAATTTGGAAGCCCCTTTGTGAATCCCCAGTGAACTGTAATTATTTTGTTGTGGCCATAATTCTGTTTATATTTAAAGATTTCCCTCTAAATTTTTGCTTCAGATTCCATGGTGGAGAACTTGCGGTGTAATCCAAGAATGGACTAGCTTCTGTTTAGTGTGATGTATTTACCTACATATTACTACAATGCCTGCTTGTGGCATCTCAAATAAATCAGTAATTCTGCATGGTCGTGCCCATTCTTGCTGATGAACAGGAGACTTGCCAGTTGAAACCAAGATTTGCCTAATTCACCATTCCCTGCAAGAACACCAACTATTGGGAAGTACTAGGACAGGGGTAGCCAAACTTGCTTAGTGAAAGAGCCACATAGAATAAACATCAGATGTTTTGGAGCTGCAAGACATGAATGTCAGATGTTTGAGAGCTGGAAGGGAGGGAGGGAGGGAGGGAGGGAGGAAGGAAGGAAGGAAGGAAGGAAGGAAGGAAGGAAGGAAGGAAGGAAGGAAGGAAGGAAGGAAGGAAGGAAGGAAGGAAGGAAGGAAAGCAAATAGATGGGGGGGGAGGGAAGTGGAGGTGGAAAGAAAGCAACTTTAACTTTAAATGCCTTCTTCAAACCAGTCAATGAGGCAGTGGCGGCTTCAAGAGCCATACAATATTTCTGAAAGCAACATGTGGCTCCCACGCCGGAGTTTAGGCATCCCTGTACTAGGTAGTCCACTCCAAACTGGCTGCTGGACCTTGAGCCACCTTCCCCCCACCCCCAAATGCTCTAATCTGATTGCTACAAAACCAGCAATGCAAAGGAGCTGTGGCAAAGGGGAGGGGGAAAGGCACACATCTGCTGAATTGAAGGAGAAATCACTCACCCCAAAGACAGGTCAGAAGAAGAAGGATCATTGCCATTTCTCTCAGCCCTTTTCCTAGAAGTCTTGTTGAAGAGGGGAGAGTGAAGGCAGCCATTGCCCCTAGGAATCCTGTTAGGTGGGAGCAGACTCCTCCCTTGGACAGTGTGCTCAAGGCCTGGATGTTTCGCCTGCAATTTGTCCTGATGGGACACTTGCTTAGGTCGATGCCATGGGCAAAGGTTGGGAGTGGAGGCTAAATGCTGGAAAGGGACTGGTCAAACTGGGAGGGAGGAGTCTAATCAAGCATGATTTGGTAAATTTGCTTTGTTCTGCTGATTCCAGCAGAAACAACTTTCAGTTCCTTCAAATGGGTACCTCAAGATGTAATTGGAAGAGGGGGGGATGAGAAAGAAATACGTGACACCCTGGCATTATTCTCTATGACTTCTGTAAGAGGATTTGTACTCTATAGGAACGTGGGCAGTCACTGCAGCAGTAGTTCCAGTCTTGCCTGTGATTTCATTCCCCCCAAGTTAGTGGGAATAGCATCAGCTCTCTTCAGACTTTTTCTGTATCAGGGCTTTTTTTGTAGAAAAAGTCCAGCAGGAACTTATTTGCATATTAGGCCATGCCCCCTGATGTCACCATTGTTTCACACAGGGCTTTTTTCATAGAAAAAGCCCAGCAAAAACTCATTTCCATATTAGACTACATTCCCTGACACCAAACCAGCCAGAACTGCATTCCTGTGCGTTCCTGCTCAAAAAATAGCCCTGATCCCTATACTTTGGAAGTGCCTCCCAAAAGTATAAGGAAAGCTCTTACTCATATGAAATTCTGCAGAGGGGAAGTAAGGCTATTGTATAATACTATTGTGCCAATTGCCTGGATTATTCCCTCAATCCAGAGATCAACAGGCTTCAACAGGAGCAGCAACCATCAGCTGGAAAATCCCCTAGACCTGACAGAAAGCTATTTGGACTCATTTGGATCTATGGGAGGGTCATTTTAATAGCTCCCCCACCCCTTCAGAGTCTTGGTATCAACACTAATTCAAGGAGATACTGATTTGTCTATAAAAAGAAACTTATTTCAATTCCTCCACCTAGGAGGCCTTTGCCGTACCCAGAACAAAATACTAGAGCAAGAGTGTAGTCTGCATAATGCATGGGACCTGTCATTACTTGAAACAGGCCTATAGTTGTCATGGAGGGCATGAAATCCTGAGCTGCTCATGACAGGTTTGGCATGTTGAAATTCCTGTGGGCAACCCGCCTAGCAGTTCTCAATACTGTCCCTGAGACCACCTCACAAGCTCAGGCAGGGTAACTGTTTGTTGAGGGAGGTTCTAACAAAATCCCAGTCCTATGCTGCAATCCCAGCTATAGGTACATATCCTCAAAAATAGAAGAGTCTTGTACATGGCAATGTGCTCTAGAGAAACTGATTTCTAAGGTCTGGAGATCAGTTCTTATTCCAGGAGAACTCCAGGCCCCACCTTGTGATTGATAGCCATATGCATCACTGAGAAACCTGGAAGACATAGTTGGGAGTGGTTAAACCTTCCCCCCTCTATCAACACGGTTTCATTGACACATGCCATGTCAACTCTCTCATTTATTGAAAATAAAGGTAATATTTCTTTTGTATGCATAATATATCTTTGAATATGTAGCAACACTATTCTACAAGTCATATAAAGCATGAGAAAATTGTGAGCCTGGTAGATGAGAAACTGTGCAATCCATAATTAGATTTTACAATGAATTTTTCAAAGGTAAATTGTAGTGATGTGGGGCTAACCGAAAACTGTAGCATGGGCTAGAGCAGGGGTGTCAAACATGTGGCCCAGGGGCCGAATCAGGCTCCCAGAGGGCTCCTATCAGGCCCCCGAGCAACTGGCTGTCATGTGCTTTCTTCTCCCTCTTTTGCTTCCTTCTGCATCTCAGCTTGCTTTGCCAGGCTTGCTCAATTGCACAGGAGCTACAAAGCAAAACCTTGATGTTCTCCATTGCTTGAGGCTCCTCTGCCTCCTGGTCCCCTGGGGAGGGAGGGAAACAGCCAGGGCTTCCTTTGCCCAGTTCCCTGGATCCCATGAAAGAAATACAAAGAAAGCACCTTTAAGACCAACAAGTGCCAATGTTTAAAGCATGTTTTAAAGCATGTTTTAAGTTTGTTTGTTTGTTTTGGTTAATTTATATTCCGCCCTTTCCCAAACGGGCTCAGGGCAGATTACATTCAGATAAAACCAAGCAAATACAATACAATAAAACCAATAAAATACAGTTAAAACAGCAACACAACACAGTACAATGTAAGAAAGGCGGGCAGGCTCATAGTGCAAGTTGGAGTATAATCAGTGGCGCAGATACAATAGTTCAAATAACAGATCACTGTTGGGGAGGATAACCGATGGTATAGGCAATAAAGGAAAGGGCGTCCGCCTGCCTCAACCAAAATGCCTGGCGGAATCTTTAGTTGTGTTTGTGCCCTTAAAAAAGTTTATATCTCTGCTATCTAATCTTAAATAGATATACACATGGCCCAGCCTGACACAGCCCGGCCTGGCAAGGTCTCATTTATGTCAGAGCCGGCCCTCATGAGTTTGACACCCCTGGGCTAGAGAGAGTGACTTGCTCAAAACTTCAGCTAGCAGTTGCCTCTCAGGCTCTATTCTTTCTCCAATTAAGGGGAAAAGATAGAAGAGATGAAAATCGTCCCTCTTTTTGTTTTTATGATTACAACCTGAGAAGAAGGCCAAATTCAGTAGGTGAAGCCATATGGCAAAATGGCTTCTCTCTACTGTGGTCCAAATCTGAATAAGGACCCCAAATGATTGTTTACCGTTATAAATCACAGGGAAAACCCAAATTGCAGATTTTTCAGCATCCGGTGTTAGCGGGTCATAAATCCAAAGATGCTTTTATGTTTCTATAAGAGCTTGTGCAATATCTTGCACAACGGGAGACAACATTTCTCGAAATGTGCTATTCATAGCATTGCGCAAACTCTTGTGCAAGTTGTGTGGATATTTGCAAAACAGTGTGAGTGCCTCTGTTGCTTCCGCTCACCATTTTGAGGAATGAATGTGTAATAAATGTCTCCTTTTAGAGAATCTGTGCCAGCCTAACCCACTAAGAAACTGGACCTCAGTTGGGTTTCAGTTTAATGTTCTCACTTTGTTATATGCCAAGAATAAGAGAACTGAGGTACGAACAACAGTAGAAACTTTATTTTATCATAGGAGAGTCAGTTCTCTACATGAAAAGGCATATCCACAGTGGCAACTTTTTATTCATTCTTTCATTCATTCAGTTCATGTATTTATCTCATAGGCTTGGTGGGATATCCAAGCCATGTGTTAGGAAACAGACTCACAAGCCCCATTTACTTGGGTCTTCAGAAGCTGGAAAAGCTCTGCAACAGTCTCATGTCTCTGCTTGGTGATGCTGCCCCTTTTCCTTACTCCTGGAGGGTATCAAAATTCACCTTGGGTATTAAGTGCTGTCACAGCAAATCTCCTGCCAGCAGGGCTGGTGCTAGGCTTTCTAGCACCCTAGGCGAATCACCCACTAGCACCCCCCCCCCCCATTATTAAAAATATAGGGAAATTGAAGAGCGCCAAACTTGAAACTTTTCACATTTTAATTTACTGATTTTTAATTTTAATTTTTTAAAAAAATATATGTTAAAAAAAATTGTGAGAATAAGTGCTTGCTGGCCATGTCAGGCAGGAGGGTGGCAGGATAGGATGAGGTGGGAGGCCAAGTCACACATCGGGGAGAGGGGGTGGCTTGGCTTTGTTGAGGGCAGCTTGGTGATGGGAGAGGACAAGGTGACAGTGGTCAGGAGCCAGAGTCATGCATCAGGGAGGGGGCACCCAGTGGGCCCCCTAGGCCTGCTGGCGCCTACTTTGCGTACTCCCACGCACTGGCCCTGCCTGACAGACAGATTTGCACATCTAGGACTCTGTATATGTATTAATATTTAAAGACTCCATCTAGTTGCCACAACTCTCACCTTGCCAGGGCTTTTTTTGTAGCAGGACCCATTGCATATTAGGTCACACTCCTCTTATGTAGCCAACCCTCCAAGAGCTTACAGGGCTCTTATTCCAGGGCCTACTGTAAGCTCTTGGAGGACTGACTACATCAGGGGTGTGACCTAATATGCAAATGAATTCCTACTACAAAAAAAGTCCTGTACCTTGCTCTTACAAGCTAGCATGGTGACAGTTTATCTATTGTGCTAGGAATGGCAAACTTACAAGTTGCCACTCTTTGGATAGCAAGATCAAGTATGTGTGTAGAGAGATCTGGCTTTGGGCATTCAAAAAAAGTACACAGTACACATGGTCTATTCAAGCAATAGGCTTAGAAAAAATACAAAGAAAAGGGGGAAATATGTTATTTTCTTAGCCTCTATATGTATTCTAGTGATGTTGCTAAGATCAACATCTTGTGATATTCTAGTGATGTTGCTAAGTAACTCCTAAAGGTGCAGCATTTAAAAGTTGAATATTAAATTTGTTCTCAGTGTTGGGTATTCTATTGTCCCTGACCATGTGAACAAATTGGTTTCTTTATGGTTTAAGCCAGGGTTGTCAAACACGGGGTCCGAATCAGGCCTCTGGAGGGCTCCTACAGGCATCTGAGCAACTGGCTGTGATCTGCTTCCTTCTCCCTCTCTCTTGCTTCCTTTTGCATCACAGCTTGCTTTTCCAGACTTGCTCAATCGCACAGGAGCTTCAGAGCAAAGCCTCTATTTTCTCAATTGGCTGAGGCTCCTCCCTTGGGGAGGAAGGAGGGGAAATAGCTTGCTTTGCCAGGCTCTCTTATTTGCACAGCAGAGCTACTGAGCCAAGATTCTCTTCCTTCTATTGGCTGAGGCTCCTCCCCTCCTACTCCCCTGGGGAAGGAAGGAAAGAGGCAACGCTTCCTTTGCCCAGTTCCCTGGATCACATGAGAAAGACACAAAGAAATACCTTTAAGACCAACAAGTGCAAATGTTTTAAGCATGGCTTATTTTAAATTTAAAAATATCTTCAATTGTGTTTGTATCCTTTATAAAGTTTATATCTCTGCTACCTGGCATTACATTTTATGACACACATGGCCCAGCCTGACAAGGTCTCATTTATGTCAGATTTGGTCTTCATAACAAATGAGTTTGACACTTCCACATGTCCTGAGGATCTCCCTTTGACAGTCTGTCCCTCTACCTTGAGGTCAATCTTGATCTACTGCCTTTGCAGGAAGACCATAATATTTATCCATTTGGCTTTCCAAGTCTCTCTCCCCTTTACAGGAACCTGAGGATCTCTTGGAATTACAGCTCATCTCCAAACAACAGAGGGCAGTTCCCCTGGAGAAAAATAGATGTTTTGGAGGATGGACTCTATGTCATTGTACCCCATTGAGATCCCTGTTCTCCTCAGGTTCCATCCTCATATCTCCAGGAGTTTCCTAACCTGGATCTGGTAACCCTACCCCACCTCGTCCTACACCATTGGCCAGGGTGGACTTTCAACCCTACCTCTTTATGTGTGACCAGGGCTTTTTTTGTAGCAGGAATTCCTTTGCATATTAGATCACACACCCCTGATGTAGCCAAGAGCTTACAGTAGGCTCTGTAAGAAGAGCCCTGTAAACTCTTGGAGGATTGGCTACATCAGGGGGGTGTAGCCTAATACGCAAAGGAGTTCTTACTACAAAAAAGCCTTGGGTGTGATGTTCTAGCAAGGCTCTAGCTACAAAAAAAGCCCTGTGTGTGACATTTTGTCCTTTCTTCTTCCAGATCCATTTGCATTTATAAACACTGAAGTACTAGGTGTTTAGGGGGTGGATTAATCATTCCACATATTCTTCCTCTCTGCCACCTATGGATTTTCAGAGGGGTTCTTCTGGAACATGCATAGACAGCTTCAAGAGGGGAATGGATAAGCATATGGAGCAGAGGTCCATCAGTAGCTATTAGCCACAGCTTATTGTTGGAACTCTCTGTCTGGGACAGTGATGCTCTGTATTCTTGTGCTTGGGGGTGGGGGGCACAGTGGGGCTTCTAGCCCCACTGGTGGACCTCTTGATAGCACTTGAGTTTTTTGGCCGCTGTGTGACACAGAGTGTTGGACTGGATGGATCATTGGCCTGATCCAACATGGCTTCTCTTATATTCTTAACATAGATGCAGTGTGAACACAGTTACTGTATTATTGGTGTGGATTTTAAAGTGGAGAACATTACTTCACACCACTAAAAGCTTCAGCTACCTATTTTCATAAATTAAGGCTGAGTCCAGACTGGCAGCTTCGGGCACACAGGAGGCATCCCAAATTGGGCTGGTTCAAAATGGAGCAGATTATACCCAGTCGCCTGTACCCCAAGTGGGGGGGGGCATTTTGGCGTGGTCAGATGGCTGTTGTGCACTACCCCCTTAGCCCGGTTTGAGTTTCTTTCCCCCCATACATTTTAGTGGTCATGTGCATATGCACTTATGCACTTGGTGACTATGATTTCTTTAAAAAACAAAAGCTGGAAGTGGCTTGGGGCAGCCTGGCAGGTTCACACCACCAGTTTGCTTTGCTTGCACGCTCTCATGTTCAGACGCTGGGAAAGGCAAATGGCATGTGGCAGAAGACTTTACTACCAGTACTTAAGTGTAGCTTTTTGAGCCGCCTCAGAGGTGCTGAAGGACAGGGTGAGTACAGGAGTGGGATAGGAGGCAGATGTGCACGTTTGAACTTGATTTTTTAATCCATCCACAAGCCATCCCTATGTCGGCTTACACTGCCCATCTGTGCCCAGCCTAAATCTCTATTCAAGGGACTGAGCATTTTTTTAAAGGCAGCAAGCCACATTTTTAACCAAATCAACATAACCTTATATGTGTTGCCATTTCCAAACCAGTATGGGGGGTGGGGAAGAGGGGGTGATTTGATATAGAGATAGTTGTTTGCAGAAGCTAATAGATCAAGCCAAACAGAAACCTCAGAATTGCTCAAGAGATAAAACCCTACTCTCCAAGCGGCCACATGAAAGGAATATGTGCAGCCTGTTTGGCAGGGTCATGTTCTAGTCAACAGTTAGAAAGGATTTAATGTACACTATGTCTCACACCCTGAGGCTGTTTTCTACTCTCAAAGTGAGGCAATTGGGGCTGAAATTCCAAGGTCATCTGTTCAGTTGTGTAGAAGTCTTAGAGAAAGGTAGGCTGCCTGTGCTTGTGGAGGAACAGCTTCAGGTCTTATTAGCTAAATCCAGGTTGTCTCTGCAGTTCTGTCTATTTAATCAAAAGGTCAGGCTACCCATTATCTCGTGAGATCTTGATAGGGTTTCAATCCACATTGATAGGTGAGATCAAGATTTATTTAGTAATCTTATTTAAATGTTTATGTCCTACCTTTCATCATGGCTCAAGGTGACTTACAATAATATTTAAAAACATTTTCAGTTAAAATCAAAATAAAATGCCAAACCCCAACTCTTCCCCACTCCTCCAGTTTTTAAACTATTAGTGATAATGTTCTTTAGTGTTTAGTTTTTATACCACCCTTCCCTGTATACAAGAGCCCCGTGGCACAGAGTGATAAAGCTGCAGTACTGCAGTGGGAGCCCTCTGCTCATGACTTGAGTTCGATCCCAGCAAAAGCTGCTCAGGTAGCCAGCTCCAGGTTGACTCAGCCTTCCATCCTGCTGGGTCCCATGCTCTTTAACTTGTTCATTAATGATCTGGAGTTGGGAGTAAGCAGTGAAGTGGCCAAGTTTGCAGATGACACTAAATTGTTCAGGGTGGTGAGAACCAGAGAGGCTTGTGAGGCACTCCAAAGGGATGTGTTGAGGCTGGGTGAGTGGGCGTCAACGTGGCAGATGAGGTTCAATGTGCCAAGTGCAAAGTAATGCACATTGGGGCCAAGAGTCCCAGCTACAAATACAAGTTGATGGGGTGTGAACTGGCAGAGACTGACCAAGAGAGAGATCTTGGGGGCATGGTAGATAACTCACTGAAAATGTCAAGACAGTGTGCGATTGCAATAAAAAAGGCCAACGCCATGCTGGGAATTATTGTTGGTTGATTCAATAACAAGTCTTCGTTGAAACAAAGTAACTAGTTTATTGATATCATGGTTCTCGACTCCAGTAAGATTGAAAGAAGAAGAAGAAGATATTGGATTTATATTCCGCCCTCCACTCCGAAGAGTCCCAGAGCGGCTCACAATCTCCTTTACCTCCCCCCCCCCACAACAGACACCCTGTGAGGTGGGTGGGGCTGGAGAGGGCTCTCACAGCAGCTGCCCTTTCAAGGACAACCTCTGCCAGAGCTATGGCTGACCGAAGGCCATGCTAGCAGGTGCAAGTGGAGGAGTGGGGAATCAAACCCGGTTCTCCCAGATAAGAGTCCGCACACTTAACCACTACACCAAACTGGCTTCTACTCCAGAAGACTAAAGATCATACAGTAGAATGCAAGCATATAAGGTATACTTCAAAGGGATTCTTGAGGGAGGGTACTATGCAGGGCACATTCACACATTGATGTTACAATTTCTTTCTCAGGCCTGGTTTGGCCTTGAGTGTCTCTTGGCTCCAACCTCCCCTGGTGCCAAGCCTGAGAAGGCACAGATAAACTGTTCACATATTCCCATTTCAAAGCAATACTACATAACAAAGGAAAAGGAGGTGGGTGAGGAGAGTTCAAGCTATCAGCATTGGAATACAGTATGGCTTTACCCAGGATGCTTTTCTCCTGAACCAGTGATTAGGTGCAGGCCTGACCAGAGTTATGAGCAGACTTGACATACTGCCCCCCCCCTAGGCCCCCTCCACCCCCTGCGGCAGTTGGTGAGGCTGGTTCGTCTTAGAGTCCCGGACTTCGTGGATCTTGTGGCTCCGGTTCCCCCTCGATGTTGGGAGGGGCCCTGGTGCGTGAGGATGGCAAATCGAAGAGCCGGGGTCTCGACGGAGCAGGCTGCAATGAAATACAGGGTGTATTTTACCAAGAGCAGGTGGCAGATCCAACTCTACTGTCACCAGATTAATGATTCTTTTGATCTTGAAGGGTCTCAGGAATTTGTAAGCTAATTTCCTGGAAGGTTGAGAGAGAAGTAGGTTCTTGGTTGACAGGAATACAGAGTCTCCCACCTTGAAATCCCAGGCGGGGACATGTGACTTATCATAGTACTTTTTGTAGGTTTCTTTTGCAGCCTCCAGGTTTTCCTGGATGGTTGGCCAGCTCCCGCTCGGTCCCTGCCACCACTGTTCGAACGCAGACGGCGCCCCAGAGGGCCCCCCCCCGGTAGCAACGGGATAGGCTTTCCCTTGTACCCAAACACTGTGGAGAAGGGGGAGGCTTTTGTAGAACTGTGCACACTATTATTGTAACCGTACTCAGCAAACGGGAGGAGTTCAACCCAGTCTGATTGGCGTTGGTTGACGAAGCACCTTAAGTACTGCTCCAGAACCCCATTCACTCTCTCCGTCTGGCCGTCCGTCTGGGGGTGATAGGCTGAGCTTAAGCCTTGCTCTATCCCCACCAGCTTACAAAACTCCCGCCAGAAGGTGGCAACGAACTGCAGCCCGCGGTCACTAATGACCTTGTCGAGGAACGAGTGGAGTTTCACCATGTGATCAAAGAATAGTGGGGCCAATTTCTTGGCCGTGGGCAGCTGTGTGCATGGCATGAAGTGGGCTTGTTTCGAGAAAGTGTCAACCACCACTAGGATTGCTGTTTTCCCTCGGAAGGGGGGTAGTTCCACTATAAAGTCCATAGACACTACCGACCAGGGCTGCTTGGCGGTCTCCAGCGGCTGTAGGAGCCCTGGCGGCTCCCCCCCCCCCCCGCTTGACCATGATACAAACAGGGCAGCTAGCCACATACTCTGACATGTCCTTCTTTAGGGACGGCCACCAGAACTGTCTGTTGACTAGGTGCAGGGTTTTGACATATCCGAAGTGTCCTGCTAGTTTTGAGGAGTGATAGAGTTGCAGGACTTCCCTTCTCAGCACCGCGGGGACATACAGTTTCTCTCCCTTGTACCAAAGCCCGTTCTTTTCTTTTAGCACCCCCTCTGGCCATGCTTCCCCTTCCCTTTCTGTCTCTACGGCCATTCTGTCCTTCCTGAGTCCTTCTAGCTCTCGCCTCTTTTGCGAGTGGGTGGTGACCATGGCTGCTACTTGGGAGGGCGAAATTAAGGAGTCTACCACCTCTTCCCTCTGACTCTCGTGCTGCGGGAGCCGGGAGAGGGCGTCCGTCAGAAAATTCCTCATCCCCGGAATGTGCTGCAGGGTGAAGTCGAATTTGGAAAAGAAGCCCACCCACCGAATCTGCTTTTCACTCAATTTCCTTTTCCCAGTCAGGGCTTCGAGGTTCTTGTGGTCCGTCCAGATCTCAAACAGCACCTTAGCCCCCTCAAGCCAGGACCGCCAGGTTTTGAGGGCAAACATAACTGCAAAGGCCTCCTTGTCCCACACTGACCAGTTCCTCTGCTCCCCCGAGAATTTCCATGAAATGTATGCACATGGCCATAGTTTCCCCTCCCTATCTTTTTGCATGAGAATGGCTCCTACGGCCACGTCGGAGGCGTCGCATTGTACCACGAAGGCCCGCTGTTCATCAGGGTGGCTCAGGACCGGTTCACTAATGAACAAGCGTTTTAGTTGGTCGAAAGCCTCTTGGCACTTCAGGGTCCAATACAACCGGGCCCCCGGCCGCTTGGCCTCGGGTCCCTTCCCCTTCGTCTTTAGGAGCTCGGTCAGGGGAAGGGCAATTTGGGCGAACCCCTCGATGACGGCCCTGTAGAAATTTGCAAATCCGAGGAAGGATTGGAGCTGTCTACGTGTCCTCGGAGGGACGCATTCCAACACTGCTTGCACTTTGGCTGGGTCCATCGCCAGACCCTTCCCCGACACCCTGAACCCCAAATAGTCTAACTCCGTTCGGTGAAATTCACATTTGGAAAGTTTAGCATATAACTCGTGCTCAAGTAGGGTGCTGAGCACCTCCCTCACTAATTTCACATGCGATTGCTCATCCTGGGAGTAAATAATGATGTCATCCAGGTACACCACCACCCCCTTGTACAAAAGCTTTCTAAGTACATCATTTATAAAGTTCATAAACACCCCCGGAGCCCCCTGCAGCCCGAAGGGCATGACCAAGTATTCGAACTGTCCCATGGAAGTGTTGAAAGCTGTCTTCCACTCATCCCCCTCCTTGATGCGCACTCGGAAGTACATGTCCCTCAAGTCCAACTTAGTGAATATTCCCCCCCCCCGACACTGTGTTCAGTAGGTCCCAGATGAGGGGGATGGGATAGGCATTGGACATGGAAATCGTGTTTATCCCGTGAAAGTCCGTACAAAGTCTAAGCAAGCCGTCCTTCTTTTTTCGGAACAGCACCGGGGCGGCGTGGGGGGCCGTCGCCGGTTTAATGAAGCCCCGCTCCAAGTTTAAGTCTAAAAACTTGCGCAGTTCCTTTTTCTCTGCCCACCCCATCTGGTACAGTTTGGCCTTTGGTAGGTCCTTCCCCGGGATCAGCTCTGTGGGACAGTCCGTGCTCCGGTGGGGGGGGCAGTTGGTTGGCCTTGCTTTCGCTAAACACCCCCATCAGGTCGCGGTAGGCGCTCGGGACGGGATGTGCCTCCTCCACCAACACGCATGCCCGCTCCCTGGCCACAGGAGCGCGTGGCCCCCACGCCGGGTCCCATAGGTGGCCTCTGCAAAGGGGGTCTAGGAACCTGATGGTTTGGGCCCTCCACCGGATGCTGGGCTCATGTTTCTCCAGCCAGCCCACTCCCAACACTACAGGGTAGAAGCATGACGGGGCAATGACGCCAGCAACAGCAAGGGGTGAAAGGGGGGCGAGAATCCAAGACAGGGACTAAGCCTGAGCTAAAGAAAGCAGCGCCCCAGACGAGCACTCCCAAAGCAACCCCTGGGCGCCGGTGTTTCCGATGCGGCAATCCGGAGCACCTAGCAGCCAACTGCCCAGAGAAGCCACGCGCACCCCCCCTGACCCCTAAACCCACAGTGGGAGGCCAGAAGAAGCCCGGGAGTAAACCCAAAGAGCCCAGTCGGGGCAGCGTCACCACATCCATGGCACTTGACGAGGATTCTATAATCATCGAGGACTCGGGGGAAGAATCGTGGGAACCAGAGTCGGCGGGAAACAAGAGCGACCTGCACTGAAGGGTGCCGGGAGGCAGGTCGTGGATTTGACGGCCCTGCTACGGGTGAGAATGACGGGGGCCCTGCTCTTTGTACCAGTGACTTTGTTAAATCCGAAGTTGAAGCGGTTCATGTATGCCCGAGCTCTAGTAGACTCCAGCTGCACCTGCGAGATCATCACCCCGAGGCTAGTGGATGTGTTAGGACTAGCTAAGGCCCCACTCCCCCACCCGATCCAATTCGAGAAAATGGACAGGACAGTCATGAGGAGGGAGCCGTGCACAGAGGAAACCCAAGGGCTGCCTGTGGGGATTCAGAAACACTGCGGGGTGGAGGTCTTCGTGATTGCCCCCTGCTCGTCCTTCAATGTGGTAGTGGGGGTGGGATGGCTGACCTGTCATCAGCCGGACATTCAATGAGAAGCACAGACGATAGACTTTACTGATCGGCGGTGCACCCACCACCACTGGCAGGGGAAATGGGGGCCGACACCATCTCCCGTGAACGAAAAGATGTGCGTGTCGGTGGAGGAAGTCTGCTTCATCCCCAAAGAGTACTGGGACCTCCGCAGGGTGTTTAGTGAGGAGGAGGCCAATGAGCTCCCACCCCACCGGGACACTGACTGCACAATTGAACTAATACCGGGGCAAGAGTTACCCAAAGCAAAATTGTATTCGATGGGGTGGGCTGAGAAAGACAAATTGCGGAAGTTCATTGATAAAAACTTGAAACGGGGGTTCATTAGGCCAGCAACGGCGCCCCACGCCACCCTGTTCCTCTTTCAGAAGAAGAAGGATGGGAGCCTAAGACTTTGCACAGATTTTCGTGGGATAAACGGGATTTCAATGTCCAATGCTTACCCCATTCCCCTGATCAAAGACTTGCTAAGTACGGTGTCGGAGGGGTCAGTGTTTACCAAACTAGACCTGAGAGACGCTTACTTTCGAGTCAGGATTAAAGAAGGGGACGAGTGGAAAACGGCCTTCAATACGCCTATGGGACAGTTTGAATACTTAGTGATGCCGTTCAGCTCACAAGGGGCACCGGGGGTGTTTATGAACTTTATAAACGAAGTGTTACGGGAATTCTTGTACAAGGGGGTGGTGGTGTACCTGGATGACATCATTATGTATTCGAAAGATCTAAAGTCGCATGTACCCTTGGTGCAAAAGGTGCTGACGACCTTATATCAGCACAAGCTGTACGCCAAACTGTCCAAGTGCGAGTTCCACCAAACGGAACTCGATTACTTAGGGTTCCAGGTGTCCAGGGAGGGATTAGTAATGGACCCAACTAAGATTCAAGCAGTGCTGCATTGGGAACCCCCGAGAACACGCAAACAACTCCAATCTTTCCTCGGGTTCGCAAATTTTTATAGGGGATTCATACAGGGGTTTGCCCAGGTGATGCTGCCATTAACTGACCTTCTAAAAACGAAGGGGAAGGGGCTGGAAGCCAAAAAGCCGGGGGCAAAACTCCCGTGGACTCCTAACTGCCAGGCAGCATTCGATGAACTTAAGAGACTGTTCACTAGTGATCCTGTGTTGGCCCATCCAAACGAGCTAAAGCCCTTCGTGGTCCAATGTGACGCTTCCGACGTGGCCATAGGAGCCATATTAATGCAGAGAGATGAAGAGGGGAGACTACGACCGTGCGCTTACATCTCACGTAAGTTCTCTCAAGAACAGCGCAATTGGTCGGTCTGGGACAAGGAGGCATTTGCTGCAACATATGCCCTAAAAACCTGGAGGTCCTGGTTAGAGGGGGCCAGAGTATCGTTCGAAATCTGGACGGACCACAAGAACCTAGAAGCCCTAATGGGATGGCGAAAGTTGACCGCCAAGCAAATTCAGTGGGCGGGGTTCTTTGCTAAATTCGATTTTGTGCTAAAGCACATCCCAGGCTCCAAAAACGTCTTAGCCGATGCTCTATCCCGATTGCCCCAGCATGAGAGCCAGAGAGAGGAAGTGATAGACTCAATCATTCCCCCCTCTACAATAGCTGGGGGGGGGGGTGACCACCCGATCCGGAAAGAAAACCAGGCAGCCAGAACCGTGGGGGGGGGGGGCAACAAACTAATCGAATAAACAGAGAAGGAGGGGGAAGAGAGACCAGAGGGCATAGTGCAAGGAGAGGGGTTGGTACTGCGAGGGGAAATTCTACATGCCAAAGTCCCTCCGATCACAGGTCCTCCAGCATTGTCACTGCAGCAAACTAACCGGCCACTTTGGCTATGTAAAAATGCTACATTTAGTGACCCGCCAGTTCTGGTGGCCCCGGATGAAAAAAGACATTTCTGAGTTTGTGGGCTCCTGCCCTATCTGCCTCATGGCCAAGCTGAGGGGGGGGGGGAAACCGCCGGGGTTACTCTGCCCCATCCCCATGGCCAGCCTCCCATGGTCAGTGGTATCGATGGATTTTATAGTGGAGCTCCCAGTGTCGCAAGGGAAAACGGTGGTGCTGGTGGTGGTGGACAAATTTTCCAAACAGGCGCATTTTATCCCTTGCAAGCAATTGCCAACAGCTAAGAAGCTAGCCTATGTGTTCTTTCACCACGTGGTCAGGCTCCACTCATTCCCCGACAAGGTCATTAGCGACCGCGAGCCGCAGTTCATTGCCAACTTCTGGCGGGAGTTTTGCAAAATGGCGGGGATAGAACAGGGGTTGAGTTCCGCCTACCACCCCTACCACCACTACTGACAGACAGACGGAACGCATAAACAGTCTTCTAGAACAATACCTAAGGTGCTATATAAACTACCAGCAATCCAACTGGGTGGAACTGCTCCCGTTCACTGAATATGGCTATAATAACAGCTTGCACAGCTCCACCAAAGCTTCGCCCTTTCAAATAGTAAACGGCTACAAAGGCAAGCCATTCCCATTGCTGCCGAATCTCGAGGGGACAGTGCCATCTAGCTCCTGTCAGCAATGGTGGGAAGGAGTAAAAAAGGGCTGGGCAGTCATTCAGGAAATTTGGAAACAGCTAAACGGGACTACAAGGCCCACTTCGACAAGAAGCACTCTCCCGAATGGGACTTTAAGGAGGGGGAGAGTGTATTCTTGTCCACAAAAAACCTCCCCCTACCACAGACTTGCAAGAAATTGGCATATAAATTCCTAGGCCCATTTAAGATCAAAAGAGTAATAAACTGGGTGACAGTAGAATGGGACCTTCCCAAGATGTTTAGTAAGATTCACCCCGTTTTTCATTGCCGTCTTCTTCGCAAAGATCCTGGAATTACGTCTTGGCACCCCCGCCCTCCAGAGCCTCCACCAATTCAAGTGAAGGGTCAAAGTCATCATGAGGTGCAGGAGGTTCTGGACGCAAGGGTCCAAAGGGGGGGTTTTATACTATCTGGTCCGATGGAAATACTTCCCTACAATCTGTGATGAGTGGGTCAAATCAACTGACCTACGGGCTCCCGCTCTCTTAAAGAAATTTTACCTGCTGCACGCAGACAAACCCTGAGCAAGAGCTTAGGGGGGGCAGTATGTCAGACATTGGAGAATAATCTTATGATGCTATGCTAAATGTACTATGTAACCTGCCTCTTGACATAACTAACTCCATTTTGAATTCTAACTACTAACCAGGAAGCAAAGGCCTTGCATATCAAATGACCTCAGAAATGTTACTAACCCCTCTGGGAATTCATCTGCTTAGTACTAACAAAAGCAACAGTCCTTTGAAGATAACGCTCCTCCAGGAGAAACCAGCAGGGTTCCTCCGTGGGAAGAAGAGCCACAAGTGATAAGAGACAAAGAAAGTGTTACTGGTAGCCTAGAAGTGTGAGAATGCTTTATTGTTTAGAATTGCTTTGATGTACAGACTTAAAACCAGGCGCATAGCACCCAAACGTATCAGTTCCAATGACTGCCTGTCCAGAACTTTGAGATATCAAATAAACGCCTTAACTTTTGCAACAAATGGAGGTCCATTTACTTTGAATTTCCCAATGTCTGACAAGGAGGTGGCGGCAGCTACAAGCATAGCCAGCTTTAAGAGGGGATTGGATAAAAATATGGAGCAGAGGTCCATCAGTGGTTATTAGCCACTATATATATTCTATATATATATTCTATATATGTGTGTGTGTGTGTGTGTGTGTATGTATGTATATGTGTGTGTGTGTGGTATACACACATATATTGGCCACTGTGCGACACGGAGTGTTGGACTGGATGGGCCATTGGCCTGATCTAACATGGCTTCTCTTATGTTCTTATGTTAAGTGTTAAGTTCTTATGCTTTGGTTGTCATGTTACCTGGAGGCTGTGCATCTGTGAGGAGAAGAGTAGTTTCCTACATGGACTGAAAACATCACATGAAGTGTTTCCTGGGGAAGGCAATGGCAAACCATCCTGTAAAAAGTCTGCCGTGAAAACGTTGTGAAAGCAACATCACCCCAGAGTCGGAAACGACTGGTGCTTTCACAGGGGACCTTTCCTTTTCCCTGTATACAGGGCTCATACATATTTAGTGCATGTACATGTAATAATGATAATAGTATTAGTTTGGTTTGCTTATATTAGTTGCTTTTTAGTTTTATTTGTAGTATGTTTTTAATAGATATCTGTTAATATTTGAATTTTAACCTCTTTAGGGTTCAAAGACTGAACAAAAAAAATGTAGGGCTAACCCTGGCTCTGAGTAATGCTTTGGTTGTCATGTTACCTGGAGGCTGTTGCATCTGTGAGGAGAAGAGTAGTTTCCTAAATGGACTGAAAACATCACATGAAGTGTTTCCTTGTTGCTGCCCACTACACTGTACATAGTTGAAGAACTGATAGGGCATAAAATATTCATGCTATTTTAAACCTTGCCATGTTTAGCAAAAGGTTTGAGGATTGTTAAATAGTGGGTTCTATGCATGAGGAGACTTAGTTGCAGTTGATCACAGCTCTTTATTAGTGATTAGAGCATTGTAATAGGCAGACTAAGACTACTGAACTGGACCAATAGGGCCAACTATATACACTCCAAAGTTCCCGTGCTAGAACATCATTGGGTCATTTGTACCAGCAGGGGGCTGGCAATTGGTCTGGGGAAGCAGAGATTTGGATCCTGTTTCCATTGTTTCCACATCCCCAAGCAGAGTCGGAGCATGGGAGACAGCGAATTAGGCTCACGCTGTTCCTGAGCCTCCTGCTCATTTTTTTTCCAGCTCTGAGGGATTGGAGGAGCCAATAGAATGGTGTTTCCCTTTCCCAGCATCCTCCAAGGGCACTGGGGAAGGGAAGGGCCGAGTGATCTGGCACCGCTTGGTTTTCCTGTGCCATGGGAAGGTCGAGCGGGGGTGAGAGGCGTTTGCACGGAAGGCTCCTCAAGATTTGAGTCAGCACTGGGGGCCCTCCCCCACTGGAGGGCAGGCAGCGGAGCCTTGCCTGGGGCAGTAAAAAACCCAGCGCTGGCTAGGGCTGGCTCGCCAACTAGGCACTTGCTTAGGGCACCAGGAAGGAGAGGACACTGAATTGGGCTCCCCCCTGGTGCCCATGACAAATGCCTAGTTTGCCTGCCTACCTCTCCTCCCCACCGCTGCTGCCGCACCTTTCCTTCCCTTTCCTCCCTTCCTCCCCCCCCCCCCCCCCCCACCAATCAGCACACCAGGGCTCAGACCTACCAGCTTCGACGCGGTCAGCATCTTATTCCTCTTTGAAGACCGCACTGGAGGAAGCTTCGCTCCCCCTCCCTCCCTTCCGGTTCTGGAAAGGAGAGAGGAGAAGCCTCCTCCAGCTTGTTCTTCAAAGAGGGATAAGATGCTGACTGTCAAAGCCAGTAGGACCAGGCCAAGTCGTGCCATGCTCTGAGGGGGGGGGGCAACTAGTTTGCCTGCCTGCCTCTCCCCCCCTCCGCGAGTAGCCCGGCGCCTGCCATGCCTACTAGTGAGTAGCCCCACGCCTGCCGCACCTACTCGCAAGTAGCCTTGTGCCTGCCACCTACTCGTGGGGCTACTTGTGAGTAGGCAACAGGTATGGGGCTACTCACAAGTAGGCAGCAAGCCTGGTGACTCAGGGCAGGGGAACAGCTGTGCTGCCTAGGGTGCCAGAAGGGCTAGGGCTGGCCCTGGTGCTGGCCCTGTTCCCAAACTCAGTCCTAAAGGCTCCAATGAGCCAGGCAGGAACTAACAATCACATTAAACACAGAGTCCACATACACAACAAGGATGAAATGTGAATAAATTTGGCCCAGTGATAAGTCTTCTCATTACCAACTCTTCAACAAGGATAAAAGAATATTTTTGGGCATATTCAGAGTGCACAGTAAATATACATATCTTCCTGGTATTAAAAGAAAAGCATTTCTTGGCTAGAGGGGGTCAGTTGCAGACAGATGGAATTCTAGAGTCTCTCATTTCAGTAATTAAAATACTGGTTAATGCCTTCTCTGCACTGCCTTTCCCACCTTTCCCAAACATAGTGATGAATGGCACTCCAGTCCATTACTGTCAATGTGGATTAGTGGTTATGTCAGACTAGGTCTGAGGAAATCAAAATCTTAAGATTGCCAGCAGCTCACTGGGTACCCGTGCACCAGTAACTCACTTAGCATACCTCACAAGATTGTTGTGGGTATAAAATGGGAAAGAGAGAACCATATGCTACTCTGTACTCTTTGCAGGAAGGGTGGGATAAAAATGTGCTAGAGAGATTGAGATGCATAATCTGCAACATAATGTGAGTACATGAGTTAAACTGCAAAAGGGCTTATAGTATCGCTAAAACAAATCCTGTGAATTTAGGGGGAGGTATTTGTGAGCTTCCTGCATAATGCAGGGTGTTGGACTAGATGATCCTGGAGGTCCCTTCCAACTCTATGATTCTATGATTCTAAATCATTTCTCCCTGATTGGTGATGGTATACCATGGTACATTTTTAAAGTTTATATGTGGTCTTTCTGTGTGTATAAAGTTTTACTAAGTTGCAACCAATGTATGATGACTCCATGGGGTTTTCAAAGCAAGAGATTAATAGAGGTGGTCTACCATTGCCTTCCTCTACATAGCACCCCTGGATTTCCTTGGTGGTTTCCCATCCAAACATTCACCAGGGCCAACCCTGCTTAGCCTCCAAGATATTCTAAGATCAAGTGAGCTTGGGCCATCCATGTCAATATATATAGGGGTCACATTCATCTTAAATACCCCATGCCAAATATTTTGGGTGGTTCCCCCCCCCCCCCCGCTTATGTTCTTTGTGGTCTTGCAACACTGCACTTCTACATAAAAAATGCTTTGCATTCATTTTAAAGAATTTAACAATTCAGGAAATCACCAGCAAGATATGTGATGATGTTCCCAAGGGAAATAGAATCCTGTCAACATCAACAGAAACTGGATGTTCTCGCACTCTTGTTGACCCAATAAAATGAGGAAATCATATATTGTGCGGAATGCGCAACTCTAGTTCCTTTTTATTGTGGATTATGATGAATCCCCAGTTCAGCAGCACTGATTATATGGTTTCTTAGAACAGGAGAAGTCCATGTGATCATTAGAGGTGTGGTGGGAAGTGCTGTCAAGTCACAGCCAAGTTACGGCAAACCCGTAGGGTTTTCAAGACAAGAAACATTCAGAGATGGTTTGCCATTGCCTGTGACTTCAAAAAGCATTAACTAGGAGGCTTTACAGTACAAGAGAGTTCTCTAGTGCATATAAAAGTTACAGGCAAAGTTGAAAAAAAAACTGGATAGAAGTAAGGGGAAAACAGGGGAAGCGATCAAGAAGATCCAAACAGTTGAACTGATAAACTGCAGCAGGCTCCCCAACATGGTTCTTGATAACACCTTTTCTGGCACACCTCAAGTGTTTTTAGAAGTGGATGGGAGCTGGGTGGGGCTTCTGTTGGCCACTGGACACCTGATTGACTGTGCATATTTTTTAAAAAGTTGCTTCAGCAGCAGCTGCCACCAAGGATTTTCATGGTGTGACTGAAGTTAGGACATGTGTATGCAAAAAAAAAAAGGTCAGTATGTTCATTTTTCCCCAACTAAAGCATCTTTATTGAAAAAAAAACCCCCAGAAAATACAAGAAAGGGCATAAACTATAAGATAAAAAATCCATCAAAACAAGATACAAAATACAGTAGACAAAAGATTGCCAAAACCACAATTTGTTTAGTTCTTCCAGAATGTAATCCTGTACAGTCAAATATTCCAGTATAGGCAAAACAATATGTTCATTTTAAGAGACATCCTGTTTAACAGAGTTTCTGGACATAGAGACCTTACCTCTACATCTTGGGCTGATGTACCATCCCAAGGATACACTACTTAACAAAGCTGGTTTAAGCCTACTAAAATTTTGTATCAAACATGATGTCCAAATAGTTAATGGACTCCCCCAATTTCTGGCTGCCAGTGAATTTACATTTGTATCCTCTCGTGGTTGCAGTGTGATAGATTATTATCTATGCTCACCAAATCTATTCCCATTTATTAACAACATTTCCATAGAACCGCGTACTGAAAGAGATCATCTTCCCTTTGTTTTTTCCTTAAAGATGAACCCAAGGGGAGTTAACTCTATACCATCTCAAAATGAAAACGTTTCTTGTGAGGTCATGAAAAGGATAAAGTGGTCTTTATCTCAAGAAAGAGATTTCATTGCTCTTTTTTAAATCTGGGAGGTTTAAAAAATTAGGAATGGCAATTACAAATTCAAATACAGTTGCTGAAGCCCTATTTGAACTTGCCTTGCTGATTAATCTTTGCAGCTTTAAAGCTGAGGTGGTGAAATTAGGTAGTCCTAATATGTCCAAATGGTTTGACCAGGATTGCTATTCTTGGAAAAAGAAATTAAGAGCCTTATTTAAGGAAGCCCAATATGGTAGAGATCCACAGAAGCTATATGACTATTTAGAATGTAAGAAATCCTTCTTAGAGGTAATTGCAAATAAGAACAAAAAGTATTTTCAACATAATTGGGACCAACTCCTTTACGCCATAAAATCTAATGATAGTAAATCGTTTTGGAAATTAATTTCAGATAGCATGAAGCCTAGAGCATTTGCCAACCCTAACATTTCTTCACAAAAATGGGTCGTCCCCACTACTGTTATTTTCTGATCTTCCTGTTTGGCCTCCTATTGAACCTGATGAAATTATTGAGTTAATTGATGGTTTAAAAGTTGGCAAAGCACCAGGTTCTGATGGTCTCCCTGCTGAGATTTTTTAAAAAATTGTAGTCTGGTGGTCTGAACCTTTGGCCAACTTATTTACATTAATTGACCATTATGGAACTGTCCCAGATTCCTGGCTTAACTCCATAATTGTTCCCATCTATAAAAATGGTAATTTAAATCTTCCCAAGAATTTTCGCCCCTTAGTTTGTGATCCATTATGGGCAAACTATATGCAAAACATTTAGAACATCGGCTGACAGATTGGATACATTCGGAAAACATTGCGGCCTAGACCAAATAGGTTTTTCCAAAAAAAATCTACTATTGATCATTGTGTCACACTGGCTTTTCTGGCCAACAAATACATGAATACAAGGAAGGGGAAGCTCTATGTAGCTTTTATAGATCTGAAGAGTGCATTCGACTCTGTGGACAGAAACAAAGTATGGAATAAATTAAAGGATCTTAATATAGATCCCCGTCTGTTAAATCTATTAAAGAATTTACATACAAATACAACTTACCAGATGAAATTCTCATCTATAGGACACCTAACTAAAAAAAAAAACTAGTTTGTAAAGGAGTTAAACAAGGGTGTGTTTTAGCCCCACATCTTTTTAATCTTTTCTTAAATGATATGGCACAATATCTTATAAATATAAATGGGCACCCACCTAAGTTAAATGATCTCTCACTCCCAATATTATTGTATGCTGATGATACAACTATACTTTCCTGCACAAGAGTCAGCCTGCAGCGATACCTGAAAGCTTTTAACAACTACTGCCAGCTTAACTCACTTGCTATAAACGATTCCATATCTAAGGTTGTGGTCTTTTCTAAAAGTTGGCGACCACAAAAATGGTATATAGGTAAGCAGGAAATTGAGAAATCCAAATGCTTTAAATATTTGGGCATAAATTTTAATTACAATCTCAAATAGGCAGTTCACCTTGATAGAATAATAAATATAGTTAGTTGTTCTTCATCTCAGCTTAAACAGTTTTATTATTAAAAAAGGTAACCAATGTTTGCCTGCTGCAATCAGAGCTTTTAATGCTAAAACACTATCACAAATTTTATATGATATCCCTCTGTGGATTAATGCTCTGAACCAATAAATAGAAAATACCCAGGTTGCATTTCTGCAACAACTTTTAGGAATCTCCAGCTGTGTTCCTTATTTTGTAATCTGTTCAAAAACAGGCCAATCTCTGATTGAAACAAAAGCTTGGACTCTAACTTTTAAATATTGGTTATGGATATTTTATAGGGTTGAACCAGCTAGCTTGCTCAGCTACTTAAAAAGAGACCCTTATAATGCTGCTTGGCAAGATGAAATCATGTAGAAGCTCAAACACATGGGAATTGCAATTGACAATCTATTTTTATCTGATGAATCTTATAATTTTAGATTTATCAAACAGAGAATCTTAGATCTAGAATCTCATGAACTGTGTCCTGTCCAATTTTATACCTGCTCTCCTGCCTCACTTGGACTTGATCAGATGGCCAGGAAAATGGCCAAATATTTATCTGAACTAGATAATCCACAACTTCGGATAGCTTTTATGCTGGCTAGGATGAATGCATTTCCCTCCAATGTTCTCTATGGGAGATTTCTTCAAGTTTTCTTTAGCGAGAGACATTGTCTATGCAGGTCAAGCTCGCCGGATTCCATCCAGCATATCTTATTGAACTGCCAACTGTATACTAATCTCCGGAAGTTCTGTTAGATAGTCTTTCCTTACCGTTCTACATTCAAGAAAATAGGATTGATTGCCGTTTCCTATTAAATGACAACATAATCGATATCACAAAAGCTGTTCCCAAATTCTTGGTTGAAATTGTTAAAAATTATTCTAAGCAGGTTTTATTGTGATCTTAATCTTAGTTTAGCCTTTTATGCTTTGAACAGACATATCTGATTGTTGTTTGGTTGACAAGTCTCTGTATATCTCTTTTCGTTATCCCAATAAAGGTGTGATTGGATTGAACAGAGTTTCTGCTTGAAATGTTGAAGAGTTACTATTAAAGCTATGCATGACCTCACTCCCTGACATTTTATGGTTGGCTCTGCCTCTTGTGGCAGACATTTTGTGCTTGGCTCCACTTCCTGTAGCAGCCATTTGGTAGTTGCACCCACTACTCAGTGTCAAAATTTCCATAGGCTCAGAAAGGTTGAGGATTCCTGAACTATAGCTTCCCCTAGAGGAAGAATGGATTAAACTTGTCCTGTGTCATCAATTAAACTGCTCACATGATGTTGCCTCCCCACACAAATCACACTAGCTCACAATTTCTCTCCAAGGAAACACAATCCCAATGCTAATGCCAGTGTTACACACATACCATTCTCACTAACGCTTTGTAAATCTGGAGTAGAAACTTATCTAGGAAAATCTTGGGGGCTGGGAAATTGAGACCCATTTGGTTAACTTTGGTGAAATTCAGGATTATGTGCACTGGGTGCTTTTAACTTTCAATTTTATTGCTGATTTCAGCTCTCATTTTAATAAATGAGATACCCATGTTTTTGGAAAGTACAATGTCTGGTATACAAAGAAGAAATGATGACTCTAGAGGGGGCAGCAAGAAGACAGCATAGTTAGGACAACACCTTTCTTTCTGTTCGTGATTTTTTGTCTGTCTCCAGATTGTTGTTACCTTTAGAGCAATTTCATCATTCTTCTCAGTTTTACCCTCTTTTTCAGCTAGAGATGTAATTAGGAACCTACCTGTCTCTTCTTTTTCCTATTGATTGCCATGTGCTAACCAGGGCTCAGTATTAACAAGGATTCTCCAGGAGAAGAGGACTCCTCAGGAGAACAGGAGCCCCATATAGCCAACCTTGAGAACAGAAGCTGACCAGCAGAAAAATGAGCTACAGACCTGTTAGGATTCACAGCCAACAGCTGGTGCACAGCCACCAACACCCTCTAGCCCTGGTTCAGCAGCTGAACCTCAGTTGGCTGCTCCCAGCTCTCCCCCTCACAGCAGTCTCACCTACACCCTTCAAGTGCCACAGATGAAGGCTGAGAACAGATCAATAGACGAGACAGTGAAGTGCACATCTCCTGACCCAATGCCAGCTGCTTGCTGACATATATATTCATATAAAACACTGATCTTGGGCATAATTCAGTGAAACCCCTTGTGCCTGAAGGCCATCAACTAATTCCTTAATGCTATGTTTGATATGTGTTTGCTGTGTGGTACTTTTTAAAGGGCCTGGGGTAAAAATCTAGGATCTGGGATTTTATCCTCAAGGTAAGATTAACAGTATAAAACAAATCTCCTTCATGAGCTGTCAGAAGCTAACGCAAGTGGGAAGAAGAGGATGCCTGTTTCCCATTTGCTTTTAAAAATTCTGAATACTCTCCATCATTTGTAGATTGTCCACAAAGGAAAGGCTGTATGGCCTTCATTAAGACTGAATTAGTCTTCAGGCTTCATTGAAGTCGAATTATAGGTGATTAAGATAGTAGAGAAAGAAACCTGATGCTGTGATGTAAATTGCATGCTTGAGGGAAAGATAGAAAGGGAATCTGGTAGGCAGGGTGGATCCACAAGGATAGGCTTGTTACAAATAGTGAAAATTGTGAGTCTGAATACAGCAGGAGAGCAACTAGACAAAAGCAGTATGTGGATTTTATATGCTAAAACAAAGGCATAATAATGGTAGGGAAGATGTCAAGCAGTGTCTAGAGCAAATAACAGTAAGTTGCATGTGGAGATGTTAGAGAACATCTAAATGGTAGACAGCTTTCAAGTGAGATGACAGGAAATAAAGGATTGAAGAAGGTGTAGAAAGGTAGAGCTGTAAGAAGAAAAACTAAAAGATGCATTGTTGAATCAGACAAGTAGTCCGGCATCTTGTTTCACACAGTGATTAAGTGGGTACCTTGGAGGACCAACAAACAGGGCATAAAGGCCTTCCCATGATGTTACTTTCTGGCACAAGTGTTCAGAAGTTTCCTGCCTATAGATGTGAAGGTTCCCTGTAATCATTCATGAATTTATCCTCCATGAATCTGTATAACTCTGTTTTAAAGTTAATAATGCTCATGGACATTAAGTGAATTGTATAGTTTAATTTCTCACTGCTAAAGAAACATTTCCTTTTGTATGTCCTGAATGTATTGCCCAACAGGTTTATTGGTTTCCCCTGAGTGCTGCTGTTATGGTAGCACCACTTCCTCCATCCTATGCATAATTTTATTATCCTCTATCATATTCTCACAATGTTCTTTTTTCCAAACTAAAAAGCCCCAGATTCTAGCCTTTAATCATGGGAGGGGGGAGGAGGGAGAGATGAAGGTGAAAAATAAAGAGATTAGAGAACATAGTGTCAATATTATTCCTAAAGAAGCAGGAAAAGACTTGAGTGGAGAGTGGGAAGATGGTGCGACAGGCATTAGTAGGGCAACAAAGGTAATCTTAGTGACTGGCAATCTGTTTCAGACATCATGCATCCTGTAGAGAAGAAAGGATAGAGCTTTCCACAAAAACTGTCACTGATCATAAAAGTGTACAGTTTACATTTCCTGCAGACATCATAAAAGCACAAGCTTTTGTCTGACATATTTAGAAATACTATTTTTGTAGGTTTTTCACTCATTATGAGGTGAGTCCAAGGGGCAGTCTGAGCCCAGTAATGTTTCCCATCATGCAATGTTATGACCCAGTAGCCATTCTGAGGGGACATTGTGGTTTTCCCTTTTCTACAAATAGTTTCAAAGGCAACTCCTAAAACCCAATTCTTTTTCTCTCCAACTTCCACTTCCCAATAATGTTTGCCTTCAGGAAATCCATCTTTTGCCAGGATACATATATGGGAGTCAAACCTATTCTTGCTCTTAGAAAAATAGGAAACATTTCTGGTGTCCTTCACACATTTTCCATTTTCAGACACTTCCAGTCTTGGGTGAGCTGTTTCAGGATCAAAGACCACATCATCTGCAAAGGTAAGGAAACAACTTAGAAGCTTAGGGACAATTTTTTCATGTTTCTATGCTACTCTTCAGAAATATTAATGCTCTGTTCTGTGGATAAATGCCCTAGCAATATCGTTGCCATACTGACAATATAAACCGCTGCCTGAGAAGAGTGAACAAATTATAAAAAGCAGTTCAACTCAAATCCACAACACTGTAATTTTATTAGGAATTTCTATTTTCCATTCCCCTGTAACCAGGATCCCCCCATGAGAATCTCCATTGCCACAGGAATGTGCAATGAGGCTGTAGCCAGGAACACACACACACACACACACACACACACACACACACACACACCCATGAGAAGCTCCATTGCCATGGGAATATGCAGTGAGACTGTAGCCAGGACATCCCCTCCTTGAGAGGTTCAATTGCCACAGAAATATAATAATTTGCTAAATACATGGATGAAATACAAGAAATATGAAGATGAGAGAAGACCATTATGGATAGTGCCAGCTGAAGTAATAAAAATAACGGCTGAGATAGGCGAAGAAAAGTGGTTGTCATATAATCAATTATTAAAAATACAAAGTGGCAAAATAGAACTGAAAACTGCTGAAGAGTTGAATCATAAATATGATTGGTTTCAAATGCAACAAATAAAGAGCTTGGTGGAGAATGATATTAAAACTGAAGGAATAAGGAAAGAGCAAACAGAAATGGAAAAAGTTCTGCTTGGAAATTAATTTCAGAAGTATATAAATTACTTCTACAATGGTCTACAGAAGATGAAGTAGTGAAATCTCAAATGATTAAATGGGCAATTAATGTAAATAAAGAAATACAGATGGAAACTTGGGAATATTTGTGGAAGAACTCTATGAAACTTTCAACATGTCAAAGTATTAAAGAAAACTGTTTTAAGATGATGTATAGATGGCATATGACTCCTAAAAAATTAGCAAAGATGAATGACAAGATGCCAGATAGATGTTGGAAATGTAAAAAGCATGAAGGTTCTTTCTACCATATGTGGTGGACTTGTAAAAGAGCAAAACAGTATTGGCAAATGATTCAACAAGAAATTTCTAGGATCTTGGGATATGAAGTAATGAAAGTTGCAGAGACCTTCCTATTGGGATTACAAATGGAAAAATTTCCAAAAGAAGATAGAACTTTAATCTGGTACTTGCTCTCAGCTGCTAGGACATTGTATGCGCAGTTGTGGAAGCAAGAAAAAATACCAGAGAAATGGGATTGGATTATAAAAGTTATGACATGGAGTGAAATGGACAAATTAACAAGAATATTAAGAGACTATGATTTAGAAGTTTTTAAGACAGAGTGGAAAAAGTTTAGAAGATATGTAGAAAAAGAGTGGAAAATAAAAGGACATTGGACAATTTTTGATAATGATTAAGTTTAAAAAGAAGAAGAATATACATTTTTGTTTTAATAGTTAAGGGTACCTTTAAATATTTGCTTTTTAAGTAAATAACATTGGTGGGGGTCAAGTAACGGGGGGAGGGGTAGGTAGAAAGTAATATATGGGGTAGATAAAATAAGTTTTTAAAGATGTAAGATATAGATTTATTACCATATGTTACCAATAAAAATTGTTTTAACCAATTGCCACAGAAATATGCAGTGAGACTGTAGCCAGGATCCCCACCCCCATGAGAAGCTCCATTGCCACAGGAATGTGCAGTGAGACTGTAGCTAGGATCCCCCAATGAGAAGCCCCCCATTCTGGAGCTCTGCAAGGGTCTGATTTGAACTGTTAATGTGGGTCAGGGCAAGGAGAAACTTCACAGGCACTAAACACAGCACATGCACCACCTGATGGGAAAAATAGACCCAGAACCATTGCAGGTTGAGAAAACTGCATGGTTGGGGGAGAGTTGAAGCCCCTGCTCAATGGTCTCATTCAAACTTTACCCCTGTAGCACTTTGGAATACTGTTCTCAGGGGAAATTGCTGCTGCAGCCTGACCGTGAATCCTTGAGGCATACATGGACAGCACCTCCTATCATCTGAATCCAAGGCAGAATGCTACAAATTAAAGAAAAGTCATTTTCACCACCTACTTTTTGACTAAGCAAAAGTGACACAATTACAGGCTAAACAGATTCTCCAACCTGTACTGTATCTTTCATGAGTGTTGTGTCACCAAGAAATGATTATAGAAAAAATAATTTTAGGGGTTTTTTTTGACAAGGTAATTTGGATAAGACTCATGAAAAAAGTGATATTTGTAGGAGATGACACTTTTTCTTTGGCATTTGTCATGTCTGCCTGGCATTTTGCCAATTCCTAAGCACTGTTCTCACCTCTGTAAAAACGAGCATCTAAGAATTCTGTGAAAAGAAATAAACAGAAAAAGATTCATAGGCAAAAAGATAAATAGAGTCACACAAAATTCACACAACCATCAACAGTGCTGGAACAAAACTCCTGACCAAATTTGGCTCAGACGGTGGGTGGGCTCACACTGAGAATTTGGCCCAGCAATATCCCAGCTTTGAAAAAGCTGGTTCTCTTTGATGAGTGCCTCAACAATCACACAGCCCCTGCCGTGCTTTTGGAAGAGGAACAGACTGCACACATGAAACAGGAGCATTCAGACTTCTACAGGTATGGGGCACTTGCATTGCATGACCCGACCATTCAGACAGCTGGGAACATGCCCTGCAATCATTTTAGAGATCCCTGGTAGCTATTTAATCCATTCCCAGCCCATCCTGGGAATGGATTGTATGCATGTGATTAAATTAAACATTAAATCTGGAGGGGAGGCATGGTTAGATTGGCTCAAATCACTTGTATGATCGCTCCCAGTGTTCTGTGAATTAGCAATATATTACAATGGGCAGATCACCATCCATTAGGAAAGCCTGACTTGTGCATGATTGTTTGGGCATTAGCAACACAGAGGAAGCTGAGTGATAACAAGTCTTTCCCCGGCTCCTTCTTTATCACATCCATATACACAAACACCCTTCCTTCCTTATCTTCCTCTCTCTTTCACACATATGTGGTATTCTTCTGCTCGACACACACACATACAAGGCAGGTCACTCTCTACTGGTTCTGCTACAACAGCCAATGAGAATAATCTTTCTTTGTGGAAGGAAGTCTCACACACTGGACCCCAATCCTGATTTGCCATGTGGTATATAATTTGATTTTAGATAATTTTATACTTAAAAGGAATCCTTCTTATAAGCTTAGTTTTCCTCAGGTTTGGGGAGGGGAGTTACTTCAATGGAGTATAATACCATAATGTCCACCTTCCAGGTGAACTGATTTACCGGTATGTCGCCTAGAGGTTAGTTGTAATCCCAGGAGATCACCAGCTACCACCTGGAGGTTGCCAACACTATTTACCCTGGGACAAGGATAATATCTCAAGGGCTATCTTTCCCCATAATTTCTCACCTTCTGAGTGCCTTCTTCTTCCAATATCGTCTTCTTTTCATGCAGACATAAGTCTGTCAACATCTAGGAATAGGGCCTTTTCATTTGTTTAACTTGCTTTTGGAACATCCTCCCTCTTGGGTGCCTGCATTGCATCACATCTAGGCTGAAAAGGCCTGTGTGTGCTCCCTGGCGTTTAGGTTTATTGTTTTCTCCTCTGACTTGTGTGTGTGTATGCTTGGAAGTCATGGTTGACTTTTGGCAACTCTTCCTGGGGGCTTGGACATTCAAAAAGGTGGTTTCTATTGCCTGCCTCTGTTTCCCAGCCCTGGTATTCTTTGGATGTCTCCCATCCAAGTAGTTGCAAGGGTTGGCCATGCTTAGTTTCCAAGATCTGACAAGATCAGAGTTGCCTGCACTATCCAGGCCAGGGCTCTGACTTTTTGAACATTTGTCTGCTTTTTGCCATTTTAATTTTGCTACATGTTTAAATTCTTTCTAGTTCTGCAATCCTAAACACTCTTCTAAGTTCACTGAAATCCATCCTATTTGGAATTATATAGCGAGCCTTAATAATTAAAATGTGGGCATTTAGATTTGTTGAATTTTACTATTTTGTTTTAATTTTGTTTTAATTTTACTCTCTCATCTTCTCACTCTGACTTTTCCTAACTGATCCTCTTCTCCCTTTTACTTTCCAACCCTTCCCCCCTTATTCATTATAGATGCTTTATTACTACTACCACTACTACCACCACCACCACCACCAGTAACAGTTTAAAAGCAGGAGGAGTTTAGGAAACTTGCCTTTTTCTCTTTCATATTGCTCTGGAAAAGAAAATATATACTTAAAAAAAAACACCATAATATTTGCAGTGTGTTTTAGCTTTGTAGAATTTTAATATTTGAATCATTTCAATTGTTTTTACTTTCACATCTCCTCACTCAGGCTTCTCCCATTTACTTTCCAACTCTTTCCTCTCTTATCTATTTTAGGTGCTTTACATATAATAATAATAATTTAAAAACAGAAAGAGTTTAGGAAACTTGCCTTTTATCCTTTCAAATTGCTCTTGAATAGAAATTATACATGTTTTGTTTGAAAAGCATAATATTTGCAGTATGTTAATTTAAGGTTGCCAGGTCCCTCCTGTAGGGCAGGGGTGGCCAACGGTAGCTCTCCAGATGTTTTTTGCCTACAACTCCCATCAGCCCCAGCCATTGGCCATGCTGGCTGGGGCTGATGGAAGTTGTAGGCAAAAAACAACTGGAGAGCTACCATTGGCCACCCCTGCTTTAGGGGATGGAGTTACCAGGAGTGAGAGGGAGACCCAGGCTTTGCTGCCAGCAACATGGCAACACAAGATACCGGGACCACGGAGGTATAACTGCTTAGAAAAACAAAAATAACACCTCTCCATGTATGAAGTACAAAATACAAAAATAATATTCTATTAGACGTATTTACTATCAAATTCAAACAATTGTTTCATTCAAACCATTATATGTAGTTACAATGAAATAATACATTGAGAAAACCATCCACTACACATGACACAACTACTGTCCATATGCCACAAAATGTCCAGATCTAAACATGATTTCCTTATAAAGGTCCAACGACTGGAGAACTGGTCCAATATATAGCTGCTTTGGATTAAACAATCCTTCTTCCTGGGACCGTCTTATATAATGAAATGTTCAGTAGTCTGGTAATTCCATTAATCATTTCTACAATTCACTGTGTTTCATTTTTCCTGGCTTTCTCTAATGTCTATTTATTTGCTTATGGAATGTCGCTGCCAATTTTCCTTCATGTCAGCATTTAGAAGTGCATGCATCATGTGTAGTGGATGGTTTTCTCACTGTATTATTTCACTGTAATTACATATAATGGTTTGAATGAAGCAATTGTTTGGATTTGATAGTAAATACTGCTAATAGAATATTATTTTGTACTTCATACACTGAGAGGTATTATTGTTTTTCTGAGCAGCATGGGAACATCAATTTGGCATGTACTGAAAGTGACATCATTACATCAGTGATGCTCTGGCATTTGGGAAAATATTCTATGGTAGAAATGGCTTCTACTATAGAGTTTTTGCCCAAATACCAGAGCATCTCGATAACATCACCAATCTGATAACATCACTTCCAGTACACATTGGAATTGACAACAAGCCATTGCCACAGGTGAAGAAAAGTGAACTATGCTCAGGCAAAGACTTCTATGCTTTGTCTTGTTCCATGCTTTACCATGTCGCAAGTATGCTGACTTATTATAATGTCTATAGCCACTCTCATTCAGTTAGCATAAAAGGTATATAGCCAGACTTCTTGGAAATGTTGAGGATGTCATTGTGTGCACAGAGACATTATGCACATTTGGAGGGAGTGTGAGATCACTGCATATTTTGAGTAAGATGTTATGTACCTTACAAGTTGGGACTTGCAAGGAAATGGAGGGAAAGGGTGTCCCATTTCCCCTGTATTTCCTTCCTCCCCTCGTATCTACCTCACTCCACCCTCAGTGTTCTACCCACCTCTCTTGCTGCTTTGCCTAACCAATCAACCACCCCAACCACCTTGACACCATCTCCCCTTGCCTTGACTTCCTGACCTCCCTCTCCCCCACTGTATCCCCATCCTCACTGCTTTACTCCACTGTTGCTGCACTTTCCTCCACCTAATCATCAATTCTCTTCTTGCATTCCCCCATCTTCATTGCTCTGCCAAGCCACCTCCCCCACCTCCTGGGGGGGGGGCTGGCTTCTTTGTGTCTCTCTGGCCACAGCCAGCCTTGTCCAGTAGCATGACGAAGAGCTGTGTCAGGCTCAGGAGCCATGGAGGATGTGCCAGGAGTCATCCAAGAGCAGCACCAAGCACAAGCCATCATTACTGAAGCCATGTAACATGGTGGAGGCTAAATTGTGTGCCTCCAGCACCTGCCACTCACAGCAGCTCCCCAAGTATTATGTCTTGAAACATAAGCTGATGTACCGCATGGCGATCGCTACAGAGTGTCAGACTCTGTTCATTGATACTATTGCTGATTGCTGATTACTAACCATATTGATTAATGCACATATATGTTCACTTATCCATGTCAGTGGAACAGTAGAGGGGAGGGGGCAAGTAGGGAATAGCCGAAGAATAGCTTCCCAGGAATATCAAAGGTTGTTAGGCAGTCTTTGAAGTAAAGAGTGCCCGCCAGATTCTCACCTCCCCCCTAGAGGCAGCAAGGACATTGCCACCGGGAATTGTAACCACCAACTGAAAAGATAAGGGGGGAGCTGTGTGAAAACTCTCACACGCAAAAGCAGCCTTTGTTTTGGGAATTGGGGTGTAGATGCAATTGCTTTGATGTAGAATGTTAAATACCAATGATTTGAACTGCTTGCCATCAGTTCCAATACCTATCATGTTGGAGTAACTTTGGAGTATACAATAAATGCAACTTTGTTTCAAATAACAAGTCTGCTCATTTGGGAATTTCAATGAACCTTCGCTGACACAGAGGCGACCCCACGGGTCCCCGGATGTATCTCGCTAGATGCCCTGCCCATCAAGATCTGTGGTGGGAAGTTTGACTGGCAAGGATTGGACTGGTCAGACTGGGGGCAGTTCCGGGGAATGTATATAAGTGGGACCTGGCCCGCGTGTTCTCTCTCTTGTAATGTGCCACCGAATAAAGCATGTTGCCTTCAACCCATCTTGCAACTCAGTACATTACACTGGCGACGAGGATGGGATCCTAGCCAGGTAACTCCCAAAGAGGACCTTCGCGGAGCTGGCTGGAGACGAAGAATGCACACCGTCCAGGGAGATGGAAGCACCCACCACCACAGCCACCATGGATAACCTGAGCAGAGCGATGGGTCGCCTCGAAGAGTTCAACCCCGCTAAACCAGAGAGGTAGGAGACCTACACGGAGTGGGTCGATTGCTACCTTCGAGCAAACATGATAACGGACGACAGCCGGAAAAGAGATGTGCTCCTGAGCATCTGCGGAGATGCTACATTCGAGATCGCCAAGGGTATCTCGGCCCCCGCGAGAATCACGGAGAAGACATATGAGGAGATAGTCCGACTCCTTATGGAGCACTTCTTGCCCCAGCCCTCAATCATCGCCCGCCGAGTCCTCTTCCACAAGAGGGACCAAGAGGTAGGAGAGACGGCAGCCGAATACCTGGCCACTCTCCGCCAAATTGCGGGAAACTGTAGCTTCGACAAGCTAGAGGAGGCCCTGAGGGACCGTTTCGCTTGGGGCCTGAGGGACGAAAGACTACAGCAGAAGCTCTTCGCAAAGGAAGAGCTCACCCTCCAGGGCGCCTTCACCGCTTTCGAGAGAGCCACTTAAGCTTTCCACAACCCGAGGGCAGAAGCCGTCCACCAGGAGGAGACGGCGCAGAGCCACCCAGAGGAGGAGGAGACGCACCAGCTACGCCACCCACCAGGGACGGGACCGAGAGCAACCCAGCGGCCACGAGCGATGGAGAAACCAACCATCACCAAGTGCGCAAGCTGCGGGGACCCGCACGAGCGTCGGGACTGCCCCTATCGCAACATGGACTGCAGGAACTGCGGGAAATTGGACCACATTGCACGGGCTTGCCGGGCCAAGGCCACCTGCAGACACCAGTCCACCAATCAAGACTCGACCAAGGACTACTTGACCGCCTCAACCAGCCTGCAGGTAATGAACTTGCCCAGCAATACCCCTGACAAGGTCGAGGTATCGATCAGGATAGAGGGCAGCCCTTGCCTGATGGAACTGGACTCGGGCTCCTCCATCTCCATAATCTCGGAGGAGTCCCTAAGAAAACTGTGCCCACGGGGCCGGCCTAGGCTACGACCAGCTGGTTTCATTCTATGGGACTTCCAAAAGAACCCTGTACAGATCCTGGATGGGCCACGGTGAGGGTGGAGTTCAAGAGCTTTAGGGGGAAACTTGATATACTGGTGGTCAAACACCAGCTCACCACACTGCTAAGCCTGGCCTGGTTTCAACCGTTGGGAATTCAGATCATGCGGGTGCAGCAGCTGGGGACACAGGGTTTTGAGCATGTGTGCAGGGAATTCCTGGAGGTGTTTGATGGGGCCCTAGGGTGCTACAAGGGTCCTCCCATATCCTTACCCCTCGACCCCCACATGCGACCGATACGGCTAAAGGCCAGGCAGGTTCCGTTCGCTATGAAGCCCAAAATTGAAGCAGAGCTGGACTGCCTCACAGCCGAGGGAGTGCTAGAACCGGTTTCCTACGCCACATGGGAAACCCCAATAGTAACCCCGGTGAAGCCAAATGGGGACGTGCGCATATGCGCCGATTATAAGTGCACCATAAATAAGGCACTACAAGATAACCCCTACCCTGTCCCAGTAGTCAGTCACATTTTGGCAGCACTAGAGGGGTCAGAAATTTTGGGGAAGCTGGACTTGGTCCAGGCATACCAGCAGCTTCCAGTGGATGCTGAGACGGTGGAAGCCCAGACCATAGTGACCCACAGGGGGGCTTTTAGGGTGCGGCGGTTGCAATTTGAGGTGAGTGTGGCTCCGGGGGTCTTTCAGAGCCTGATGGATTCTCTCCTCAAAGGGATCCCTGGGGTGCAACCATTTTTCGACGACGTTCTGATCGCCGCACCAGATGCGGAGGAGTTCAGCAACCGGCTGCCAGAGGTTCTCCGCAGATTCCAGGTGGCCGGACTCAAAGTCAAGCAGGAAAAGTGTTCCCTCGGGGTGCCAAGGGTGGACGGCCGACAAAACCAAGGCCATTGTGGAGGCCCCGGCCCCCACGTGCAGGGCGGAGCTACAAAGTTTCTTGGGGTTATTAAATTTTTATCATTTGTTTTTGCCCCACAAAGCGGCCATAGCAGAACCCCTCCATAGGCTCTTAGATAAAAACGCCCCGTGGGTCTGGGGAAAGAAGCAGGCAGCTGCTTTTCAGGTGGTCAAGGGGCTCCTCGTATCCAATAATGTGCTCCACCATTTTGATGAAGCCCTGCCGGTAGTCTTAGCATGTGATGTGTCACCATACGAGGTGGGTGCCATCCTGGGTCACCAACTCCCGGACGGGAGGGAGGTCCCGATAGCATATTACTCCAGGACCCTGACCCCCGCAGAGCGCAACTACGCCCAGATCGATAAGGAGGCTTTGGTAATCGTGGCGGGGGTGCATAAATTTAATGACTACCTGTACAGTAGACGTTTTACGATCGCCACAGACCACAAGCCGCTCCTGGGACTCCTCGCCCCCAGACCGCCATACGCCACAGATTCTGTCGCAGCATGTCCTGTGGTGGAATCAGTTCCTGAACTCTTACTCGTATGCCCTGGTCCACTGCCCAGGCAAGGCGATGGGTCACGCGGACGCCCTCAGTCACCTGCCGCTGCCCTCCATGGACCCGGCCCCGGCCCCAGCCCACCATGTGATGCTCATTGAAATGCTACCGGAGAGACCCCTTCACGCCGCCGAGGTAGCGAAGGCCATGGGGCAGGACAAAATACTCGAGCGGGTTCTCGACTGGGTGGGGAGGGGATGGCCCAAGGGAAAACAGACCAAAGAATTCAGGGCATTCACATCTCGCAGGGAAGAACTCTCAACACACAAGGGGTGTCTTCTCTGGAAGCAGGATGGTAGTTCCCCCCCCCCCCCCATTGTGGAAACAAGTGCTGGAGGCCCTATACGAAACTCATCCTGGGATAGTATGGATGAAGGCCCTAGCATGCAGTTATGTTTGGTGGCCGGGGATGGACGAAGAGATCGAGGGGTGGGTTCGAAGGTGCCAAGCCTGCCAGGAGTCCCGGCCCAAACTGCCCAGTGCCCCAGTCCACCACTCGGAAGCCAATAGGAGGCCGTGATCGAGGTTACATATTGACTTTGCGGGGCCATTTCAGGGCCAAACATTCTTCATTCTGGTGGACGCTTACACCAAGCGGTTGGAAGCGATTCCCGTAGCCTCCACCTCAACGGCGGCGGCAGTCTGAGCATTGCGCAGGGTCCTTTGCACACACGGGATTCCTGACACCATCATCTCGGATAATGGGACCGCGTTCACCTCCTGGGAATTCTGGGATTCTTGCAGCGATACCTAATAAAGCATATACGGTCTGCCCCTTTCCATCCGGCCACCAACGGCCAAGCGGAGCAGATGGTATGCACCACAAAAGAGGCCCTGGGATGCATAGTACAGGGGGACTGGGACCACCACCTGGCCGCCTTCTTATTTGACAATAGAATCACCCCCAATCCAGTCACAGGGGTGAGCCCAGCTGAGTTGTTAATGGGAAGGAAGCTGATCACAAGGTTAGACCGGTTGCATCCTGACCGGGCCACCGATCTCCGCAGTTCTCCCGAGATCACAGAAGTGGCTAGGGGGTTCTTTTCAGGGGATCCGGTATACACAAGAAACTACACTAGCGGCCCCGAGTGGGTAGCGGGTCGGGTGCTGCGTGTGACTGGGTCCTGTCACTACGATGTCTCAATGGAGGGGGGCCAAATCCTGTGGAGGCATATAGATCAGATGCGTCGCCGCACCTTGCCGGAATAGCCGGCTGTAGTATGGCACGAGAAGGAACCAACAGCCGCACCCACACTGAGAGCTACCCCGACCCTGCCAACCACTCCGACCGATCGGGTGGAAGAGCCACACCAGGGCGGGTGCGACCCCCCAAGAGTAGGGACACAAGAAGACCAACAGAAGGTGGACAACCATAGGCCGGCGCTACTCCCATGCGGGGAAACCGCTGCCCCGTCCGCCGTGGCAGCCGCGGCCCCGGCAGCCCCGGTGACTGCTCCTACTCCACAAGTACCTCCAAGGAGGTCGACCAGGGAATGCAAGGCCCCCGCTTACTTGCAAGACTATGTGTCCTGAACTAGGGGGGGAGGAGTGGTCTGTCTTGAAACATAAGCTGATGTACCGCATGGCGATCACTACAGAGGTGACCCCATGGGTCTCCGGATGTAGCTCGCTAGACGCCCCGCCCATCAAGATCCGTGGCGGGAAGTTTGACTGGCCAGGATTGGCTGGTCAGACTGGGGGCAGTTCCGGGGAATGTATATACCGGTAAGCGGGACCCGGCCCACGTGTTCTCTCTCTTGTAATGTGCCACCGAATAAAGCATGTTGCCTTCAACCTGTCTCGCAACTCAGTACATTACACCAAGTCTGTAGAAAAATCTCCCTTGTATATAGATGGGCCTCCTCTGTGGATTTAAGTAGCCCCAGATGCCTGCCCCTTCACTATTAGACATAAAAATTAAGGGGAAAATAGGGTACAATATTTCTTTATCTAAGATATTATATTGCTGATGTATTTGAAGGGTAATGTAGAAAATACAGACCCCCTGAAGTTCTCATCATTTTGTTACTCAGCACCTGACTAGCAGTTAGAGGTAAAAATGACTTCTATTTCTTACAGGTACTGTCTCTCTTACTGGTGTTTCAAAACTCTGGGACATTCATACTTCAGAACTGCAAACAAGACCCTATAAAGTATCACTGAAGGGTCCAAGTAATTGATTATGCTGGCACTTTTCTTGGAAAAGGTAGAAATGATGACACAAATATTACACTTTCTATCTGCTTGGTTAACTGGATTTTAAGTACATCTATACAATACCTTTGTATTTGGAAGGAAACCACTTGTCCAGTTCTCTATATAAGGTTTCTATATATGGCTTCGTATAGGGGAAGGCTGAGACTTTAGAAACAGTGTATGAGGGAATGCCTGTAAAAGACAAATGATCCAATGAGAATGCGACAGCTTTCTTCTGCTCCCGCTGTTCTGCAATAACATTGTTTCTGCAACACAGTTTAATTTGAAGGTGGTTTTGGCCCAAAGTAAGATGAGAGGCTTCTCTGCAATTTTCCCATGAAATTCACTCCTTTCCCCAGCCATCATAACGTTGAGTCACAAAATCCACTCCAAGGTTCTGAGTCAGTACAAAGACTGGTAGAAATATTTTGCAGAATTGTCTCAGCTGGACAATCCCAGTTTGGTCGGAACATGGGCTAACTTATTTGATTGAACCAAGTAAGACACATATCCAGGGCCATAGCCAGGTGTCATGTTTGGTGGGACCCACAGCAGGACTTGTTGTTGGGGCGGGGACAGGGGGCCTCCCAGTTTGGCGGCCCTGGGGTCTCAAAACTGTAAGGTGTCTTGAGTTCCACAAAAGTGGAATGTTTGAAGGGCAATGTAGAAAATACACCAAACTGGCTCTCCCTTGTATATAAATAGGCCTGCTCTGTGGATTTAAGTATCCCCAGATGCCTGCCCCTTCACTATTAGACTTAAAATTAAGGAAAAAATAGGGTACAATATTTCCTTACCTAAGATATTATATTGCTGATGTATTTGAAGGGCAATGCAGAAAATACAGACCCTCTGAAGTTCTCATCATTTTGTTACTTAGCACCTGACTAACAGTTAGAGGTAAAAATGACTTCTATTTCTTACTGCTACTGTCTCTCTCACTGGTGCTTCAAACCTCTGAGGCATTTCGAGGAAAGGGACATTCATATTTCAGAACTGCAAACAAGAACCTATAAAGTGTCACTGAAGGGTTCAAGTGATTGATTTTGCTGGCATCTGTGCCCACTTTCCTTTTCTTAGATAAGGTGGAAATGATGGCATGAATATTACACTTTCTGTCTGCTTGGTTAACTGGATTTTAAGTACATCTATACAATACCTTTGTATTTGGATGGAAACCTTTTGTCCAGTTCTCTATAGAAGATTTCTATACAAGGTTTCATGAAGGGGAAGGCAGAGACTGTAGAAACAATACCTGTAAAAGACAAACAATCCAATGAGAATGTTCTGCGACAGCTTTATATTGCTCCCACTGTTCTGCAGTAACATTGCTTCTGCAAAATGGTTTAAGACTGGGCCAAAATAAGATGAGAGGCTTCAGTGAAAATTTCCCATGTAAATCACTCCTCTCCCAGTCATCATAACATTGAGTCACAAAATCTACTCCTCGCTTCTGAGTCAGTACAAATATTGGTAGAAATACTTTGCAGAATAATCTCAACTGGGACAATCCAATTTGGTAGGAACATGGACTAACCTATTTGATTGAACCAGGTAAGACACGTATCTCCTGCATGACTTCCTTCTGTCAGACTTGGAACTTCAAAGTAAAACGGACCATAGTTTGTAGCAGCTTAATCCATTTATTTGAGAACTAGTGGTCTAGGACAGGGACGAGTTGAGATTGATACAGTTCAAAGCAGAACATGACATTTTAACCTCTAACATCAAAAGCTAAACAATAAAACCATTCTCACACTTCCGGGAGGCAATAGCCGGTTCCCAGGCCTCCTTATCTCTTTCTCAAGGAAGGAACCCTGCTGGTTACCTTGAGGCTCACTATCTTCAGAGCTCTGTTACATTTGTTAGTGCTATGCTAGGAATTCCCATGGGAGTTAGTAACTGTTGCAAAAGTGTTTGAAATGCAAGCTTCTATTCACAGGGTTAGCAGAATCATTCAAAATGGAGTTAGTTAGGGCAAGGGGACATGAACAGTTTAAAGCACATTAAACAGGTAAGTTACAATGTCTGACACCTTCTCTGAATGAATTGTAGGCAATTCAAATTTAAGTTACAAATCAACATCACATGACTTTTGATACTAGCAGCCAAGGTAACTTTGTATACTGTCTGAGAGGAGTGGGAGTAGGGGAGGCTGCTTTGCAGTGATTCCCCTTTTATTTGTGAACTAGGAATAAGACCTGTTGTGAAGAAAAATACAACAAGTTCTAGAGAGAGGCTCTGGGTAAATGCCTCCCACCCTTGCTGTCTTTCCACCCACCCAAGTGAAGGCGTTCACTCTACCCCCACCTCAAGGGGAGCTAATCTCTGCCATCTGGAGAGCAGTTGTGATTCTGAGTGATCACCAGCCCCCACCTGGAGATTGGCAACAGTGGTTTCCCAAGAGGAAATGGCATTGTACCTGTCTGAGGTCCCACCCTTCTTCAAACCCCACCCTCTCTAGGTCCTACCCCTTAAATCTCTAGGATTTTCCTAACCTGGAGTTGGGAACCCTATCTCCTTCCTTTATCTGCCCCTCTGGCTTCAGCTTTCCATTGCTTCCCCCCCCCCCACACACAACTTCAGCCTCTACATAGGAAAATCACAGTCTTTCTCCATGGTACCACTTTAAGGTTTTAGTATTGTCAGATGTGTAACTTACTGGAACTGAATTGTAGATTAGAGGTGCTTGCCATGACTAACGCCATGTTGTACCTTAATATGAACTCTGCTTTACTAACCCTGAGAACTATAGCAAGTGCCCTTTCCCCAAGCATATTGTAACCGCAAAGAGTAAAAGAGTAAAATCTCACACTCAGCCGAGAAGCCATCTGTGGCTTTGAAGTCCACAGCTTCAAGAACTCTTCCTCTGAGAAAGAGATAAAGCCCTGGGAAGACCCGGCTGTCTCTGGGGGTGTGAAGAGGGCTGTATTGTTTCCTGCTTTTAGAAATGTAGAAAAGGCTGGTCCCAACCTTGGGCCGGTATCAAACTCAATCTGCCTCTCTGCTGACTGTTTGTTCTCAATAAATGGATTGTTACAACACTATGATTCGTCTTTACTTGAAGTTCCATGTCTTGACATTTTGAGTTTGATCTTTCTGGAGCTTATCCGAACTGGAAACTTTGGCTGGACGGCTGAAAAGGCGCCAGATAACGGAGAGCCCACCAAACCGATGGAGGAAGGGGAAAGACCCGGGCGAGGCGACGAGGAGGCCCTCTGGGCACTAATTGACGAGGTCCACGCCAGCCATGCCCAGATCACCCGAGAAATCCAGGAGCAACTGGACGCGATCCGGAGGCGGACCAAGGCTCTGCGGGGAACCGGACCAGAGGACCTGCGAAGTGGACCACGGGACACGCCCGCGCAACCAGGGTGCCCGACGCTGCCGGTGGCACCGGCCCCGTGGGACGGCACAAGAGGGCGGAAGCTTCAGATCACCTTCAACGGGGACCTGGAGGAAGTGGAGTACTTCACGATCCAGTGCAACAGTTTCATGACTCACTGGGGGAATTCCTTCCCCACAGAGGCCAGCCGAGTGGACTACCTGGCTTCCAAGGTGGAAGGGGCCGCTCGGAAATGGTTTGTCAGCCTCTATGCCGCGCAGAGCCCCGTGCTGACCTCAGTGTACGAGTTCCTACAGGCCATGCTCCGCCAGTTCGGGGACCCGTTGCAAGAGCCAAAAGCATTGGCCCAGCTGCGCAAGATCAAGCAAGGGTCGAGAACGATCCGGGATTATGCGGCGGAGTTCCAGTCCCTCTGCTCCAAAGTGAGGGGCTGGAGCGAACGCATGAAATGCGAAGCATTCATGAACGGCCTTAATGCGAGCCTCCTCGATCGATGTTACACCCAAGGCCAGCCCAAGACGCTGGTGGGATGGATCCAGTTAGCGGGCGAGGTGGAAACGAACCTGCAGCATGTAATACTTCGCCGCCAACAGCTAGCGAGCGGGAAAGGGGTACGGACCCCCAAAGCTACCACCAGACCAGGGGCGAGAAAGACCCCAGTCCCCGTTGTGAGCTCCACCCCGAGCACGGGGAGGAGATGCTTCTGGTGTGGGGACCTCGGACACCTAAATGCAAACTGCCCAGAGAAAGTGCAGCCCACCCCACTCCTGGCAAAGGCGCCGGCAAGCGCCCCGAAAAAAGGAGGAGGAAGGCTTAAAGAGCCCAGTCGGGGCAACGTCGCCACGTCGGTGGTGATTGACGAGGATGTTATGACCATCGAGGACTCCAGCGAAGAGTCGTGGGACGTCGAGCCGGCGGGAAACGACAGCGACCTGCACTGATGGGTGCCAAGACGCAGGTTGTGAAGCCACCGGCACCAATCACGGTGAGCATAACGGGAGAACTGATGTTTATACAAGTGACTCTCCTAAACCCTAATCTAAAAAGATTCATGCATACCCGAGCCCTAATAGATTCAGGGTGCACCAGGGAAATATCACCCCCTGCCTGGTAGAAGCTCTCAGGTTGGCTAGAACCCCCCTCCCTCAACCCATCCAATTTGAACAAATGGACGGGACGACAATGAAGGGGGAGCCGTGCACGGAAGAGACACAGGCGGTGCTGGTGGCGATGAAAGAGCACTGGGGAATCGAAATTTTTGTGATAGCCCCCTCCTCCACCTTTGATGTGGTGGTCAGAGTGGGTTGGCTAGCCAGGCACCAGCTCGATATTCAATGGGGGCCCCACACCATAGACTTTACGGACTGGCGGTGCACCCACCACCATTGGAGGGAAGAGTGGGGCCCAAACCCGCCGCTGTGGAATGAAAAAGTCTGCGTCATGGTGGAAGAGGTGAGGTCGATCCCCCAGGAATACCGGGACCTGAAGCAAGCATTCAGTGAAGAGGAAGCCAACGAACTACCATCCCATAGACCCACAGACTGTGCGATCGAACTAATCCCGGGGCAAGAGCTTCCCCAGGCAAAACTGTACTCCATGGGGTGGGTGGAGAAGGAGGAACTTAGGAAGTTCATCGACAAGAATTTAAAATGGGGATTTATCAGACCAGCCATGGCTCCCCACGCCGCCCCCATCCTGTTTCGGAAAAAGAAGGATGGGAGCCTGAGACTTTGTACTGATTTTAGGGGGATCAATGGGATTTCCATGTCCAATGCGTACCCCACCCCCCTAATAAAAGACCTCCTTAGCACAGTGTCAGAAGGGAAAATTTTCACCAAGCTCGACCTCCGGGACGCTTATTTCCGCATTAGGGTCAAGGAGGGGGACGAGTGGAAGACAGCTTTCAACACACCGATGGGACAGTTTGAATACTTAGTAATGCCCTTTGGCTTACAAGGGGCGCCAGGGGTCTTCATGAACTTTATAAATGAAGTGTTGCGGGAATTTCTGTATAAGGGGGTGGTGGTGTACCTGGATGACATCATTATTTATTCAAAAGACCTAAAATCTCACGTGCCCCTGGTCCGGAAAGTATTGACCACCTTGTACCAGCATAAGTTGTATGCCAAATTGTCAAAGTGTGAGTTCCATCAGACGGAACTGGACTATCTAGGATTCCGGGTGTCGGGGGAGGGTTTAGCAATGGACCCAGCAAAGATACAAGCAGTACTAGATTGGGAGGCCCCTCCAATCCAGCACCAGCTGCAATCATTCATCGGGTTCGCAAACTTTTACAGGGGGTTCATAAAGGGGTTCACCCAGGTGATATTGCCCCTAACTGAGCTGCTAAAAACTAAAGGGAAGGGAGCCGAGGCGAAGCGACCCGGGGCGGGCTTGCACTGGACACCGGAAAGCCAAGCCGCTTTCGAAAGGCTGAAGAGGCTTTTCACTAACGAGCCAATGCTAGCCCACCCCGATGAGCTGAAACCCTTCGTGGTGCAATGCGACGCCTCCGATGTGGCCGTAGGAGCAATATTAATACAAAAAGATGAGGAGGGGAGGCTCAAACCATGCGCCTATATATCTAAGAAATTCTCCAACGAGCAGCGGAACTGGTCGGTGTGGGACAAAGAGGCGTTCGCCATAACCTATGCACTGAAAGCTTGGCGGTCTTGGCTAGAAGGGGCCAGGGTACCATTCGAAATTTGGACCGATCATAAGAACTTGGAGGCCCTAACGGGAAGGAGGAAACTAACCGCCAAGCAAATTAGGTGGGTGGGGTTCTTCGCCAAATTTGACTTTGTGCTAAAGCACATCCCCGGGTCGAAAAACTTTCAAGCCGATGCACTCTCACGGCTGCCGCAGCACGAGAGTCAGAGGGAAGAAGTAGTAGACTCCCTCATTCCCCCTTCAGCCATCGCGGGGGGGGGGGGGGGTAACAACCAGATCGGGGAAGAAAACTGACCCGGAAGGGCACTGGGGGGGGGGGGAGAAACTGAAAGAAGAAGTAGAAAAAGAGTCGGGAAACCCCCCCGACGGGGTCGAAAAGGGGGAAAAGGGATACTGGTACTACCAAGGGAAAATTTATGTGCCACCGAGCCTCTGGTCCGAAATACTGCAGCACTGCCATTGCAACAAACTAGCCGGACACTTTGGGTACGTGAAAACCCTGCATCTAGTGAGCAGGCAATTTTGGTGGCCACAGATGAAAAGGGATATTTTGAAATATGTGGGTCCGGTCTGCATTATGGTGAAAAGGAGGGGGGGGAACTCCGGGGCTGCTCCAGCCTATTCCTACGGCGTCCCGCCCCTGGGCCGTAGTCTCCCTAGACTTCATAGTGGAGCTGCCTCCTTCTCAAGGCAAAACTGTAATCCTAGTGGTGGTAGATACTTTTTCTAAGCAAGCCCACTTCATCCCATGCAAACAGCTCCCCACCGCAAAGAAACTAGCGCATCTATTCTTTCATCACGTGGTACAACTCCACTCATTCCCTGAAAAGGTAATTAGTGACAGGGGGCCACAATTCGTTGCCAACTTCTGGCGGGAGTTTTGCAAAATAATGGGAATGGAGAGGGGCTGAGTTCCGCCTATCACCTTCAGACTGACGGACAGACAGAGAGGGTTAACGGGCTACTGGAACAGTATCTAAGGTGCTATGTCAACTACCAACAAACCAATTGGGTGGAGCTTCTGGCCTTTGCTGAGTACGGATATAATAACAGTGTCCACAGTTCCACCAAAGCCTCTCCCTTCCAAATCGTCTATGGGTACAAAGGAAAACCATTCCCTTCACTGCCTACCCAGAACAACTCACCTGCCCCCAGCTCATGTCAACAGTGGTGGGAAGGGATCAAAAAGGGGTGGGGGGTAATTCAAGAAAACGTGGAAAATGCCAAAAGGACTTACAAGGACTATTTTGATAAAAAGCACTCCCCCCAGTGGGAGTTCAAGGTGGGTGAAACCATGTTCCTATCCACAAAGAATCTTCCTCTGCCCCAAACTTGTCGTAAATTGGCATACAAGTTTTTGGGACCATTCAAAATAAAACGTGTCATCAATCGAGTTACTGTAGAATTGGAACTGCCTAAAATGTTTAGTAAGATCCACCCTGTTTTTCATTGCAGTCTTCTTCGGAAGGACCCTGGGCCCACATTTTGGCACCCCTGCCCTCCAGAGCCACGTCCTATTCAAGTGGAGGGTCAGAGCCACCATGAGATGCAAGAAATCCTGGACTCCAGGGTCCAGAGGGGGATCCTGTACTATCTGGTTCGCTGGAAGTACTTTCCCCCCAGCTGTGATGAGTGGGTAAAATCGGAGGACCTGCGAGCCCCTCAACTGTTGAAAAAGTTTTACCTACTGCACCCAGACAAACCCCGAGCAAGAGCTTAGGGGGGGCAGTATGTCAGACGTGTAACTTACTGGAACTGAATTGTAGATTAGAGGTGCTTGCCATGACTAACGCCATGTTGTACCTTAATATGAACTCTGCTTTACTAACCCTGAGAACTATAGCAAGTGCCCTTTCCCCAAGCATATTGTAACCGCAAAGAGTAAAAGAGTAAAATCTCACACCCAGCCGAGAAGCCATCTGCGGCTTTGAAGTCCACAGCTTCAAGGACTCTTCCTCTGAGAAAGAGATAAAGCCCTGGGAAGACCCGGCTGTCTCTGGGGGTGTGAAGAGGGCTGTATTGTTTCCTGCTTTTAGAAATGTAGAAAAGGCTGGTCCCAACCTTGGGCCGGTATCAAACTCAATCTACCTCTCTGCTGACTGTTTGTTCTCAATAAATGGATTAATTGTTACAACATTATGATTCGTCTTTACTTGAAGTTCCACGTCTTGACAAGTATTGATGTTGAAAGCCTTGCATGGCCTGGGACCGGCATACTTGTAGGACCGTCTCTCCCTATATGAGCCCCAGATGCCATTGTGATTGGCCGGCCAACATCTTTTGACCATCCCTGACCCAAAGGACATCTGGCTTGCCTCGACCAGGGCCAGGGCTGGTGGAATCAGCTCCCTACAGAGATTCGGGCCCTTCCGGATTTGTTGCTATTCCAGAGGGCCTGTAAATCGGAGCTGTTCCTCCAGGTCTATGGATGAGGCAAGCAGACATCTTCACCCTACTACACCATCTAACTGGCCTCCCAGCAATGACTGCCACTTCACTTGGGGCCAATACTGTTGACATCTTAGGGCAACTTAGGCTGCCCACTATAATTACGCCTCAAGTGCTTATACCATCCATGCTGTCTTAAATGATTGACTTAATGTATTGGTTTAATTGTTTTAACTATTTTGATGTTTTATTGTTGGTTTGAATGTTTTAGCTTGTTGGAATCTGCCCTGAGCCCTTCACGGGAAAAGGGGAGCTATAAATGTACAAAAAAATACATAAATAAATGGTGGTGGGGACCAAAGCAGCTTACATCATTCTCCTCCCCCACCTTTGTGTTAATCAAGGGAGTTCATGGGATTTCAAAGTAACCAGTCTCTGATTTAATGAATCAAAGTTGTTTATTGATAATCCATGTAGCACAGCCGAGCTAAGTATTGGAACTGATACACACTAGCAGTAAAATGCATACTTAAAGATGGCACATCAAAGGTTCTATAAACAATGCTACGTTCTCAAAACAGTCTTGTATTCACGTGTGAAACTTCACACAGCGACTTCCTTATCTCTCTTATGGCTGGGGCAGCCTTGCTGGCCTGGGAGTCTGTCCCCGGAGGTTCCGACTTCAAAGAGCACATTCCTGCATTTGTTAGTAGAAGCGAGGGAAGGGAGGGGGAGTTCTACCACTTTGATGTGCATAGCCTAATTCAGAGTTAGTAACATTTCTATATTCTGATAACTATATTATTAATGAATAAACAATCAGCATACAATGAACAATGCTTGACATACTGCCCCCCCTAAGCTCTCGCTCGGGTTTGTCTGGATGCAGTAGGTAAAATCTCTTGAGAAGTAAAGGAGCCCTGAGGTCTGTTGACTTGACCCATTCATCACAGCTAGGGGGAAAATACTTCCATCGGACCAGGTAGTATAGTATTCCCCTTTTCAATTTGGCATCTAATATCTCTCGCACCTCATGATGACTCTGACCCTTCACCTGAATAGGTCTGGGCTCTTGAGGGCAGGGGTGCCAGCTCGAAGCCCCCGGATCTCGCCGAAGAAGGCTGCAATGGAAAACAGGATGAATTTTACAAAATATTTTAGGTAGTTCCAGCTCCACTGTCACTTTATTTATGACTCTCTTTATTTTGAATGGTCCCAGGTATTTATAAGCCAGTTTTCTAGATGTTTGTGGCAAAGGTAAGTTCTTAGTAGATAGGAATAAAGTTTCCCCCACTTTGAATTCCCACTCCGGAGAATGCTTTTTATCATACTGGGCCTTATAGTCCCTCTTTGCCATCTCCAAATTGTCTTGGATTACTGCCCACACTTTCCCCAGAGTTTTCCACCATTGCTGACAAGAAGTGGGAGATTTGTCCTCGCTGCCGTTGGGCAGTAGGGGGAACGGCTTTCCTTCATAGCCGTTTACGATTTTGAAGGGGGTTGCTTTGGTTGAGCTATGGAGGCTGTTGTTATACCCATACTCAGCGAATGGTAAAAGTTCCACCCAATTAGATTGTTGATAGTTCATATAACACCACAAATACTGTTCAAGAAGGGTGTTCACACGCTCCATCTGTCCATCCGTCTGTGGGTGGTAGGCAGAACTCAAACCCTGTTCCATTCTGGTTAGTTTGCAAAACTCCCGCCAGAAGTTGGCAATGAACTGCAAACCGTGGTCACTAATGACCTTATCGGGGAACAAGTGGACCTTGACCACGTGCTGGAAGGATAAGTAAGCAAGCTTTTTTTGCAGAAGGTAATTTCTTACAAGGAATAAAATGGGCTTGCTTTGAAAACGTGTCCACCACCACCAGCATCACTGTTCTGCCCTGTGAGGCTGGTAACTCCGCTATAAAGTCCATGGAGACTACTGACCAAGGGCGCTCCGCTGTCGGAGTGGGTTGGAGGAGACCGGGGACCCCCCCCCCCCCCCCGTTTCTATGCCATTATACACACTGGGCAAGAGGTTACAAATTCTGAAATGCGGCCACCAGAACTGTCTGTTGACTAAATGCAATGTCTTTACATACCCAAAGTGCCCAGATAGTTTATTGCAGTGACAGTGTTGTGAAACTTCCTGCCTTAAGATTTTTGGAACATACAGCTTCCCATCATGATACCAAAACCCTCCTGTCCCTTTTACCAGCCCATCTGGCCTCTCCTCCCCCTCGCGCTCCATTTTTTCGATCAGCCGGTTACCCCCCCATGGCTCTGGCGCTTTGGGTTTTCTTCCCGATCTGGTTGTTACTGCGCCTGCCACAGTGCTAGGGGGAATGATAGAGTCTACCACCTCCTCCTTTTGACTCTCATGCTGAGGCAGTCTAGATAGCGCATCAGCCAAGAAATTCTTTGAACCAGGGATGTGCTTGATGTCAAGTCTGTCTATAACTCTGGCTCAGTCAAAGAGCATTCTGGGTAGAACCAAAGTATAGCCAAATGCTGCTATCTCACACTCTCCCTAACCCCTCCTTTCCTGTAGAGGGTAGTTTTGCTTTGAAATGGAAATATGTGAAAGTCTTATCTGTGTCTTCTCAGGCCTGGCTCATGGAAGGGAGTCAGGAGCCCACTACGATCAAGGACATGCAAGCCTGAGAACGAATCGGTAACATCAATGTGTGAATGCTCCCTGCATAATCCCCCTCCCCTTAGGAATTCCTTTGAAGTGTCCCTTATATGCAATGTATCTATAGTATGTTCTTTAGTCTTTTCAATGCTTGGCTCAGGCCTCAAGTATCAGTATCAATAAAGTAGTTTCTTTGTATCAACGACGACTCGTTATTGAATCTGCCGACTTGACACTTGAAAGTTAAGTCAAATTTTGCAAAAAAAAAACCCCACCCACCGAATTTGCTTTTCGGTTAGCTTTCTACGGCCTGTGAGTGCCTCCAAGTTTTTATGATCAGTCCAGATTTCGAATGGCACTCTTGCCCCCTCTAGCCAGGACCGCCAGGTTTTCAAAGCAAAAGTTACTGCAAACGCCTCTTTGTCCCACACCGACCAATTGCTCTGTTCTTGTGAGAACTTTTTAGAAATATAGGCGCATGGTCTCAGCCTCCCCTCTGCGTCCCTCTGCATCAATATGGCCCCCACGGCTACGTCGGACATGTCACATTGCACCACAAAGGGTTTAAGTTCATCGGGGTGGGTCAACACTGGCTCACTCGTGAACAACGGCTTAAGTTTTTCAAACACCCTCTGACAGTGTCAAGTCCACGCCAGTTTCGCCCCGGGTTTTTTCACCTCGGGTCCCTTCCCCTTAATTTTTAGTAAGTCTGTTAATGGTAGCATCACTTGGGCGAACCCCTGAATGAAGGTTCTGTAAAAATTAGCGAACCCGAAGAATGATTATTGCTGTCTACGTGTCCTCGAGGGTTCCCAGTCTAACACTGCCTGGATTTTGGCGGGGTCCATCACTAAACGCTTCCCCGACACTTGGAAGCCCAAGTAGTCAAGTTCCGTCTGATGGAATTCACATTTAGACAACTTGGCATACAGTTTGTGTTCATTCTTACTAGCTGGAGATGGGAGGCCATGTCCTTTGGTGTCATGGCCAGGTACACCACTACCCCCTTGTACAGATACTCTCTCTGTCAGAACTGGGACGAACTTCAGACGATTCCAATACCTGTTACAAAGTTAGGATCTTTATTGAAGAACTACAGTGCTGAAGCAACGAGATAACAGTAATGCCGATTCCTGGCATTTGGTTACATTTTATGCCATCAGTAAAGTACAATAAAGCTATCATTCACACGGGTTACAGACAAGTGTCTCTTTTCCCAGGCTTCGTTATCAGAAGGGAGGATGCCTCCCTGTGGTGAAGGCCAAACGGCCTGTCTTCAAAAGGGCACCTGTGGATGTTGAACAGAGACTATCTGTTGCCTGTCTCGGAGCCCTAAATATTTGGAATAGCTATGAGGGCAGGGTTAATTGCTCAGGCTATGGACTCTGTGTTAGTGTTAGGTTACAGCATGGAGTCGGTTTGGCCAAGGCAGGCAGAGAGAAAGTTACAAGTTCTGACACTCTCAGTACTTCATTGATAAAGTTCATAAACACTCCCGGCACCCCTTGTAGTCCAAAGGGCATTACTAGATACTCAAATTGCCCCATTGGAGTGTTAAATGCCGTCTTCCACTCATCCCCCTCCTTGAACCATACTCTAAAGTAGGCGTCCCTCAGGTCCAGCTTGGTGAAAATGGACCCTTTAGACACTGTGCTCAATAGATCTTTGATCAGGGGGATGGGATAGGCATTGAACATTAAAATCCTGTTTATCCCACAAAAGTCAGTGCAAAGCCTAAGACTTCTGTCCTTTTTCCGGAATAGCACCGGGGCGGCTTGCAAAGTGGTGGCCAGTCTAATGAAGCCTCTTTTGAGGTTTTTGTCTATAAACTTCCTCAACTCCGCTTTCTCGGCCCACCCCATGGAGTACAGTTTGGCCTTGGGTAGCGTTTGACCAGGAATTAGTTCGATCGCACAATCCGTGTCTCGGTGGGGGGGAAGTTCATTCGCCTCCTCCTCACTGAACACTCTGCGCAAGTCTCGGTACTCTCGGGGGATGGATTGAACTTCTTCCACTGACACACACATCTTTTCATTTCTCGGGGGAGGATTGGGTCCCCAGCCTCCCAGCCAGCAGTGGTGTTTACACCTTCTATCGGTGAAGTCTATGGTTTGATCCCCCCACTGTAGGTCCGGTTGGTGCTTGGCCAGCCATCCAGCTCCCAACACTATGTCGAATGAGGAGGAGGGGGCAATCACAAACACTTCTATGTCCCAGTGGTCTTCTATCTCCACAGGTACACCCTGCACTTCTTTTACACACGGCTCCCCCCTCATCATGGACCCATCCATTTGCTCAAACTGGATCGGGTGGGGCAGGGACATCCGTACCAACCCCAAGACGTCTACCAATTTTGAGGTGATAATCTCCCTTATACACTCCGAGTTGATTAGGGCCCGAGCATGGATGAAGCGTTTGAGCTTCTGATTTAACAAAGTCAATGGGGCAAAAAATAGGGATCCTGTTATTTTCACCCGTAGCAGTGCCGTAAGATCCACAACCTGCCTCCCGGCACTTTTCAGTGCAGGTCGCTCTTGTTTTCCGCCAGCTTGGTTACCCATGACTCTTCACTCAGGTCGTCCAGAATTATAGTATCCTCATCTAGCACCATCGACATCACAGTGCTTCCCTGAACCAATTCCTTGGGACTGGCATGCGTCTTTGGCCCCGTCACTGTCGGCTTCGGAGGAAGGGGGGGCTCAAGGCCTCTTCAGACAGTTAGCAGCTAAGTGGCCCGGGTCGCCACAGCGAAAGCACTTGTGCACCAGGGGGGTTGGGGGGTTCCCCCCCAAGATCAAGCCTTTTTTTCCCTCCGCCTTAGCCCCTGGCCGAGCCTCACGTCCCCCCTTACCCCCTTGCTGCAGTTGGCGTTGGAGGGCAACTCTCTTCATGTTGGTTTCCACCTCACCGGCTAGTTGCACCCACCCCACCAGAGTGGTCGGGTGCGCTTGCTGCAGGGCACGATCCAGCAGGCTTGCGTTTAGCCCCCATTGGTACGCCTCAATCTTCATCATCTCACTCCAGCCCTGGATCTTCGCGCATTGGGCTCTGAAGTCTGCCGTGTACACTTGCACCGACTTCGGCCCCTGTTGCATGTCCCTCAGGGCAGTGATAGCCTGGGTTTCTTGGAGGGGATCCTCATATTGTGCTAGTAGCGCTTGCAGGAACCTAGCTACCATGTCAAGTTTGGGGCCCTGAGTCTCATAGAGGTTCACGTACCAATGCCTCGCTGCCCCCTTCAGCTTCGAGCCAAGGTAGTCTACTCGGCTGAAATCATCTGGAAATGTATTCCCCCAATAGTGCATGTAACTATTGGCCTGGATCGTGAAGTATTCTACTTCTTCGGGGTCACCATCGAAAGTGGCGTCCAATTCGCGGCCCCTCCCATAGTCCCTGGGTCCCAAGGGAGCTGGTACCAGCACTGGGGCCCTTGGAGCAACTGGGGCTGCCGAAGCCAGTGGTGGGGCTGGCCCCACGGGTGGCACCGGTGGTGCTGGCGGTTGTGGTGGAGCTGGCAGGGCCCTGCCAAAATAGTGCAGCAGCAGTCAATCGATCTGCCTCTGTACTTCTCGCACCATGAGGGTGGCGTTCGCTTGCATCTCATCTCGCAGTTCTCAGGCCATGGCGGTCATCTCACCCCTTACAGTCTTTAAGATGTCCGTCTCTTTGGGGGGACTTCCATTTTCCTCTTCTGAGTCCGACTCTCCGTGGTGGTCGTCATCAGGTCTCGACTCTTCCCATTCGTCCTCTTCTCAGATCAGGCACCCGTCCCCATCATCACAGGGGTTCCCCCTTTTTCCTCCTCTCACTGGTCTGGTTAGGAGGGTTTTGTGGCTTCCTGGAGCCTCGTCCATCAGGGTCGTGGATGTTCATGGTTCCCACTTCCGAGGGGTGATGAATAATTGCTGCACGTGCAAGGGGGACTCGGGTCCTCCAACTCTCCGAGCCCTGAGGATGTGCCAGGGGGCAGACTTTGCTTCTGCTCCGTCGAGTGGTTTGGTAGGCTCTCTGTCATCTAGCACTCTTTTGGCCATCCGGCTTGAAAGTTGCCAGTTCAGATAAACCTTTAGTGGATCAGTTCCAAAATGTCAAGCAAGGGAGTTCATGGGATTTCAAAGTAACCAGTCTCTGATTTAATGAATCAAAGTTGAGTTTATTGATAATCCATGTAGCTCAGCCGAGCTAAGTATTGGAACTGATACACACTAGCAGTAAAATGCATACTTAAAGATGGCACATCAAAGGTTCTATAAACAATGCTACGTTCTCAAAACAGTCTTGTATTCATGTGTGAAACTTCACACAGTGACTTCCTTATCTCTCTTAAGGCTAGGGCATCCGGGGTGGCCTTGCTGGCCTGGGAGTCTGTCCCCAGAGGTTCCAACTTCAAAGAGCACATTCCTGCATTTGTTAGCAGAAGTGGGGGAAGGGAGGGGGAGTTCTACCACTTTGATGTGCATAGCCTAATTCAGAGTTAGTAACATTTCTATATTCTGATAACTATATTATTTTTTTAAAACTTAAAGTTTATTATTTTATAATAACAACAACATTAAACGTTTCAAACATATATCATAAGTGTAGAACAGGATACTTAAGTACATATTACTCAAGCAGAGTTATAAAAGCAATATCATCGTGTATAAGCACTCTAAGAGTGTTAATGTTGGTAAATACAGAAGAAAAAAAAGGGGGGGGAAGGGGGGGGAGGGAAGTGGGGGAAGGGGACCTAACCCATTTCTTTATCAGGAACTAATTGCCAAGTACATATTTACAATTAAAGTGAATGACCGTCAATAAATAATAAAATTCAAATACTTCTTTGGCATTTTGCATTTTTTGGTAGCACTCTTATTAACAAAGTTCAAAAAGGGAAACCATTTCTCTACAAAGTGTTCACCCATTTTAGGGTTGTCCGCAATACTTAGTTGGGAGGTAATTTTGTCTTGGATTATGATATCCCATACTTTGCGAAACCAAAGAGTTAGTGATGGTACCTTAGTTGTCTTCCAGTTCTTTGCAAGAAGTAATTTACCCGCCAACAATAATAAAGCGATAAGTTCTGATTTTAACTTGGAGAAATTGTTTTTCAGACCAAGATTTAGCAGTATCGTTTCTGGAGTGTGAGAGATGGTTTCCCCTACAATTGTTTCAATAGTGGTTATTAAGATATTCCAAAATGCTTGTATTTTGGGGCATGACCACCAGCAATGAATAAAAGAGCCCAAGGCGCCGCAGCCTTTCCAGCATAGTGGACTAGTGTTTTTATGAGCATAGCTCAATGTTTGTGGAGTTAAGTACCACCTTGAAACCAACTTAAATTGTAGTAATTTAAAGTTAGAACATCTAGATTTACAGATAGGTGACAACCAAATTGCATTCCATTGTTCATCCAACCATTGTGCCTTACAATCCTTGGCCCATGCATTTTGCTGGGATGTAGTTTGTGACCAGCTTTTTTGGTTTAACAGACAATACAATTTGGATACTAGCCCTCTCATACTCGGGTTTTCTCTATAAATTAATTTCTCAAAGGCATTTAATTGGTTAATATTTAGCATTACAGGAATTACTTTATGCAAAGCATCATATAGCTGGTAGTATTCGTACCAAGGGATTACAGTTTTGAACTTAGTTTCTAATTGGCTCTGTGTGAGTATTTTCCCTTTTGAGCTGACATCTGATATTCTAAGAATTTTTACTTGCCTCCAAATTTTAAAGTTTGTTTTTGGTACGCCTGGGGGGAACCAGGACTGTCCCAAAAAAGCCATGACAGGTGTTGAGGGTTGAGTCACTGAGGCTCTATATTTGTCCCAGATCTCTAAGGAGCACTGTAAAAAGGGGTTGTTTATCTTGGTTTTCCTCCTCTCTGTTGCACTAATCCAAACAAATTCATTAAGGTTAATCGGTGAAATACTTGCTGCTTCGATTTGTAGCCAGGGTAAGGGGCAATTCTTATTAGAATATAGTAAAATATTCCGTAGCTGGGCTGCTAAGTAATATTTTTCTAGAATCGGCGCACCTAAACCCCCTTTGTCTTTGGGTTTGGCAAGTAAGTGATATGCAATTCTTGTTTTTTTGTTCAGCCATAGAAACGATGAGATACTCTTTTGCCATGCTAACATGTCCGTTTTAGGGATAGAAATTGGGAGATTCTGAAATAAGAAAAGAAATTTAGGTAAAATAAAGGTTTTTATCAGGTCTATCTTCTCCAGCAAATTAAATTGAAGCTTCGTCCAAGAATTCAGCTACATTTTAGTTGTTTTAAATAATTGCTTGAAGTTGACATTAAATAAGTTAGCAAGGTCAATAGGGATGTGTACGCCCAGGTGACGCCACGCTGTTTTAACCCATTTGAAGGGAAAATTAAGCATAATTTTTTGCTGTACGTGTGGAGATACATTAATCGGGAATATCTCCGATTTGGACATATTGATAGCGAATCCAGAAAACTTTCCAAAGGTATTCAATACATTCATTAACTTAGCCAGTGATGATATTGGGTTGCTGAGATAGACGACTGTATCATCAGCAAATAAGCCAATCTTATGGGGGGTACCATCAACAGTTATTCCTTCAATTTCAGTATCAGTTCGCACCATATGAGCTAATGGCTCGAGGGATAAAGCAAATAAAATTGGAGAGAGTGGGCATCCCTGCCTCGTGCCTCTGGATAAAGTAATAACCTCTGAGTTTAAGTTATTAATGCTTAGTTGTGTCTTTGGGGAGTTATAAATGGCTGAAATTGATTTCATAAAATTATGGCCAAAATTCATTTGTTCTAGGACTGCCTTTAAGTAGGGGACCTCCAATCTATCAAAGGCCTTTTCGGCATCAAGTGATAGAATAAGGGATGGAGTTTGAGATATTTTACCAAAGTGTATTAAATTTAATGATCTTCTGATGTTTCCTGAGATAGTGCGACCAGGGATGAAGCCTGACTGATCCGGGTGGATATATCTTTCAATTATTTTGTTTAGTCTTCGGGCTAGAACTGAGGAAAAGATCTTAAAATCATGGTTTAGGAGCGATATTGGCCTATACGATCTAGGGTCTTGTTTATCTTTGCCTTCCTTATGTACAACTATTAATTTGGAGTCCTTCCAAGTTTCAGGGATGATTCCTTCCTTCATTACTAAGTTGCAAGTGGCAGTTAAGGGTTTTAATAAACTAGGACTAAATTTTTTATAAAATTCGATTGGAAAACCGTCTTTGCCAACCGCTTTATTATTTTTAATTGAATTTAGTGTTTCCAAAATTTCTTGCTCAGTGATAGACCTATCTAAGAACTCAATATCACATTGCGAGAGCTTTTTGTCGAATTTCATTTCCTCTAGGTATTTTTTAAAGTCTAAATTACTGTTAATAGAAGTCTTGTACAAAGACGAATAGTATTCTTGAAAGACTTTGACAATATCCTGAGGTAGAATACATGTCTCTCCTTGGGCTGTTCTAACTGAATGGATCATTGCTTTAGCTCTGCTTTGTTGTATTCTAAGTTTTAGCAGTTTTAGGGACTTCGAGGTTCTAGTAGTATATCGCTGCCTTAGGTATAGCATTTTCTTTTGGATGTCTGAGGTCTCTATTAACTCCAATTTCTTTCTCTCCATTACCAATTTCTTTAAAGTTTTTTTCCCTCCATATCTCTTATGCTTTTTCTCAAGTTCAACAATTTTAGATTTAATTTCCTGAGTCTCTTTACTTTTGTTTTTGTGACATACGGACGCTAATGAGATAAGGTCTCCCCTTAGGACTGCTTTGAAGGCATCCCAGACTATGTGTTGGGAAACTCCACAATTATCATTATGGTGGAAATATTCTAGAATTTTTTTATTTATTTCCTCGCAAATGCTCTCCTTGGTCAGAAGTAGTTTATTCAAGGACCAAGTTGGGCCTCTGTTGTCTTACTCCTGCATAGATATCTCAATCGATACCCACGAGTGGTCAGAGATGGTCCTTGATCCAATTGCCGTATTTTGAGCATAAGTCAGGAGAGCAGGGGACGTTAAGAAGTAGTCAATTCTAGAGTAGGTGTGGTGGACTTGAGAAAAGTAGGTGTAGTCACGTACTTTTTGGTTTAATGATCTCCATATGTCTACTAAATTTGAGGTTAATAATAGTTTGTTCAAACCTGTTAGTTTTGTATGGCCAGTTTTAGCTCCTGACCTGTCTAGTCCCTTATCCATGATATAATTGAGATCTCCTCCCAAGATGACTTCCCCTAGTTTGAAATCAATTAGTTCAGCAAAGGTTTCCCTCAAAAAAGTTAGTTGCCCATTGTTAGGAGCATATACTGAGGCAATCGTTAGAGGTTTACCATTAAATGTGCCCTTAACAAAGATGTAGCGGCCCTTAGAGTCCAGTTTCGTGCCCTGTACATCAAACACTGTCACTTTAGAGATTAAGATTGCCACCCCTCTTGCTTTAGATGACCCAGGTGCATGGAAGATTTGATTGAACCATTTAGAATGTAGACCAAAGGGAGAGTTTTTCTTAACATGTGTTTCTTGTAAGCAAACTATGTGCGGTCATTCTTTAGTTAAGGTATTAGCGATACGTGTCCTCTTAATTGGGTTTTTAAATCCCCTGCAGTTCCACGTCAACAGTTTCAAATTCTTAGACATCATAAAGTCTATACTTGGAGTCCACCAAGTTGTATGATATGCTCTACAGGAAATATAGATTAAATCAAACACCAAAATAATAGAAATTACGCACTCTGGCACTTACCAATTAGGTAATGAGGTATAAAATTAACAGAAAATATGGGTTAGGCAATAATCTTACACAACGGGTAAAAAAGACACTTATCAGACACACAATACAGTCTAATAGTCAAATAAAAACAAAACTCAAGCGCACCACCTACGTACCCACACGGGGTAAAGTTTCACTGGTTCCTAATAAATAGGAAACTAGGGAACAAACCTTAGGTTTCCCTAAACAGAAACTCCCTTAATATTCTCAAGGGGGCTAAACCTTTAATACAAAAACATAATCTTCCACACCTCCTCCTTCTCTAACGTGGTGTAACAGTGAGAACTCCTTAAAAAGACTTTTGCAAGTCTAAAAATGGGTTTCTCAGTAGAACAGTATTCAACTTAGTGTATGTAATCTGTCTGCAGCTTGTACTCACCAATAAGCAGTTTGTTCATTTCCAAATGTGAAGTGAATAAATAACAAGAAATAGCTGAATTCAAGACATAAATAAGAACAGTTGTTAACTAGGCAGTTTGCCAGTCAGTAGCATGCAAGTTGAAATAGGAAGGATATATTACCACCTGTTTAAATAAAGCAGTCATTGAGTCCTTATATCTGTAGCAAGTATGTAAGCCAGATTTCATATGTTACCCAACAGGTCTTTTGCACTAACCATTTAACCCAGGTTAACCCAGTTCTCTATGGAGCTTTGGTATAGCAATCTTACCTAAGCTTCCCTGTTGCATAAGTAGTTCTATTAAAGCAGTTAAGTTATAGTGTGAGAACAAAACTTGTGTGAAGATCATTTACCAATGCCATAACCTAATTAAGTTATCACTTGCAGACACAATGAGCAAAGTCAAGATAAAGGGCTTCTTGCAAGAGCCTTTAACTATATCAAATGCAGCAGCCAGGGGGCTCAGAATTTCTTCAGCAGAACTGCACACACATAAATTGCACAATAGGACAGTAACCAGAGCTATATTAAATTGAATGTCTTGTAGCAATAGGCTTGGAGTGACATAGCCAAATATATGGGGCAGACTGCTCACACCCATTAGTACCAGCACTAGCTTAACTTAATAGAAGTCTCTAAGAGTCAATATTACTTGCAAAGCTAGAGTTGTTATTAAGTCTATTAAGGAGATAACTGGATAAAGTACTGGAGACACTAAAGAGTCCAAGTCATGTCACTTCGTTTTTCAGACTGTCTCTATGCCCGCCGCCGGTTCTTCAGGGGTCTGAAAGTACTTTTGCAGTTCTTCATCTTCTTCCACCGTGTGTTTCAAAGATAGGGCATTCAACAACGCTATTCCTGATTGTGCATCATGCACCTTGTAGAAAGCACCGTTTTTAAAAATCAGAAGATCTGAGGCCGGGCTCCATCTGAATCTTAAGCCATTCGCATGGAGTTTGTTGGTTATGATCTTTAGCTTTCTCCTTTTTTCAAGCGTCTCCGGTGAGAGGTCTAGTAGAAATAGGATCTTCTTGCCATTATGCATAATCTCATCGCTTTTCCTAGCTTTCTGTAGTACGAGGTCTTTGATTCTGACATTTGCAAATTGGACTAGGATGTCACGGGTGAAGTTACGACGCTGTGCTGCCATTGAGCCCAAACGCTGCACTTTAGTGATGTTAACCGCCATTTCAGTTGGCAGTGAGAGTTTCTCTTGCAACCAGTCAGCAACAAAATTTAAAAGATCTTTATTCCTTTCAGCGCCGTCATCAAAGCCTCTAAGTTTAATATTTAAGGCTCTCCATTTATTTTCTAAAATGATCAGTCTGGTTTGCAGTTTATTTTCATTTTCTTTAATGGTGGCTACTTCCCCTTTAAGGGACAAACTTAGCTCAGCCGAGCGTTCAGCTATGCTCGCAGTTGTATTTAAGTCATCAGATAACACGCTAATCTGGTCTTTAATGGGCTTGAGGTGGTCTACAATGGCTTCATTAAAGTACTTATGTATATCTAGACACAGGAGCTCTAGATCTGCTGTATTTAGTGGGCGCACCTCAGCAACAGCAGGATTAGCAGCCTCATCCGCTTGTGGAGAGGTCGGGCTCGGCGCCATTTTTAAGCCGTCCGAAGCGCGCGAAAACGGGCCACCAACCTTTACAGAAGTTTCTGGTGAGAAGAAAGACAAAACCTGGTTTTTACTTTGGGTCGTCTGTCTCTTCTTTGTTCGCGCTGTTTTCCCTTTGCTTTTAGTGGACATTGGAGTTCGCCACGCAGAGTAATAGTCGGTTTAGAGAAGGAGAAGGCAGGAGCTGATCTATCTCGCGTCCGCCATTTGAGTCGCGACGCTCCGCCCCCCCCTGATAACTATATTATTAATGAATAAACAATCAGCATACAATGAACAATGCTTGACACTTTGTTCTGCACAACAACCCTGTGAGAAAGGTTAGACTGGAAGAACCTATATCTGGAAGAATAGCAGGAACCTGTGTCTGGCAGACCCTGCTCTGAAGCCCTAACTTCTATGCCTTCCTCAAACTCCACCACAGAATCTCCAGAAATTTCCCACCACCTGGAACTGGCAGCTCTAGTCAGGAGTGGCCCCAGTGAGTTTTCCTTCGGACACCTTTAGTGATACTTTTCAGAACAATAGTTTCTCTTTGATAATGTTGTTGGTCTCAAGCACAGGTCTTCAATCTCTCTCTCTCGGTTTCCCTCTCTGTGTATCTGGTCTGCTGTCATGGGACACCATTTCCCCCCATCTCTGGCTTTTTCCCTTTCAGTGGAGGAGAGGGAGGAGCTCTCACCAATTAAGGGAAGGCTTTCTCTGGTTCTTTCCCTCCTCTTCCCTCAGCCAATCTAGGGAAAGGCTTTCTCTAGCTATTTCCCTCCTCCTCCCTCCCTCAGCAAATTATGGAGAAAGCAAGTTAAAGCCTAAACAAACTGTAGCAAGTCCTGATTGGTTTAGAATAGGATGTATATTGTCACCCTGCTTATTTAATTTATATGCCAAGAACATCATGCGGAATGCCGGCCTGAATGAAGCACAAGTCGAATTAAGATTGCTGGGGAAAACATCAACAACCTCAGATATGCAGATTCACCACTCTAATGGCAGAAAATGAAGAGGACTTTTAGGTCTTGTTGAGGGTGAAAGAGTGCACAAAACCATTTTATAACAATACACAACAAGAAAATTTTAAGGGCTTCAGTAAATGACTTCCAAACAACATTTAGAGAATGAAGTACTCTTGGTACTCCAAATCCAAAAGTGCAGTCCAATAATATGTCCAAAGATTCTCTTCCATGGTGTCACCAAGAATTGTATTTATGAAGTGCTTCCAATCAGATGCAGTTCCAGTGGATAGAAGCAAAGGATTGAGTCCATAAGAATGTTTTGGAGTGGAAGCACCTCATAAATATAATTTTTGGTGACACCACAGAAGAGAATTTTCAAAAACAGAATCAAGTAGTAAGATTCAAAATCCATAAGAACACCACTCATTACAGCTTACATAGTCACCAACTACAGCCCTTGACCTGAGAAAGGATTTCCAAAATGAAGAGATAAGGAAATACAGAGCCTTCATCTTTGGACATATTATAGGACTGTACTTTTGGACTTCGTAGTACCAAGAGTACTGGTTGATTTTCGAAATGTTGTTTGGGTTGTTTACTGAAGCCCTTACAATTTTCTTGTTGTGTATTGTTATAAAACATGGCTTGTTATAAGGTTTGTCATAAAATAAGACAGCAATTCAATGCAAATAGATATAATTGTTTGCAGGGGTCATTTTGTAGAAAAATAGGTGGTGGAGCTCATCCAAGGATTGTTATGCAGTTGCAGTAGTATTCAATGTACAAGGAGGTAGAACTCTCAGAAGGAGGAGGTGGAAGTCTCAGATTCAGGAGTTGTGTTCCTGTGAGCTCCCACTGAATCTGAGGACTGATTGTAAAGAAAAAAGAATTATTGTATTATGCTAGTTAGTCACAATTGATACATTTCTTCAGGCTTTTTTTTTTAATAGCAGGAACACAGTTTTGATTGGCTTGGTGACAGGGGGTGTATCCCAATATGCAAATGAGTTCTTCTGGGCTTTTTCTACCCAAAAAAGGCCTATGTAAAACAATGGCGATGTCAAGTGGTATGGCCTAATATGCAAATGAGTTCCTGCTGGGCTTTTTTCTTGCTGTTGATATATCCTGTGTCTCCATTGTGTTGTTAGCAGTGGATTGGACACCAGTGAATTTTTAACTTTTTCCTCCTGCCACCACTCCAAACAGCAGAAGGAACTGAGGGGTGTCAGTGGAAGACGTCCTGCTATAGGGAAACTCTTCTGAATGTAGAATCTAAGAATTCACAGGGGCAACCAACCCAAAAAGCCACATTTACTTCCATCCTGGAGGTGAGGAGTCACACAGCCTACCTATTCATCTGGCAGCCATTGTTTCAAGGTGGGGACCACCTGCCAACCACAAGCCCTAACTGGCATGGGCCTTTTCCATTTTCCTGAAACATAGGGAAGGTGCCACAGTGGGGAATGGTGCTCAGAAGAGCTGCAGGTAGCATAAAGAGCCACATGTGACTCCTGAGCTACTGAGTTAATGTCACTGCTTTAAACAAAGAGAAGAAAAGGATTAATATAGCTATGTACTTAGCTATGTTTTCTATCTGCTGCACTAGGTGAACTCTAAATGCCACATAAATTATAGTACCTTTAGGCTCCGTCATGTCTACAAGACCTTGCAAGGCCTTCTTAGGGAATATCCAGAATGCAAAAAAAGTTTGAAGAATATTGCCTGTAAAACAGATATAGCAGGGAATGAGGCCAGTATGAGATACTTTTCTGCAAGCCCCAGTAACCTATATCCCCTTTCTCTGAGATATAACTTGTCACACTAGAAATCCTCACACCAATGCTACTGACCCCAAAGGAGAGAATTAGGCTGGTATGACAGTTTATCATGTGACAGGGATTTATTGTTTTGCCATTTTCAATACCCCCACCTTTCTGCCCTCATCAGGGCCACCAAGATGTTTAACAGATGCATGCATAATAAATATGCATCTTAAAAACAATTAAAACAAAAAAATTATTCAAACAACTAAAGCCAAGTTAAAATTCACAAACAATAACATATACTAGGCTAGGTCCAGACTGGCAGCTTTGGGTACATGGGAGGCATCCCAAATTGGGCTGGTCCAAAATAGAGTGGCTGAATCCTGTTCAGATGCTGTCGTGCATGTTGCCTGAATCCCCCGCGGGGGCACTTTGGCATGGTCCCATGGTTGTTGTGCACCATTCCCATAGCTTGGTTTGGGTTTCTTTTTTCCCATTCATTTTAGTGGTCATGCGCATATGCGCTTATGTGCACAGTGGCTATTTTTTACAATTAAAAAAATAGCAGAAACAGCTTGGGGCAGCCTGGTGGGTTCATACTGCCAGTTTGCCTCACTTGCACACTCCCGCATTCAGATGCTGGGAAAGGCATGTGGCAGAAGAATTTGCCAACTTTCAAGGTGGTAGCTTTTTGAGCTTACTCAGAGATGCCGGAGGATGGGGTGAGTATGTGAGCGGAACGGGAGGCAGATGTACGCATTTGAACTTGATTTTTTAATCTGTCTGCGAGCTGTCCCTGTGTCAGCTTAAACAGCCCATCTGGACCCAGCCATAAATACATATAAAAACAACAGTTACAAACAGGACAGGAATGAGAGATGTCAGAGGCAATGCCAGATGAAACAAAAGTCTTTGCCTGCTGGCAGAAAATGGCAACAGAAGGGGACCAATAAGTTTCCGTGGGGAGAGGGTTCCAGAGTTTTGGGGCCATGACCAAGAAGGCCCTCTCTTCAGTTGCCACCCACCTAATTGCAGGAAATGGGGGTACCTGAAGCAAAGCCTCTGAAGATAATCACAACAGTTCATAAGGCAATAAGTGGTCCTTTAGGTATGTTGGTCCCAGGCCATGTAGGAATTAAAGGTCAATACTAGCACCTTGAACTGTGTTCAGAAACAATTTGAGCGTCAATGTAGATGGGCCAAGACTGGGGTGATGTGTTCCCTATGATCTACTCCAGTCAACATTCTGCCTGCAACATGCTGCACCAATTGATGTTGCCAAACACTCTTCAAGGGCAGCTTCACATACAGTGTCATGCAGTAGTCTAATCTAGACATAAGCAGAGCATGGGGTGTGTAGGGACAGGTATTTGTGAATTTCCTGCATTGTGCAAGTGGTTGGACTAGATGACCCATCCAACTCTATGATTAATATGCACCACAATGGCTAGATCTTTTCTTCCCAGGAGGCAGCTGTTTAACCAGTAGAAGCTGGTAAAAGACAGATATTAAATAGCCACATGTCAATTGTCAAATAGATAACTTCAGATTCCCAATAGATGCTCTAGAAAAAAAATGAAGACTATTATCTAGAATCCCAAAATTATGGTCTAACCAGCTGAACACAGTGGCATTATTAGCATCATCAAAGTCTGCTGAAGGATAGAGAAGAATTTGCAGAATTTACCCCCATATATATATCATTCACTTATATGCTACTTACTCACTCTTTACTTGAAAAATTTTCAAGGAAGACATTACCTTTTCCTGAGATAAAAGTAGCCAACAATAGTGGAGAAAACGATCAGTGAATGCCTGAAGAGAAAACTGGTCTTGATTATTAAAGAACTACAAGAAGTGTAAAAAGAAGTTCGTAGCTGGGTAGGATAAAGCAAATCAAACAACATTTTGAACTTTGACTAGGAAAAATGAAAGACATGTTACAAATTAACCAACAAGGAAAAAGCAGAGATAATTTATCTTTTCTATTAATGCTGCCATGTGTTCATAATGCCACGTAGATGAGGACAAGGTGCAATAATTTTTTATTTGTTTATTTATTTATTTATTTATTTAGAATTTATATCCCGCCCTTCCCACGAGTGGCTCAGGGCAGCTTCCAATAATAGATCCGACATAAAAGTTAAACAATATTTAAACATGTAAAGGATTAAACATTTAAACAGATAAAACAGATAAAACCTTAAAAATTAATAAATATTCCAAATATATATAAAAGAGATCTGGCAAGTGCATTAAATTCTCAAGCTAGGTATAGGCTAGCCGGAAGAGGGTCGTCTTACAGGCCCTGCGGAACTGGGCAAGGTCCCACAGGGCCCTCACCTCTTCCGGCAGCTGATTCCACCATGTAGGGGCCATAACAGAGAAAGCCCTTTCTCTGGTGGGTTTCAAGCGGGCTTCTTTCGGCCCAGGGACAGTAAGGAGATTTTGTGTTCCCGACCTCAGTACTCTCTGGGGAACATGAGGGGAAAGATGGTCCTTCAGGTAGACAGGTCCCAAGCCATATAGGGCTTTAAAGATGATAACCAGCACCTTGTACCAGACTCGGTACATCACTGGAAGCCAGTGCAGGGTCCGAAGGCCCGGCTGAATGTGTCCCCACTTTGGGAGACCCAGTAACAGCCGGGCCGCGGCATTCTGCACCAGCTGCAATTTCCGAGTTCGGGAGAGGGGCAGCCCCATGTAGAGGGCATTACAGTAGTCCAACCTCGAGGTGACCGTAGCATGGATCACTGTTGCTAGGTCGTCGCACTCCAGGAAGGGGGCCAACTGCCTTGCCCGCCTAAGGTGAAAAAACGCGGACTTGGCAGCGGCTGCTATCTGAGCCTCCATCTTTAAGGAAGGCTCCAATAGCACCCCCAAGCTCCTGACCCTGTCCGCCGCTATCAGCAGCGCACCGTCAAAGGCTGGTAGGGGGATTCCCCTTCCCGGGCCGCGGCGACCCAGGCAAAGGACCTCTGTCTTCGCAGGGTTAAGCTTCAGCCCGCTCAGTCTGAGCCACTCAGCCATGGCATGTAATGCCCGATCTAGATTTTCCAGGGCGCAGGTCGGCTGGCTGTCCATCAGTAGATAGAGCTGGGTGTCATCAGCATACTGGTGACACCCTAGCCCGTGCCTTGGGGCAATCTGGGCAAGAGGCCGCATATAGATGTTAAATAACATCGGGGAGAGAACCGCCCCTTGGGGCACACCACAATCGAGTGTGCACCTCCGGGATAGCTCCCCCCCAACTGTGACCCTTTGTCCTCGACCTTCCAGGAAAGAGGAAAGCCACTGTAAGGCCAACCCCTGAATCCCCGCGTCGGCGAGGCGACCCTTCAGTAGCCGATGGTCGACCGTGTCGAACGCAGCCGACAGGTCTAACAGCATCAGCACCGCCGAGCCGCCCCAATCCAGATGCCGTTGAAGGTCATCTACTAGGGCGACCAGCACCGTCTCCGTCCCATGTCCCGGGCAAAAGCCGGACTGAAATGGGTCAAGGACGGAAGCATCCTCCAGGAAAGTCTGTATCTGCATCGCCACTGCCCTCTCAATAAGTTTGCCCCAAAAGGGCAAATTTGAGACCGGCCGATAGTGTGCCAATTGGGCCAGATCTAAAGATGGTTTCTTTAAGGAGGGACGGACCACAGCCTCTTTGAGCGGCGTTGGAAAGTGCCCTTCCGTCAGGGATCTATTTATGATATCCCGTATAGGATATCTAAGATCACCATGGCAAGATTTAATAAGCCAGGAAGGGCATGGGTCCAATTTGCAAGTTGTTGGGCGAGCAGATAAGAGGATCCTGTCAACTTCCTCCAGGCTGAGGGGGCCGAAGCCATCCAGCGTATAATCTGAAGACAGGCTCGGGGCCTCGATTTCGCTAACTGTCTCAAAATTGGAAGGGGGGTCGGGGCAGAGTGACGCGATTTTATCCACAAAAAATTACACAAAAGCCTCGCAGCCTATTTCCAATTCAATAGAATTTAGTCTATTGAATAGACTAAAGTTGCGGGAAGTTGCGGACGCAATCTTAGCCGCAAAGAACGCTTTCTTTGCGGCTTTGATTGCCATCTCATAGGCCTTCAAACTCTCTCTATAAGATGTTCGGGTCACTTCGTCTCGAGTACGCCGCCATTGCCTCTCCAGTCGTCTGAGTCCCCGCTTTTGTTGCTGCAGCTCCTGGTTAAACCAGGGCGACGGCTTCGAACGGGGACGCAGAGGGCGCTTGGGTGCGACCTCCTCGATGGCCCTGGAGAGCCCATCGTTCCAGGACTCTACCAGATCATCCAGGGAATCGCCAGTGGGCCAGGTGTCCCAAAGAACCGTTAGGAACCGTTCCGGGTCCATCAGGCTCCGCGGGTGAGCTAAAATACGCTCTCCGCCTAAACAGGTTTTGGGTGACACCCCCATACGAGCCTTAAGGGCAAAGTGATCTGACCATGGCACTGCTTCCATTGCAATATCAGTCACTGATATTCCAGCCACAAAGACCAGGTCCAACATGTGTCCCGCCTGATGAGTGGGCGTTGTAATAACCTGGGAGAGTCCTAGTGTCGCCATGGATGACACCAGGTCTGTCGCCTGGCTGGAGGCCGCGTTGTCAGCATGGACATTGAAGTCACCCAAGACCAAAAGCCTTGGGTGCGCCAACGCCCAGCCCGCCGCGGCCTCCACCAGGGACGGTAAGGCGCCGGCCGGTGCGTTAGGCGGTCGGTACACCAGCCAGATCGCCAACCCCTCCCCAACATCCCACATCAGGCCAACACATTCTATGCCTGGAATCTCTGGAGCCGGAAGAGCCCTAAAGGAGTAAGCCTCTCGTATGAGGAGTGCCACCCCTCCCCCCCACCCGCTAGTCTGTGACTGGTGGAAGACCGAGTATCCCGGGGGGACGGACTGGGAGAGAGCTACCGTCTCCCCCTCACGCACCCAGGTCTCAGTCACGCAAGCCAGGTCCATGTCCTGCTCGGACAGAAACTCCCGCAGGACAGAGGTCTTATTATTAATGGACCTGGCATTGCATAACACCAGTGACGGAGGCGAGTAATTCAGCCTGGCCCTACTACCTGTCACCGTCGGGATGGGACGAAGGCTGGAAGGGGGTCGAGCACTTTTCTTCCCCCCCCACACACACCCAAATAATACAACTCTCAGACATCAACAAACTGGTTATACCTACAAAATGCCTATCATTTGGACAAGGGTATGCATGAAACAGGGGATGTGCAATGGTATACTATAGCCTGCTCTCATCAGGTCTCGGAAGCTGAGCAGGATTCATACTTGGATGGGAGACCATCAAAGAAGATTGGAGAGAAAGGCAAGGACAAACCACCTCCAATTCTCACTTGCTTTGAAAGCCCCGTGTTGGAGTCACCATAAATTGTCTACAACCTGATGGCAATTTACACACGCGTGTGTATGTAACAAGAGTTTTGGATCTCTCTCAGTATGGATGATTGGTTCTGTATAGGAATTCCTGTTATAGAACTGCTATTATATCAATGAAAACATACTGGCTTGAGAGCATTATCTAAAATTTTGGGCTATGTAGTTGAGATGCCATTTGCATTACAGAAGGGCCTGCTGAATAATAATGCTTCAGGGGGCATTTGGGGAAAATGGCCCCTCAGAAATATGCCATGCCACTCCCTGACTGTCCAGCTTCCATTCTAAAAAAAAATTCTGTCCTTTTCAGTGTGGGGATATAAGGAAAAATATGCAAGCAATTTTCCATAGCAATGGTCTGCACCCATGGGGGCACTATCATCAGGTGAATCACAGAGACCCTCTTGCTGGATTGTGGGACCCTGTCAAGTCTGCAGATTCAATGATGAGTCGATGTAGGTACAAAGAAACTATTTTATTGATACTGTTACTTGTGGCCTAAGCCAAGGCTTGAAAAGACTAAGGTACATACAGTAGGTACATTGCATATAAGGAACACTTCAAAAGGATTCCTACGGGGGTGGGGAATTGTGCAGGGAGCAGTCACACATAGATGTTACAAATACGTTCTCATGTTGATTAGAGGCCCAAGTGGCTTTGATGATTCCAGGCTTCTCTCCCTCCCCCTGAACCTGAGCTGAGAAGGCACAGATAAGGCTTTTCACACATTTCCATTTCAAAGCAGGACTACTCAAATATGCAAATATCAAGCCTTTATTGGCATAAAACAGATTTAGCGGTAAAATAGCAATATAAATAATATAAAATCCTAGATTATAAAGTACATAGGGAGCTAAAATACATAAAATAAATAAAATATATATGTCGAGTTTAGCCAAATTAAATAATTAAAAAAAATAAAATATGGTCATTCCAGAACCATTCTCTGTTGTATTTCCATGGCCTGTTGGAGAAATCTAGCCACCGTTAAAGTTACCTCAGCGCAAGTGTCATTTAAAAGTGTGTGGACTTTGCCTGAATCTGCTAAGATATCTTTCAAGTATATACAACGAATATCATCATAAAGAGGACAGTTCAGTAGTACATGGGAAATAGTTTCAGTACACTTGGAATTACAAAGACAGTGTCTATTAGAGTACTCAATCCTGTTAAATCTACCAAATAGGATAGCAGATGGTAATGCATTACATCTCGTTAACGAGAACGCATGCCATTGCTGTGGAGCTTGCAGAGAGGAGAAATACAACGCTAATTTCCCTACTAAGAGAGGAAGTTCGAAATTCAGCAGGGAGCAGGACTTGCTGGCCAGGCTATATAACATTTGTATTTCAATATCTAGAATTCTGAGCTTAAGTTTCAAAAAAGCTTCTTTTAAGGATAGCATAAGAAGTGAATCTAAATCAATGCCCATAGATTTTATTTTCCTCTTAATAAATACTAGCCAATTTGACAAATTAGATTCTGAGAGCAGTTGATATAAAAGGCTCTCTGAGTCAGAGTGGTAATGTAGCCGTAGCCAGTATTTAAGTGACATTAGCCATGCTTGTGTTTCCACAAGATTCGTCCCTGTTTCTAAACACAAAAATGCGTATGGTACACACTTTGGGAATCCCAGAATTTTCCGTAGGAATTTTGATTGGACACCTTCAATGTTATTATCCAAGGCAGTGATCCACACTGGGACCCCATATAAAAGCTGCGGTATCACTTTAGCCTTAAAGATTTTTAGCGCAGCTGGGATAAACTGATTGCCTCTGCTGTAAAAGAAGCGTTGGATAGCTGCAACACTAACATTGACTGACTTAATTATGCAATTACGATGATTAGTCCAAAGTGAAAATGAAAATATTGAATATTGAAAATGAATTCCTAGGTATTTGTAGTATTTTACTTGTTCTATCTCTTTGCCGCCTATTGACCATTTCGTTGGTTTCCAAGATTTGGAAAAAACAACAATTTTAGATTTGTCATAGGAGCTTATTGTTGTTAAGGAAGGTAATACAGCCAACAAGCAAACGCTTTAATCCAATTCTGGAACAAGATAGTAAGACTGTATCGTCCGCATATAACAGTAAGGGAACATGTCTGGCACCAAGTTTTGGACTATGATGGTCAGTATCTGACAAAAAGGGAGCAAGATCATTAAGAAAGAGGTTAAACAAAAAGGGGGCCAGAACACAACCTGTCAGCGAAGGGGCATTGAAGTTTCAACAAGGAACAGGCTTGGCTTTGTTGAAAACAAAGTTTCCTTTTATTGATTACAGCAATGCATTTCACTACGCAAGTTCGTTGATACTAATAACAAGAGGGGTGCAAGCATGAGCATATATGGATACACATCAAAGCATAGGGTTTTTAAATCATTTCCCATAATAAAACTGGGGCTCCTCTGTTGAGGATAGCCAGGGTGCCTATCTGTTACCTCCCACCTACATAAACTGTCTCTCCTCCCCTGCTGTGGCCTTGCTCATCTCTGCTAGGTGCCTGGGAACCGGCTAGATGTTTTGCACTTCAAAAGGCCTTTGGCACCTCGGTTCCCCCCTCCCGGCCATCCTTCACATTCCTCTACAACACTGGGGTTAGTACAGCAAAAGTCATAAGGTTAGTTAGTAAATAAACAGTGCAGGTAATAAAGTAAACTTCAATGTATACAAGCTGACACAACCTTGTTTAACCCCTTTTCTTAATGGGATTTTTGATGTAAGATTGCCTGATAAAGAGCATTTGACTTGACAAAAGTTGAAAGTATATAATTTTTTAATGAGCATAAGGAGTCTTTTATCAATACTTGTTTGTTCCAGTTTATCCCACAACACGTCTCTGTCAATTGAATCAAATGATCCCTTTAAGTCTAAAAAGGCTACATACAATTTCATCTTTTTCCCAATAGTGTATTTGGAAATTAGATGGGACAAAGTATTACAATGATCGAGAGTAGTTTTGCCTTTACAAAAACCCAGCTGTTCCGGACCAAGAATTTTTTCTCGTGTCGTCCATTGTTCAAGTTTCCTCAGCAGATACTTAGAATATAATTTACCAATGGTGGATAGGAGATTAATCGGCCTGTAATTGTTTGGAATGGCAGGATCTCCTTTTTTATAAATTGGAACCACTATTGAATTAAGCCAGGCTTTAGGAATTATGCCAGTTCTGTCAATACTAGTAAAGAAGAAGAAGAAGAAGAAGAAGAAGAAGAAGAAGAAGAAGAAGAAGAAGAAGAAGAAGAAGAAGAAGAAGATATTGGATTTATATCCCGCCCTCCACTCCGAAGAGTCTCAGAGCGGCTCACAATCTCCTTTACCTTCCTCCCCTACAACAGACACCCTGTGAGGTGGGTGGGGCTGGAGAGGGCTCTCACAACAGCTGCCCTTTCAAGGACAACCTCTGCCAGAGCTCTGGCTGACCCAAGGCCATGCTAGCAGGTGCAAGTGGAGGAGTGGGGAATCAAACCCGGTTGCCCCCCAAGTCGGAATAAAGAGACGGACACAATTAGATTGGTGAAACTATGGGCCACTTTTATTAAAATAACCAGCAACGGCAAGGGCAACCGAATTGCGGCCAGGTCAGGGCCAGGGGTCTCCTCAGACTGCTCCCCTGCCTTTTTCAGTGGGCGAGAGACCCGGCCCCCCAGCCGGAGCTATGAGCCACAGCTCCCGTTAGGCAGGCCCAGCAGGGAGGCTCGCACCGGAGGGCCCAAACACCAGACGCGAGTCTCAGAGAAAGGCACCCATCCAATCGAGTCTCCAGGACAGTCTGCATTCACATACCTCGGGCCACACCAAAGGTTGATCCTGCCAGACCCCTAACTCCCCAAAAGGGGGAGGCTAACCGGTCCTCCCCAGGCCGCATGGTGCCATAAACCCCGTAAAAGCGAAGCGAAGACAGAGGTCCTTTGCCTGGGTCGCGGCGGCTTAGGGAATGGGGTCTCCCTCCCAGTTTTTGACGGGGCGCAACTGGTAGCAGTGCGCAGAGTTAAGAGCTTGGGAGTCCTACTGGAGCCTCCCTTGACAATGGAGGCCCAGATAGCAGCCACTGCCAAGTCCGCCTTTTTTCACCTTAGACGGGCAAGGCAGTTGGCCCCCTTCTTGGAGCGTGGTGACCTGGCAACAGTGATCCATGCAACGGTCACCTCGAGGTTGGACTACTGTAATGCCCTCTACATGGGGCTGCCCCTGTACCAAACCCGGAAACTGCAGCTAGTGCAAAATGCAGCAGCCAGGCTGCTACTGGGACTGCCTCGGTGGGAACATGTGCAGTCTGGGCTGCGGGAGTTGCACTGGCTGCCAATTGTTTACCGGGTTTGTTACAAGGTGCTGGTTATTACCTTTAAAGCCCTATATGGTCGAGGACCTGCCTACCTTAGGGACCGCCTCTCTCCATACGTTCCCCAGAGAGTACTGCGATCAAGCGCAAAAAACCTTCTTGAAATCCCCGGGCCAAAAGAAACTAAATTAAAAGCTACCAGAGAACAGGCGTTCTCTACAAAGGCCCCCCAATGGTGGAACCAATTGCCGGAAGAGGTGCGGGCCCTACGGGATCTTAAGCAGTTCCGTAGGGCCTGCAAAACTGCCCTCTTCCAGCTAGCTTTTTAAGACAGAACTCTTGATAAGATCAGTAATACCGAGCCATCTTATACGCTATCCGACTGTATTTTAATGTTTTACTGTTTTATTGTTTTATTTTTAAATTATTAACTGTATTATTTATTGTCTATTTGTATCAAGGTTTTCACCATGTCCTGTTAGCCGCCCTGCCACAACTGCCACAACTAAGGCCAAGTCTCTACTTAGGGCTTAGCACCCACAGAAAGGCCCAAAGCCAACACAAGCCCCTGCCGTAAATCCCTCAGGAAAAGCATATTAACCTTTTCCGAGAGATGCACACCATCCCCTCTGTAGAGGTCGGGACATTCCTTAGAAATATCCGGATGGGGCAAATAGTGGCCCAAACCACCCTCCGAAACCTTGCGAATCTCCTTATTTGCTCTATAACGAGCCCTTTCTAATCCAGCTGGATTCCAAGCACTGCGCCACACCAAGCGCGGAATCATGGCCGACCAAACTATAATGGTACCAGGCCATCTGTTCCTTATGTACTTGAAATCGTCTCAGGCCTGCAAGATCAAAGCCTTGCCTTTAATCAGCCCGAGATCATTCCCTCCCAGGTGAACAATTAATACCTGCGGAGGAGGGCCCAAACACCCATGAAATAAGAAAAGGGGGGGGAGCAAGCCAGGCCACTGAAGACCCCTGCTCCCTCGCCATTCAACCATAACATATTTGCTGAGCCCCAGCTGAGAGCCAACAGCAGTTCTCCAAGCTTAACTGTGCCCGCAGATGAGAACTCTGCTCCTCCGGCCAGGAACAACAGCATCTAAAAGGAAAAACATACAAGTTATAAAACCCAAACTTAAACTACACCCCACCCCGCTCCTAATAACAACTACCAGCGGAGCAAAGGGGCGAATAGCACTTTTGTAAACCTGAGATCGCCAGCGGCCAAGGCTGAATGGATGAAGTAGGATAACCCAGGGCAGCAGCTGTAGAGGCCGCGCCGATTCTAAGAAATGGATACAAAACCTCACTCCAAATAACCCCGAAATTGATGTCTTGCCAGAGGGCTACCCTCAAAATGGCAGAACAACAACCTTTCGCAACCTCAGAGCTACCTTACCCCCTAATAACTTAACATCCCTACCTGAAACTAAAACTTTTAACAAATATAAACTGTCCTCCTTATGTGGGTACCTGCGAAGCCATTCCTCAAGAGGACCCACCTTCATCGGGCTGAGGCCTTTCTCCAGATTGAGAAGGGCCCCCCCCCCCGATCCTTTCTGACCCTTGCGTGGCTGGACTCTCGGGCAGTTGTTGAAAGAGTGTGGGCCGGCGCACAGGGGGCATTCGTGCTTGAACTGGCAAGCTTTACGACTGCACGCCCCCTGGGCCCCAAACTCCCAGCAGAGCAAGCGGTGCTGAACTGCCTGCCCTGCAGCGCTGCGGGAGGATACTGAAGCACTGGAAGGAGAAGAGGAATCCTTGGTTACAAGGTGACCACTGTCGGATCAATCCCCCAAATTGGGCCGAGCAGGTGACATCACCTGCAGCCACAACTGCTGGTGAATCCGATCCCAAGGGAGTGAAGGGTACAAAGCGGCCCTCATCCTGAACTCCTGGTCATATTGGTTCCAGGCCGGGCTGCTGAACATCGTATACCCCTTGTATATGATGTCCATATACTGAATCAACTCTGTGTCACACAGTGGCCAAAACACCCAAATGCCATCAAGAGGTCCAGTGTCATGGGTGCTGGGGACCCTGCAGAGGAAGACGAGTCTGCCAAGGAAACTGTACCCCTGCCACCTGCACCAGTACCCCTGCCTCCTGCTGAAGAAGATCCCAGCCCCCCTGCCTCGCCCTCTCGGGTGGCTCGTGTGCGTGACCGCCTCCGTCAGGACCTCAGGGATCGGAGGAGGGCGGCACGCTCACAAGCAAGACGCTCCCTGAGTCCTGAGTTTTGAGAGGATTCTGGCCCTCCTAAGAGCAAGGATGCTTGAGTTGTAACAGTATCCTGGCTGCCTCCCAGAGCCAGCAATTAGCCCAAATGGGCAACAGCCAGCAGAGGGCTATATAGCTGTGGGCTTTGGGAGGAGGCTTTGTGGAAGCAACTAGTCATCTCCCTGACGTTCTAGCATCCACTCCGGCTTGACTTTGGTTCCTGAATCCCTGACTTTGGCTTTTGACTTCTGGACTCCCTGACCTCGGCTTCTGGACCTCGGACCTGCGATACTTGCACAGCGATTTGGATTTGGCACCTCGGACACTCCTGCTTGCTGGCTACAGACCTCGGACTGCCTCTGGACTTTGCCTGACCCGGCCCCAGCCGTGACAGATTGCTTCCACCCGACAAACACCCACTCCACAGGATGGAGGCTGAAGCAAGTGAAACCACCGAACTATTGGCTGCGCTCCAAGCCCAGGTACAGCAGCTAACACAGGCAGTAGTGCACTTGCAGCAACAACCTGTGGCCAGTGCTCCAGCCAAGTGCCCAGTTCCCCCACCTGACAGATTTGGGGGTGCCGTGGAAGAATTTCCTGCTTTCCTGGCACAGTGTCAGCTGTACTTTGAACTAAGAGCACGGGACTTCCCCAATGACAAGACGAAGGTGTGTTTTATCATTAGTCTGTTAAAGGGGCAGGCGGCCAAGTGGGCCACACCCCTACTGGTTGGGTCCTCTCCCCTACTGACTGATTACCAGGGGTTTGAGGCCCACCTGTCTGCTGCCTTCTCCAACCCAGTCCAAGCAGCCACAGCCAACCGGAAAATCAGGGCCCTGAAACAAGGCCAGTCCTCGGTGGCTCAGTATGCCACCGAATTCAAGCTCCTGGCCCAAGACTTGGCGTGGAATGAGGCTGCTCAGATGCACCAGTTTACTGAGGGGTTGGCAGAGGAAGTCCTGGACGAACTGGCCAGGGTGGAGCGGCCCCCCACGCTCCAGGAACTTATCACCCTCTGCCTCCGCATCGATGGCCGCCTGGAAAGTCACCGCCAAGCCAAGACCCGAGGGCGCCAGCTCCCTGCGCCATGCCACTTGGCTCCTCTCCCATCCCCAGCTAGTACCAGAGACGAGGGTGAGCCTATGCAGCTTGGAGCTGCTCGACCCCGCCTGACTCCAGAAGAAAAGGCCAGACGCCGCACGCAGAACCTGTGCCTCTACTGCGGCACGGCAGGCCACTATGCCTCTGGCTGCCCTGCTAAACATCGGATACCCGGACCTACATTGCCACCGCCGCCAAAAGGCCAGCCCCAGGCGTAAGTGGACCCTCCAGCCTGGGGCGACTAGCTGGGTCCTCCGAACAACAGGCTGATACCCCGGGCCCATTCCTGCTACCAGTCAAACTCCGTCTGCCCGATGGACGCTGGCTGTTCGTGTATGCCATGCTGGACTCGGGAGCAGCCCACTGTTTCGTAGATGCCGCCTTTGTAAAGCAGCACCAGATTCCAGTGCAGCCAAAAGAGACTCCAACGCTGGTGGAGGCTATTGACGGGCGCCTCCTCCGTTCTGGCCCCGTCACCCAGGAGACCTGTCCCATCACCTTCCACGTCCAGCAGCACCAAGAACAGCTACAGTTTGATGTCGCCCGCATGCCTCGCTTCCCGCTGATTCTAGGCCTTTCCTGGCTGAAGCTGCACAACCCCATCGTGGACTGGGCCCAGCAGGAACTACGCTTCCGAGACCCATGCCCCCATCTGACTCCTCCCACCACTCTAGCAGCCGGCATCCCGAGTGGTGGTCCTCAGCTCCCTCAGAAGTATGCGGATTTCGCCGATGTCTTTGAGGAGACAGGAGCAGATCAGCTTCCCCCTCACCGACCCTATGACTGTGCCATTGATTTGGTACCTGGGGCACCACTCCCGGTGGGGCGTCTGTACCCAATGTCGGAGCCTGAGTTGGCAGCTTTGCGAGACTACCTGGACAAGAACCTGAAACGCGGATTCATCCGACCCTCAACTTCTCCCCTGTCTGCTCCAGTCCTCTTCGTGAAGAAGAAAAGTGGGGAGCTCAGGCTGTGCAATGACTACCGGGCCCTGAACAAGATCACCATCCGTGACCGGTACCCTCTGCCACTGATCCCTGAACTCTTGGATCGTTTAAAGGGGGCCCAAATCTACACCAAGCTGGACCTCCGCGGAGCATACAATTTGGTGCGCATACGGCCCGGAGACGAATGGAAGACCGCGTTTGGGACCCGATACGGGCAGTACGAGCACCTGGTGATGCCCTTCGGATTGACCAACGCCCCCGCTGTCTTCCAGAGGTTCATGAATGATGTATTCCGGGACCTGCTCGACCGCTTCGCGATCATATACCTGGATGACATCCTAATCTACTCCCGCAATCCTGTCCAGCACGCCGAGCACGTCCGCCAGGTCCTGCAGCGCCTACGAGCCTATGGCCTCTACGCCAAGCTGGAGAAGTGCGACTTTGACCTGCGCTCCGTCGAGTTCCTTGGTCACATTGTGTCACCACAGGGAATCCTCATGGACCCGAAAAAAGTGGAAGCGGTCCTGACCTGGCAGGCCCCTCAGAATCGCAAAGACCTGCAGCGGTTCCTTGGTTTCGCCAACTATTATCGGCAATTCATCCCGGCCTATGCATCTCTGACCACGCCCCTGACTCAACTACTCCGCCCCAAAGAACCTTTCCACTGGTCCCCAGAGGCCGATAATGCCTTCTCCACTCTGAAGACCCGTTTTGCCACCGGGCCACTCCTGAGATACCCTGACCCCCAGCTTCCCTTTACGGTGGAAGCTGATGCCTCCAACGTGGCCTTGGGAGCAGTGCTGTCCCAGCGCGAGAAGCCGTCTCAGCCACTCCAGCCCTGCGCCTATTACTCGCGCCAGCTCACCGCTGCGGAGAAGAACTACACCATCTGGGAGAGAGAGTTGCTCACAATCAAGGCGGCTTTTGAGGTTTGGAGGCATTACCTCGAAGGGGCTTGCCACCCTGTTCAAGTGCTCACCGACCACCGGAACTTAGAGCACCTCCAGACCACCCGCCGTCTCAACCAGCACCAGATCCGGTGGTCCCTATTCTTCTCTCGCTTTGACTTCCAGATCTCCTACATCCCCCATACCCAGAACCGGAAAGCAGATGCACTCTCCCGGAAACCGGAATACGCCCCTGCTTCAACTGAGGCCGCGCCCGCTGCTCCCATCCTGCCGCCCTCAGTGTTTGCAGCCACCTCCACTACACCCACACTCGTGGAGGACATTCGTGCTAGCCAGGCCAACGATCCCTGGGTCCAGCAACACCTCCAGGCCCTCCAAGATGACTCGGCAGGCGAGTTCACGACTCGAGGCGGTCTCTTGCTACACCGCGAACGCCTCTATGTGCCGCCCGGGCCCTTACGGGCAGAAGTGCTATGCCTGACCCACGACTCGTTGCCCGCTGGGCACTTCGGACAGCATAAGACCACCCACTTGCTGACGCGAGAATTCTGGTGGCCACGAGTTCGCTCCGATGTTGCCCGTTATGTCAGCTCCTGTGACGTCTGTCGGCGGGCCAAAGACGTCCCGGCCAAACCCTCGGGGTTGTTACAGCCCTTGCCCGCACCCTCAGGACCCTGGGATACCATCTCGATGGACTTCATCACGGAACTCCCACGATCCAAAGGTCAGACTTGCATCTTGGTGGTCGTCGACTTATTTACCAAGATGGCCCACTTCATTCCGTGCCCGAAACTTCCCACAGCTCAGGAGACAGCTCAGCTCTACCTGCAACACATCTTTCGTCTGCACGGACTCCCAGCCCACCTGATCTCAGACCGGGGGCCCCAGTTCTCCTCTCGGTTCTGGCAAGCCCTCCATTCCAGCCTGGGTACTCGAGTGCACCTGTCCTCAGCCTACCACCCGCAGACAGATGGTCAGACAGAGCGCACCAATGCCACGCTAGAGCAATATCTCCGCTGCTACACCTGCTACCAGCAGGACGACTGGACCACTCTGTTGCCTCTAGCGGAGTTTGCATACAACAACGCGGTCCACTCGTCTACCCAAATGACCCCGTTTGCTGCAACCTACGGCTACCACCCTCGGTTCTTCCCGGCGATCCTGCCACCCACGAATGTCCCCGCCGTCGAGGCCTACCTGCAAGAACTCCGCGCCAGCCAAGACTTGCTCCGAGAGCAGCTACAGCGGGCCAAGGAAGCCTATAAACTGGCTGCGGACCGGAAGAGGCAGGAAGGCCCCCCAGTCCAGCCGGGGGATCAGGTGTGGCTCTCGACTCGCTACCTGCGCCGGCCTGGTCGGTCTCACAAGCTGGATGCGCGGTTCATCGGACCCTACCCCGTCATGGACCAAATAAACCCCGTCGCTTTCAGGCTCCAGTTGCCACCTCACCTCCGCATTCACCCTGTGTTCCATCGCTCCCTCCTTGTTCCAGCTGCACCCCCTGACCCAGCTCGGCCTCCTTGCCCACCGCCGCCACCACCGGTGTTGGTGGATGACGAGGAAGAATACGAGGTGCGCCAGATCCTGGACTCCCGGTACCATCGCGGAGGCCTCCAGTACCTTGTGGACTGGGAGGGATATGGCCCAGAAGACCGGTCTTGGGAGCCCGTGGACAATCTTCATGCCCCGGACTTGGTGCAACAGTTCCACAACGACCACCCCGACCTCCCAGGTCCCTCGACGGAGGGGGGCCCTGGGGGGGGGATAGTGTCATGGGTGCTGGGGACCCTGCAGAGGAAGACGAGTCTGCCAAGGAAACTGTACCCCTGCCACCTGCACCAGTACCCCTGCCTCCTGCTGAAGAAGATCCCAGCCCCCCTGCCTCGCCCTCTCGGGTGGCTCGTGTGCGTGACCGCCTCCGTCAGGACCTCAGGGATCGGAGGAGGGCGGCACGCTCACAAGCAAGACGCTCCCTGAGTCCTGAGTTTTGAGAGGATTCTGGCCCTCCTAAGAGCAAGGATGCTTGAGTTGTAACAGTATCCTGGCTGCCTCCCAGAGCCAGCAATTAGCCCAAATGGGCAACAGCCAGCAGAGGGCTATATAGCTGTGGGCTTTGGGAGGAGGCTTTGTGGAAGCAACTAGTCATCTCCCTGACGTTCTAGCATCCACTCCGGCTTGACTTTGGTTCCTGAATCCCTGACTTTGGCTTTTGACTTCTGGACTCCCTGACCTCGGCTTCTGGACCTCGGACCTGCGATACTTGCACAGCGATTTGGATTTGGCACCTCGGACACTCCTGCTTGCTGGCTACAGACCTCGGACTGCCTCTGGACTTTGCCTGACCCGGCCCCAGCCGTGACATCCAGCTCCTCCTTGTCCTTTTTCACCAAATCCCTAAATAAAAGGGGGAATACGTCCACGTATTCCCCTTTTAAGATGTTCTCCCTCGTGGCAGGCAGCAGGTGATCACCCAGCAGCAAAGCCACTTCCCCAAAAGCCATAGCACTAAAGGGGACCGCCCCGTACGGAGATGGGCAACCCCAGCCTCCAGGCCAAGCTGCTGCTGACCCCTGCTGCCCCACCCCGGGCCAATTACCAAACGGATCGAACTGACCCTGTGGCCACGTCCAGTTGCTCAGCTGCTCTAAACCTAGAGCATAAGGAGCCCCAGCACCGCCTAACGGAGCACCCGCCCCTCTAGGACCAGCAGACCCCCAAGCCCCCCAAGGCCATACAGGCCCAGAATGAGGCAAAGAGCCGTCCCCCGACTTACCAGAAGGTAAAGCAGGCACCAAAGCTGATCTGATACTGCCCGCACCGGACAACAGGCCCGCTCCAACATCAGAGCCAGTGGGCCCCACAGCTCCTCCAGCAGCAACCGCAGCAGATCTGCCCTCCAAAAGAGATAAGCGGGTCAATATATCTGCTTGCAAAGCACGCTTAGACAACCGCCCCTTCTTGGGCAACTGAGAAGGTGGAAACCCCGATGCCTGCTCAAGTGCCCGCAGCCTCTGAAAAATGGCTGCATTAACTTCATCGTCCCCTTCCTCGTCCGACGAAGGGGGGGCGGAGGCTTAGATGGAGGCTTAGAAGCCTTAGGGGCAGGCTGTTTCCCTTTTGACTTTCCACTGCCTTTGCGACCCGACATGCTCACTGAAGAGCACAGCACAAAGCAGAATTTCTTTAATTAGCTTAACCAAGCCTGAGGCAAACAAAGGAATAAGGGTGGGAAAAAACAGCCTTCAAAATGGCCACCACCCCAGTGAACTCTAAAATGGCCACTGCCTCAACACCTCGTAAAATGGTTGCCCCAAGAGTAGGGTTGCCAAGTCCAATTTAAGAAATATCTGGGGACTTTGGGGGTGGAGCCAGGAGACTTTGGGGGTGGAGCCAGGAGACATTGGGGTGGAGCCAAGATCAAGGCTGTGACAAGCATAATTGAACTCCAAACGGAGTTCTGGCCATCACATTTAAAGGGACGGCCCCCTTTTGAATGCCTTCCTTCCATATGAAATAATGAAGAATAGGGGCACCTTTTAGGGGCTCATAGAATTGGACCCGCTGGTCCAATCTTTTTGAAACTTGGGGGGTATTTTGGGGAGAGGCACTAGATGCTATACTGAAAATTTGGTGCCTCTACCCCTCCCCCAAAAAACAGCCCCCCCCCCAGAGCCCCAGATACCCATGGATCAATTCTCCATGATTTTCTATGGGAATAAATCTCCCTAGGGAATAATAGAGTTCCCACCAGACATTTCCCTCCCCTCCCCCCACTTTCTGATGACCCTGAAGCGCTTGGAGGGTCTCCAAACTGGGGGATCCCCTGCCCCCACCTGGGGATTAGCAACCCTATATTTTCCAACCCAGACTGGGCAACTCTACCTCTGGGCTTGGCTTGCTGGAGGCAAACATTTTTCCCTTTCTGCTAGCAAGGCAATGGAAAGGCAATCACTACCCAATTATTTTTAGAGTGTTTTACACATGGCTGCAAATCACTGAGCAGGGAGTAAAACTGCAGCCACGATCCTTTCTCACCCCTCTCGTGGTGGCCGGCCAGCTCTGTTACCGTTTTGTAGATAATTCTCCCCAGGCCCTGTGAATTCATCTGCATGGTCACTCAGCAGAACTAACAGCAAATGAATTCCAATTTCCCCTCTGAAGAGAAGCTCTCGCCCTTAAAAATTATTGCATTTTGTAAAAGGCTTGTATCCAAACCAAGCCAAAACCCTCAGAAGGCTTAAAAACACAATAAGGAAGGGGTGCAAAAAACAACTGCCAGTCCTGGGAGAGAGGGACACAGCAGTCCACACCACACAGGCTCCGCCAGAACATCAATGGTGCCCGACCTGCACAATTCCGTCGGCGGCGCAAGACAGACCGGCGCGCCCCAAAGTCGCGCAGCATGCCAGAGTCTGTCGTCCCCACTGGCGCCCGAACCGCAGAGTGACAGGGGCCTGGTGGGACGAGGGAAAGGAGACCCTCCGCCGCTCTCCCCAGGCAGTCCACAGCGGTGGCGGCAGCAGCGGCGGCCTGTGCCGCGGCCGCTCTCCTCAGGCAGCCTGTAGCAGCGGCGGCAGCTGCTGTCCTCAGGCAGCCCGTAGCGGCGACGGCGGCAGCAGCGGCCTGTGCCTGTGCCGCTCTCCTCAGGCAGCCTGTAGTGGCGGCAGCAGTGGCCGCTCTCCTCAGGCAGCCTGCAGCGGCGGCTGCTCTCCTGAGACAGCTTGTAGCAGCGGCAGCGGCCGCTCTCCTCAGGCAGCCTGTAGCAGCGGAGGCGGCAGCAGCAGCAGCCGCTCTCCTCAGGCAGCCTGCAGCGGCGGCCTGTGCCCATGCCGGCGGCACCGGCGCCGGCCGCTCTGGTGCTGCCGCGGCAGCAGCAGGCACCGTGAGGGGGAAGCACCGTCCCTCCCCCACTTCCAGATTTTTGGAGAGCGGGGGAGGAGGCTGCCAACCTGGGGGTCCCTCGTCAGGGCAGGAGGGTTGGGAAGCCTACCCAAGAGCAAGGGTGTGGGGAAGAAGAAGCAAGGCCAAAATGGCCGCCAAACACCAGGGAAAAGTACAGCACTCAAAAAATGGCCGCCCCAAGCACAGGGTATGGGGAAGAAGAAGCAAAGCCAAAATGGCCACCAAGCACCAGGGAAAAGTTCAGCAACTCAACAATGGCCACCCAAAGCACCAGGAACGGGGAAGAAGCAGCAAGGCTAAAATGACCACCAAGCCCCAGGGTAAAGTACAATTACAAGCACCCTCAAACCCATTGACCAATAGCCGCCTCTCAAAACTGCCACCGAGCCTGGCTGCTCACCACTGTCTTGGCCAAATGGCCACCTAATCCCCTGACAGAATGAAGGGGGAGGGGGTCCAAAACTGGACTGCTATTTATAGAAGGTGCTGCTACTAGGGCCCCTGCAAAGGAAGCCTCCCTCAGCCCAAAGGGCACCCTATAACCCCCCTGGGCACACAGTCAAACTTTAAAGAACAATGCTCCAGCGACGCGCTCCGCTCAGCTCCGCCGATCCACGCGACGATCCCCAGCCTCCCGGCCAACACAGCCCTCAAACACTAGGAGCGTGCAAACACGCTCCCAGCCCTTCCGAAAACGCCGAGAGGACTGCACGGCGTCAGACGGGGCTTCAGCAATAGCGCTGAAGCCTCGCCCCCTAGAGACACGCTCAAAAGCGCGCCAAAAAAGTCCGCTCTCCCTCCAGGGGGCGCAAAATTCCCCCTCTAGCCACGCTGCGATGCAGCGGGCTCAAGGAGGCTCCGTTCTCCCAGATAAGAGTCCGCACACTTCACCACTACACTTCACCACTACAGAGATGCGAGCGGAGTAGCCCACCAATCTGGATCTAACTTTAGGATTTCAGAGGGAATAACATCTGGTCCTGCTGCTTTACCTGATTTCAATTGCAAAATTAGATCTTTAACTTCATCAGAAGTCACAGAGGGCCACTCCGGAAGATCTACCTGAGAAAGTTCAAAAGGTCTAGAAGTGTATAGTTTACTTTGGGAGAACATAGAGAGGAAATATTGGTACCAGATATTGGGGGAAATGGCAGACATAGAAGGGGCATCAACTCTATGGGCACCTGATACAATAGACCAGAATTTTTTTAGAGTTCTTTAAGATTATGGCCTGGTATAGCAGGACTACTCTCTACTCGAAGGGAGGGGGAACAGGAAAGAGTTTGCTAGCAGCATTTGGTTATATTTTGGTTTTACCCAGCATGCTGTTTGGTTGAGCCAGAGTTATAGCCAGACTTGACAGACCCTATAGAGCTTCCACTTTTGGCTGCCTTTTGGAAGGACCTCCTGCAGAGAGAACAAGTATGTCATCTCTTCCACTGTTCATGCATGCTGAAAAGAGCAACAGAATGATGATGTGAAGTCAGTCAGTGGTGGAGGAAAATTCTGTATAGCTCTGATTCTTGGCTTTTCTTCACTATGGTACATGTGCTTGTCTTTTATTTCCTATCCTCAGCATTTCTGGTCTGCTTCCCATAGTCATGGCCTGGATACTGATGATGCCATAATTCTGACTTCCCATCTTCCTGTCACATACTTCTAATGGCACATGACTTCCTGTCATCCACTGGAAGCTCAGTGTTTCCCTTGCTTTGTGGGTCCTGAATGTGGAAATGCTGAAAACCTCCATTCTACAGGATCACCTGGGAAGGTATGGGGGAGAAGAGGTTGCAAAATGGCTGGAATGTACCTTTCTCTAACCAAATTCATTCTTGTCTCCTCTGTTCCATTATCTTTTCTTCCGGAGCCCTTTGCACCTTTCTTGTTTGTTTCCATCCTCTTTAATGTCTACATCCACAAATTAAAACACTGGTCTGAAAGTTATGCTACTTTAGAGATGCCTTCACTGTTTGCAATGGGAAATTTATCTCAAAAGAAGATGGGGCCTTGGGAAAGGGGTGGAGCTAAACTCAACACCCAGTCCCACTCAGTTTGGAATCTTTTTAACTCATTTTAAATGTTTAAAGTATTTTATGTACATAGTTTGTTTTTGGATCCTTTCCAGTCTCATATCTGACTGCTGTGTGGTCACTTTATTTATAGAAGTAGGTTTCATGAAATGAGCAAAGCAGTTGAACCATTGCAATCACCAACCCCTTAAATGACATGAAGCTCCTGTCCTACAAAATAGCATGTCTATAGTTTCTTTCCTTTGATGACTATCTTTAGGGTCATAATATGTGCAACTTTTTATTGAAAAATAAAAATGGTAAAGACATTTTCATCGCTTCCTATTGTCATTGCTGGTAACATGTTTATCTTCACTACCACTGGAAATTAATCTGTCCTCTTTTTCCTCATTCCCCCTGACACTTATTGTGTTGAAAGTAGACATAAATTTGCTCTGCCAGGGGTTGAGCCTGAGTAGGCAGTGGTTGGCAACTCAACTATCTGGGGGATGGGTGGGGAAAGTATTAATCTTTCCCTGCCTTAGCCAGTGCTTCAGATGTTATTTTTGATGTGTCCAAGCAGGATGCCTCAGTGCAACCTGGGGAACAGAATCATCAGCATATTATCAGGCATACTGAGGAACACCTTCCCTAGTATGTGCTGATGCTTGGTACTTTGAACTCATACAGTATCTGAGTAGCCAGGAAGGCAGGCAGGGAGAGATTCTTTCCCCACCTGTTTACCTAGCTGGTTAGATCAAGCTTGGCTAGCAGTAGCAGTGAGTCATGGGAGGAAGACGCAAGAGAAGGAAAAAGGAAGACAGGACATTGAACAAATGAATGAATGAACGAGCTAATGAATGAATCAATTATTGGATTATTCCCCCCCCCTTCCATTTTTGTTAATGTGAGATCAATCAACTCTGAACTCAGTGTTTTCATGCATTTATTTACCTGGGGGGTTCAACAGAATGTAAAGACATTACGGAAGCAATTTTTCTTTTTGAAAAAGAAATGTGAAACACAATAATACAGCCTTGACAAAGCAATACCATTTGCCCACCAAGGTCGGAATAAAGAGACGGACACAATGCATTGGAATAAAATTGGGCCACTTTATTAACTCACAACATGAACAGCAAGGGCACCCCACCAGCGGCCTGGCCAGGGCTAGGGGTCACCGCGACCGCTCCCCTGCCATTACCGGGCGAGGGACCCAGCCCCCCAGCCGGAGCTGAGCGACTCAGCTCCCTCCAGGCAGGCCCAGCAGGGAGGCCCGCACCAGAGGGCCCAAACCCAGACGCACGTCTCGGCAGAAAGGCACCCTCTAGCCGAGCCTCCTGGACAGTCTGCATTCTTCAAACCTGGGTCTCCAAACCCCAAGGTCGATCATGCCAGACCCCAAAATTCCCCAAAAGGGGGATGCTTCACAGTCCTCCCCTAGCCGCATAGTGTCCTAAACCCCTAAAACCTGCCACTAATAAGGCCAAGTCTCTACTTAGGGCTTAGCACCCACCGGGAGGCCCAAAGCCACCCGCAACCCTTGCTGCAAATCTCTCAGGAAAAGCATATTACCCTTTTCTGAGAGATGGACCCCATCCCCTCTGTAGAGGTCAGGACATCTCGCTGAAATATCCGGATGGGGTAAATAGTGGCCCAATCCCCTCTCCAGTAATTTTTTGATTTCTTTGTTGGCTTTATACCTGGCTCTCTCTATGGCTGCGGGGTCCAAAGCATAACGCCACACCTGGCGGGGCAGCATGGCTGACCAAACTATAATGGTCTCCGGCCATCGCTCCCTAATGCACTGGAAGTCATCACGGGCTTGCCACACCAAGGCCTTACCCTTCAATAACCCCAGATCATTACCTCCCAGGTGAACCATTAAAACCTGAGGAGGAGGACCCGCTCTACCCTTAAATAACAATGGCAGCAAGCCCGGCCACTGAAGGCCCCGACGCCCCTGCCATTCGATAACTGCATGCTGGCTGAGTCCCAGCTGAGAGCCGACCGCAGTTCTCCGTGCTTGAAGAGCAGCCCAAAACACGTAGCTATGGCCGCAGATGAGAACTCGGCTCCGGCTCCTCTGGCCAGGAACAGCAGCATCTAAAAAGAGAAAAACCATTAGACACAAACAGAACCAAAACATTCCAAAACCCAGAGCACTCATTGCCCGAAAAAGGGGCGTATATAGGCCTCATAAGCCGAAGAACGCCAACGCCCCAACCTCTGAATGGAGGTGGAAGGAAGCCCCATAGCAGCCGCTGTCGAAGCCGCCCCGATCCTAAAGGAGTGGGTCCCAAACCGCACCCCAGATAACCCTAATTCATCCAAAGCCCTGGACGTGACAGCCCAAAACTGGTGTTTCGTCAATGGCTTACCGTCCAGGTGTATAAACAAAAATCCATCCTTGGGCCCGCGCACTGCCAAGTAAGCAGTCAATGCGTTAACTGGACACAGCTCAAGCTCTGAACAACTACCAAGCTCAAGAACAGTACCCCGCTGCAACTGATCCGTCTTCGAGCGACGGACAGTAACGACTGCCTTACCCCCAAACAACCTCAAATCCCTCATCTGCAACGCTCTTCCAGAAACATCATTTCTAGACTGAGCCACCAGCTCACTCACTCTAAGGGCCCCAAAAAAGGCTAGCAAGGACGCAGTGTGAAATAAACACGCCTCAAAAGACGAGGCACACACCACGCCCCACACCCTCTTCAAACCCCGCAGAATCGACGGAGACACCGGATTCCGCGTATCAACTGTGGGCCCAGCCTCTCTAGACCACCCCTCCAGCATCTTTCAAAGACGAAAATCTGCTGTATCCTCCCTATAACCCAGCACCTTACTTGCAAAAGCCAATGCAGACAGGCGCCCCCTAATCGATCGCACGGCCAACCCCTTACCTCGTAGCGAAACACAGTAATGGAGCAATTCCTCCACCGGGAGGGGCCAAACCCTGCGATACCCTACCTCAGCCCGAAAGTCTTCAAACTGCCGCACAGCCCGTTCGTAAGACTTCCGAGTACTAGGCGCAATGGCTAGACCTATCGCTCTGCAGGCTTCGGCTCTCCAATCCGCCATAACTCCTGGGGCATTGGCACCGGCTCTCCGTCTGCCTCTGGGGCCAGCTGACAAAACCTCTCCATCTGTTTACGAGACAGAGCATCAGCCACCCCATTACTCACCCCAGGAACATGCCTGGCTAAAAACAAAATATTAAGCCGCAAACAGTGCAGAGTGAAGGCCCTCACCAGTCTCATAACCCGTCCCGATTTGGATGAAAGGAAATTAATGACATGGACCACTGCCATATTATCACACCAAAAATGCACAGTGTGATTGGCCATATCCTTCCCCCACAGCCAAACCGCGACTAAAATGGGAAAGAACTCGAGAAACGTAAGATCTCGGTTCACACCTACCTGTATCCAAGAATCAGGCCAAACATCCGCGCACCAATGTCCGCGAAAGTAGACTCCAAAGCCTAAAGATCCTGCAGCATCAGACATGACTTGGAGCTCGGCCTCGAGCCTCAAGTCTTCCCTCCAAAAGGAGACTCCATTAAAAGACTCCAAAAATTCCTGCCAAACCCTCAGATCATCTCTCATGCTGCAGGTAACCCTAGTCCTATGCTGAGGCAAGCGTAACCCTGCCATAGCATCACACAGCCTCCTAAGAAAAGCCCTTCCCGGCGCAACCACTTTGCAAGCAAAGTTGAGGTGCCCCACTAACTGCTGCAACTCCAGCAAAGTGACCTTCTTTTTAAGGAGAAAGGCATCAATCCTAGCCCTCAGCTCCACTACTTTCTGAAAAGGCACCCTAGAAAACTGGTCAATCGTGTTAATCTCAATCCCCAGAAAAGTCAACCTCTGGGTTGGACCTTCCGTTTTTTCTGGCGCTAAGGGGACTCCAAGTTCAGCAGCCAGCTCAGTAAAACCTGCCAACAGCCGCCCACAACGTCCTGTCCCTTCAGGCCCCACAAAAAGGTAGTCATCCAAATAATGAACGACATCCTGCAAACCCACTTTCTCACGCACAGCCCATTCTAAAAACGTGCTGAAACGCTCAAAAGCAGAACATGACACAGAGCAGCCCATTGGTAACGCTCTATCCATGTAAAATTGGCCCTCAAAAGAAAACCCCAATAGGTCAAAATCATCAGGGTGGACGGGCAAAAGGCGAAATGCAGACTTGATATCGCATTTTGCCAATTCTGCCCCCACCCCGCAACGCCTCACCACGGCGATAGCCTGGTCGAAGCTGGTGTACCTAACAGAGCACAAATGCTCTGGAATCCCATCATTCACTGACTGACCCTTAGGAAAAGACAAATGGTGAATCAAACAAAATTCACCAGGTGTCTTTTTAGGCACCACACCTAACGGCGAGACTCTCAAAGTAGCCACTGGAGGCTGCACAAAAGGACCCAAAATCCTTCCCTCAGCCAACTCCTTGGCAATCTTGTCCCTAACAACCTGCTCCAAACCCTGAACAGACTTAAGGTTTCCAGACCTGAATGAAACTCGAGGCCCCCGAAAAGGGATCCTAAACCCAAACTTGAAACCTTCTAACAAATACGAACTGTCAACCCTCCTAGGATACCTAGCCAGCCACCGTTCAAGCGGTCCCACCCTTATCGGGCTGGGCCCCTTTCTTGGCTGGAAAAGCTCCTCCGCCCCCCCCCCCCCCCGGGCCTCTTAGAATTCTTCCGCCCCCGGGTTTTTGGGCAGCTGTCAAATGCATGGGATCCACCACACATGGGGCACTCGTGCTTAAACTGGCACGCCTTTCTGTTACACACCCCAAGGGATCCAAAATCCCAGCAGAGCAAGCGGGGTTGAACCGCCTGCCCCGCTGTACCGCGGGGAGAGCTTAACGAAGCAGATGCGGGCGACCTACTCACTAAATGACCGCTATCTGATCGGTCACCCAGGTTAGGCCTAGCGGGGGACATAACCTGCAGCCAAAGCTGCTGATGAATCCGATCCCACTGGAGGGACGGATATAGAGCAGCCCTCATTCTAAATTCCTGGTCGTACTGTAACCAGGCCGGTCCACTAAAGGTCGTGTAGCCCTTATAGATTATGTCCAAGTATTGAAACAAGGACGCTGCCCGCCATGGCTGCGCCCTAGCAATCACCCCGGCGTAAATACAGAACCCTGGCAGCCAATTCGCCCATGTTCTGTCAACCTTTCGTTTCCTTAACTTCTCCTTCTCCTTCTCATCTAATTCCTCTTTGTCTTTTTTCTCCACCTCCCGATAAAGTAGAGAAAATAAGTCAACATATTCTCCCTTTAAAATTTTTTCCTTTGTGGCAGGAAGCAAATGGTCCCCAAGTGGCAGAGCAACCTCCCCAAAAGGCAAGGCCGTAAAAGGCACCATCCCGTACTGAGATGTGGCTCCCACCATGGGACCTGACAAGTTCATTTGCCCTGCACCTGGATGCACACAGGGTATGCCCAACCCCCCTGGCCATGCCCAATTTTGCACCAGCCCTGTCCCAGAAGGAGTAGGCACACTTAAGCTTATCCCTGAAGCACCCTGCCCAGCTGCCGAAGCAGGTCCCCATGTTCCCCATGGCCAAACCTGCCCGGACCCAACTTGCAAACCATCACCAAACCTACCTCCAAGTCCAGCAGGCGTCACCGGCAAACCGATGCCCGACGTCCCCGCCGCCTCCACCAAACCTGCATCAGGGCCAAAGGAACTGGCATCCATGCCAGGCACGACTCCACCAGACCTGCCCTCAAGAATAGACAACCTGGTGAGAATATTAGCCTGCCTCGCCTTTTTGGATTGCCTCACATCTCCACCCCCACTCAAGGAAGGGACACCCGACGCCTGCTCCAAGGCCTGCAGCCTGCTCAGAATATTATAATTCACAACCGCTTCATCCTCATCATCCGAAGAGGATGGAGGTGGTGGCCTCCTAGCAGGCGCTTTAGATGGTCTGGGTGCAGGCTTCTTACCTTTTGACTTGCCTGAACCTTTACCCCCAGCCATTTTTTCCAAGAACTGCCACCCAGACAACCACCAAAATGGCCACGCTTATCTTCCTTATAAAAGGCACCTCAAAATGGCCACCCAACTGCCTTTCTGCCCCTTCCCTAAGGGACCTAAAATGGCTGCCCAAAACTGCCTAGCAACAGCCCAAAACTGCCTGGCAACAGCCCTAAACTGCCTGGCAACAGCTCAAAACTGCCCAGCAGCAGCCCCAGCTACCACACAGCCTCAAGCTAAGCCACTATAACTAAGGACGAAGTGGGGGGGTGGGGGGTTCAACAGACTCTACCTCCCCCCTAACACCAATGGCCAACCGCCCCCAGGGTCAAGGAAGACCAATGCAACCTAAAACCCGACACCTGACCCAAGCCTCCACCGGGATCTGTCTCAGCCTGTGATTAGAGCTAAAACTGCAGCACTGCAGCTTTACTACTCTAAACCCCAGGCTCCTGCAATATATATGTGTGAAACACACAATAAGCAGGAGCAAAACACACAACCCCCCACCTCCAACCGCTCAGACCTCCCCACGCCGAACACCCAGCCCCAAGCAAAACTCAGCCAGCCAATGCCACTCCGTCCGCTGTCGCTCCGTCCGCTGAACGAAGCTGCCACCGCCGCTCCTCTCAAGCTGCTCGAGGAACCGAGGACCCTAACGACGATGAAGAAGCCTGACAAATTGCCTCAAACGCACACACAGCCGGGCAAGAAACTCCGGGAAGACAGCCTCCCGACAAGCGCACCGATCGCCGAGGGACTGAGAAGGAACGAGGAGCTAGCCGATAACACGGCTAAACCCCGCCCCCAGCAAAGTGCGCCCAAACGGGCGAACTCCGTCCCTTCCCCCCCTGGTGGGCAAACAGATCCAAGCAGCCTAGCAGCTACGCTGCAGGCTGCAGGATCAAGATTGCTGTATCTTGCATGGAGCCCATTTGTTAGTCACCCTAGTGGTAGGGCTGGCCCTAGACTATCTGGCACCCTAGGCAATGCTAACTTCTGGCACCCCCCCCACACACACACACACTGATAACTACATGGGGGACATCCAGTTGAGTGCCCCCCCCAGAAGGATAGTGACTTAGGCAATTGCCTATTTGCCTAGTGGCAGGGCCAGCCCTGCCTAGTGGTGTCGGATTTTTGCAGCATGGCTCCCGCTTACATTGCTCTACCAACATACTAACTCCAAGGCCATGCGAGAATGACTACTTGATGGCTCCCTTATGAAGTAGGCTATCTTTGGCTTTTTAAAAATCAAGTATCAATCTAAGCTGGTTGAGGCACTAGCTGAAAGTGACAGGTGGACAGGATAGATCAGGGGTGGGGAACCTTTTTTCTTCCAAGGGCCATATGGATATTTATAACATCATTCGTGGGCCATAAAATATCAACTTATAAAACAGTGCTCCACTGAGGGAGAATGATTCAAGCCAGCAAAATTAATGCAAATAATTGTTTTTCTATTTGAAGTCATCTGGGGAGAACTAATCTGGCACACACACACACCATGCCCACCGCCCTAGGCAAATGCCTAGGTCTAGGGCTTTTTTGTCGAAAAAGCCAAGCAGAAACTCAGTAACATATTAGACCACATCCCCTAATATTAGCATATTTGGTGATACACTCATTTAGGCCACACCATCTGGGATAATCAAGTGCAAACTGAACTGTGATAGTAACTTTTCCTGGCCCTGCAGCAATTCTGGCCGGCCAGCCAGGCCCTGGGGAGGCTGCTGCACAGTGCGGCTGGGCCCCACGACCCTCGCTGGCCAGCCAGGCCCCAGGGAGGCTGCCACACGGCTCGGTTCAGTCCAGCAATCCTCAAGGGTCACACACATCAAATGACCTCAAGGGCCATATACGGCCCTCAGGGTGGAGGTTCCCCACCCCTGGGACAGATGATGGAGTTAGGTCCTCAAATCAAGGGTTAGACTGGTGGATGTTTACTGATTAGCAGGGCCATAACTAGGTGGGGGCTCTGGGGTGATGCCCCTCCCCAATATGCCAGACACACCCTCTCCTAGTCTTCCAACCCCCCCTCCTCTTGTTTATGCTGAATCTGGAGCCCCCTCCAGAAAAAAAAAATCCTAGATACAGGCCTGTTAGCACTGGCTTACATGAGCAGTAGGGGCACCAAAGACTCAAGATGAGTCATATCTTGATCCTGTAAAATTTGGTAAATGACAAATAGCTGAATGCAAACAAGAGCAAGATTTCACTGCGTTCATGCAGTATCTGGACTGGCAGTATTCATGTGGCATTATTGTGGCATGGCATCCAATGCAAACACAAACATTCCAGCAAGAACCATACAACCAGACCACAGATGGCGAGGCATAGGTGTCTTCGGGTGTGGGCTCTAATAAATAAAAAGCAGGGCCAAAACTGGAGATAATTCATCTATACAATATTTTAGCAATGATATGACTGACCACTTTCTCAATGTAAGGTGCTTCCAGTTCATCCAGGAATGCTTCAGGCCATATATAATATTGACTGGCACTGCAGGCTGCAAGCTGATCCTAAAGGGGGGACAAAGCTGACAGACATTAGACCCATTCAGTCATTATTATTAGTGATCCAATCAAGCTTACAAGCAGGACTTTTTATGTAGAAAAAGCCCAGCAGGGACTTATTTGCATATTAGGCCACACCCCCTGATGCCAAGCCAGCCAAAACTGCGTTCCTGTTCAGAAAAAGCACTGCTTACAAGTAAAAATCATACCACAAAATCATTAAAACATCCTAGTTATTCTTAATGTTGTGATATCCACGCACAGTTACCTCTGCTCATAAACTGCAGCAATCTATTTGAGATTTCTTTATTTTTTTAAAGAAAAGGTTGTACAACTTGGAACTTATCAATAAACTTATTTTGTTTTTGTTTAAAAAACTATCATAAATTATCAATTAAAAACGTATGGGGCTGGCACCTTTTAAAGGATAACAGTGATGCACTTTAAACAAATTCCAGATCACAGAAGTCTTTAAATGCCAAAAACAGCACTTTTGAATGGAGCCAGAAGCATGCTGTCAGTCAGTGTAATTGTCACAAACTTGACTAATAGCATATATATGTTTTTATACCTGCAGATAAATTAATTGCAGAGTTCTGCACAGTTGTAGCTCTGAAATTTTTTAAAAGGGAGTCCCAAGCAAAATGAATTCCAGTGCTCAGAACAATGTCAAATCCCAGTGTCCTAAGAACAAACACCTCAGGTATATCTGATATAAGTGACAAGAGGTTCTGTTTGACTCATCCACCAAATGATTTTTCCAATAACAAAGCTAGATCTAATAAAGCCACAGATACGCCAGCAATCGCATGTCAGCGTGGTAAAATTATTTGAGTACAGGTTGGAGAGACAGGGTTCATCCTTACCTTGGTGTAAAGCTCACTAAGTGATCTTGGGCAAGTCACTTTTATTCTCAGGTGAATCTAGCTCACAAGTTTGTTACAAGGATTGTTACAAGGATTGGGGAGGATTGTATATAACTTCCTTAGGGAAAAAAAGTGAGATAAAACTCTAATCATAATATGGAGGAAAGAGAATCCACTCTTGATTGAGAGCTCCATAAATTCCTTAGAAGGTGATTTTTATTTTTTTAAAAATTGTGTCCACTTCTTCTTTTCACAACATAGATCAATTTACTAATGTCCCAGACTGGGTTTTCTTGGGTGGGGGGGAAGTGGGGAATCCATCTCTGGTAGTCTGTCAAAAATACAGATAATGGCTTACTAGGAGCCCACAACTACAATGTATGTTTTATATGTGCCTTGGAGGAGGGGATAAGACATACTTGCTATAAAAGTCCTCTTTCCGGTTTTGTGAATAAAGTGAAGGGAACTAATTGCGTATTAGGGAAGAAAGGACCAGCTACTTCTGCAAGAGTATCAAACCTATAAAGCAGTTCCTCTGCCCTGATGAACCTTTTACAACTTTTCCGTGAGTTGGGGGAGCAGCAAAGGGATTTGAGGAGATGATCTGTATCTGGAAAGATTTGGGAATGTGCATCTCTTATCTGTTTCCGCATATTTCCTGAACCTGTGTGCGCGTGCATGCATGTGAATATTGCACCTCAAAGGGAACAAGGATAAATTATTTAAATTAAGGCTGAAAGTTGGGCATTTTCTGGAAACTGTTCTGTCTAATTTCAGCTGGAGATGGTCACATGATATGCCTGAGAACAATAGGAAAGAGGACTAGTTAAGCATACTATTCAACTCTGTAATATACTAATACCCTTGTATACATTGGCTTAATTTAGTTGCCTAAACTAGAACTGCGCTACTGATGTGCTTGTTCTTTGCAAACCTCCATACAGACAGCATGTAGTAGAACCTCTGAAAAGGCTTTTGAATTAAACTTCATCTGTTATAGTTTCACCTCTGATGGTACCAAACCTCTGTATGCATGCACAGGGAAACCGTACACACAGCTTGAGTGTGGTCTTCAGTATTTCCATGTAGCTGCTCAAACTGTTGAAAAGAAAAATTACTTTTCTTGTACATTTTAAAATCCAAACTGAAGAGTGGATTGCCTATTCAGCTGGGTCACTGGTATTTTCTGCTCTTACTTTCACTGTCAAACAAAGTTAGCAAGGGGGAATTTTTTTTTGCCTACCTTGTACTGTTCGTTAGTGTAGTATGTTGGGGGAAGAGTTTGTTAGATTGGTCGCTTGGCAGGATGAGGTATTGGCTACAGTCTTTCAGGGGAGCACCTATGGCTCTGCACCAGTTGGTGCAGGTGGTCTGTACGAACTGCAGATGGGCTTTACGACTCAATGCGGGGAGTGCAGATCACGACAAAGCCTCACCAGGGCGGATCCTTCCAGAGGGACTCATGTTGATCTAGGTGGATGTGGAGTTTGGGCTTGGCTGCTCAGCACCAGCCAGATGATATTGGGCTCGTGATGGGGGCAGGGTGGCTCACCCTCCCAGGACAAGGTGGGGTCCTGGGTTTGACCCCAGGGCTTGTCCTGTTAGGCCTAGACCTCTTGCCATTCTAGTTCGTTCAAGTTATGTTTTAATAAAGTGGCCTGGTTTCATCCAACACTGTGTCAGCCTCTTCATTCCGACTGGGGGGGGGGGGGGCAAAGGCAGATTAAGGTAATTTTTGTATTGATTAACTTTGATCACTTGCTTACATATGAATCTGTAAGCACTGCAGTAGATGTTAATTGCAGGTGTGTAGCTTGGATGATCAGTTAAAAAAAATGGGATGCAACCAGAACTTTATGGTCTGAATTCATGCTCCAGTTTCCACAAGCCCTCGCCCATAAATATGCACATAGCTGCATATTTAACACAGTTACAAAGACCCAGAATATGGTGCAAGAAAGAAGACTGAACCCTCTCAGTTGAATGCAGCAATTCATAAAGGGAGTTAGAGTATAATTTCTGTGGGACAAAAAACACGATAGATGTAAATACTGCAATGTAGAATATACTGCAATGTGGAATTAAGGTATTCCTGCAACTTAGTCTTCCTCAAAACAGCATAAAAACTCTGATTATAGAGCCTGGTCATTTTTAGAAATAGTTAAGGAGTCATTTCCATTTTCAGCCAAGATTCTATGCATGAAAACATCCCATATGCAGGAAATTTAGGTGATAGATATCTCCTTGTATGATGCAGTTACTTTTCTTTCTTGATTAGAATGATACCAATCTAAATATGCAAACTATATGAGAACCTCACTCAGAGTCTTCAAAAGAAAGTAGTTTTTTAAAAAACAAAAATGTTCATAAAGACTGGTTGCTACTATCAACAGAATAGTATACCTTCAAGTAATAGTTATAAAGTTTTGATATTGTAATGTACTCAGTGACGAGACGTGTAGAAGGCAACATACTTTATTGTAAGGTACATCACAGAACCACCCAACGTGGGCCGGGACCCGCTTTATATACATTCCTCCCGGAACAGCCCTCTAGCTGGCCAGTCCAATCCTGGCCAGTCAAACTTCCCACCACTGATCTTGATTGGCGGAGCCTTTTCCCGCGCTGCGCAGGGTGACCAAGGGACTTCCCCTGGTCGCCTCTGCTGCAAGGCCGCGCGGTGCTTTGTTAAGCACAAGACACTACACTCCTCCCCCCCTAGTCTAAGACACATAGTCCTGCAAGTAGGCTGGCGCCCTGCGTTCCCGGGTAGATCACCTCGGGGTTGCTTGCAGTGCGGAAACAGGCCCCGTGGAGGGGTCGCCTCTTGGGGATTCGCCCCCGGTGGCTGGCGGGCCGGCTCTGGTTGTGGTTCAGGATCAGCCAGCCCCGGGAGATCGTATGTTGGCAGGCACGGTGCTGGCGGGGCCGCTTCTGGGGTTCCCGTTGCTGGCTCTTCCTCGCTCTCTGCTTCCCCCGCCTCGGGTGGTTCCTCCGGCAAGGTGCGGTGGCGCAGCTGGTCGATGTGCCTCCTCAGAACCTGGCCCCCCTCTGTCGCTACCTCGTATGATCGGGACCCCGTCACCCTCAGGACCCGGCCGGCTACCCATTCTGGGCCGCTTGCGAAGTTCTTCGCATAAACGGGATCGACCGGAAAGAACCCCCGCACTGCTTCCCTGACTTCTGGGGAACCGCGGACGTCTGTGGCTCAGTCCGGGTGTAGCCTGTCTAGTCGGGTAGTTAATTTCCTCCCCATGAGTAGTTCCGCGGGACTTGACCCTGTTGTTGGATTGGGGGTGATCCTGTTATGGAACGGGAAGGCTGCGAGGCGGTGGTCCCAGTCCCCCTGAACAATGCGCCCCAAGGCCTCTTTGGTGGTCCGTACCATTCGTTCAGCCTGGCCGTTGGTGGCCGGATGGAAAGGGGCGGACCTAATGTGCCTTATGAGGTACCTCCCGATGAACTCCCAGAATTCCCAGGAGGTGAATGCGGTGCCATTGTCCGTGACCAGGGTATCAGGGATCCCGTGCATGCAAAAAAACCTCCGCAAGGCTCTGACGGCTGCGGCCGTGAAGGTAGATGCTACCGGAATCACCTCTAGCCATTTTGTGTAGGCGTCGACCAGGATGAAGAATATTTGCCCTGGTACGGCCCGGCGAAATCTAAATGGAGACGGGACCACGGCCGCCTGTTGGACTCCCATCTGTGGACTGGTGCGGAGGGCGGATCGGGCCTGGACTCTTGGCATGGTTGGCACCTTCTCACCCACCCCTCTATCTCCTCATCCATACCTGGCCACCATATGTAGCTTCGTGCCAGGGCTTTCATTCTCACAATCCCTGGGTGGGTTTCATGTAGGGCTTCTAGTACCTGTTTGCGCAAGGGGGGGAACCACCACCCTGCTGCCCCAGAGTATGCACCCCTTGTGGGTGGATAGTTCGTCCTTCCTGGATGCGAATGGCCTGAACTCACTGTCCACCTTGCCTGTGGGCCACCCCCTCCCCACCCAGTCCAAGACCCATGCGAGGATACGGTCCCTGCCTGTTGCCCGAGCCACCTCAGCAGCGTGTAGGGGCCGCTCGGGCAGGGACTCAATGAGCATCACCAAGTGGGCCGGGGCGGTATCTGGGTCCGTCGAGGGAAGCGGCAGGCGGCTGAGGGCGTTCGTGTGCCCCATGGCTTTGCCCGGGCGGTGTACTAGGGTGTAAGTGTATGAGTTCAGGAATTGGTTCCACCTCAGGACTCGCTGTGACAATATTTGGGGGGTCTGACGATCAGGGGCAAGGAGACCCAGGAGCGGCTTGTGGTCCATGGCGATGGTGAAACGCCTACCATATAGGTAGTCGTTGAATTTGTGCACCCCCGCCATGATTGCCAGAGCCTCCTTGTCGATCTGCGCATAGTTACGCTCTGCCAAGGTCAGTGAGTAGTACGCCACCGAAACTTCCCTCCCGTCCGGGAGTTGGTGTCCCAGAACACCACCCACTCCATACGGGGAAGCATCGCAAGCCAGAATCAGCGGCAGGCCCTCGTCGAAGTGGTGAAGCACGGTGTTCGAGACAAGGAGGTCTTTCACCGCTTGGAATGCAGCGGCTTGGCGCTTGCCCCAAACCCACGGGGCTTGTTTGTCCAGCAGCCGGTGAAGCGGTTCCGCTATGGCAGCTTTGTGGGGCAAGAACAAATGATAGAAGTTCAATAAACCCAAAAAACTCTGTAGCTCTGCCTTGCACGTGGGGGCTGGGGCCTGAACTATGGCCCTGGATTTATCCTCAGTCGGGTGGATTCCTGCAGCGTCCACAGCGAACCCCAGGAACTCCACCCGCGGTACTCCTAGTAAGCATTTTTCTTGTTTGACTTTCAGGCCCGCCGCTTGGAAGCGGCGGAGTACCTCTCTCAGGCGGCTGCTGAACTCTCCTGCGTCTGGGGCGGCGATTAAAACATCGTCAAAAAATGGCTGTACTCCGGGGATTCCTTTAAGAAGAGAGTCCATTATACTCTGAAAAATCCCCGGAGCTACGCTTACCCCAAATTGTAGCCTCCGAACCCTAAAAGCTCCCCGGTGGGTTACAATGGTCTGAGCCTCGGTGGTCTTGGCGTTGACCGGCAATTGCTGGTACGCTTGTGCTAGATCCAACTTCCCAAAAATTTTGGACCCCACTAATGCCGCCAGTACGTGGCTGACCAGCGGGACGGGGTAGGGGTTGTCCTGAAGCGCTTTGTTGACTTATAGTCAGCGCAGATCCTCACGTCCCCATTGGGCTTCACAGGTGTTACTATGGGAGTTTCCCAGGCCGCGTAGGACACTGGTTCTAAGACTCCCTGGGCTGTGAGGCAGTCCAGCTCTGCCTCAATTTTTGGTTTTAAGGCGAACAGGACCTGCCTCGCCTTGAGCCGGATCGGTCTGACCAGGGGATCGAGTGGCAGAGTGATGGGCGGCCCTTTGTAACACCCCAGGGACCCATTGAATACTGCTGGGAACTCTCGGTAAACATCCTCAAAGCTGCTCGCCTGTACCTGCTCCACCCCTACTAGTTGGATCCTGAGTGGTTGGAACCAGGCCAGCCCCAATAGGGTGGTGAGCTGGCGCTTAACCACCAGAATATCCAATGGCCCCCTGAAGTTCCCTCTCTCTACCCGCACCTGGTCCCAGCCTGAGATGTGTACCGGGTTTTTTTGGAAGTCCCTTAGAACAAAGTCAGCCGGCCTCAGTTGAAGGCGGCGGTGGGGACATAGTTTCCATAGGGTTTCCTCCGAAATAATGGAGATGGAGGAACCCGAGTCCACCTCCATGAGACAGGGGCGCCCTCAATGAGGACCGACATTTTGACCCTGTCGGGGGCGGAGAGGGGCAAGTTCAATATCTGCATGCTGGTGGACACTGTTGTGTGGGCTTTGGTAGAGTCGTGGTGTATGGTCGGTCGTCTGCGGCCGCTCTTGGCCAGGCAAGCACGTGCGATGTGGCCCGTTTTTCTGCAACTTCTGCAGTCCATGTTTTGGTATGGACAGTCCCGCCTCTCGTGGGGGTCGCCGCAGCTGGCGCATTTGATCGTGGTGTGTCTTTCCATCTCTTGTTGTCTCATGGGGGCCCTTGGGTCCGTTCCTTGTGACCGCCGGAGCCGGAAAGCCTCTTCGTCCTCCAGGCTGCCGAGCACCATCTCCTCGTGGTAGACAGCCTCTCCACGTGGGTGGCTGTACGCTTTGGTGGCCCTCTCGAAAGCCGTTGCCTCATTGAAGGCTTGTTGGAGGGTGAGCTCTTCCTTGGCGAAGAGCTTCTGCTGCAGCCTTTCGTCTCGGAGGCCCCAGACGAATCGGTCCCTCAGGGCCTCCTCCCGTTTATCAAAACTGCAGTTCCCTGCGATCTGCCGGAGAGCGGCTAGGTAGACTGCCGCCGTCTCCCCGGGCTTCTGATCCCTCTTATGAAAGAGGAATCGGTGGGCTGCGATGGACGCTTGGGGCAAGAAATGCCCAGTGAGGAGTCGGACAACCTCCCCGTACATCCTCTCGGTGAGCTTTGCGGGGGCCGAGAGTCCTCGTGCGATCTCAAAGGTCGCCTCTCCGCAGACGCTCAACAGGACGTCCCTCATGCAGTTGTCATCCGTGATCATGTTGGCCTGCAGGTAGCACTCAACCCGTTCAGTGTAGGTCTCCCATTTTTTGGGGTGGTCTGGGTTGAATTCAGCAAGATGGCCCGTCGTTACGCTAGAGTTTGCCATTGTGGCGGCGGGCGTCTCTGTTTCTTGCGGTCCTGCGCCTTCCTCGTCTCCAGCCAGGTCAGCTGCTTTCCACTGGGGAAGCCTTCCTAGCCAGATCCCTCCTTCATCGCCAGTGTAATGTACTCAGTGATGAGACGTGTAGAAGGCAACATACTTTATTGTAAGGTACATCACAGAACCACCCAACGTGGGCCGGGACCTGCTTTATATACATTCCTCCCAGAACAGCCCTCTAGCTGGCCAGTCCAATCCTGGCCAGTCAAACTTCCCGCCACTGATCTTGATTGCCGGAGCCTTTTCCCGCGCTGCGCAGGGTGACCAAGGGACTTCCCCTGGTCGCCTCTGCTGCAAGGCCACACGGTGCTTTGTTAAGCACAAGACACTACAGATATCATTCAGGTCTGCATATATTTAGGAGCCTACACTATCAAAGATGATAGCTTATTACAGCCATTCTGTAAAAAAGATAGATGGTGTAGCATCGGTGAGTAATTAAGTTATGATAATATTTAAGCTGGCCGGCCACTTTGGCCATGTAAGAACGCTACACCTGGTCAATAGACAGTTTTGGTGGCCGCATATGAAAAAAAGACATATCAGAGTTTGTGGCCTCCTGCCCCATTTGCATCATGGCCAAGAAACGGAGGGGCAAGACACCGGGCTTCCTCCAACCCACCCCTACCACCCATCGACCATGGTCAGTAGTGTCAATGGACTTTATAGTGGAACTGCTGGCTTCTCAGGGCAAGACTGTGATCTTAGTGGTCCATTTCATTCCCTGCAAGCAGCTCCCCACAGCAAAGAAGCTGGCTTATTTATTTTTCCAACATGTAGTGAAATCCCACTCATTTCCCGACAAAGTCATTAGCGACCGCGGGCCGCAGTTCGTTGCCAACTTCTGGCGGGAGTTTTGCAAATTGGTAGGCATGGAGCAGGGGTTGAGTTCCGCCTACCACCCGCAGATGGACAGACAGACGGAACATGTGAACACCCTTCTGGAGCAATACCTAAGGTGTTACTTGAATTACCAACAAACGAACTGGGTGGAGCTGCTTCCTTTTGCTGAGTACAGTTACAACAACAGTCTGCATAGCTCGACTAAACCGTCTTCATTTCAGATTGTCAGTGGCTATGAAGGGAAGCCTTTCCCCCTGCTCCCTAGCGGCCAGGGGAGCTCTCCTCCCACTTCCTGTCAACAATGGTGGGAGGAAATCAGGAAAGGCTGGGCTATCATACAGGAAAACCTAGAGGCAGCCAAAAAAGACTATAAGGCCCACTTCAATAAAAAACACTCACCTGAGTGGGAGTTCAAAGTGGGAGAGACGGTTTTCCTCTCTACTACGAATTTGCTTCTGCCTCAAACTTGTAGAAAACTAGCATACAAATACTTTGGTCCATTCAAAATAAAACGGGTAATAAACAAGGTAACAGTGGAACTGGAGTTGCCTAAACTGTTCAGTAAAATCCACCCCGTTTTCCATTGCTGTCTTCTTCGGAAAGATCCTGGAGTTACGTCATGGCACCCCCGCCCTCCAGAGCCCCAACCTATTCAAGTGAGGGGTCAAAGCCATCATGAGGTGTGGGAGGTGCTAGACGCCAAGCTGAAGAAGGGGGTTTTGTATTTTCTAGTGCGCTGGAAATACTTTCCCCCTAGCTGTGATGAGTGGGTCAAGTCAACAGACATAAGAGCTCCGCTCCTACTGAAAAGATTTTACCTACTGCACCCAGACAAAGCCCAAGCACAAACTTAGGGGGGGGCAGTATGTCATCTGATGTAACTTTACTGGTAAACTGCTTAGCTGAACTGTAGCCATCTTTGAACTGTGTTACTAACCATGAGAAAACCTTTTGCATATCAAAGTAGAGAATGCAGATGTTACCAATGCTAAGTGTGAACCTTTCTTCCCCCTGATACTAACAAAGGCAGAAATTCCCCTCTTTGAAGATAAGGCGCCTCCAGGGAAAGTCGCTTGGCTATTCCCGGAAGAATAGCAACAACAATGAGATAAGAGGGAAAGACCGTGTGAATTGTTGCACCTCATCTCAACAATGTTTAGAATTGTAGTTCTGTATAGTTCCCTTTGATGTATCCCAATATAGCCACCCTCCTAAGGCCATATTGTATCAGTCTCAATCTTCTCCTTCGCTCAGATACTTATGGATTATCGAATAAAGCTTAAATTTGCAACAATTCAAGGTCTGGCTGATTTGAAATTCCATCGTCTGACACTACCCTATTGTTCTGCCATTTTTCTCCCCCATCTCAAAGAAATCTGAGAACAAATTCACATATGGCAGCTCATGAAAAGCACACCTTGGGGCAGCTTTCTCACTGGCTTTGCTACTCTGCTGCAATCACACACATTTAATTAATGGACTTTCCATCCACTTTCAATACACTTTACAACTGGATTTTACTGTGAGGACTGGCAAAATCCAGCTGGGAAGTGCATTAAAGTGGATGGAAAGTGCATCATTTAGTGTGTTTGATCACAATCTGAGTGAGACATCTGTTGGGGTTTTCTGGTTACTTACTACATCATAGCTGCAATCCTAAAGACTTTCCTGGGAATAAGGTGTATTGCATAATACAGGTCTTACTTCCCAGCAGATTTGATTAGGATTTCTCATTATGTGAACTAGAATGTATCTATATCTCGATGGTTCCAGCAGCAAAACCACACAATTCTTTTCAGTAGTAACTACATTTTCTGTGCTTGTTTGACATTCACTGGAGTTTCCATTTTTCAGAGGGTTTATTTAAAGACACCTTGGATTGTGAGAAGAGCATGTTGTATGCAGCCCAGTTTTTCCCCACATAACATGTTCAACAAGCAGAGTCAACCACAGAGCTATTTTGGAAGGTCTTTCTCAATGCAGCTTTAGTGGAAGGTACTGCAGATGAGTGTGGTGTGCAATTTCACAGAGCTATTTTTGCATGCCTTGATAATAAGATGCTTTCCCCTCCTGATTTGCAGCTTCTTTGCTGACCTCTCAGTTGGGTGCATTCTCAAGATGATGAAGAAGAAGAGTTAGTTTTTATACCCTGTTTTTCTCTACCCTAAGAGTCTCAAAGGGCTTACAATCTCCTTCCCTTCCTCTCCTCACAACAGGTACCTTGTGAAGCAGGTAGGGCTAAGAGAGTTCTGAGAGAATTGTGTCTGATCCAAAGTCACCCAGCTGGCTTCATCTGGAGTAGTGGGGAATCAACCCTGGTTCTCCTGATTTGAGTCTGCTGATTTTAACCACTATGCCACACTGGCACAATACATAGTAACACTACCCTTTAACCGCAATTTCACACAGCCAGAATGGTTGAGGAGTGGCAAATGTGGCTACCAACTTTTAAACTATTCTAGCTATTCCTCTAATATCAGTTGGGTTTGGAAATAACTATCAGGTGATATATTACTGAAAATGCTGCTCCAAAAATGGCAGCCCTGTGATGAGCTTTACCGCTCTGCAAGGGGAATTACCGCTTCCCCTAACATGATGAATTTTTCCATATCCATCAGTAGCAGCCGGTTAATTGAACTGAGCTGGGGGAGGGGAATGCATAACATAACAAAAGACACAGGACATGTACTACACATTAAGGGTGGGAAGCAGGGCTTTTTTTTAGCAGAAACTCCTTTGCATATTAGGCTACACCCCCCTGATGTAGCAAATTCTCCAAATGCTTACAGGGCTCTTTAACCCCTGACCTAAGAATGAACAGCAAGACAGGCTTTTAAAGACTTTCTCATTTATCATTTACATTGGCATTTTAATTCCATCCTTTCCAGAGCAAACTGCAACAGAAGCTCTACTCCACTTTCCCCCTTTCTGTAGTCTTCAGCTGCTCATTCTCTTTTGGAACTGTCTTGATTCTTAAGCAGCAGTTAATAGCTGATGTGCATAACAAGGTGACTTGTGGCTGGAAGTCACAGGAGGCTGAACCGAGTGTCCAGACTGTCAACTGCCAAGCTTTTAAAAGAAAGTGATAGATGCAGGACTGGAGTCAGTGTGGTTCTTAGTTTCCAGATTAGCCTAACAAATAGTTATTTCAAAAAGCAGTTGATAATGAGTGCTGAGACAAGGAGGAGAATCACTGCTGTGGAACGGAGAATCCAAACATGCAGAGGCATTGTTTGGCCTGCAGAAAAAAGAAAAAGAGCAGAATACTTTGAGTATACATTACAAAGCTTAGGTATCTCCTGTGAGGCAGTTGCTTCTTTCCTTCTTTCCTTTTCCTGAAAATATTGAAGTGAGGCCTCCAGAACTGCACACAGTACTCCAGGTTCAACCTGACCAATGCAGTGTACAGCAGGTCTAGAACATCATGTGATTTGGGTGTTATGTCTCTGTTGATATACCCCCAAGATGGCATTAGCATTTTTTGTCACTGCATCACACTGGCTGCTCATATTTAATTTATGGTCCACTGTCTCCACCCATATCCCAAGATCTTGTTCACATATACACTGCTACCTGGCAGTGTACCCCTTCTTTCTTTGTCCTGAATTAATTAATCAATCAATCAATCAATTAATTAAATTTCTGTCCCAACCTTCCTGCATGCAGGAATGCTGTGGTGTACCCCAGTCTTACTGTATGCACACAAAACAGCTAGGCTCCCACTCGCTGGGTCTGGTAACAGAGGAGACATAACACCACATAACAAATCATCCCATATCAAGGGAAAATATACCATCCATTACTGCCACACTTGAGAGGTGATGGATGGAGCATGACATCAGGATCAGATAATTACTCTTAACCCATCTAATACAATTATTTTCCTGTTTTCTTTCAGAACTGAATCTAAACAATGATAACCTTATAAATTTACCTTGTTATTCCTAGAATCATAGAATCATAGAGTTGGAAGGGATCTCTAGGGTCATCTAGTCCAACCCCCTGCACAATGCAGGAAACTCACAAACACCTCCCCCTAAATTCACAGAATCTTCATTGCTGTCAGATGGCCATCTAGCCTCTGTTTAAAAACCTCCAAGGAAAGAGAGCCCACCACCTCCCGAGAAAGCCTGTTCCACTGAGGAATCGCTCCAACGGTCAGGAAGTTCTTAATGCTGAGCCGGAAACGGTCAGGAAGTTCTTAATGCTGAGCCGGAAACTCTTTTGATTTAATTTCAACCCATTGGTTCTGGTCCTTCCTTCTGGGGCCACAGAAAACAATTCCACAGCATCCTCTATATGACAGCCCTTCAAGTACTTGAAGATGGTGATCATATCACCTCTCAGCCGCCTCCTCTCCAGGCTAAACATCCCCAGCTCCTTCAACCTTTCCTCATAGAACTTGGTCTCCAGACCCCTCACCATCTTCGTCACCCTCCTCTGGACCCTTTCCATCTTATCTATATCCTTCTTAAAATGTGGTGCCCAAAACTGAACACAATACTCCAGATGAGGTCTTACCAGAGCAGAATAAAGCAATACCATCACATCACATGATCTGGACACTATACTTCTGTTGATACAGCCCAAAATTGCATTTGCCTTTTTAGCCACTGCATCAAAAAGGAAAACGCAATTTTGGGCTGTATCAACAGAAGTATAGTGTTTGCAGAAGTATAGTGTTTCCTGTTTGCATATGTTAAACCATTTGATTATATTGTATGCTTGTCTACTAATTTGCTGTTCAACCTCTGCCTTATATGTATGAACTGGTACATCCCATTCCATTCTGTCTGATGAAGTGTGTGTACACATGAAAACTTACACCCTGAATAAAATTTTGTTGTTCTTTAAGGTGCCAATGAACTCTAAATTTGTACCCAAATGTTTTATGTGATCAATTACCATGGATACTTTTATGAAGATGCCCCATTGCTCGGCTTTCTTTCTTTTCCATGTCAAGGGAACCCAAGAAAGCATGTATGTGTGGCAGCTCATGAAATGATATTCTGGGAATTATTTCAATAAATGCTATCCTTTATGGTGTGGGCTATAGTTCAAACATATACACTATGTAAAAATGTTGCAGAATACTATTAAAAATTCCATGGAATTACTCAATGTGGAGAAACGCCATTTTAGTCAATGTTGGTGCTTCATTGGGAGGGAAAACATGAAACTCCTAAGCAGGCTTTGGCCTAGCCTTCCCCTCACTCCCCCCCTCCCTTCCAGAGCCAAACCAACAACGCTAGGGGGAAAGTCTCCTAGAGAGGCAGGAAGTTCTTTTGTTCTTGGGATTGGAGTTAGCAGGAAGAGAAGGCAGTTTGCAACTGGCGCTCGAGGGAGCATGTGGTGAACATGGGGGTTCCTGCCTGTGAGGCCCCAGGCAGTCAGACCAAGTAAGTCATCCCCAAGGCGGGGCAAGTTTAGACCAGGGACAGTAGGAAACATTTATAAACACCTTTTCTTTGTCATGCTGTTTGCTGTGCGGGTGCTGTGCTGTGTATCCTTTTACAAGCAACTGTTTTTGTTTTGTTCTTCTTTTCTTTTTCTCTTTTAAATAAATATTTTTTTTGCTGTTTTGAATGCTGGCAGTCAAACTCTGTACCACATAGATCCCCAAACCGCTTTAGACCACGCTGCTTTATGAAGGGGGCCCCGGGGAAGGGGGAAGGCATGCAGTTGGATAAGGTGCCAATCCTCCAGGGGTGCCCCAAAGAAGTGCTGAGGTCTCTGTGAAACCCAAGTACAGGGTGGCAGAGGACCTTGAGGCCTGGCCTCATAGCTGGAGAGCGGGATTGGGAGTCCTGTTCCTCTCAATCTGAACCCCTAGACTGAGCAGGTGGTGGCAGCGAGCCCAAGGGGCAGGAGGAGAAATAGCTCCCTCCAGGAGTTGGCGATTCAATAGGGAGTTGATGGGACCGGGTCTGAAGGCATAATCGGGCCGGTTCCGTCACACTCAATATCAAACAAAAAATACAACATTGTTATCCTCAAGATGACGCCTACTCACTGCTTGGAATGAAAGTATACTATAAACTGTGTTACTTGTTTGATTTATACTGTACATCTAGAATGATACATATACTGTAATGATGTTGCCATAACCACTGGACAGGTAAGGATTATGTAGATAAGCAATAATAAGACTGGATATATATGTCCATGATCTTTATACTTGCTTACAAACTTAGCTACTTGTATTTTAGGAGAAAAAATTCAACAAAAAAATATAGATAGCAAAATGATGGTGCAGAGCCATAGGAGCTCCCCTGAAAGACTGTAGCCAATACCTCATCCTGCCACCACCAATGCCAAGCCTCTGCTTAGGCATTAGCACCCACCGGGCAGCCCAGAGCTGCCCACAACCCCCTCCTTAGCTTGTCCAAAAAGGCCCGGTTCCCCAGCTCAGATAAATGAACCCCATCTGACCTATACAGGTTGGCATTCTCGACCCGTATGGACAGATGGGGAAGGAATATACCCAAGGCCCTGTTGGCCTTGCGTCTGGTGCGCGTTCAATCCCCCCGGGATACAGGGCAAACTGCCAGACCCTACGTGGCAATATTTCCGACCAAACCAAAAGGACCCCCGGCCATCTCCACTTAATGGCTCACAGATCCTCCTGTGCTTGTAAGGAGAGGGCCTTCCCCTTCATAAACCCAAGGTCATTACCACCCAGGTGGATGACCAAGATGTGCGGAGGAGGCGCCCCCCCCTCCCACAGAACAACAGCAGCATGATACCCGGCCAACGCAGGCCACGGTGACCAAGCCACTCAACTGTCGCCCACTCGCTGAAACCCAGCTGTGTGCCAATTGGTGATCTCCTGGCCTGGTGGGCTGCCCAGAACACCATACTGTGCCCGCAGATGAGGATTCGACGCCTCTCACTACGAGCCACAGCACCTGAAAAACAGAAAAAAGGTCACAACCCAGAAAACATGCCAACGGGCAACCGAACTGCCAATGTACCCCCCACGCACTCACTGAAAGACCAACAGGTGCACGTATGACCTATAAGCTGCTGACTGCCACCAGCCCATCCGCTTTATAGCAGGGGGGATGTAACCCATTGCTGCCGCCGTGGATGCGGCTCCAATTCGAAACGAATGTGTTCCAAATTTGACACCCCCTAATCCCAGCTCCGTCAGCGCCTTACCTGTCACCACCCAAAATTGATATTTTGTAAGGGGGGACCCTCCCCTCCCTATGCCCCTCCCTATGATGAAACAAAGGGCCATTGCCCTCCCCCTGAGCAATATATACTGCTCAAGGGCCTTAACTGGGCACAGCTTGGCTGATGCACATTGGCCAATCACAATGACCGAGCCCTTGTGATGCTGGTCTGTTTTTGACCGTCTTACTGTCAGCCTGACCTGTTCCCCAACAAATTTAACATCACTGGTGCACAGCACCCGGTCAGAAGTATCCGACTTTGACTGCACCATCAACTCATTGACCCGACGTGCGCCAAAAAAGGCGACCAAAGAGGCAGTGTGAAAAAGAGAGGCCTTAAAGGAAGAGGAACATACCTCAGGCCAGACCCTATAAAGCCCCCTCAGCACAGAAGGGGATATTGGTTGACGGACGTCCACCATCGGCCCCCGTTCTTTTGCCCAGCCCTCCAACATCTTCCTAACTCTGAAATCGCCAGTACCCTCAGAAAGGCCCTGCGCTTTACTAACAAAGGCCAGCACAGCCAATTGACCCTTGATAGACTTAAGTCCTAACCCCCTTTCCTTCTGGTGGATGCAGAATTGTATAATGTGTGCCACCGGGACTGGCCAACTGTCCGGGAGCCCCACCGTACTCCTAAAAACCCGGAACTGTAAATCTGCCCTTTCATAGGCTTTTCAGGTACTAGGTGCCAAAGCTAGTTGGATTGCCCTACTGGCTTCCGCTTCCCAAGCTGCCAAAGATCCAGTGGCTTTCGTGCCGGTCGTGGGTCCATTTCCAAAGCAGCTGGCGAAAATGCTCCATCTGTTGGCGAGATAGGGCATCCACCACCCCATTGCAAACTCCTGGGACGTGCTGTGCAAGAAATAGGATGTTCAACCATAGACAACGCAAAGTAAATGACCGAACCAAGTTCATTACCACCGCTGATTCAGACGACAGTGAGTTGACAACATGTACAATTGCCATGTTATCACACCAGAAGTGGACTGTATGGTTGGCCAACTGTTCCCCCCAAAGCCAAACGGCTACCACAATGGGAAAAAACTCCAAAAAAGTGAGATCCCGACATAACCCACTGTCTAACCACGCTGCGGGCCATTGTTCCGCACACCAATGCCCCCTAAAATATACTCCAAACCCTGCTTCTACCTTCAAGTCATCGTGCCAAAATGAAATTCCGTTGAAGGAATCCAAAAATTCCTCCCACACCTCTAGATCCAACCGCATGCCTGCGGTCATTCACACTCTGTTGTGAGGGAGCCGCAGGGGCCCCATGGTGTCACATAGGCACCTCAAGAAGGCCCTCCCAGGAGCTACAACTTTGCACACAAAGTTGAGATGCCCCACCAACTGCTGAAGCTCCAGCAGTGACACCTTGCGCTGCCTTTTAAGGTAAGCTAATCGGACCCTGAGACCCACCACTTTATCCTCAGGCAGACGTGAGGCTTGCTACATGGTATCCAACGTAATGCCTAAAAAAGTAAGCACTGAGCTGGGGCCCTCTGTCTTCTCATGGGCCAATGGCACCCCAAGCTCCCGAGCCAAGTCCTCAAATGACTGCAATAACCTGGCACATAGTATGGACCCGGCAGGACCCACAAAAAGGTAGTCATCCGGGTAGTGAGCAGTGTCACTCAACCCTGACCTGGCCCGAAATGCCCATTCCACAAAGGAACTAAACCGTTCAAACGCGGCATAGGACACTGAGCATCCCATGGGAAGGGCCCTATCCATATAATACTTCCCCTCAAAGGCAAAGCCCAGCAAATCAGAATCCTCCAGGTGTACTGGCAGAAGGCGAAACGCCGACTTAATGTCGCATTTTGCCATTTCAGCCCCCACACCACAACCCCGAACCACTTTGACCGCTTGGTCAAAAGAGGTGTACCTGACAGAACAGAGAACTTCCGGAATGGAATCGTTAACTGATCCACCTCTAGGGTAAGACAAATGATGTATCAGTCGGTATTCCCCTGGCGCTTTCTTAGGCACCACCCCTAATGGGGATACGTGTAACGTAGGTACTGGAGGGGTGTCAAAGGGTCCAAGGACCCTCCCCTCTGTACACTCCTTAGCTTTTTTTGCCCTGACCATGTGTTCCATCCCTACAACCGAACAAAGGTTAGGGGCCAGACAAGGGACCCTAGGTCCCAGATACGGAATCCTAAATCCATGAGTAAAACCATCCATCAGATATGCCCTATCCGCCGTCAGGGGGTAATTACACAACAACCACCTAAGTACCTTCAGATGAATGGGACTGGGTCCCTTTTCCAGGCGGCTGCTGGTTACCCAACCCCTGCCGGGGCGTTTGGGGCCAGCCTTTGTTTTTGATTTACTGCAGGCTGAGAAGGCATGAGACCCCCCCCACACACACACACAGTGGCCACTTGTGTTTGAATTTGCAGGCCTTTCTGGAACACACGCCCTTAGACATGAATTCCCAGCAGAGCAGCCGGGGTTGAACCGACTGGCCCGCCGCACTGCGGGCACCTGCGCTGCTCTGTTGTTTATGTACCAGGTGTCCACTGTCGGCCCTGTCCCCCGTATTGGGCTTCGCCGAGGACATCAGCTGAAGCCAAAGCTGTTGATTGATCTGATCCCACGGGAGCCCTCGGTTGATTGCGGCCCTCATCCTAAAGCCCTCGTCATATTGCAACCATGCTGCACCAATGAAATCCATATATGCGTGGTGCACTATGTCACAATATTGAAACAGTGCCGCAGCCCGGAAAGGCTGCGCCCTTGCTATTACCCCTGCATAGATCAAGAAACCTGGCAGCCAGTTAGACCAGGTCCTATCCACCTTTCTCCATTTCAGCTTCTCTTTCTCTTTATCATCCAGGTCCTCCTTGTCCTTTCAAGCTCTCTAAAGAGGAGGCTGAACACATTCACATTTCACCCCTTAAAATCTTATCCCGGGTTGCTGCTGCCAGGTGATTCCCCAAGGGCAATGCAGTGTCGCCGTACGGAAGGACATGGGAGGGGATGGACCCGTAAGGATTAGGAGGATAATGCCACATAACCCACTGGTAACCGGGCCACCCTCCTTGCTGTGACAACTGCTGTTGCCCCTCCCCCCACGGCAGCACACTCGGTGTTGCCGTAGAAGCAGTGGTGCCTTGCGACGATGTAAAGACTGCTGCTTGTGAAGGGGGCTGTGTTACAGACTTAGCAAAACCCTGATATTGGGGTACTGCATAAGGCGTACCCCAAGCTCAAGAGGGTCCGGGCTGTGCCTGCCCAAAAGACCACGACTGCCCTGGCGGTGCCACTGCCGGGCCCGCTGCACTATGAGGCCCACTCGACTGAATGTGACCCCAAGGCCAGGTTGGGGTTGCAATGGGGACTTACCCACTGCCCCCGAGGGGCTGACAGCAACTGCCACAGCCAGGGCTGCACGACTTCCCCCACTTTTCCATGGGTAACGAGCTCACCACCAGATACCTCTACTGTATCCACGTCATCTTCCTGGTCCGGTTCCTGCCACATGTCCGCACCAACAGCCCTGCCCTGCAAAGCAGAAAGGCGAGCCAGAACCTCTTTTTCGAAGTTTAACCTGGATGACCGCCCAGATGCCCAGTGACGCCCCTCCCATATGGGAGCTCCAGCAGTGCCCCTCTGCTGTTCCAGGGCGTCCAGTTGACTAATAATGGCCTGCCTAAGCTGGGCCTCCTCACCTGAGGCCCCAAGGGAACTAGGTTGCTGAGCACGCTTTCTTGCAGGCTGCTTCCCTTTGGAAGGGCCCTGACCCTTCTTGAGCGCCATGACACCCCTGTGCTCTGCCCTCCACAAGAAATGCCTCCCCAAGAGGTCCCTAGCACCTCACTTCCACTATATCCTCCCTAACAGCTGCAGCAACAAAAAGGGGTGTGTGTGGCCCACTGCACCTACATTACCCCCACACTATAAGCCAATAAATTGAGTGCGAGGGAGGAAGAGGGTGATAAGGACCCAGCACCCCCTGACTGCCCTTACCAGCCACACCAGCCTATAAAAAGGGGGGGGGAGAAAGGGGCCCTCCGGCCTGAATCCCCTCCCTAATGCCCCCTTCCGCCGGCCCTCACAACCCCCTGTGTATAGCCCGGCTTCCAAGGGCTGAGCCCACACTGACAGGAGCGTGCCGCTCCCAGATACCGCCGCTTGCGACGCCTCTCAACGCTGCGCAGAAGGATCCCAAACAGCTGATGCTCCCGGCGTCTGCTCCAAGCAAGCGCCTACTGCTGCCCATGCTCACGCTGGCTCAGCCCTGCTCGCGCCGCGCCTGCTCATTGCACGTGCTCCCTGCCTTGGCCCACACCCAGACGTGGAGGAAAACGCGGCTCTTCTCACTGAGAGCCGCAAAAGAACTGCGCATCCCAGGCGGGGCCGGGGCTTTATAGCCCCGATGCCACACCCTTCTCCCCGATCCCCAGATGCCAGGGATGAAGACGCCAGCCTTTCCTCCTTCCGGGAGGGCAAAAACGGCCCCCAGCCTGTAACGGACGTTGCCCGTCCGGCTGGGAGGGGGCCCGACTTACTCTGTTTTGATGCTGGAGAAAGACCAACCTTTTAGACTGATTCAACAGCACCTGTTTGACATGGAAAGGCACATCTTGTGTTCTTTACTAAATTGATTTGTTCTCCTGTGTCCCATGATTACTATGGTACTACAGCTGTCTATTTATCGGATCTAGAATCACCTAATGACTGCAGAGTCTTTGTTTGTCCTATTTAATATCCTTCCCTCAGCTATTTTATCTGGTAAATATTCAATAATCCCTTTTAGTGAAACATGTTGCCCTTGTAGAACTGGGATGCCTAAATAATTATCTCATACATTATTTTACTGTAATCTTTATTTGAAGCCTTGGAATATTATTATTGTTGTTGTTGTTGTTGTTGTTGTTATTTTATTTATATTCTGCAATATAATTGTTAGACCTCTCCTGCATAATGTTCCGGGTCTTCCAGAAGAGCAGCTCTTTTTGAATAGAGATCCCTCACCCTGAAGATGGCTAAGTACTTGCTTTCTGCAATAAAGATCTTTGAACAGTTTATGTATGCTTCTAGAAAATGTTATTTTTATTTTATCTTAATTATTTTTTTACATAATTTTATCTTAATTTTAGTTTTATGTAATTTTACCCTGCTGAATGTAGAATCTTCTTTTTAAAATCTTTTTGGTTTTGGTGAGACAAAATCCTAATAAAGGTGATGAACGAAAAGTCAATCAGTCAATCAATCACACTGAAGCAGCTAAAAGGGCTCCAGTTGGTGTTTAGCTTTCCTTGAAGAGGTGTTCAATGTGTATGCATGGTCTAATTCTTCAGTTGTGTCACAAACAGTAATGGCTTACAAGAAAAGAGGGAGGTGGGTTTACTCACAATGGATAAACTGGAAGTGTCCCAAGATGCTCAAGTAGAAAAAATCATAACACTCAGCTTGAGACTTTTTAGAAGATAAAGAAAACCCCTATTCTGCTATCAATCCCACCTGTGAATTCTTTCTTATTAATCTGTCATTTTGGAGGAAGGATCATTTTAACATATAATTTATGAAAATGCAGCTCTACCCATTTCGCCCAGAGAAAAACTTACTGGGGTATTTTCAGTAAAATTCATGTCCAGTTCTTCTGTTCACAATGTGAACAACTCATCACTTCCAGAAGTAGGTTGTTGGGGGGAACGGGAAGAACAATTGTGTCTTTAATTTGTCAAGCCATCCATACCATCTCTTAAAAAAATATGCCAGACAGGGAAAGATACAAAGAATGGCTTTACAAAGCCAACCCTTAAATACAAGGTTTAACTCCTTAGTCTTCAACTGTAGCCACATGTTATGAGTGTTGTTTGTGAGAAGGAGAGGATGGAGCCACTCGTGCTACAAAAAGGCATGATTACTTCTGTACCTTTGCTGAGAAAAGCAAAAGGAACAGAGAGAGTCAGAGGAAATGGACCATCGGCTTCTGTGTGATCGACATCCACCGGCTTCTGTGTGATTGGCATATCAGCTCCTCCTCCCTGATGAATCTATTTTGGCTTCTCTGTGAGTTGGGGGAAGCAGCAAAGGGAATTTCTGGGTTTTTGTTGGGAAGACCAGGGGAAAGCACATTTCTGCATTTGCTTTTTTAGCTTTTGATTAGCTATCACTTAAGAAATTGTGTGTATCAATCTGAAGACAGCCCTAAAAAGGAAACATATCAAGGGTAAGACTAGAATGCTGTCCTGGAGGGTCTCAAAGCACATTCTTACTGGTATTCTACATGGGGCATATCCTACCCCCCATCAGAACAGCAAGTGATCTAAATAGAGTGCAAACAACAGGGTTTTCTTCCCTCAAAAATGGCTTTGAATTATTTTACTTGATGATGACCAAATGAAGCTGCTTAGGATGACCAGACAGAGCACTGAATAAGCAAGGGATGAGCCATGAAATCCTTTTTCTTCTCTTTTGTATCAACAGTTTTGTGTCTGTAGCAAAGGTCCTTTTTTATTGCAGAGCACTTTTCTTGTATGCTTCCTTTTTGCTGACGTCCGCCTTTTCTTACTTTATAGACAGATACAAAAGATCCACAAATGAAGGTAGACCTACAGGAAAGATGTGCATACAGTTGGAGGGCTCCAACAAACTGATGAATTGGTTGCTTTTTTAGCACACTGTATTTAGTGGCAGGGGAACATTGGATTCCCATTGTTTTCTTCTCTTGTATTACACAGAACTACTGTATTACACAGAAATGTGTTTTGTTTTTTTTAATGAAAAAGATGCAGTAGTGCAATGAGGGTGAGTATAGCTCAGTGGGGCATTATCTGCTTTGCACATAAAATGACCCCAGTTCAATCTCTGCCATTCCCATTTATGAAAGTCAGGTAGTAGGTGATGTGAAAAGCCCCGGAGACCTACTGCTACACAGAGTAGACAATGCTGACTTTGATTGAGCAGTGATCTGATGGAATAGAAAGCAACTTAATGAATATGTTTATGTGACCAAAATGAAATATTCCTCTCATGTATATAAATATATAGAATAAATCACACTGTTTCTGCAATAGTCCTCATGCTGCTGTATACAGAAATGTGGCTATCTGGATGTGTTTTGCAATGTTATCTATATGGGATGATATCTATATGGCGTGAAACTGTCTCTTGCATATTTTAATTATGCAACTGGAAATCACCTGGGCAAAAAATAGTTATTGTACCCTTGACTTTGCTTTTTCTAGCACTGTCTGAATCTTCTGTGTATATAATTGCAGGTGGTCTATTTGCAGCTCTCTGCTGCTTGGGCAAGGATGCCAAGGACCCAGATTTGGGACTCTGCACTTCTACTGGTGAGCTGAAGACAAAGAGATCAGACAAAGGCATATAATGTGATTTAAAAGCATGCAATACTTTATACAGCTAAATGCTCAACATCTATACATTTAGTTTAGTGCTAACAGCTTCAACTGAAAATAGGTCACAACTATTTTGTTGTTTTGGGAAGAGATGCTTAATGTTCTTTGCTTTTTCTAGCCCCAATGTGAGTGAGACACAATAGCTATTGGGCTGCTCTCATGGGTATTTCCAATATAATTATGGGCATCGCAAATCTTGGCATGCAGGAAAATTAAAAAGTGATCAAGGGATGAGTAAGTCATGCTTGTTGTTTAACTAGAAATAGTATTGAACTATTAAAACTAATATGCCACCAATCTGAAACAAGTGCTCTAAGTGGCATATAATCAACAACAATACAATATGTTGGGTGGGATGCAGTCAGTTTCCATTGCTGAAAAAAGGAAGAGGGAATCCTCTTTGACTACCAAAAAAGTAATATTGAGATGTGCATGGATAAAGCCATATAAAACAGTGACTTGAGTAAGGAGAAGAATTGAGTGAGAGTGAGTGAAAAAGCTGACCTCATCCAACCCATTATAAAAAGCTCATTAAAATCTTATTTATAATAATAAAAGGATTTTACCCATCTGTCTGTGGTAAGCATAACTCCTCAGAAAATAAAGCTAGGTGCCTCAAAATTGGCCACTGCCTTTGAGATGACTGTGGGACTTGTAATGCCAAACATGATGAGAATCAAAACATCTTGGCCATTTGGCCATTTCTCAATTTTTGCATTGGAAACTATGGTTGTCTGTTATAGGGATTACTCCTCCCCGACTAAAGCCCCCAAATCAGCATGAGCTTCAGAATGCTGATGGAAATTGCTATGCCCCAAATTCAACCCCATAATATGGAATGGAAGCTTAAAGTTTTCTGTGGCAGACATGACTCATCCATCAATAAAGCTAAGAGCCTCAAAACTTACCTTGAGCTTCAAAATGATGGTGGGAATTTTAGTTCCAAACATGAAAATAAAAACTGTATGGCACTTCTAAAATTTCTAGCATACAATGTTTAAAATACGTTTAAAATAATTTTAAAAATTATTTAATATTAACTATGCTGAACTATAGAGCTCAGTGTGATGCATTATTAGGAGCCATCTTGAATCTAACTTTTCTAGCTGCAAGTGCAAAGAGTGCTACCCTACATGAGACCAAAGGATTCATATCTGACAGTAGGAAAACCAGCTTTTCATTGTCAGGAAAGTTATGTATTGGGCTTAAAATTCCAGATAGAAATCTGCTTCTTAGATCTGAATATAAAGGGCAAACCAAACATGAAGGGAATTGGAACATTCTGGACCACACAATCCCCGTTCCCCCTCTTTGGATTAGAAACTATGGTTGTCGCTGACAAGCATGACTTAACCATAAATAAAGATAAGCATTTGAAAACTGTCCACCATGTCCAAGATGATGATAGCAGTTGCATGGCCTAAACAAAATGAAATCTGGACATCGTGACCCTACTTATAGCTAGAAACTTATTCATGCTATTTGCAATGGATGTGACTATTGTTTGTTCATTGCAGGCATAATTAAGACATGCCCAGAACTCCTTAGCAATTAATTAAAGAAAAATAGAAACTTTGCTAAGAGTCAAAATTGTGAGATCAGTTTGCAGTTATACCACACATTCACAACAAGATGAGCACTTAGCCTTTAACCTTTGTGTTTCTGCTGTCTTTCCCTGAAGAGTAACAGACAAGCCATTTATTTATGTTGGAGGTTTCCTGGAAATTCTTATTTCTTTATGCTTTGATAATAGGACTTTAAAGGTTGCCAAAAGAGTGAAGGAATTTTTATAGCTCTGCCCACTAGTCCTTCTCTGGGCCTGGAACTCTTCATTCCCAGGAGCAGAAAGATGGACGCTTCTTAACCTTTCAGCCGGCGGTCCTGTTGTTCCGGTTTGTGAACCAGAATCACACCACAGCCTGCCTTGGGCCAAGAAGGAACTGGATTTTTCACCCTTATGTGCAAGAGAGACCATTCCAATTCAAATGGGCATTGCTGTGTCATATTTAATATTCTAGGGTTACATCGCAATATCACATTCCAGGGGTGCATGGTTTGGGAATAAGTACAGGGGTGTCTTCCTGGATATCAATCCAGGTAATCATGTTCTGTCTGGTGATAATGGCAGTACTGTTGGTGGGTAGAAATCTTTCCCTATTCATGAACATTTCTGTTTTTTGAAAGTATCTATGCATCTTATTTACATAGAAGATGGAAAAGAATATGTAAAACATTAAGTAAAATCATAGCCCTCCAAAATATTCTATCATTAATATGGATAGGCAGGGCTTGTGTGTGTGCATGTAAAAAAACAATCCAGCAGGGACTCATTTGCATATTAGGCCATGCCCCCTGACACCAAGCCAGATGGAACTGTGTTCTTGTGTGTTCCTGCTCAAGAAAAGCCCTGCAGATGGGCACGCACCAGGAAAATGTACTTCTGTTCAGGTCAGTTCATGACATGCAAGGTTCACGAACCATGAACTAGCACAAACTTTTTGCTGCTAGATGAACCAGTTCAGTTTGTAAAGTTTGTGATATGGTAGAACACCATCCCCAGCATGCCAGAGGCACCAAATACACAGGATTTCTGCCTGACTCTCTTCTTCCTGCCCTACAAGTTTGGTGAGGATTGGATTTACAGTGTCCAAGTTACAGCCCCCCAAAGAAGGTGACCCTGGAAAGTCCTTTCTGTGGAAATGACAGGTACAATTCAGGAGTTTGACTGCAAAATAGATCCTGTTCAAAGTCACAGGGGACCTCCCCCACATTCTCTACATGCTCTCCAAGCCACCACCACCCCAATTACTTTGGAGTTTTGTAAATATTTAGATTGAGTGCAGACTGCCTGGAAATGTGTTCATTCATGAACTGCCATGAACAGTTTGGAGGTTTGTGGAAAGTTCATGCTATTTGACTGGCCACAAACTTCACTTCATGAACCATGAACCAGCCAAAATTCATCATGGACTTAAGTTCATGAGCTGGTTCATGCCCATCTTTAATTGTTAATAGTCTTGTTAGGTTCTACAAACTGTGGGCCATGGCTTCCTTTATTGAGTCTCTCTATCACATGTTATTTTTTCCTCTTTTTCTGCTATCTTTTCCTAGAATTGCTCTCTTTTCCAGTGAATCTTACTTATTCAAAATGTAAGATATGGGAATTTTATCTGGTGTACAAATGGCTGATCCTTATTTTATGACATGGATTGATAGAATGTTTTGTTTCTTCCTTGGCTTAATTCAGTTTAATATTTATTTTCACAGATCTGAAATGGGTATATGTATTGGTACCTCTCACCATTCTGATTCTGATTCCCTTGATCTATTTGTTGTTAAAGAAAGGTGAGTAGTTTATTAAAAAGAAAAAAGAAAGAAAGGTGAATGGTGGTGTCAACAAGCAACACCAGACTACTATTTAAAAGGCTGAAAAGAGAAGTTAAATTGTTGAGGTTTAAGAGCCTGGTTAATATGAAGATTCAGCAGTAAGGATGGACACAAACTGAGAAACAAACTGCAATTTGTGCATCAACCAGACCGGTTTGTGGTTTGTTTTGAACTGGTTCATTTGGTAGCATAATTCCCAAACCCAAATATGAACCATCTTTTTTCTGTGGAGGTTTGTGTGGATCATTTTCCAGACAGCATGGCACCAATTCAATCAATTCCTAGGCAATGTTGGGGGTGGACTTGTGGAGAGCCCTAGAAACACCATTGGCAGCTCTGGGAACCAACCATGGAGTTCCCAGTCTGCTCCATGAGAGCAGATTATATATCAGTATAATACCATCACATCCTGACTCAGCTACTTTCACTTTGCAGCATGAAGAGAGAAGAGTTAGTTGTTGTGAGAGCAGAAAAGGAATTGTTTGCTGCACAGCTGATTTAGAGGAGGCTTTGAGGAACTCCTTTTCCCGCCCACAGAGTGGGACAATTGTTTAAACACCTTTCCTGGTTGGGAAGGTGTTCCTTGCTGTGGTTGGAACTGAAGTTAGAACTGAGCTTTCCTGGAGGCACCTGCTTTGAGGGGCTATAACTTGGACATTTCAAATCCAATATTGGCCAAACCTGGAGGGCTGGTGGAGGAGAGCCTGCTGAAGACTCCCAGTGAGTTTGACATCTCTAACTCCTGAAGGAGCTATTCTACCGCCTCCTGTACAAACCAACCAAATGAACCATGAACCAGTTCTGGAAATGGAAAAGTTCATGTTGGTTCATGGCTCATACAATCAAATGAATCATGAACCAACATGAACCACCATTTTCACAGTTCATGCCCATCCCTATTCAGCAATCATTTCAAAGTCCATTACTCATCCCTCCAGAGGATGAATACTGCTTTTCATTCCTGTAAAATTCTTGCAAAACTGGTGTTTATATAACAGTCAACATAAAGGCAGGATATAAATATTTATAACAGCCATACTAGTAACAATAATAATATATTGCTCTAAATTAAATAAATTGTGCCATGACAAGCTAAACTAAATAAATTGTGTCATGACAATCAGTGCTACAATGGAGACCTGGAGTAAATATATAACTACAAAATTAAAGAGATACTCAAGGATGACAAAACTCTAAATATTTGACATTTATAATTAATAACAACATGTAACGTTTCAAAACACACTGTAACAACGCAATCTAAAGAGAAACCAGTTTTTTTTCATACGACAAGCCAAAGGGAAATTATCAGCCCTCTGTTGGAAAGGTTCCCTGGCAGATCAAATAAACTTTTGTCAGATAGGAACCACCAAACAAGACAGGTGGCAAAAAAACAAGACAAATAGGCCAAACTGTAAATCTTTTAACAAATTTTAAAATGACTTTTTAAAATGGTTTAAAGGGTGAAATAATATTTTAAATTTTTTTTTTTACTATTATAACCCTCAAGTAATCAAATTTTAACATGCAGATTCTTTGTGGGACTTTTAATAAGGTACTTTTAAGGCTGTTCTAGATGACTAAAATGTTCTGGTCAATGACTGTAATAATAAACTGAACTAAAGACTGTAGCAATGAAATTCACAATCAGCAAAGTAGTACCATTAGTAGTATAATAAAGTGCAGTAACACAATACTGGTTGCTCTCATCGGATAGAAATCCAACTAGTCCGAAAGTGTGGCTCAGCAAACAATATTCTTCTCCTGCCATTCCAGACTTTACCACTTTAAGAAAGCTGAGCTGAACCGGTAATTGATAATATCCAGTTTCGAGTAGCCTTAGTCTGCAGCTTGCAAAAATTTCAGACCAATGTCCCCATATCTGAAATTAATCCCAAAAAGGAGAAAAAATATTCAAATTGTCAGGATGTCTAATGCCTTCCTTAGGACTAATCTTTGTTCCTTCTTCTTCTAGGCTCACATCTCATCAACATCTTTGAACAGAGGTAAGTTCCAGTGTTGAACACATTCTTTTACAACTTTTGCAGCATCCTTAAACAGTAGCACCCTGGGACAATTTTACATTAGGAAAATAAGTCAGGGGGAGAAGGAGAGGGGAAGGTGTTTCTCTGCGTTCAACTATCCTGATCCAAATTCATCTCTGTGTCTGGGAACTGACTTCCACAAAAATTCAGTACATATGTTTGATCTTGAGGATCTAGGTGTCAGCGCAGGTGCATTGAAGTTCCAAGAAGGAGAACACTTGTCTTTATTTCAAAACAATGTTTCCATTTATTGAGATACAGCAATACTAGACGCTACGCCAGTTCATTGATACTAATGGCGAGTTAGCTAAAAGCACAGGCATTTATGAGTGTACATCAAAGGATAGGGGCTTTAAATCACTTCTCAAAACACTGTTGAGCCTTTCTGTTACCATTGCCGGCTCCCATATCTGTTATCTCTCCACATTCACAGCTCGGCTCTCCTCCCCTGCTATGGCCTCGTCTGTTCCGACTGGCGCCTGGGAACTGGCTGGATGTTATACATTTCAAAAGACCTTTGGCACCTTTCTTACTCTTGATGGTCTCCCCCCCTTCTATCTCTAAACACATTTCTAAGGCTATAGGGTTAGTTAGCAGTAAATAAGCATTTCAAGTCATGGGGTTAGTTGACAGTGCCCAGGCATCCTGGGCAATAAAGCAATAAAGCAAGCTTCAGAATGCACAAGCTGACACTAGGAGAACATGAGGAAAATGTAGTGGGTAGTTAGGCCCTTACATGTTTAAGATCTAAGTTGGAATCCAGTGGCACCTTTAAGACCAACAAAGTTTTGTTCAAAATTTAAGCTTTTGTGTGTATGCCCACTTCATCAGATGATCATGCACCCAAAAACTTACATTCTGAATAAAGCTGTGTTGGTCTTAGAGGTGCCACTGGACTCCCACTTGGTATTGTTGCTTCAGACCAACATGGCTGCCCACCTGGATCTATGTTTAAGATCTGTCAAATGTCCCCCACCTCACATATTCTGTTGAGGGGGATAGGCACTGGTGATTTTGAGGGGGTTGTTTTGTCTTTGGATAGAAGAGAGAATTCCTGCAGGTGCCCTTAACAATAATCTTTGTCTTGCAAAATCTCCATTTATAACAAAAATACAGGAACTCTGTTCTCTGTTTCAGTTTGCATCTGCTAATTCCATTTCTAGGAAAGCTACACAATCAAATACCATAAATCAAATATATTTATTTCAGGATCCTACCCAATAGAAGAAGGAGAGCTGGTTTTTATACCCCACTTTTCTCTACCTCTCAGAGCTGCTTACAATCTCCTTCCCTTCCTCTACCCACAACAATCATCTTGTGAAGTAGGAGGGGCTGAGAGAATTCTGTGAGAGTTCTGTGACTAGCCCCAGATCACCTAGCAGGCATAGGAGTGGAAATTCAAACCCTGTTTGAAGAACTACAGATTACAATTTGCTGCTCTTAACCACTACACCACACTGGCTTTGATGTGACATGGAATAGATGGACTTCAGAACAGTATAGATAGTCATGTCTTGATGAACAGACTAAACATCCCATGTTGCTACCGTGTTGGGAAAACCAAGGAAATTATTTTCTTTTATTTTTAATTAGAGCAGCAGCATCCACCCCATTGCTCAAGCTATTAGTCACAGAGTGGGAAACAAAAGGACCTGTATATCAGGGGAAAGTACCTGTATATGCAGGGGAAAAGGTTACTTAAATTTATGTATTTCCCCCCAAAAATGGAGAAATGAATTATGGATTTATTAACTGCCTTACTTCTTTTTTCCACAGAGAAGAAGCGCCTGTTGAAAACAGAATAAATATTTACTATGCAGAAGTTCAATGTAAGAGAATTTTCATCCTATTGGAATCAGGGGCTATGAAATATATCTGAATGACAGAATCTAGCACATAATTAAGAGGCCTCAAATTCTTAGCATCTTTGTCTTGGTTTTGTTATATTAGACTTCATAGGTGTAGAAACAAAAACTGAAGACACATACACTTCCTGCTAAAAACTTACAAAGGTTGTAGGGTAGTTCTTCAAGCAGTCAGCCAGGTGCAAGCAGGACTTGAAACATCTTTGAACAGGAGATTAGAATAATTTCTTATTTCTCAGATCCCTCAGACACAGGTCTTGTATTCAGCAGGAGCTCTGATGCCCCCCTCCTCCCCACTTACTGTGTCCATTGAATAGTAGGTGTAGCTGCATAACAATCCCTGGATTAGGAGAGAGGGCAGCCAGCCAGCCACCAGGAGCTTTGCCACACCCAAAGCAGCCCTCATTAACCCCTGGAGAAGCCCACACAATCCCTTCTCCACTTCTTATGTGATTTTGGATGGTGGGTGACTTGATGGCCTTTTGACTGTATGTAGGGAGGAGCAGCCAAGGAGAGCCCCAGGTGAGTGAGGTTTGCTTGGGATGGCTGGGTCTCTACCCAGTCAAAGCAGGCCTCACTCGCCTGGGGCTCTCCTTTCTTGCATCAGATTGCTTTTGGCTGGTGGGGGGGGTGGCATATGCTAATGAGTTATTCCAATAAACTCCTATTTTTCTACAAAACAACCCCTGCTCAGACATGAATCACAATACTTTTATTTATATTATGTATTAGATTAGATTTTTAAACTACCCTCCCCTGTAGAACAGGGTTTACGGGGTTGTACATCAATAAAAGCATTCACATAATAAATCCACAGTTAAAATATCCACAGCTTGCACAGCACTAGTTGGATATGTGCCATTTGGAGGGTAACCTTAAGGACAATGTGCTGCCGCATTCTGGATCAATTGTCGTTTCCAGGTCAATACATAGATTGAGTTACAGTAGTCTAATGTGGAGATGATCGTTGCATGGATTACTGCAGCTAAGTCAGGTAGGGAGCCAGTTGCCTGATCTGGGATAGCTGGAGAAATGCCAGTCTGGCAACATTTGTGATCTGAATCCCCAATGATAAGAAGGCATCCAGAATCACACCCAGACTTTTGACAGTTGGTACCAGTACCAGGGAACACCATGAAAGGCCAGGAGTTGGCACTCCAAATCTGAATTCCCCCTGCTTAGCCAAAGAACCTCCATCTTAACAGGATTCAGTCTCTGTGTGAAGTTTCACACGTGATTACAGAACTGTTTTGAGAATGTAGAGTTGTTTATAGAACCTTTGATGTGCCATCTTTAAGTATGCATTTCACTGCTATTATGTATCAGTTCCAATACCTAACTTGGCTGAGCCACATGGATTATCAATAAACCAAACTTTGTTTCTTTAATTCAAGGACTGGTTACTTTGAAATCACATGAACTCACATGCTTGACATTTTGGAACTGATCCTTTACTAAAGGTTTATCTGAACTGGCAACTTTGAAGCCGGATGGCTGAAAGAGTGCTAGATGACAGAGAGCCTACTGAACCATTCGAAGGAGCAGGAGTAAAGACTCCCCCATGGCACATCATCGGGGCTTGGAGAGTTGGAGGGCGCAGGTCCCCCCTGCACGTACAGCAGTTGTTCATCACTCCTCAGAAGTGAGAGCTGCGAACCTTCACGACCCTGATGGACGAGGCTCCAGAGCACCATGAAACCCTCCTAACGAGACCGGTGAGAGGAGGTAAAGCTGGGAACCTGGGTGAAAGAGGGGACGAGTTCCCTATCCGAGAAGATGACGATCGGGGGGAACTGAGGCCGGATGACTACCTCCACGGTGGCTCGGATTCAGAGCAAGAAAATTAAAGTCCCCCTAAAAAGACAGATATTTTAAAAACCATGAGGGGAGAGATGACCGCCATGGCCAGAGAGCTGCGGGGCAAGGTATAAGCAAATGCCACCTGCATGGCGTAAGAGATGCAGAGGCAGATCGATCAGCTACTACTGTGCGATTTCGGAAGAGTGCCACCGGCCCCGGCTGCCCCACCACTTCCACCAGCACCCCCCCCCCCCGTGGTACCAGCCCCACCGGCCACTCCAGCGGCCCCGGCAGCACCAGGAGCCCAAGCCCCGGCTCCCTTAGGCCCTTGCGACTACGGGAGGGGCTGCGAATTAGATGCCACCTTCAATGGCGATCCAGAAGAAGTGGAGTATGTCATGATTCAGGCCAATAGTTACATGCACTATTGGGGGAACACTTTCCCAGACGACTTTAGTCGAGTTGACCACCTTGGCTCCAAGCTAAAGGGGGCCACAAGGCGATGGTATGTAAGCCTCTATGAAACGCAGGGCCCAGAGCTCAACACCGTGGCCAGGTTCCTGCACGCGCTGCTAGCCCAATACGAGGATCCCCTCCAAGAGACCTGGGCCATCACAACCCTACGTGATATGCAACAGGGGGTGAAGTCGGTGTGGGAGTACACGGCAGACTTTAGGGCACAATGTGCAAAGATCCGGAGCTGGAGCGAGAAGATAAAGATCGAAGTGTTCCAGTTTGGACTAAACACAAGCCTGTTGGATTGAGCCCTGCAACAAGCACGCCCCATCACTCTTGTGGGGTGGGTGCAACTAGCTGGTGAGGTGGAAACTAACATGAAATGAGTCCCCCTTCAACATCAACTGCAGCAAGGGGGGATGTGAGGCTCAGTCAGGGGCCAAACCAGATGGGAAGAAGGGATCAACCTCGGGGGGGACCGCCAAAACCCCTCCAGTGCGTAAGTGCTTCCGCTGCGGCGATCCAGGCCACTTGGCCGCCAACTGCCCAAAGAAACCTCGAGCTCCCCCTTACTCCAAAGCCAACTGTGACGGGACTGAAGAAGATGTCCGCCAGGCCCAAGGAGTCGATCTGTGGAAGCACCGCAACGTCAATGGTGCTAGACGAGGATACTATAATTTTGGACAACCTGAGTGAGGAATCATGGGGAACTGAGCCGGCAGAAAATGAGAGCGACCTACACTGAGAGGTGCCGAGAGGCAGGTCGTGGATCTAACGGCACCACTGCAGGTGAGAATAACGGGATCCTTGTTTTTTGTCCCATTGACTTTGCTAAATCAGAAACTCAAATGCTTCGTCCACGCTCGAGCCCTAATTGACTCCGGGTGTATGAGAGAAATTATCACCCCAAAATTAGTGGATGCTTTGGGGTTAATACGGAAACCCCTGCCTCACCCGATCCAATTTGAACAGATGGATGGGTCCGTAATGAGGGGGGAGCTGTGCGTGGAAGAAGCTCAGTGCCCATGGGAATAGAGGACCACTGGGACATAGAGTTGGATGGTTGGCCAAACACCAACCAGATATACAATGGGGGGACCAAACTATAAACTTCACTGATAGAAGGTGCAAGCACCACCACTGGCTAGGGGGTTGGGGCTCCAATCCACCTCCCAGGAATGAAAAGATGTGCGTGTCAGTGGAAGAAGCTCAATCCATTCCCTGGGAGTACAGAGACTTGCGCAGGGTGTTCAGTGAGGAGGAGGCGAATGAACTCCCCCCCATCAGAGCACTGATTGTGCTATGAAACTAATTCCTGGCCAGCCGCTGCCCAAAGCCAAACTATACTCCATGGGGTGGGCCGAGAAAGCAGAGTTGAGAAAGTTTATAGACAAAAACCTCAAAAGAGGCTTCATTAGAACAGCCACTGCCCCGCACACAGCGCTGGTGCTGTTCCGGAAAAAGAAGGACGGAAGTCTTAGGCTTTGCACTGACTTTCGTGGGATAAATGGGATCTCAATGTCAAATGTCTACCCATCCCCCTGATCAAAGATCTGCTGAGCACAGTGTCTGAAGGGTCCATTTTCACAAAACTGGACCTGAGGGACGCCTACTTTAGAGTGCGGATCAAGGAGGGGGACAAGTGGAAGACGGCGTTTAACACTCCAATGGGGCAATTTGAATATCTGGTGATGCCCTTTGGATTACAAGGGGCACCGGGAGTGTTCATGAACTTTATTAATGAAGTCCTGAGGGAATACCTGTACAAGGGGGTGGTGGTGTACCTGGATGACATCATTATTTACTCAAAGGACATGGCCTCCCACGTCTAACTAGTGAGGAAGGTGCTCACCACGTTGTACGAGCATAAACTGTATGCTAAGCTGTCTAAATGTGAATTCCATCAGACGGAGCTTGACTATTTGGGATTCCGAGTGTCTGGGGAGGGGCTGGCCATGGATCCTGCCAAAATACAGGCAGTGCTAAATTGGGAACCCCCGAGGACATGTAGACATCTACAATCATTCCTCGGGTTCGCAAATTTTTACAGAACCTTCATTCAGGGGTTTGCCCGGGTAATGTTGCCCCTGATGGCCTTTCTGAAAACCAAGGGAAAGGGACCCGAAGCAAAAAAATCCAGGGTGAAACTGGTGTAGACCCAAGCTTGCCAAAGGGCATTTGAGAAACTTAAGCGATTGTTCACAAGTGAACCAGTACTAACCCACCCGGAAGAGCTTAAACCCTTTGTGGTTCAATGTGACTCTTCCAATGTGGCTGTAGGAGCCATATTGATGCAAAGGGACTCAGAGGGGAGGTTGAGACCATGCACTTACATCTCTAAAAAATTTTCACAGGAACAGCGCAATTGGTCCATGTGGGACAAAGAGGCATTTGCAGTAACTTTTGCATTGAAAACCTGGAGGTCCTGGCTAGAAGGGGCGAGAGTGCCGTTTGAAATATGGACTGACCACAAGAACCTGGAGGCGCTCACTGGCTGCAGAAAGTTGACTGAAAAACAAATCCGGTGGGCCGGATTCTTTGCAAAATTTGACTTTACCATCAAACACATACCAGGCTCAAAAAATTTCTTAGCCGACGCGCTGTCTAGGCTGCCCCAACACAAAATTCAAAGGAAGGAGGTGGTGGATTCTATCATTCCCCCTAGTGCCGTAGCAGGCGCCGTGATGACCCGGTCAGGAAGGAAATCTAAAGCGCCGAAACCATGGGGGGGGGGGTAATAGACTGATTGAAGAAACAGAGCGCAAAGGTGAAGAAAGACCAGAGGGTCTGGTTAAGGGGACAGGAGGGTTTTAGTACCATGATGGGAAGTTGTACATTCCAAAAGCCCTAAGGCAAGAGGTTTTACAACATTGTCACTGTAATAAACTGTCTGGTCACTTTGGGTATGTAAAGACATTGCATTTGGTAAACAGGCAATTTTGGTCGCCGCATATGAAAAAAGACATTTCAGAATTTGTAACCTCTTGCCCGGTGTGCATAATAGCAAATAAATGAGGGGGGGAAACCCCGGGTCTCCTCCAACCTACCCGACAGCAGAGTGCCCGTGGTCGATGGTCTCTATGGACTTTATAGTGGAGCTACCAGCCTCACAGGGCAGGATGGTAATATTAGTAGTGGTGGACACTTTTTCAAAACAAGCTCATTTCATCCCTTGTAAAAAATTACCCACGGAGAAGAAACTCGCTTACTTGTTTTTCCAGCATGTTGTTAAAGTCCACTAATTCCCTGATAAGGTCATTAGCAACCACAGCTCGCAATTCGTTGCCAACTTCTGGCAGGAGTTTTGCAAGCTAACAGGAATGGAACAGGGTTTGAGCTCTGCCTACCACCCGCAGACGGACGGGCAGACGGAATGCGTGAATGCCCTTCTAGAGCAATATTTACAGTGTTATGTTAACTACCAACAGTCCAATTGGGTGGAGTTGTTGCCGTTTGCAGAGTATGGGTATAACAACAGCCTCCATAGCTCAACTAAAACAACTCCCTTCAAGATTGTGAATGGCTATGAAGGGAAGCCGTCCCCCCTGTTGCCCAGCAACAGTGAGGACAAACCACCTACTTCCTGTCAATGGAAAACTCTGGGGAAGGGGTGGGCCATAATACAAGACAATCTGGAAATGACAAAAAGGGACTATAAGGCTCATTATGACAAGAAGCACTCTCCAGAGTGGGAATTTAAAGTGGGGAAAACTGTGTTTCTATCTACCAAGAACTTGCCTTTGCCACAAGCATTTAAGAAACTGGCATATAAATACTTGGGGCCATTCAAAATAAAGAGGGTCATAAATAAAGTGACAGTGGAACTGGAATTGCCTAAAATGTTTAGTAAAATTCATCCTGTTTTCCATTGCAGCCTTCTTCGGCGAGATCTGGGGGCTATGACCTGGCACCCCCACCCTCCAGAGCCCAAACCTATTCAGGTGAAGGGTCAGAGTCATCATGAGGTGCAGGAAATATTAGATGCTAAAGTAAAAAGGGGAGTGTTGTACTATCTGGTTCGGTGGAAGTATTTCCCCCCCAGTTGCGATGAATGGGTCAAGTCATCGGACCTCCGTGCTCCTTTACTCCTCAAAAGATTTTACCTACTGCACCCAGACAAACCCCGAGCAAGAGCTTAGGGGGGGGGCAGTATGTCAAGCATTGTTCATTGTCTTCTGATTGTTTATTTCTTTCTGAATATAATTACCAGATTATAGAAATGTTACTAACCCTGAATTTAGTTTGTGCACATCGAAGTAATAGAACTCCCCCTCGGTCTTCTTGCTTCTACTAACAAATGCAGGAATGTGTTCTTTGAAGTCAAAACCTCCAGGGGCCAATTCCCAGGCCAGCAAGGCCGGAGCCCCGGATGCGCTAACCGCAAGAAAGATAAGGAAGTTACTGTGTGAAGTTTCACACGTGATTGTAGAACTGTTTTGAGAATGTAGAGTTGTTTATAGAACCTTTGACGTGCCATCTTTAAGTATGCATTTCACTGTTATTATGTTTCAGTTCCTAGCTTGGCTGAGCAACATGGATTATCAATAAACCAAACTTTGTTTCATTAATTCAAGGACTGGTTACTTTGAAATCATATGAACTCACATGCTTGACAATAAGATCCCAAAGAGCATTCTGGAACCCAACTGGGTTCATTAGTCTTTCCAAGTAAACATAAATCCACTTATTGTCTAAACAGAGAGGGACAGAGATACCTAACTGGGTCTTCAGGGCAAAATGATCTGACCATAGCACTTCAAGTTTTAGCAATCAGGTCCATATCCACCTCCATGCCAAAGGTCAAATCCAGAACAGCCTGCTTGATATATGGGACCTGATACAATCTGGGGGTGCCCCAGTGTTGCCATGGAAGACACTAGGTCCAATACCTTCTAAAAGGCAGAATCACTGGCATAGACACTGAAATTCCCAAGGACTATCAGTCTTAGGAATTCCAAGGCCCAGCCCCGCTACTGCCTCTAGCTGGCATTGTTCTGCATGTTTTACCATTATCAGATAATGAGATGGAATGGCCATGGTCAATTTTATTTCTCACTTTTGTTTCTTCCTTCCAGTAAACTTTGTAAGACATGAGTTAGCTGTTGAAATATCCTTCTCCACAGGACTATTAGCTGTAGCTATTATAGGAGAGGAAGAAGCTGTCAAGTGGTCAGATAGTTGCTGGTTAGTGGACTGCAGAAGAAATAGTTCCAGGGTTTATGGAGATTGCAGTTTTACGATCCAGAGTATGATTAAAAGAGGTTTAATAATTACAGTTGGATCACTTCTGAAAGGTCTCCACATCTTCCATAGAAGAATTATAAATGTACACACATGCATGGACCTTTGAAAGTGCACTACAAAATTACTATTACTATTACTTTCTCCTCAGATGCTGACATTGACAAAGGTAGGGTGAGTAATGGATCAATCAAATGCTAGACTTGGGCAACAATGACTAACAGTTTTTTAAAAGAGCTATAAAAGCACATCATAAACAAATTAAGATCAAGACTACAATACCTATAAAACACAAAAACATCAATTAAAACATAGAACAGGAAGAAGAGATCATTGAGGGAATGCCGGATGAATTTTAAGTTTTCATCTCATCAGAAGATAGTGGTATAAGGGAATCAGACTCCCTTGGGAAGGAGTTCCATAATTTTAAAGTCACAATTGAAAAGGCCCTCTTCTTGGGTTGCCACCCAGCTAAACTTGGAAGGTGGGAACACCTGAAGCAGAGCCTCAGGTGATGGTTGTAGCAGTTGGGTAGAATCATATGGGAATAAGGTGGTAATTAAATAGTTTCCAGGCCCAGCCAGGAAACCAATGGGAAACCGGGGGGGATGATGGTGTGCTATTCCTTACCGGCCCCTCCCATCCGGCTGGCTTCGCCAGCAATAGGCTGGGGGGAAGTTGTTGCCTACCCGGATGGAGGGAAGGCTGAGCAACGTCCCTGCCATCCGGGAATCAGTTGCTGGGCGGGGAGTTGGGGCTATAAAAGCCCCAGCCCCGCCCAGTACTTTGCAGTTCTTTTTTGGCAAGCAGCAGCAGCCTGGTAGTGGACAGGTGCGGCCGGCAGGAGCAACGAGATGCGAGCGGCTGCGCTTGCGAGGGGCAAGTCCGATGTCGCAGCTTGGCCAGTTGCCCAGCACGAGTGGCGGCAGCCTGGAGTGGCCTGGTTCGGCTGGTGGAGGAGCACCGAGTCGGGTTTGGCCTCAAGTGGTGGGGGGCGTTAGCGAAAGGACGGCGGGTGTGAGGGGTTCGGTCGGTAGCCCCCCCCCCGTTTACCTTTACTGAGGAGTATGCTTACATGGGGCTGATTGGGGATTTTGTCCCCCCCCCCTCTTTTTTGCGCTCACAGCAGGGTTCATGTGCAATGGGGGGTTAATCGAAGGGGGTGGCTGCACAACCCCCCCTTTTTTCTCTTGGTTATCTCCTTGCTGGGCATACGGAAAAGGCGGGTAGCAAGGAAAGGGACAGGCTGGGTAGCCCCTGCCCCCCCCTTTGTTGGAATAGGGCATATATATACTTATAAGTGAGTTGGGGGGCCAATGGGGGCGGAGTTAGTGAGTGGGCCTGGACAATGGCTCCTAAGAAGGGTCAAGGCCCCTCCAAGGGGAAGCAGTCGGCCAGGCCTGCAAGGAGGCGGGGCCAGCATCCTGGCTCCCCGGAGCAAGGGGGCCAGGAGGCTCAGATAAGGCAATCCATTATAGGCCAATTGGATGCTTTGGAGTGCTACGGGGGTGCCTATATGGGAGGGGCGCTGTAAGGCAACGGGTCGATCTGCCCGGTTGACTTTTGAAAAGGAGGTGCTGGCATGTCTTTCTGCGTTACAGGGCGGAGCCGAAGGCGTGGACATGAGTCACGAATCGGACCATGAGGATGGCGATAACACAGGCGAGTTGCCCGGCGGAGAACCCCGGGCTCATGGGGTTGTGGAAGAAGTCAGGCAGCCGGCCCCAGTGGTCGCAGTGGCTATTACCCCCTCGGGGGATGTGGGTAAGCCTTCTTTGCAACACCAACCTCAGGTGTGGCCTTGGGGCCCCTGGGGCTTACCACAGTCAACAGTATCCCCAAGTACGGCAGGCAGGGCAGCAGTAATGCCTGGAAATGTTGGGCCTTGGGTACCCCAGGGTTTGGCTGTGCCGTCATGGGCCTGGGGCACTCCTGCGGTACTGCCGCCAAGTCAGAGCAGTGATGGTGCAGCTGCTCGGGCTCCTTCACAGGCGGTTGCCTTGGTGGCTCCACAGAGTACCCCCGCCTCACAACCCATATTGGGCATGCTTCCGTGGGGGGGGCAAGGACAGTCACCAATGCAGGGTGGCTGGCCAGGCTCCCTGTATGGCAGGTGGAGCTACCCCCAAAATCCATATGGGACCATGCCATTTCAGGTGCTTCCATATGGTGATACTGCGTTGCCATTGGGGGATCACCTGTCTGTGGCTACAAGGGATAAGATTTTGAGGGGAAATATGTTGATGTCTTTAGCCTCCTTTTTAGAGAACTGGGGAAAAAGGATAAGGAGGAATTAGATGATAAGGAGAAGGAGAAGCTAAAGTGGAGAAAGGTGGATAGGACCTGGGCCAATTGGCTGTCAGGTTTCTTAATCTACGTAGGGGTTATAGCCAGGGCTCAGTCAGTTCGCGCAGCCGCACTTTTTCAGTATTGCGACATAGTGTACCGCACATACACTGATTTTGTTGGTGCGGCCTGGTTGCATTATGATGAGGCCTTCTGGATGAGGGCTGCAGTCAATCCTGGGCTGCCCTGGGATCAGATTAATCAGCAGCTTTGGCTGCAGTTAATGTCACCGGCGAAACCTAACCTAGGGGATAGGGCTGATAGTGGACATCTAGTGCATAAGCAACAGGTGAGTGGAGGTGCCCGCAGTACAACGGGCCAGTCGGTTCAACCCCAACTGTTATGTTGAGAATTCACTTCCAAGGGCGTGTGTTCTAGGAAGGCATGTAAGTTTAAGCATGAGTGCCCGCTGTGTGGTAGGTCACATGCCTTTTCAGCCTGTAACAAGTCCAAGCCCAGGGTGGGTGCAAAACAGCCGGAGGAGGAGGCAGTCAGCAGCCACCTGGAAAAGGGACCCAGTCCCATACAGCTGAAGGTACTTAGGTGGTTTCTGGTTAAGTACCCTCTGGTGGCGGATAGGGCCTATCTATTGGACGGCTTTTATTTGGATTTCATATTCCATACCAGGGACCTAGAGTACCTTGTTTGGCCCCCAACATTCGTTCTGTGGTGGGAATGGAGCATGTGGTAAGAGCAAAAATAGGTAAGAAGTGTATGGAGGGAGGGTCCTAGGCCCTTTTGAATCTCCGCCAGTACCTACCTTACGGATATCTTCCCTGGGTATCTTCCCTAAAAAGGCGCCAGGGGAATACCGTTTGATACACCACTTTTCTTACCCCAGGGGCAGATCAGTTAACAATTCCATTCTAGACATTCTCTGTTCAGTCAAGTACACCTCGTTTGACCAAGCAGTCAAAGTGGTTCGGGGTTGTGATGTTGGGGCTGAAATGGGAAAATGCGACATTAAGTCGGCCTTTTGCCGGTGCATCTGGAGGACTTTGATTTGCTGGGCTTTAGTTTTGAAGGAGAATATTACATGGATAGGGCACTACCCATGGGTTGCTCAGTGTCTTGTGCTGCATTCGAGCATTTTAGTTCCTTTATGGAATGGGCGCTCAGGGCCAGGTCTGGGCTCAGTGATACGGTTCACTATTTGGATGACTATCTTTTCCTGGGCCCGGCGGGGTCTGGGCAATGTGCCAGGCTACTTCGGTCATTTGAAGAGCTGGCGCAGGAGCTTGGGGTGCTGTTGGCACACGAAAAGACAGAGGAACCTAGTTTGCTGCCTACATTTTTAAGTATTGAGTTGGATACCACGCAGCAAGCTTCACGGCTGCCTGCAGAAAAAGTGGAAGGTCTTAGAGAGCGTTTGGCTTCTCTCCGAAAGCAGCACAAAGTGTCATTGCTTGAGCTCCAACAGATTGTGGGGCATCTCAACTTTGCGTACAAAGTTGTGGCACCGGGGAGGGCCTTTTTGCGGCGGCTATGTGACACAATGGGGTCCTTGCATCTCCCTCACCATAGAATCCGAGTAACAACAGGCATGTGGAGGGACTTAGAGGTCTGGGAGGAATTTTTGGATTCCTTCAATGGAATGTCTTTTTCGTGGGAGGACTTAAAGATTGAAGGGGAGCTCCAAATATCTTCTGATGCTGCGGGGGCCACCGGATTTGCAGTACCTGGTGTGCCACTGGTGTGCTGAACATTGGCCTGCTGGGTGGTTGGCCAGTGGGCTCTGCCGTGACCTCACTTTTTTGGAGTTCTTTCCTATTGTAGTAGCTGTTTGGCTTTGGGGTGAGCAGCTGGCCAATCACACAGTCCATTTCTGGTGTGATAACATGGCTGTTGTACATTTTATCAACTCCTTGTCATCCAGGTCAGAATTAGTTATGAATTTGGTGTGGGCATTTACATTGCGGTGCCTCCAGTTGAACATTTATTTCTGGCATGGCATGTTCCGGGAGTGTGCAATGGGGTGGCGGATGCTCTATCTCACCAACAGATCGAGCGCTTTCGCCAACTTGCTCCGGAGGCGGACCTGCAGCCAATGCGAATGCGCCAGGAACTTTGGCAGCTTGGGAAGCTGAAGTCGGTAGGGTGATTCAATTAGCATTGGCTCCGAGCACCCGAAAAGCCTGTGGAAGGGCTGACTTGCAGTTTTGGGTGTTCAGGAGTGCTGCCAGGCTGCCAGACAGCTGGCCGGTCCCAGTGGCACATATCATGAAGTTTTGTATTCATCAGAAAGATAGGGGGTTAGGGCTGAAGTCAATTAGGGGCCAGTTGGCTGCACTTGCCTTTATCAGTAAAGCGCAAGGCCTTCCAGAAGGCACAGGTGATTTTAGAGTCAGAAAGATGTTGGAGGGCTGGGCCAGAGACCGCGGCCCGCGGGCAGACGCCTGGCAGCCCATATCCCCTTCTGTCCTGCAGGGACTGCATAAGGTTTGGCCTAGTGTGTGCTTATCTTCCTTTGAGGCTACTCTGTTTCACGCGGCCTCTTTGGTGGCCTTTTTTGGAGCACTTTGTATTAGTGAGTTGGTGGTGCAGTCAAAGCAGGACAATTCTGACCGGCCGCTACGTGTCAGTGATGTCAAATTTGAAGGGGGGCAAGTACGGTTGATGGTTAGGAGATCCAAGACGGACTAGCATCGGAGGGGCACGATTATTACAATCAGCCAGTGTGCAACTTCTGAGTTGTGCCCAGTCAAGGCGCTGGAACGGTATTTACAAATCAGGGGGGAAGGGGATGGCCCCTTGTTTCGCCACAGCGATGGTTCCTCCCTGACAAAATACCAATTCTGGGCGGTGACAGGTAGGGCATTGGTTAAGTTGGGTTTAGGGGGAGTTAAATTTGGGACACATTTGTTCAGGATTGGTGCTGCGTCCACGGCAACAGCAATGGGTTACTCACCCCCTAACATACAGCGCATTGGCTGATGGCGGTCAGCAGCTTTCAAATCCTATGTGCGCCTGTTGGTCACTTAGGAATCCAAGGAGGGCTGGTCAGTATGTTGTGCCCGTTGGCAATTATTTTCTTGGTAGTGACTGTTTTTTCTGTTTTCCAGGTGCTGTGGCTTGTAGGGAGAGGCATCAAATCCTCATCTGCGGGCACAGTATGGTGTTCTGGGCTGCCCATCAGGCCAGGAGATTGCTGGTTGGCACCCATTTGGGCCTCAGCGAGTGGGCAACAGTGGAGTGGCTGGGCCGCCGTGGCCTGTGTTGGTCAGGGCTCATGCCACTGTTGTTTTGTGGGAGGAGGGTGCCTCCTCCGCACATCCTGGTCATCCACCTGGTGGGGAATGACCTGGGTTTGATGAAGGGGAAGGCCCTTTCATTGCAGGCACAAGAGGATCTTCAGGCCATTAAGCGAAGATGGCCAGGAGTTATTTTAGTATGGTCAGCAATTTTGCTACACAGGATCTGGTGGTCCGCCTTATCTCCTGGGGGGATAGAGCGAGCCAGATGTAAAGCTAATCGGGCCTTACAGAAGGCCATGGAAGGGGGCTTAGGTATATTCCTCCCCCATCTGGCCATACGAGTCGAGAATGCCGACTTGTATAGGCCGGATGGGGTTTATTTATCAGAATTGGGTAACCGGGCCTTTTTGGACAAACTAAGGCAGGGATTGCAGTCGACTCCAGGCCTTCCGGTGGGCGCGAATGCCTAAGCAGAGGCTTGGCATTGGTGGTGGCGGTGGCAGGATGAGGTATGGGCCACAGTGCTTTTGGGGAGCACCTATGGCTCAGCACCTGTTGGTGCAGGTGGTCTGTATGAACTGCAGATGGGTTTTACGGCTCAATGCTGGGAGTGCAGATCATGACAAAGCCTCACCGGGGAGGATCTTTCCAGTGGGATCGATGCCGGCCTAGGTGGAGGTGGAGTTGGGGCCTGTCTGCTCAGCACCACCCAGAATATATTGGGCTCATGCTGGGGGCAGGGTGGCTCGCCTGTTCAGGACAAGGCAGGGTCATGGGGTTGATCCCAGGGCTTGTCTGGTTAGGCATACCCCTTGCCAGTTTAGTTCGTTCAAGTTGTTAAATAAAGCGGTCCTGTTTTATCCAACATACTGTGTCAGCCTCTTCATTCCGACTGGGTGGGCAAACTGGCCCCTCCCAGCCAGCTGGTTTCGCCAGCGATAGGCTAGGGGGACACTGTTGCCTACCCGGATAGAGGGAAGGCTGAGCGACGTCCTGGCTATCCGGGAATCCGTTGCTGGGCGGAGAGTCGGGGCTATAAAAGCCCCAGCCCCGCCCAGTGCTTTGCAGTTCTTTTTCTGCTCTCGGCCCGCCCGCCCTTGGCAGTACAGGTTATTTACCGGTCGCCTTATTAGGGGCCAGGTAGGAATTGTTTTCATTTTCACTGAATTGGCCTATGTGAATTTGTTTTTTGCCTACCTTGTACTGTTTTACGGCATTAGGAAGTTTGGGAGGAGTTGTTAGTTGGTCGCTGGGCAGGATGAGGTATGGGCCACAGTATTTTTGGGGAGCACCTATGGCTCAGCACCTGTTGGTGCAGGTGGTCTGTATGAACTGCAGATGGGCTTTACGGCTCAATGCTGGGAGTGCAGATCACGACAAAGCCTCACTGGGGAGGATCTTTCCAGTGGGATCGATGCCGGCATAGGTGGAGGTGGAGCTGGAGCCTGGCTGCTCAGCACCAGCCGGAATATATTGGGCTTGTGCTGGGGGCAGGGTGGCTCACCCGTTCAGGACAATGCAGGGTCATGGGGTTGACCGCAGGGCTTGTCTGGTTAGGCATACCCCTTGCCAGTTTAGTTCGTTCAAGTTGTTAAATAAAGCGGCCCTGTTTTATCCAACATACTGTGTCAACCTCTTCATTCCGACTGGGTGGGCAATCAGAAAAATTCTGGAAGTTATATCATTGCTCTCTGGCAACTGCCAAAAACCTTCTAGCTTTATGATAGAGTTTCTGGTGATTCCTAGAGATAGTTGATGTCACTTCTGGGCATTTCCCCTGGAAGTAATGTCACACCATTACTTATTGTTGCCCACCCATGACCCCACCACTCCCAGTCTTCTGCTGGTGTCCTCCATAAGTGACATGAACACTGTAGGCCAAATGGCTTTTCAAATTTATTTTTCTGGTGGTCCAAGCAGTGGTGGGAAATAGGAGCTATGCAGTGGGAAATAGGAGCAATCCAGGAGAATATTATGACTGATGGTATAAAAGCCATTGAGATGTCTAGTATCAGTAGGGTTACAATCCACCTATCTCCTGGTACAAGTCATCCATGCCTCTATGAGAAGAATAAAACTAGTTTTGAAACTGATACAAATGTAAAGAAACATGATCTAACTTTTTGCTGTCAGACTGATAAAATCTGCAATGCAGGCTTCTTCACAGAAAACTGAGCATATATTCCCACACTGGAAAAGGCTGGTCAAGGGGGAAAGGGAACACAAGTGTGCAGCTGATCAAGTTTAAAGACCAAGCTTTAGAAATTTAAGTAAGATAGCCCAGGGGTGGCCGACGGTAGCTCTCCAGATGTTTTTTGCCTACAACTCCCATCACCCCCAGCCTTTGGCCATGCTGGCTGGGGTTGATGGGAGTTGTAGGCAAAAAACATCTGGAGAGCTACCGTTGGCCACCCCTGAGATAGGTTGTTTTCTTTATAGCATATGGTTAATTTACTTTTGTTTTGATCTAAGCTACCAAGACAGTAGTAGGTTAGGGTACCCTATCAACATCAAGCCACATTCCAAAGTGACAGCTGCCCCCCCCCCCATGCGTGCGCACACACAAAAATGAAAGCCGCATGTTTCCTCATGGGGGAGTGACGCAACAGTCCCCGAGGGGGCGGCTAGAGATTCGCCCTCCCAAGGAATGCTCGCTGTTTACTAAGGGGGGAAAGGAAGGTCAGCCACTGATGTAGCAGGCTTCATGTTGTTTGGGGGGAAAGCGTGTTTTGCAGCACAGACGTTATTTAGAGAATTGTGGAGATGCAACGGTTCTAAGCGACCATAGTTTGGAGAGGAGACATACCCAACGGATAACATGATGGCTTTAAAACTGAGCACGGATAACCTTATACGTGTAACACATCCCTTTAACATCAGGTTGCATCAGGTTGCGTGTCAATACAACTCATGCTCTTTAACTTGTTCATTAATGATCAGGAGTCGGGAGTAAGCAGCAAAGTGGCCAAGTTTGCAGATGACAGTAAATTGTTCAGGGTGGTGAGAACCAGAGAGGATTGCGAGGCATTCCAAAGGGGTCTGTTGAGGTTGGGTGAGGGGGGCAATAACGTGGCAGATGAGGTTCAATGTGGCCAAGTGCAAAATAATGCACATCGGGAGCCAAGAATCCCTGCTACACATACAAGTTGATGGGGGTGTGAACCAGTAGAGACTGACCAAGAGAGAGAGAGATCTTGGGGGTCGTGGTAGATAACTCACTGAAAAAAATGTCAAGACAGTGTGCGATTGCAATAAAAAACGCCAACGCCATGCTGGGAATTATTAGGAAGGGAATTGAAAACAAAGCAGCCTGTATCATAATGCCTCCCTGTGTCATGACCCTGGTATTTCTTGGAAGTCTCCAGTCTAAACACTACCCACTGTGGTCCTCCTTAGCTTCTGAGATCTGATGATATCGGACTATCCTGGGCTACCCAGGTCGGAGTAATAGTAGCATAACCGGTATCAAGAGATTTCTGCTGGGTCCTGCAGCTGATGATGGCATCTATAGTGGACATGTTTGGGTATTAATATGGAGCTGAGGAAATGTGCCAACAAGTGGGTGTGATATCAGTGCCCAGAGCAACATGTTTATGAAGCTGCCTCATTGCTCTGACATCATTCTCCCCTATCTCAAGGATGCTTGAGAAAGCATTTATGTGTGGCCGCTCATGAAATGGTGTGCTAGGATTTATTTCAATCATTTCCGTCCTTCACAGAGGAGGGTTGTGGTGGGTTGTAGATCCAGCATGTAAACTATGTGAAAATACTGCGAATGACCAGTAAAATTTCCATGAAATTACTCAATATTTAAAAAGCAGCTTTATGGTCTTCAAGATTATGCCTATTCACTTCTTGGAATGAAAGCATACTACAAATTACAATACTCATCTGATTTATACCATACATCAAGAATATTTTATATATAGTAGTGATACTGGCACAACCAGTGGATGGGTAATGGTTATCTAGACAGGGAATAAACAATAATAAGACTAGGTATATATTTATGTGACCTTTATACTTGCTTTCAGACTCTGCTATTTGCAGGACTTTTTTTGTAGAAAAAGCCCACCAGGAACTCATTTGCATATAAGCCTACACCCCCTGATGTTACCATTGTTTCATATGACTTTTTGTATAGAAAAAGCCTAGCAGGAACAAGTTTGCATATTAGGTCACACCCCCTAATGCCAAGCCAGCTGGATCTGAGTTCCTGTGCATTCCTGCTCAAAAAAAGTCCTATTTGTAATTTGACTGACTATTTGTAATTTGACTGAGCCCCATATTGCAAGTGGTAAACTGCAGTACTCTGCTCATGACCTGAGTTCGATCCTGGTGGAAGCTGGGTTCAGGTAGCCAGCTCAAGGCTGACTCAGTCTTCCAGCCTTCCGAGGTCAGTAAAATGAGTACCCAGCTTGCTGGGTGTAAAGTGTAGATGACTGGAGAAGGCAATGGCAAACCACCCCATAAAAAGTCTGACTAGAAAATGTCATGATGTGATGTCACCCCATGGGTCGGTAATGACTCAGTGCTTGCACAGGGGACCATCTTTACCTTTTTACTTGTATTTTAGGAGAATGAATGCAATGTGTTTAAATCTGGGGATATATGAAACGGTCCCTTCAAAACTGTTGCTGTTGATAGCTGAATGTTTTTACTCACAATCACTACTGCTGTTGCCACTAGATTCAGCATGATTACCTAGATTGAGATTAAATGCAGAGAATTATTAGAACAATCTTGTTCATCAGTGGGCCAAGAATAGCAAAGGGATAAGCATACACAGAAATACTTTTCATGCAACAATGAACTAGGTGAAATACCCCCTCCACACACACATTTTACATAAGAAAACATCTTGGGAGGAAGTCAGGAGCCCTTCCTTTTCCCATGGCACCATTCCAAGCGTATTTGAGCTCTTCTTTGTTTGTAGAAGCAATTCCCTGTAGCTGTGTGGCTTTTGGGAAGAAGGGAAGACATGAAAACAAGAAATGTATTGGGTGCTTTGGCTCAAAGGCTCCTTATGTAGAGGGCATTACAGTATTCTAGTCTGGGTTTGATCAAAGCATGAGTCTTTCTGAGATGTTAATCCCCTCCATGTAGGAGTTTGTTTCAAGTCAAGATGTTCATTATTATGTCAAATTGTGAATAGTTCATATGAGAGTTGCTTTGATATTATACAAAAAAACTGATGCTTCAAAGAGCCGCTGTAGATCTAGATGAGGACGATGGTGTCTACATCCGCTATCGCACCGATGGCAGCCTGTTCAACCTGAGGCGACTAAAGGCACACTCCAAGACAATGGAAAAACTCATCCGAGAGCTACTCTTTGCTGATGATGCTGCACTCGTCTCCCACTCGGTATCAGCTCTGCAGCATATGACGTCCTGCTTTGCAGAGGCTGCCAAGCTATTCGGCCTAGAAGTTAGTCTGAAGAAGACAGAAGTTCTCCACCAGCCTGCACCCCAGGAAGATTATCACCCTCCCTGCATCACTGTGGGTGAATCAGTTCTGAAGACAGTCCAGCAGTTCAGCTACCTGGGGTGCATCATCTCCTCAGATGCCAAGATCGACAAGGAGATTGACAACAGGCTGGCAAAGGCAAACCGTGCATTTGGCCGACTGCACAAAAGAGTGTGGAGCAACAAGCATCTGAAAAAAGGCACAAAGATCCATGTTTACAAAGCGGTTGTGATGACAACCCTCATCTATGGCTCCGAATCGTGGGTTTTATACCGTCATCACCTGAGACTCCTTGAGCGCTTTCATCAGCGCTGCCTTCGCACCATCCTCAACATCCACTGGAGTGACTTTGTGACCAACACTGAAGTCCTCAAGCGGGCAGAGGTTACCAGCATCGAGGCACTGCTGTTGCAGACGCAGCTGCGCTGGGCAGGGCATATTTCTAGGATGGAAAACCACCGCCTTCCCAAGATTGCCCTGTATGGCGAACTCTCCACCGGCCATCGAAATAGAGGGGCACCAAAGAAGAGGTACAAGGACTCCTTGAAGAAATCCCTTGGCACCTGTCACATCAACCATCACCAGTGGTCTGACCTAGCCTCAGATCGCAAAGCATGGAGGCACACCATCCACCAGGCTGTCTCTTCCTTTGAGAACGCACGCATAGCTGGTCTTGAGGACAAAAGGAGATTGAGGAAGGATCGCACTGCTACAGGACCAACCCTAAATCAGACTTTTCCCTGCAGCCGCTGTGGCCGGACCTGCCTGTCCCACATTGGTCTTGTCAGCCACCAGCGAGCCTGCAGCAAACGTGGACTATTGCACCCTTCTTAAATCTTCGTTCGCGAAGCCAAGCCAAGAGAGAGAGAGATACAAAAAAACCCACAACAATCCTTTGCTAAAATTCTTCTTTCATTTGCATAGTAATTATGACTATGGGCCATTTGGCATTTCTTGTTGAGCTCTGGTAGGTTGGCATGGGGTTCTGCTGCTAGGGCTGAGAGAGCTCCCCTGTTTTTGAAGAAATAAGCACGTGTATACAGCCTAAAATATCTATTGTTAGTTACTGGCAGCTCATGATCTTTCCCACACAAAGCCCTTCAACAGCCTTACCGGGTATCACAGTCAGTTTCCAGGCAGCACTGAGATAAGACTTCTTCTCCTGGTTTTTATTGTCCTTGAGTATATACCAACAAGAATATTGGCCAGCACTCTGTTTTGAGATATGAAAAGTCCATGTATATGATGCATCATGGGCCTCTGGTTTTTGGGATGACTTGGCTTCTCCATCTTTACACAAGATGTATTTGGTCACAGAAAAATTTTCAGATAGTGTGCATCGCACTGAGACCGAATCTCCCTCTTGAGCTTCAGATACATTCAGGAATATCTGAGGTGCAGGAAGTTCCCCTGGGACAAGAATGGAAAGACATAATAACTGACTAAGAAGTAACATTCGCTGTATCGAGAAAATAATTAAAAGCTTGCCAGTCAGTTCTACTGTGAGGAATTTGTACCTCCAAACAAAAATGTTGGAACCGGCTTTTCTCTTTCCACCTTTCTGTTAGTTCATTATAGTTTTTAATTACCCTACTAGCTTCAGTGCATGGGGAAAACTTAGTGGGAATCAGACTATGCACCAAAAGCAAAGTGGTGGTGGTGGTGGGGGGAGTAAGCAACATTAGAAATAAGTTCCCCAAAGGTCAAATGAAAGATTTTTTTTTACCTTTTTTAAAAGACTGAGCATTGAACATTAGTATATACAATTTTTAAAAAATCACATGGACAGTATGCTGAAATTGACATTCCCCTGAGCCATCTTGCAGTCTCTAACTCACCTGTAATGCTGCAGTGTTTTGAATGCATGTCATGAACACCTTTCCCCGAACACATGTGAGCTGCAAACAACACACCTGCAATTACATAAACCTTGCATGATTCAGGCAAAATAGGAAATGCAAACTCAGTCATCCAGAAAGGTTATCCATAAGCCCTTGAATCTAGTTTATTGTTCCTTAATGCTTTTGAGATAGAATAAATTTAATAAAGTAGGCTCATGGGCTACTGAAGTACCGTATATTATATTTAAAAGTGTCTCTGGAAGTCCCCAGCTGGATCATGGACAATGCAGTCCTAAGGATGTATAATCAGAAGCAAATCCCACTGATTTCAAGAGTAAGGATTGGAATTATCCATCTTTTTCACTTATTCTCACTCTTTCTTACTACAGACTCAGTTCCATGTGGCTTTTCTTCAGTAGCCCTTGAGCCTACTTAATTGTTCCTTAGCACAAAGGAACATGTTGTGTTGGATCCAGCCAGCAATCTCACTTGCTCTCGCTCAGTTTTTCTGCTTTCCCAGACCATGCTGGTCAAGATGACAAAGAGAAACAGATAAAATCTTCTTTTCTCACTCATCTAATATAAAAGGAAAATGCTGAAGAGCCACACACAGACAAGGCAAGTCTCTCCTCCCCCAGTTATGTTAGAGGTCTCCAGCTGTGCGAATTCTGCCCCACCCCCCAACTACAATAGATGTGAAGGTGTTCTTCGATACATATCAGAAGTGGTATCTTTTTCAGTCAGAAGATTGTATCACATGGGTAATGAAAAAATGGAGGTATGCACAAAACAAGCACACCAGAATAGGGGTCCTCAGTATTATATAATAGAAGATTATTTTGAGGAGTTGAAGGGGTGTATAGGCAAGGGGAAAAAAATCTTCCCAGAAGCATAATTCATTCATCTTGTTTCTGACTTTTCTATAAATTCACATCATTATCATCAATTGAAATAGCAGAATAACTTTCTGAAAATATTCAGAAAAACTTCAGTTAAATAATATATTCTTGTCTTTAGTTCAACATCTACATACATAGGTAGACTTTCTCCCTGGAAAGTTCTAAGAGGAAATTAAGGAGGACTGTCCTTTTCCAACTGTTCCCAAGGCACATGCCATCTCCTCAAAATCTTATCACTGTTACCCCAAACTCACCAAGAAACTGTAACAGGTACATCCTGGTTCTAGAGTTAGTATGTCAATCTGATTCTCCTGCAGAAGCAACCACTCCTTTCTTCCTTGATTTGTTTTCTGCCGCTTTCACTTCACTCACAAAACAGCCGGAAATAATCAAGTTTTTTGAGGTAGGTATGACTCTGTTTATCCCCTCCATACATACTTGTTCACTTTCTATCTCTCTCTCCTCTCCCCACCCCCAAACTACTGTAGATATACTAGGAGGCAAAGACAAAATTTTTACAATGTTTCCTTTGAGTGAGCTATTCTCTCCATACTTGACTATCGGTCATCTTTGATTCAGGAGGTCCTTTGAAGGTCAAGGTGCCTTTCCCTTCCCAACGCCTTCAGGTTTCTTGTAGATCTATTTCAATAAGTTCACATTCTGGAAAGAAAACTTGGGCATGAGTTTTGGTGAGAAGTTCTTAGAAAGAGCTGATCCTTCATGCTATCCCACCCAGCATTTTCACTTTATTATAGCAGCAAGACAGCTTATTTTTAGACTGTTCTTCTTTAACCTCCTTCCTTCCAGTGTGAACTGCCACTGAGGTTTTACCCAAGTTTCCCTCATTTTATATTCTTCAGGTACTGCTCCTATTTTGCACTGTATTGGTACGCATGCAGAAATGAGTACCACAGAGTTTACAATAAGGAGACCTGGGACTGGAAGACCTCCTGGGAGTCCGATAGGAAGCTTCTGGAGGTTGAACAGGCTGTCATTTACCAACTGTATTTTAAGAGAACAGTTGTGTGAGTAAATAGTTTGAAAGATGAAAGACTGGAGTCAGTGGCAGTTCCTAGTTTTCGGGTCTACCAAAATATAGCTCAGTTTCTTAAACAAGTAATTGATTCCTAGTGTTGAGAGACATGGAGGAGAATTAACATTATGGAGTAAAGAATCCAAATATAGGGAGTTATCATTTGTGCTGAATAAAAGAGAGAAAGAGCAGAATATATGATGTCAAAGCTTAATAAATATACTGCAGTATGGAATAAAATAAATAAATAAATAGGGTCATTGCTTGGATTTCCAGCTGTAATTCTGCAGCCTGGTTGATAATTTCAAAGGAAAGATGGAAAGATACTACAAAGACTGAAGAAGTTGTCTCAGAACTTGTGTATTTTGAAAGAGATTTACAGATCACAAGAGCTTTGGGTAGAAAATATACACACATTGGAAATTTCAATAAAACTTCCCCAAAATTTAAAGATGATGTGTCTAACTAAAACCATTAATGCTATTAAAACTTTCAAAATAAATGTTTGTCATTGCAAGTAGTATAACAATTTTGTGGATATTTCAAGTCCAATTTTATTACAAGCAGTAAATGAAATTAAAATGCTTAAAAATTGCCCCAAACATGGCATGTTTAACTAGACAGAAGTGTATGATCTAATCTTAATATTTTAACCCAGTACTGCATTTTATTAGTGTTTAAAATAGGGAACCAATGTAAATGTTTGTTAGTGTATTTAAGATATGGAACGAATGTAAATGTTTCCTGGCAACTTTGATTCCGAATTCTGATCTTGGATTGTAATGAACTTAACCTGAGCCGCAAATATGGAATGAAAGCAACTTGTGGCTTTTGTAATATCGGTAAATTTCAGACTTTTTCACACACATAAAAAAATGTTTCAAGTTTTTTCTACCAACTGAGGAGACCCATACAGTCTCTTATGATTTTAAGGAACTAACAGAGCAATCCAGAGGGGGTGGGGGCGCGAAAGCACTGTGGAAGTGGACTTACTGGTATGCTGGCGGTCGGGAGACTTACGCTGGCGGATCCCCTCCCGTGCCAGCGGAAATGGGGCATGCGCCGCTCTCTGGGTGCTGCAGTGTGCCGGCACCGAGGCCTGATGGTGGAGTGCCACAGTGCCGCACTGCGGGTGCAGCAGAGGTGCAGGGCGCCACATCGGCATAGGAGGGGGCCGACCCAGGGGCGTGGCCACCACTGGTCGGCTTCCACAGAATTTTTAGAGCAGTAACGCCCCCCACCAAGCGCAAACCTGCGCCACGGAAAATGCCGGCGTGCCCCATAGGCAGTAGTGGAAGCAGAAAGCGCACGCTGGTGGTGCTGCCATGGCAGTGTGGAAAACCCTTTGGGAGCCATGTTATCGGCCCACCAATCCCCTCTCGATGCGGGCTGGCCATGGCCCCCCTCCCGCACCCAATCATTGCTCCCCCCATCCTACAAAGGTTTTGACTCTGGGCACGCACAACAGCCCAGGGAGGGCAGGGCATATGGCACGGTGCTCTGTTCCAGAGGGCCACACCATGCGGACTTAGTGGGAGGAGGGGTGGCAGGAACAGCACGTAGAAGCCTGTCACTTAAGTTACAGATGTTGGACTTGGGGAGAGGTGAGCCACTTCTGGTGTGCCTGCTTAATCACCTCTGCTTCTTAGCCCTAACAGCTATCACTCCCGGAGCCCCCTGTATGGATGGGTAAATCCGGCTCGGAGTCCTCGCGGCCCACAGCCCCCAACACCGACCAGCGTGGTTGCGGCTCCAGCCGGGGTGCAGACACTCGCACATGTGCATGTGGGGGGTGTGTGCCCTGGCCACACATCCCACTGCTGTCCCCCGCACCTTCTGTCTCGTCCATCCCTGGACCGGGACGAGGGGGATGCAGCATGTGTTGTGGCTTTCCCCAGTCCAGTCTCCGACTTGCCATTTAGGGCAGGTCCTGGTGCTTGCACCAGACCCCGCTGCAGCTGCTGTGATTGCGGTCTTGTTTGCCATCCAACTGGCCCGTGATGCAGGACAGCTGGAAGTGTGTGGGATGGCTCCACTGGAGCCAACCGGGATGCTCGCCCTGCTGGCTGCTGCCTCTGCCATGGTTGGAGTCCTATGCCTGCAGCCAATGAGGCCCCACCCGTCTCTTTGTCTTTCAGGTGTGTGTACTGCACACCGGCTTCTGCGGCCGCCGGAGCACAGCCGCCCGGCCCCTGAAGCCCCGCAGCTGTGGGAGTGTCCTCCACCAGCGGCATCTCGGACAGCGGGAGCCAGAAGTCTCCGTGCACGATCTTGGTTTCCCCACTAGCGGATGAATAAACTTAGCCCAGTGCGTCCATATCATCTCATGTGTCTTTCATTTTCCCCACCTCGCCCCAGCTGCTTGTGGCTGGGCCAGGGGCACGGCTCTGTGGCTGGGGGAACCCACGGGGCAACCACTTAGTGCTGATGGTTGGGAACTGCAGTGGGCAAAATTGCTGACGGGTGGGGGCTGATAGGCATCGAGGCAAACACTTGACCGGGGCCGCACCAGTTGTCTACGCCATCTGGGCCTGCGATGCAGCTGCCAGGGGTGCTGTGGTTGGGGTGGGTGCCCACAGAACAGGTAGGGGACTTAGCTGGCCAAAAATAATGGCAGCTGGATGGTGGCCTCCAAAAAGAGGGCAGCTGGCCGTGTCAGCTTTCCTTCCATCGGGAGGGCTCGAACCCATGGCCCTAGCATTATGAGGCGGGGGATAAGCTCACTAAGCCAAGCCGCCTCTGCTGTGTGCTGAGCCGGCTTACACCCAATACATGCTGCGGGTGAGGTCGGCCCTGGTTAAGAGTGTTGGCATGATTGACTGCTTCCGGCCCGCTTTCGGAGCGGCCTCGGTGGGGTCATGCGGGGGCCACGAGCAGGGGGTGGTGCGGGACACCTGCGGACTTGAAGGTGCACCTGCTCAGGCCACGGAGCACGTGGGGAGGTGTGAGTGGTGGCGACCGGCCCTGGTGGCCTCTGGCTGCCAAGTGGCAGCCTCAGCTGGATGTTGAGTTTGTGGCCACTCACACCTCACGGAATGTTTGCTGTGGTGCCCTGCCTGACAATCCCACAGCGAATATAACAAAAAATGCAAGCTAGTGACCAGTTTACTAAGAAGTATATACTTGGCGCAAGAAGCCTCATACTGAGCTGTAGCCAATGTGAAATTGCTGCTAGAGATGCTCTACGTCCCTCTTTTTTGAAAATTATGTAAAGACTTTATATAATTGAATCAATATTGGTCCCAGGTCTGATGAAGACTGGAAAGAAACAAGTACTTAATTGATTGGCTTGTCACCACACTACTTTGGGACTTGAATGTACATGTTTTGGACATTTTGACTGGTTTCTATATACTTCTTAGTAAATTGGTCACTAGCTTGCATTTTTTGTTGTATTATCCATTATAGTGACCTCTCTTGGATTGTATTCTATTCAATTCCACGGCCAAGGCATGCCGGAACCCTGCCAAGGCGCTCCCGGCATTGCACTGGGGTTCTCGGGTCCCCTCCCCATGTTTTTCTACCTTGTCTTTCTTTTTTGTGTCTCCCCACAGGACTTCAGCTCTGTCTGCCATTTCGTCATCTTCCCCATGTCTTTTCCAACAAGTGCATGAATTTTTGAAGGGATCTGGAGAGTGGTCCCGGCAATTCTTGTTTAACAATAGATTGAAGTGCCCAAAAAGCAGCAGCATACATGGGGGCACGCGGAGTCCCCCTGGCAGCCCCAGGCATGTGAGCAGCCGCAATCACGGCGTGCTCTCCTCCCTGGGTGCCCTGGCTGCGCGCTGAGTGGCTCAGATGTGAGCTAGCACACGCTCCCAATTCAAGTGTCCCCCAAAGTCCTGCTGGGCTCCAGCCTGTGCCGCCACCTCCACATTCTCCCACATCAGCGACCCAGAGTTTGGGAGGGGAAGGTCCTGGGGGGCCAGCAGGCATTGCTGGGTGGCAATGTTGTGGAACATGACACAGACGGCCACCAGCTTGGCCACAGGCAGGGGCTGCATGCTGCAGCGGCCGCCCATGTGGTGCAGGCAGCGGAACCTCATCTTCAGCTGCCCGAAGTCATGCTTGATGACCATGTGAGTGGCTCTGTGTGCCTGGTTGTATGCTGCCCGGTCCTCAGTGGCGTCCTCCTGGTACGGCGTCAGCAGGTAGGGCAGCAGTAGGTACCCTCGGTCACCTGTGGAGGACAGGGAGGTGAGGACAGGGGATGGGAGGGGCACCCCGCCGCCTCATGACCGTACCTAGAAACCACCCCTGGCCATCCGGCCAGGCTGCCAGGAGGCAGTTGAATCCTGAGGACATGAAGATCTGGGCGTTGTGCACGCTCCCTGGGAACTTCGCTACCAGATCTGTGAAGACTCAATTCAGCATATATTGCTTGATTGTTCCTTTTATCGTAATCTCTGTAAGGTTTTATTTTGCATGCTTTCTTTCTCCCCAGATTTGTCTATTCTGCCACCCTGTTATTATTTATTGAACGATACTGAGGGGGAGGTTAGCGAGGCTGTGGCAAAACTTTTGGCTGGCATCCTTAAATTTAAATCTGACCATATATGAATGCATCTGTAAGCTTGGTTTCATTTTGATTTTATCTCCAATGTTTAAATTTTTATATTCTGTGTATTTTTATTTTCAATTGTTATGCCATTAAAGGTTTGGTATGATGAGCAAGTAAAACATGGAGATCACTGAGGCAGGAGCTGTATACAAATAACAAAGTTTTTTTAAAAAAATTACAGGTTAGTTTCAAATAACATATCTGTAGCACGGGTCTCCAGGTAGTCAAAGAAGAAACCTGGCTAAATGGCATAAACTTAAGCTTGTTATGGCTTCAGAGGGAGGTTTGAATTTTCTTTAATGCTTTCAGATACAAACAAGCCTTTACTGATTAGCCACTAGGCTGGATGCTCTCTCTCACACAGGATTCCACTCACACCAGCCTGCCCATTCCAAAGAGTCAAACTAGATAGTACAAGGAGTGCTTATTACCAGAGAAAGGCCTAACAATCAGGTACTCTATTCTCTCTCAGAGGTAGAGCTAAACCACTCTGCCATGCTACCAGGCAAAGCTACCCTTCTAACTATCTGCTCTCTCCATGAAACAGACCTAACTACCTTCTCTGATGGTACCCTCCAGACTTCCATCCCACATCTGAAAGGTGATTCAAGAATTTCACAGATTACCTCACTGATAATCTTTCATACCCAATTAATTAAAGCACACCAAAATTCATTTGAGAACTTAGTTTGGTTTAAAGTTTGACTAGAGAAAGCTGTGAAGTTGGTGGGAAATAAAACCTATAAAATGCTACCCACAGTTTACCTGTTCCCTTCCATGCCTTTGGAGGACTCCCACCCCAGTCTGGGACTTGGCAGCCCTTTCAATAATCTTTTGCTTTATTGTATTATAGGATAATGCATCACAGTAAAAGCAGGAAGCAATACTTCCTGAACTGTCTTTGACAACTTGTTTGAATAATAATAAAAAAGATGGAATCCCTGTATCACTCTCCCAGTGGAGATCATCAGTAAAGGTGACCAAGGCTGTTTCCAATCCAAATCCAGGCCTGAATACAAATGAAAATGGGTCTAAATAATCCATCTGCTCTAAGACCATCTGATGCTGCATAGCTACCACCTGCTCAAACACCTTGTTCAAGAATGGAATGTTAGCTACTGGCAGGGATATCCCCTGATGAAAAGCAGCATAAAAAGAGACAGAAATACTGCCAGAATTGAGCCTCCGGCAGCCCGCCGCATTGCGGCGTGGCTGCCGGGGAGTTTTTGCCCCCCCGGCGGGAGAGCAGACGTTTCGGCGCGCTCTCGGTGCGTCTGAGGGGGCAGGGCTTCCGCGCTTGTTCGGAAGCCTCCACTCCTGGAAGGCTCAGTCCTCTTCGGGTGCTTGGCCAGTAGGGAGTGTGTGTTTGAGCTCCTGGCTTGCACCTGAGGGGGATTAGGCCTGGGAAGGTCGTTTTGTGTGTTAGCGCGGTCGGCTGGAGATCATCGTGGGATCCGTTTTAGGCTTGTCGTGCTTGTTTGGGGGTAGAGGGGCATAAGGGCTGCTGGCCGCGTGCTTCAGCCCAGCAGGGTGGACTGGGTGCTGAGTGCGGTTGTGGGGCAGCAGGGTGGGGAAAGGTTGCCTTGTTGGTAATCATTTCTCCTTGCGACTTCTGCTTTTGGGGGAGTGGGGAGCTCCCTTGCAGTGGCATTTTTTTTAGCGATTTTAAGGGCACTGAGTTGGTTATTAGTGGGAGAGTGGTTCGGCCATCTTGTTTGAGCCTGGGCGGTGTTTCTTTTGCCTGGGGCTAGGCGGCCATTTTTTGTTGGGTTCTTCTCCCTTCTTCTTGGCGGCCATTTTAGGTCTAGGGAGGCGGCGGCCATTTTAAGAAAAAGTGGGGCGGCGGCCATTTTAGGTGTAGGCTTTGGCCCTCCCCCCCCCCCTTTTTTCTGTTAGGTTAATTGAAGGGTTTGGTGGTTTTTTTGTGACTCACCCTTTTTGGCTCAGAGTGGTTAGCAGCGTGGCAGCAGTCCATTCTCCTCTTAATTTTGATTTGGGCTGTGCGCTTTAGCGAGCATGTCAGGGAGTAAAGGTAGTGGTAAATCATAGGGGAAGCAGCCTGCCCCTAAGGCTCCTAGGCCGCCCCCGAAGCGTCCTCCACCGCCCTTGTCTTCTGATGATGAGGTGGAGGATGAGGTGAACTCAGTCATTTTTCAGAGGCTGCGGGCCCTGGAGCAGGCATCGGGGTTTCCACCTTCTCAGATGCCTAAGAAGGGGCGAGTTCCTTAGCGGGCTTTACAGGCAGATATACTGACCCGTTTGTCTATTTTGGAGGGCAGGTCTGCTGCGTCTTCGACCGGAGGAGCTGTGGGGCTTGTTGGCTCGGATGCAGGAGCGGGCCCGTCGTCCGGGGTGCTCGGTGCCTGGTCATCATTGGTACCAGCTCTACCTCCTGGTAAGTCGGGGGATGGTTTGCTGCCTTACACAGGGCCTGTGTGGCCCTGGGAGGCTTGGGGATCCGCTGCTCCTAATGGGGTCGAGGCTACGTCGGGTAGTTCAGGGGCTCCTTTAACTTTGGGTTTGGGGCAACAGAATAATTGAATGTGGCCGCAGGGCCAGTTTGGTCCATTTGGAAATTGGCCTGGGGCTGGGCAGCAGGGGGCAGGAGCGGCTCTGTCAGGCGGATGGGGTTTCCCATCTCCTTACAGGGCAGTACCCTTTGGCGCTATGCCTTTGGTGAGATGGCTTACCTTTGGGGGGTCACCTGCTGCCTGCCACGAGGGACAAAATCCTAAAAGGGGAATATGTTGATATATTCTCACTATTATTTAGGGAACTGGAAAAGAAGGATAAGGAGGAACTGGATGATAAAGAGAAGGAGAAGCTGAAGAAGAGGAAGTTTGATCGAACCTGGGCCAATTGGCTTCCGGGGTTTTTTATATATGCGGGAGTGATTGCGTGTGCGCAGCCATGGCGGGCTGCTGCGTTGATCCAATACATGGACATCATATACAAGGGGTATACGATGTTCAGCGGCCTGGCCTGGATCCAATACAACCAGGAGTTCAGGATCAGGGCTGCTTTGTACCCTTTGCTCCCTTGGGATCGGATTCACCAACAGTTGTGGCTGCAGGTGATGTCACCTGCACGGCCCAATTTGGGGGACCGATCAGACAGTGGTCACCTAGTAACTAGGGCTTCCTCTTCTCCTTCTAGTTCGTCATCTTCCTCCCGCAGTTTTGCGGGGCAGGCGGTTCAACCCCGCTTGCTTTGCTGGGAGTTTGGGTCGCAAGGGGCGTGCAGTCGTAAAGCTTGCCAGTTCAAGCACAAATGCCCCTTGTGTGCAGGACCACACTCGTTTAATAGCTGTCCGAGAGTTCTTCGTAGGTTCTGTGATGCAATGGCGGGCCTTCGCCTGCCTCAACACAGGACCAGGGTTACTAGCAGCATGAGGGAGGATCTGCGAGTATGGCAAGAGTTTTTGGAATCTTTCAATGGGATTTCTTTTTGGAGAGAGGACATGAGGCTTGAGGCGGAGCTTCAGGTCATGTCCGATGCTGCGGGGTCATTAGGTTTCGGGGTCTACTTCCATGGACATTGGTGCATGGAGGTGTGGCCTGAGTCATGGGTTTAGGCTGGTTTGAGCCGGGATCTCACGTTTTTGGAATTTTTTCCTATTTTGGTTGTGGTTTGGCTGTGGGGAAGAGATATGGTCGATCGCACTGTTCATTTTTGGTGTGACAACATGGCCGTTGTTCATGTGATTAATTCCCTTTCATCCAAATCGCAGCGGGTGATGAGGTTGGTGAGGGCCTTCACTCTGTGTTGCCTGCGGCTTAACATTTTGTTTTTGGCCAAGCATGTTCCTGGGGTGAATAATGGGGTGGCTGACGCTCTCTCTCGTAAACAGATGGAGAGGTTTCATCAGCTGGCCCCAGACGCCGATCTGGAAGTGGCGCCAATGCCCCAGGAGCTATGGCTGATTGGAGAGCCGAGGCCTGCAGAGCGATAGGCCTAGCCATTGCACCTAGCACCAGGAAGTCTTATGAACGTGCTGTACGGCAGTATGAAGACTTTAGGGCTGAGGTAGGGTATCACATTGTTTGGCCCCTCCCAGTGGAGCAGTTGCTCCATTATTGTGTTTCCTTAAGAGGTAAGGGACTGGTCGTGCGATCAATCAGGGGACGCATGTCTGCGCTGGCCTTTGCAAGCAAAGCCTTAGGGTATAAGGAGGAAACAGCAGATTTTCATATTCGAAAAGATGCTGGAAGGGTGGTCCAGAGAGGTGGGGCCTAAGCCTGATACTAGGACCCCTATGTCTCCTGAGATTCTTAGGGGTTTGAAGGGGGTGTGGAGCGCAGTCTCATTTCGAGGAGGTTTTGTTTCATGCAGCCTCTTTAGTTGCTTTCTAAAGTTTGGTGTAATGGTTAAGTGTACGGACTCTTATCTGGGAGAACCGGGTTTGATTCCCCACTCCTCCACTTGCACCTGCTGGAATGGCCTTGGGTCAGCCATAGCTCTGGCAGAGGTTGTCCTTGAAAGGGCAGCTGCTGTGAGAGCCCTCTCCAGCCCCACCCACCTCACAGGGTGTCTGTTGTGGGGGAGGATGGTGAAGGAGATTGTGAGCTGCTCTGAGACTCTTCGGAGTGGAGGGCGGGATATAAATCCAATATCATCATCTTTCTTTGGGGCTTTGAGGATTAGTGAATTGGTGGCAAGCTCCAGGACTGATGTTTCTGGTAGAGCCTTGTAACTAAGGGATGTCAGGTTGCAGGGGGGCATGGCAGCTCTTACCATCTGATGATCCAAGACGGATCAACTGGGCATTGAGACCATGGTGAAGTTGGGTCCGTGTTCAGAGGTGGAGCTTTGCCAAGTTTCAGCATTGGCCAATTATTTGGCTGTGCGGGGAGGTTGCGATGGGTTGTTGTTTTGTCATTTTGGAGGCAGCCCTCTGACAAAACATCAGTTTTGGGCGGTGACATCCAGGGCTTTAAGTTTATTGGGGTTGCCGGGGGGTGAGGTTTGGTACTCACTCTTTCAGAATTGGAGCGGCCTCTATGGCCGCGGCCTTGGGTTACTCTTCAGCGTCCATCCAGCGACTGGGCCGTTGGCGGTCTCAGGCTTTTAAGGGTTGTGTTCGCCCTTTGCTCCACTCTTAGTTGTGTCTGAGGGAGCTGGGGTGGGTTAAGGTTGGTTTTATAACTCGTTTGTTTCTCTTTTTAGATGCTGTTGTTCCTGGCCGGAGGAGCCGAGTTCCCATCTGCGGGCACAGTTATGTGTTTTGGGCAGCACATCAAGCTCGGAGAACTGCTGTTGGCTCTCAGCTGGGGCTCAGCAAATATGTTACAGTTGAATGGCGGGGGCGCCGGGGTCTTCAGTGGCCTGGCTTGCTCCCCCTTTTGTTTCATGGCTGTGTGGGTCTTCCTCCGCAGGTATTAATTGTTCACCTGGGAGGAAATGCTCTCGGGTTGATTAAAGGCAAGGCTTTGATCTTGCAAGCCCGAGAGGATTTCAAGTACATAAGGAAGAGGTGGCCTGGTACCATTATAGTGTGGTCAGCCATGATTCTGCGCTTGGTGTGGCGCAGTGCTTGGAATCCAGCGGGGTTAGAGAGGGCTCGTTACAAAGCGAATAAGGAGATTTGCAAGGTTTTGGAGGGTGGTTTGGGCCACTATGTGCCCCATCCAGATATTTCTAGGGAATGTCCTGACCTCTACAGAGGGGATGGGGTGCATTTCTCAGAAAAGGGTAATATGCTTTTCCTGAGGGATCTTCGGCAAGGGCGTGTGTTGGCATTGGGCCTTACGTGGGTGCTAAGCCCTAAGTAGAGACTTGGCCTTAGTTGTGGCAGGTTTTATGGGGTTTATGGCACCATGCGGCCTGGGGAGGACCGGTTAGCCTCCCCCTTTAGGGGAGTTAGGGGTCTGGCAGGATCAACCTTTGGGTGTGGCCCGAGGTGTGTGAATGCAGACTGTCCTGGAGACTCGATTGGATGGGTGCCTTTCGCTGAGACTCGCGTCTGGTGTCTGGGCCCTCCGGTGCGAGCCTCCCTGCTGGGCCTGCCTGACGGGAGCTGTGACACACAGCTCCGGCTGGGGGGCCGGGTCTCTCGCCCGCTGAAAAAGGCAGGGGAGCGGTCTGAGGAGACCCCTGGCCCTGACCTGGCCACAGTTCGGTTACCCTTGCCGTTGCTGTGTTATTTGATAAAGTGGCCCATAGTTTTACCAATCTAATTGTGTCTGTCTCTTTATTCCAACTTGGGGGGGCAATCAGTAGTTTTATTGAGTTATAACAAGCATGGGTATCAGAGATACTGGCATTTGAAAAGCTATGCTAATGTCAGAAAGGGGAGCAAAGGATCTGCAGATGCTCATGGCTTGCAATTCTGTTCTATGAGGATAAATATTATCAAGATCTTCCAAGGCAGGCATCACAAATAATGAAAACTCAGCTATATAGAAGGAGTCTCTTTAGGACTTGATGGAGAAACAGACAAGATGGCATAAAAAGGATAGATATGTGTATGGTGGGTACTGGTATATGTAGATGCAAGTAACTGGGGAAGGCAGACTTGGGGCAGACTTCAGAGGATGGTGGAAGACAGGAGGGCCTGGCATGACATTGTCCATGGGGTTGCAAAGAGTCGGATTCGACTGTGCGACTGAACAACAACAAAAACTGGGGAAGGCAATGGCAAACTGCCATGTAAAAAGTGCACCAAGAAAACGTCATGATGTGACATCATCCCATGGGTCAGTAATGACTTGGTGGATGTACCTTTATCTTTTAAAATAGTTACATGGGAAATGGAATTAGAGAGTCTTCCTCATGCTAAGAATTGTCAAGGAAGTAACATTCAGATCTCTTCTCTTCAAATTTATGTCCATTATTCTCAGATCATCCATTGCTTTTAACTGCCATCCTAAGAATTCCATGTATGAACTCATGACATCTTTAGAGGTCTATGAGGAAGGGTCACAATTGGCAGGGGACTGACGGTTCTGTGAAGCCAAGTTTGCATACAGTGTCCTTTCTTCATTCTTGGGTCCTGAGTAGTAGGTTAGGGTACCCTATCATCATCAAGCCGCATTCCAAAGTGACAGCTGCCCCCACACACACACACACACATGCGTGCGCACACACAAAAACGAACGCCATATGTTTCCTCATGGGGGAGTGATGCAACAGTTCCCGAGGGAATGGCTAGGGATCCGTCCCTCCAAAGAATGTCGGCTGTTTCCTAAGGGGGGAAAGGAAGGTCAGCCACTGATGTAGCAGGCTTCATATTGTTTGGGGGGAAAGCGTGTTTTGCAGCACAGACGTTATTTAGAGAATTGTAGAGTTGCAACGGTTCTAAGTGGCCATAGTTTGAAGAGGAGACATACCCAACGGATAAAATGATGGCTTTAAAACTGAGCACGGCTAACCTTATACGTGTAATACATCCCTTTAACATCAGGTTGCATCAGGTTGTGTGTCGATACAACTCGTGCTCTTTAACTTGTTCATTAATGATCCGGAGTCGGGAGTAAGCAGCAAAGTGGCCAAGTTTTCAGATGACACTAAATTGTTCACGGTGGTGAGAACCAGAGAGGATTGCGAGGCACTCCAAAGGGGTCTGTTGAGGCTGGGTGAGTGGGGCGACAATGTGGCAGATGAGGTTCAACGTGGCCAAGTGCAAAATAATGCACATCAGGGGCCAAGAATCCCTGCTACAAATACAAGTTGATGGGGGAGGGGGTGTGTGAACTGGTAGAGACTGACCAAGAGAGACAGAGAGATCTTGGGGGTCGTGGTAGATAACTCACTGAAAAAAATGTCAAGACAGTGTGCGATTGCAATAAAAAAGGCCAACGCCATGCTGGGAATTATTAGGAAGGGAATTGAAAACAAAGCAACCTGTATCATAATGCCCCCCTGTATAAATCGATGGTGCGGACTCATTTGGAATACTGTGTACAGTTCTGGTCACCGCACCTCATAAAGGGTATTATAGCATTGGAAAAAAGTGTAGAAAAGGGGCAACTAGAACGATTAATGGTTTGGAACACTTTCCCTATGAAGAAAGGTTAAAATGCTTGGGGCTCTTTAGCTCAGAGAAACGTCGACTGCGGGGTGACACGATAGAAGTTTACAAGATTATGCATGGGATGGAGAAAATAGAGAAAGAGGTACTTTTCTCCCTTTCTCACAATACAAGAACTCGTGGGCATTCAATGAAATTGCTGATCAGTCAGGTTAAAACAAATAAAAGGAAGTACTTCTTCACCCAAAGGGTGATTAACATGTGGAATTCACCACCACAGGAGGTGGTGGCAGCTACAAGCATAGCCTGCTTTAAGAGGGGATTGGATAAAAATATGGAGCAGAGGTCCAACAGTGGCTATTAGCCACAGTTTATATATATGTGTGTGTATGTACACACAAACATATATACTGGGCATTGTGTGACACAGAGTGTTGGCCTGATCCAACACGGCTTCTCTCACGTTCTTATTATGATCGGGAACTTGTGTTTCACAACTTGGTGCACGCTTAAAGTCACTGTTAATTACTCAATCCCTTTTTTAAGATTGGCAATGTGTGGTGATTAACATGTGGAATTCACTGCCACAGGAGGTGGTGGAGGCTACAAGCATAGCCAGCTTCAAGAGGGGATTGGATAAAAATATGGAGCAAAGGTCCATCAGCGGCAATTAGCCACAGCATTTTATTGGAACAGTCTGGGGCAGTGATGCTCTGTATTCTTGGTGCTGGGGGGGGAGGGGCAAAGTGGAAGGCCTTCTAGCACCACATGTGAATCTTCTGATGGAACATGGGTTTTGTTTTGGGTTTTTCTGCCACTGTGTGATACAAAGTGTTGGCCTGATCCAACAAGGCTTCTTTCACGATCTTATTATGATCTGCAACTTGTGTTTCACAACTTGGTGCACGCTTAAAGTCACTGTTACTTATTTGATCCCTTTTTAAGATTGGCAATGTTTCTTATTAACATTAAAACCCATCCCTGTCTTCATTGTTGGGGATAAAGACTGCATCTACTCCATGTAGGGGGAATGAAAACTGTCTCTCGTCTTCTGCAAGCACAGGGAGGTTAATGATGATATTGGATTTATATCCCGCCCTCCATTCCGAAGAGTCTCAGAGCGACTCACAATCTCCTTTACCTTCCTCCCCCACAACAGACACCCTGTGAGGTGGGTGGGGCTGGAGAGGGCTCTCACAGCAGCTGACCTTTCAAGGACAACCTCTGCCAGAGCTATGGCTGACCCAAGGCCATTCCAGCAGGTGCAAGTGGAGGAGTGGGGAATCAAACCCGGTTCTCCCAGATAAGAGTCCACACACTTAACCACTACACCAAACTGGCTCTCCAGTCTCCAGGGCTGGAGAATTAGCTCTGGCTGTCAAAACAAAACATACATCCTTGCAAAAAGAGTTCTCACAGAATCATGTCTGGGGAAAGTGAATTCCAAAGTATCCTTTCCCACCTTCTAAGTCGATCGATCTTATATATTGCTAATTGTGAGACAAAAGTATTTAACCCCACAAACTGTCCTAAAAGGTCAACTGCTCAAAGTCAGTGACTTTATGGTGAGAACTGTAGAAATTTATATATATCAGCCTTCTAATTTGATCGATCTTATATATTGCTATTTGCGAGACAAATAGCACTAAAGCTCTAAAAGATCAAGTGCTTAGACCGGGGTTAAGATAAACAGAGGAAATTAGGTTCTCACGCGATATATTTTCAGAGTCAAGTTGCCATATATTTTTCTGCGCCCCCCCCCCCCGCTCAAACAGATATAAACAGAAGCCCAAAGCTCCCGGCGAGGGAGATGGGGGCTGGCCTGACCCGGCAGCTGGTGCTATAAGAAAGGAGTGGCCAGGAGCTTAAGGGGGAGTCTCAGTACCCCTGGTCATTGTGACGTACGATGAGGGCGTTGCTGGCCAGGGGAGAGAGAGAGGGAACCCGTTGGCTTGTGAGAGAGCTACTAGCCTTTGAGAACTACTACTATGGTATCCTGTATTAGCACTTTACTAAATAGCCTGCCATCGCTATACTGTATATCTGCACTTTAAGAGAACTGCTACTTTGCACTGCGCACCAGCACTTTGAAAGGACTGTTACCTTTGCACTCTGCCACTTTTTGCTCCCCTGCCACTTTTTTGCACCTTGCACCAGCACTTTAAAGAACTTAAAGACGCTCCAAGACCTACCAGCATTTTTAAGAACATTAGCATTTTAAAATCTGTCCTCCGGATAATGAATCATCAGCTGTGATACATCGCAGTGGTTTTAGACTGTCTTCAAATTGGTGAACCTACCCATATGTTATTGCTCATCCTGAGGTTTTTAAAATTGAGTGTATTTGGACCTAAATTGATTTTTAGCTGCTAAATTGAACTAAGGTATAAATTTTGCCAATTGGTTGGATAGAAAGATAGTGTGTGGGGGGTCTTTTTGAACAAATTGGCTAGGACGGAAAAAGAATTAAAAAAATATTATAATTACTAGCAGTAGGAACAAGTTTTTCAATCAGGTCATAGGAATTATTAGTGGATAGAGCACTAGGTAGTGGGTGGGAAAAGCAGGATACCAACTGTGTGCACTGCTGGTGATCTGAGACTCTGTGAAGACCATCAGTAAGAGATGACTGGCCAGGGGATTCCAGTGCTCCTGGGGAGGGAAAAGTATAGCGGTGGGAGCAGGCAAAATTGGAACGGAAGGAGACTGAGACACAAGAGGGCTCGCTCCCCTTCCAGCCTGTGTCCCATCCCAATGATAGCGGGTATGGGGGCCAAGTGGAAGTACTCGCCTCCGTCCCTGGTATTGTGCAATGCCAGGTCCATAAATAATAAGACCTCAGTCCTGCAGGATTTTTTAATCGGGCAGGACATGGACCTGGCTTGCGTGACGGAAACCTGGGTATGGGATGGGGAGACGTTTGCTCTCTCCCAAGTAGCCCCTTCTGGGTTCTCCGTCCTTCACCAGGCTCAGACTAGCGGGCGGGGGGGAGGGATGGCGTTTTTCATACGGGAGGATTGCTCCTTCAGGGCACTCCCGCCACCAAAGATCATGGGTATGGAGTGTGCTGGCTTGATGTGGGATGTTGGGGAGAGGTTAGTAATCTGGCTGGTGTACCATCTGCCTAATGCACCGGCCAGTGCCTTACCATCCCTGATGGAGGCTGTAGCAGGCTGGGCATTGGAGTACCCTCGGCTTATAGTCCTGGGTGACTTCAATGTCCATGCCGAGGACGTGGCTTCCACTCGGGCGAGGGACCTAGTGTCTTCCATGGTAGCACTGGGACTCTCCCAATATATAACAGTGCCCACGCATCGGGCTGGACACACATTAGACCTGATCTTTGCAGCGGGAGTTGTATTGGATCAGATTTCTGCCGAGGCAGTGCCATGGTCTGACCATTATGCCCTGAGGGCCCGTGTGGATACACCGCCCTTACCCCGTTTAGGCGGCAAGCAAGTTTTAGCTCGCCCGCGAAGGCAGATGGACCTTTTGCGGCTTCAAATGGCTTTGCGGGATCCCTGGCCCTCTAGTGACTCGTTAGATGAGCTAGTGGAGATCTGGAATAGCCAGCTTTCGACAGCCATTGACGAGATCGCTCCCCGACATCCTCTCCATCCCCGTTCACAATCCGCTCCGTGGTATACCCTGGTGCTGCGATCAATGAAGCGGCGATTGAGACAACTAGAGAGACAATGGCGACGTACTCGCAACAAAGCTTCGAGAATATCTTATAGGTCATTTATGCGGACCTATGAGATGGCAGTCCGGGCCACAAAGAAGGTTTACTTTGCGTCCTGGATTGCGTCTGCGACCTCGCGCCCAGCACAATTGTTTAGTATAATTCGATCATTAACAGTTTTACCGCAAGGTAAACCAAACGTTAGAGAATTGGAAATTGGCTGCGAGACTTTTGTGAGTTTTTTCGCAGATAAGGTCTCATCGCTCCGACACGAACTCACCGCCATAATTGAAACAGTGAAAGAACTTGAGGCACCGAGTGCGTCTTCTGGTCCAATTCTGGACTCCTTCAACTCACTCAGCCTGGAGGAAGTTGATAGGATCCTTTTCGCGGTGCGCCCTACGACCTGTAGGTTGGATCTGTGCCCCATCCTGGCTTATAAAAGCTAGCCAAACACTGTTACGTGAGCCACTACAGGGTATTGTCAGCAGATCCCTGATAGAAGGGATCTTTCCCACACCTCTTAAGGAGGCGGTGGTCCGTCCCCTCTTGAAAAAACTATCTGCAGATCCGGCTGTATTGGCGAACTATCGGTCGGTATCAAACCTTCCCTTTCTGGGTAAGGTTATAGAGCAGGCGGTGGCAACTCAGCTACAGGGATTCCTAGATGACACTTCCGCACTGGATCCATTCCAGTCCGGCTTTCGACCAGGTCACGGGACGGAGACGGTTCTGGTTGCCCTCATAAATGACCTCATGCGACATCTGGATCGGGGTAGCTCAGCAGTGCTGTTATTATTAGATCTGTCAGCTGCATTTGATACGGTTGACCATCAGCTACTAACTAGCCACCTTGCCGAGGTGGGCTTGTACCGGGGATTGTACTTCTTGAACTTACTGCTAGAATGGTTAAAAGCCTCTTTGAAAATGATTTAAAAAAATGAGGTCATCTATGAGGGCAACCAGAACCGTCTCCGTCCCGTGACCTGGTCGAAAGCCGGACTGGAATGGATCCAGTGCGGAAGTGTAATCTAGGAATCCCTGTAGCTGAGTATGAAAAACGCCATCCCTCCCCCCCGCCCGCTAGTCTGAGCCTGGTGAAGGACGGAGAACCCAGAAGGGGCTACTTGGGAGAGAGCAAACGTCTCCCCATCCCATACCCAGGTTTCCGTCACGCAAGCCAGGTCCATGTCCTGCCCGATTAAAAAATCCTGCAGGACTGAGGTCTTATTATTTATGGACCTGGCATTGCACAATACCAGGGACGGAGGCGAGTACTTCCACTTGGCCCCCATACCCGCTATCATTGGGATGGGACACAGGCTGGAAGGGGAGCGAGCCCTCTTGTGTCTCAGTCTCCTTCCGTTCCAATTTTGCCTGCTCCCACCGCTATACTTTTCCCTCCCCAGGAGCACTGGAATCCCCTGGCCAGTCATCTCTTACTGATGGTCTTCACAGAGTCTCAGATCACCAGCAGTGCACACAGTTGGTATCCTGCTTTTCCCACCCACTACCTAGTGCTCTATCCACTAATAATTCCTATGACCTGATTGAAAAACTTGTTCCTACTGCTAGTAATTATAATATTTTTTTAATTCTTTTTCCCGTCCTAGCCAATTTGTTCAAAAAGACCCCCCACACACTATCTTTCTATCCAACCAATTGGCAAAATTTATACCTTAGTTCAATTTAGCAGCTAAAAATCAATTTAGGTCCAAATACACTCAATTTTAAAAACCTCAGGATGTAGCAATAACATATGGGTAGGTTCACCAATTTGAAGACAGTCTAAAACCACTGCGATGTATCACAGCTGATGATTCATTATCCGGAGGACAGATTTTAAAATGCTAATGTTCTTAAAAATGCTGGTAGGTCTTGGAGCGTCTTTAAGTTCTTTAAAGTGCTGGTGCAAGGTGCAAAAAAGTGGCAGGGGAGCAAAAAGTGGCAGAGTGCAAAGGTAACAGTCCTTTCAAAGTGCTGGTGCGCAGTGCAAAGTAGCAGTTCTCTTAAAGTGCAGATATACAGTATAGCGATGGCAGGCTATTTAGTAAAGTGCTAATACAGGATACCATAGTAGTAGTTCTCAAAGGCTAGTAGCTCTCTCACAAGCCAACGGGTTCCCTCTCTCTCTCCCCTGGCCAGCAACGCCCTCATCGTACGTCACAATGACCAGGGGTACTGAGACTCCCCCTTAAGCTCCTGGCCACTCCTTTCTTATAGCACCAGCTGCCGGGTCAGGCCAGCCCCCATCTCCCTCGCCGGGAGCTTTGGGCTTCTGTTTATATCTGTTTGAGCGGGGGGGGGGGCTCAGAAAATATATGGCAACTTGACTCTGAAAATATATCGCGTGAGAACCTAATTTCCTCTGTTTATCTTAACCCCGGTCTAAGCACTTGATCTTTTAGAGCTTTAGTGCTATTTGTCTCGCAAATAGCAATATATAAGATCGATCAAATTAGAAGGCTGATATATATAAATTTCTACAGTTCTCACCATAAAGTCACTGACTTTGAGCAGTTGACCTTTTAGGACAGTTTGTGGGGTTAAATACTTTTGTCTCACAATTAGCAATATATAAGATCGATCGACTTAGAAGGTGGGAAAGGATACTTTGGAATTCACTTTCCCCAGACATGATTCTGTGAGAACTCTTTTTGCAAGGATGTATGTTTTGTTTTGACAGCCAGAGCTAATTCTCCAGCCCTGGAGACTGGAGAGCCAGTTTGGTGTAGTGGTTAAGTGTGTGGACTCTTATCTGGGAGAACCGGGTTTGATTCCCCACTCCTCCACTTG